>NC_081420.1:1596238-2241212 GCF_949786415.1 Peromyscus eremicus | reverse complement strand
ACCAAAATAAGGAATTATATCTTGTCCTTTATGTCAAAAGTAGAGTTTTTCTCCTTTCAGGCACTGAGAGCCCAAACACCACCCACATTACTTTGTATTTATGATTCCTAAAATTTCATTTTTTAAATTTGTATTTTTCGACAAAAAATAAAAATAACAGTATAAACAGGCTTGGGATGGACTTAAGAAAGAAAATAAGAGTAAGTTGGAATAAAGAAAGTTTTCAAAAAATATTTTTCTGGACAATATAATAGTCAAGAAATGCAAATATAAATTAAATGCTTCTCAAACTCCCTTGGAGGCTGTAAGCAGTTAAACCAAAAGTAAAATCAACAGGATTAGATTATTTTGAAGTTTTCATCTAAAATTATTGTTGGTACAGCCTGAGAATCTGTTACATCAGATTGTCTGTCAAATGTAATAAGATCTAAAGCATTCCAGAAAGTTCTTCCTCCATTAAAGGAAGAACTTTAATGCTTTAATAAAGACACTAGTCCTCTGTTGGTTGTACAGACAGCAGGCATTACTTCCCACTGTGTGGGCTGCATCTTCACTCAAGTGATGCTGTCCTTTGCTGCACAGAAACTGTACTCTAATAAAATCCTGTTTGTAAGTAGTTGGTCTTAGCTCCTATGCTACACAGTCCTATCTAGAAAGGCCTTCCCTGTACTGCTAGGTTGCAGTGTACATCCTATTTCTTCTTCTAGAAGTTTCAGATTACCAGGCCTTAGGCTGAGATCTTTGATCTGTTTGTGGTTGAGTTTTGCTCAGGGTGAAATATAAGCATCCAGTTTCATTTTTCTGCCAGTGAAGGATTTCCACCATCATTTGTTGATAATGCTGTTTTCTTCAATGTACTTTTCTTTTGCATCCTTTTAAAAAGTCAGGTGGGTACAGCTATGTGTATTTATATCTGGCTCATCTATTCTATTCCATTTATTTACTTGTCTGTTTCATGTTCTAGTACCAAACTGGTTTTATTGGTATAGCTCTGTACTACGTTTTTGGTTCATTTATGGTATCAGCTGAATATGTACTTTCTCATACTTGTGTGGAAAAACCCAATTATTTTCTCCTTCAAGATTTTCTGTGGTTATTTCTGAGGTACTTCTTAATATCCTGTTACTTAGCAGGAAAGTTGTCTTAAGCTGAAAATTAAAATTGCCCTAAAATTTAAAGATCCCAAATCTTAAGTAAAAAGCCTTAGGTTTAAATCTTTAAAAATTGACTTCTGTTCCTCTAGACCCAATCCTTCAGTGTTATCACAGCTCTGCAACAGAACACCTGCTACAGCCTTCCCTGCCCCTGACCTCATTTCCTGTGTATCCCACACATCTTCCCCTCCTAGCCTCCCTCATTCAACTCCTTGCTCTTTCCCCACCCCAGCTCTAGCAGGTACCCCCTATGGACAAAGGCCACTCCTGCCATGGAAGCACATAGGCTGACTATATTTTCACCTCTCCTTCTGCCCCTCTAGTCTGAATCCCTCCAGTCTCATCCTCAGATCTACAGCAGAATACCTGCTGCAGTTTTTCTTTCATGCCTGACCCCATCCTCAAAGGATCATAAAGATCTTCTCCTCCAGCTGTCCTTCCCCACCACTTATCCCATTATCGCAGCCTCCAACAATAGCAGGCATTCCCTACAAACACACCAGCTGAACAGGCTAGAGAAACAGATAAGATATCTGAGGCCACTCCCTCCTCTCTTCTAAACACAATCCCCCAGTCTCATCCCTATCTCTTCAACAGATCACCTGCCACAGACTTCCTTCTCCCTCTGCCCACATCTCGTGCAGATCTCATAGACCTTCCCCTCCTAACTTCCCTGTCCCACATGTTGCTTTGTCCCAGGCCTAACTCCAAAAGATAGCCCCCCACATACAACCCATAGACCATTCCTTCCAGGGAAGCAGGGAAGCTGACTGTAGATCTTCCTCTCTCCTTCTTTCCCTCCAGGTCCAGTCCCCCAGTCTCATCCCCAGTGCCATAGAAGGTCATCTGGGGTGACACCTCTTCACTATCTACTCCCATTCCAAGGAGATGAAATAAGCAGATCTTGGCTAAACAGATCCTCTGCTCTCCTCCTCCCTGTGAAGCCCTTTAGAACCCAAGCCTCTCCCAATTCCTAAATGTCAGCTCTCTATCCCATCTTCAGAAACACATTTTACCTGGAACCCCCAGTAACCACACCTATAAGGTCTGCAGAAAATCTACCAGACAACACACTGCCATCACACTCTCCTAATATCTACAGAGGAAACAGAACACAGGGAGCAAAACAGTCAGTCAACAAAGACAAAATCATAAACTAGGACCTAGGCCTATAATAATCCCAATCTCAGATGCTTGGACACCAGCATAAAGACAAAATTAATAACAGCCATATCAATATGTCCAGCATATTGATAGAACCCAGCAACCATACCACAGCAGGCCTTGAATATTCCAACATAGTTGAATCACAAGAAAATGACCTTAAAACCACCTGTTGGAGATGATAGAAGTCCTTAATTCAGAAATGATGAATCCCTTTAAGAACTCTATGAAAACACAACAAACATTGAAAGGAAATTAATAAAATTATTTAAGACCTAAAAGTGGAAATAGAAGCAACAGAGAAAACCCAAACTGAGGGAAATCTGGAATTGAAAATTTTAACAATTCAATCAAGAACTACAGAGGCAAGCTTGACTAATATAATACAAGAAATGGAAGAGAGACTCTCAGACATTGAAGATATGATAGAAGAAATGGATATATCACTCAAAAAAAAAACAAACAGAGAAGTGTGAAAGCTAACAGATATTATAGACAAAATGGACCTAACAAATACTTACAGAACATTTCACCCATACACAAAAGAATATACCTTCTTCTGCCCACCTAATAGAACTTTCTTCAAAACTGACCACATACACAGACACAAAGCAAGTCTCAATAGATACAGGAAAATTGAAATAACTTTCTGTATCCTATCAGACCATTACAGATTAAAGCTGGATATCCACAACAACAGAAACAACAGGAAGTTTACAAAGATGGAAGCTGAACAGCTCTATAAGCCATTTTAAGTAAACACAGAAGTCAAACAGTGGTAGCACACACCCTTAATCCTGTCACTTAGCAGGCAGGATCTCTGTGTGTTCAAGGACACACTAGGGAACAGAGCCAAGCGTGGTGACACACAACTTTAATCCCAGTACCAACCATAGAGTTCGGGAGGCCTGTACAGACATGAAGTGATGACAGAGCTGGGCAGGAAGAGGAAGTGATGTAGCTAGACAGAGAGCAAATCAGATGGCAGAACAACAAGGCATATAGACATGGATAGACAGGAAGTAACTCAATTTGGAAGCAGCCGAGTTGGTGAAGTAAGGTTAGCTCTACCTTTCCCTATTTCTCTGATTTTTCCCTAAGGCTTTCACCACTATATTTGGCACCATGTTTTTTATTTAATAAGACCATTTAGAAATTCATCTACAATTGGCACACACATGGCAAGAATTCATTAAGAAACGACTTGTGGGCTTACAGGGTCCCTGGCTCAGGCCATTTGCATATCTCAGGCCAGAGCATGTGGCCAGAGTATTTTTGGCTTTCTTTCTCCTGGTGGGTGGTGGGCTCTCCTTCTCTCCCTCTCTTTCTGTGTATTCCTATCTAGGACTACCACCACACTAGGGAGCTGATTTTAAATTCTCTTGGACTTCTACTGTTCTACGTAGAAGACAGACTTGGTAAGTCAAATTAGTTAAAAGATAATTTTTTCTCACATTAAAAAAAATGGGAAACATTTTTAACACAGAAGAAATTTGGTCTCTGTTTGATAACACATTAGGCAGTCTGAAAATGGGAGAAATAAATGAGAGGATAATTAATGTTGGTGAGATGTATGTAACATGAATATTATATATATTATTTGCTTGATAATTTTTTTATTTTAGCATTAAAAAGGTTGGTCGGTTTAAGTGTCAAGATAAAAGCTTTAGAAAAACCTGTTAAAATGAATCATAGAGAAACTTAGAACCAGACAGGAGAATTTAAAGGTGATCCTAATTCAGGACTGACTTTAGAAAAACCTGCTGAAAAGAATTATAGAGAAATTCAGACTCAGACAGAAGAATTTAAAGGTGAAATTATTTTAGGATTGAATTATACAGTCACAGAGAGAAACCTGTTTTCGAACAACCAAACTTAATCTATCTGGTAACCTTACAGGAACTACCTGCTCTGAGGCATGTATAAGCTAATTGGACCCCAGTGGAAAATTTATATTTAAGGAGTTTTAAAGAAGCTATAACTATCATATGGCATGCATTCTCCATTTGTAAAGCAGATGTTAAACTTGTGGTCAACTTGTAATAGAATTATCCCTCAGGACTAGAAAGAATTAATTATAGCCATCCTAGAAGCCAGAGCACAATTACAGTGGAGAATGTAGTTTAAAGAGGAAGCTAAAACAATAAAACTACAATATAGGAATAGAGGTGTGGAAATGTCCCAGGATCACCTTCTTGGAGAAGGCAATTGTGCTGATATACAAAGACAATGCTTATATGATAACCAAACCTTAATTCTATGCCACATGGCGGCCATGAATGCATGGGACAGAATTGAGAAAGCAGGGAAGAAAATTGAATCATTTATGAAAGTTATACAAGGCCAGAAAGAATACTTCACAGATTTCTTACAAAGGCTGTCTTCAGCAGCAAATATAATGATACCAAGTTCAGAAGCTAGATAGATAATAATTCAATCTTTGGCTTTTGAAAATGTGAATGCAGCATGCAAAAGAATAATCAGGCCATTAAAGGCCAGATCAGCACCCTTAGAGGATTGGATCAGGGACATAATTAATATTGAGTCCCATGACCATGATATGTGGTTAGGAGAGGTAATATCAAAAGCTTTGAGGGAAAATAATGTCAGATGTTTTAGTTGTGGTAAACAAGGTCATTTGAAAAGGGAGTGTAAATAGGGCATTCCTATAATTTGGTTCAAAAATTGGAATTGTATGCTATTCTGTTGTTATTAATGGATTTTTCTGAACTTCTCAACACAGTTACTGACTCTCAGTATGCTGAAATGGTAGTCGTACATATTGAGACTGCAGAATTTATCCCTGATGAGTCAGACTTAACTTTGTTATTTATTCAGTTACAAGATATAATCAGGAATAGAAAATATCCTTTATACATAACTCACATCTGATCCCATACAGGTCTGCCAGGCCCTAGAGCACAAGGTAATGATGAGACTGAAAAACTATTGATAGGTAATGTGCCGGAGGCCTCAGATTTTCATAAAAATCATCATGTCAATGGTAAAGGTTTTAAAAAGGATTTTTCTATAACCTGGCAACAAGCCTAGGAAATTGTAAGGAAATGTCCTACTTGTTCTTTTAACAGTCAGACTCCACTACCAGCAGGATGTAACCCAAAGGGTACTCAGAGGAATGAAATCTGGCAGATGGATGTGTTTCACTTTGTAGAATTTGGAAAATTGAAATATGTACACTACACCATTGATACTTATTCAGGATTTCAATGGGCAACTTCTCTGAGTTCTAAAAAGGTTGATTCAGTAATCACACATTTGCTAGAAGTTATGGCCATCATGGGTATACCTGAACAAATTAAAACTGACAATGCTCCAGCATATGTCTCTGGTAAAATGAAACAGTTTTTTGCTTATTACAACATAAAGCATATTACAGGTATACCACATAATCCTACAGGCCAAGCAGTCATAGAAAGATCAAATTGAACTCTAAAGGATATGCTAAATAAACAGAAAGGGGTAACAAAAACCCCCAGAAATATATTACATAATGCCCTATTAACTTTGAATTTTCTCAGTGCTAATGAGAAAGGAACAACAGCTGTGGAGAGACATTAGATAATAGAAAAAGACTACAGAATTAAATCAGCCTATATACTTTAAAGATGTGCTGACCTCAGAATGGAAACCATGATATGTTTTACATTGGGGTGAGGTTTTGTTTTTGTTTCTATAAGAGAAGAAAAGCTATGGATACCACAAAAATTGATAAAGATTCAATTTGAACAAGAGAGACCTCTTAATTAGAAGAGGTGATATTTCATCAACCAGCATGATCATCCAATTTAAAATAACTTATACCACTAACAAATGCTTTTCATTTAATCAGATATAACTTGCCAAAAGGGAACCTCCCCAAAGTTAGGCTTGGGGAAGGTTTTTTTTTGGAGGTGGGGGTTGTTTTGTTTTGTTTGTTTGTTTTTTGTCTTTGAGGAGAATGAAGTCTAAGAAATCTAAAGAACACTGGACAAATAAGACATCTGAAGAAAAAGGACAAATCATCTAGAAAAAATGTCCCAATAAAATGAATAAATTGGTCTATTGGTATATCACATATAAAATTTCATAAGTCTTCCTAAATGTTTGCTTCTGCTCTTCTCTACAGTCACGTAACACAAATGATCTTTATGTAGTCCCAGTTCAATTAAAAATTAAAGCTGACTTTGGAGTTGGAGAATGGCTCTCTCCTTCTCTAAACCCAAGCATATTTGTTAAAAGGAAAATGCAAAATCTCTGTATCATGTCAGAAGAAAAAACCATCTGATATGGGAAGAAGAAACAAAATTAAGGGACTATTCTATTGCAACTAATCTCAATTCTTTGGTTCTATTTTGATTCTTTAAACTTTTCTTAAGGTATGAATTTATGTCAAAATTTATAAGATATATATATTTAACTTTTGTTATGATACTAATGGTCATATAGAATACTAACTAATTCTGGAAAAAAAAGCTTTGTTTAGCTGCCTTACATGTTTTTGTGTTAAAGTCTCTATCAGTTTTCTGCAGGGAATCATGACCAGGCCTAACAGTGAATTTGAAGTCTCCAGAAAGATGATGGGGCCCCACAATGACGATTCCACATGGACAAAAATAATACTTCTAAGCTGACAAACATCACCAAAAGATCAGCTTTGGATGACAAACTGCTCAGGATAATTTCTAGATGGCTAGCTGAGATGATCCAGCTTCACAGACTACTTGAACAAGGACTTGAGATAAGCCCTGCACTTTGGCATTATGCAGAGATTGGACAACAAATGATACAGCTACCTTTCCCAGGACTTGATTATTAACCCAAAATTTTTCTTTTCAGGATCCCCTAAAGATGCCTTCACCCACAAACAGCAGGAAGCAATTTTAAGAACATGACATCCATATTCCCAAGAGGTAGGGTAGGTGGTTTTTATCTTTCAATGGGTTTTGAGTTTGGGATAATTGTCATTGTTTAGGATGCTTAGTTACAAGTTGTTATTGTTAATGGTCAGGAAAAAGACTAAACAAAGGAGATTAGATTTAAGATTCTTGTTTGAAAAGAAAAAGAAAAGAGAGGATATAGGTAAGAGGCAGATTATTGAATCAGAGGTAAATTATTGAATCTACTCAAAAAAAGATATAGAAATTATAGAATAAATGACTGAATATACTCTGAAAAGAAAAAAAGAGAGGATATAGACATGATATAGATAAAAAGGTAGATTGTTGAATTTACTTTTAAAAGACAACTACTAGTTTTAAATATTTTACATTGAATTGGATTTATATATATTTTTATATATTGTATATAAATTACATATATTGATGCAAATGTGAGATTGATAATGTTAGAAAATGCTGTATGTATATTTCTAATCTTGTTCAGGATATTGTACCTATACAGTTCATTTAACAATGTAATGCAATTTGCTAATCCTTGAATGTTATTATTACCAACTATTAGAATATAAAGAAATGAAAGTTAGTAGTTAGACATAACAATTGAACTTGTAGTCATATTATGTATGTTTTCAAGGTCAAGTAGAGATATATTTTAGATAGACAGGTCATCTTTGACCCCTTTAGAGATCTATAGAATATGGCATTTAAAATGTTTTAATAACATAGATTTTTTTTACTTTTTTATGACTATGAGACATGTCTGCTCCTGGCAGTACCAGTCTACTTCAGAAGAGATATGGGCATTGAAGAAAATGCATATGGAATTAACTTTCATTGTGGCAAAAGTTAGCCACTGGACAACAAAATGCCCTCAAATCAACTACTGACTCTATGCTATCCAAAATAGACAAACAGGACACAAAACAAAGGACTATTGATCCTTGCCAAGACAAGTGTGGTTACAGCTTTGGCAACAGGCATCCTCTGAGGCCAGGACAATATGGTACCATTGCTAAAGTGGCTTTGCAACCCAGAAAAGGTACAGTGCCCTTTCCTTCGAAAGCAGCTGAACAGGGAGTGGATTGATGGCTCCTGGTGTGCAGCGGAACAGTAGCTGAAACAGTTATTCTTGGAGGAATAACTAGGCTGATGGAGGCTAGCCTCTCAATGGTAGACTGGCATGTAATAAAGGAGATGAAGCCACCCACAAGCCAAGAAGAATGGGAAGCTGAATTCCAAAGACACCAGCAATTTTCAGAATTTAAAATCCTGAATCATGACAGGACACTGGTGGAATTCAAGTTTATCTGGTACATGGAATACTTGTACCAAATGTGAGGTCAAGCTGTGGGCCTTGTGTACATCTCACTTCACAAATGAGTCTGTCAAATATGCTAAGCCTGTAGGCCAAAAATGATGCTCCAACATGCAGAGAAACCTTGAGGCAACTGGTTTCCAGTAGACCAGGAAGCTGGCTGTTTCTGTTATAACTCATACTTTTTGGAAGTTGCTTGTTTGCACTTCCTGTTTTACTAGGTAATATTATTTCCTTCTGGGGTCTCTGAGGGAGTTGAAGATTATATAGTTATAGTTACAGTTTTCCTTGTTAAGAAATTCAGAAAAGAAACTCACTAAAAATTGTAAAGTGTATAAATTTGAAAGACATCATAAGATAGTTTTCCATTAGTAATATATTAGGATACAATAGTTACAATTTGGACTTACCAAAATAGGATACATAATGGAATCTTTTCACTGAATTTGTCAAATGCAAATGGACTAGACATTGCTGATGTATTTAAAATTGCTTGTATATATTGTATATAGTTATTGTACTTGTTGTGTATAGTTTTTCTTATATTAGTTATAAATTATTTTATTTTTTATTTTTATTAGAAAAAAGGGGGGAATGTGGTGATATTTTATTTGTGCTGAAATGTGGTGATGTCTTATTTGTGATTTAATAAATAAAGCTTGTCTGGAGATTGGAGGAAAGAGCAAGCCATTTTAAGTAAACAAAGAAGTCAAGCAATGGTAGCACACACCCTTAGTCCTATCACTTAGCAGGCAGGCTCTCTGTGTGTTCAAGGCCACATTGGAAACAGAGCCAGGTGTGGTGGCACATGACTTAAAATTCTAACACTAGTTAACCATGGAGTTCTGGAGGTCTGCACAGACAGCCAGGAAATGTCAGAGCTGGGCAGAAAGAAGAAGTGATGTAGCTGGGCAGAGAGAGCAAATCAGATGGCAAAACAGCAAGACATATAGACAGTAGGTAAACAGGAAGTCACAGCATTTTGGAAGCTGCAGAGTTGGTGAGGTAAGGCTGGCTATTGGCTTTCCCTATTTCCCTGATCTCTCTAAGGCTTTCACCACTATATTTGGTTCCATGTTTTTTATTTAATAAGACCATTTAGAAATTTGTCTACCAACTGTGGCTTAAGTTAACAATTAAAGAAAATAACTGAGTCTCAGAAGCTAGGCTAGCTCAAGTTCCTTTAATCTTAATGTTGGGAGATATGTTCATGTATTTGTTGTTCATCATAGCTAAAACAAAGCTTTAAATAATATTGACTTATAATTAGGTTAAGATGCTTTTGATAATAATTTTGGGGTAGAAAATCTTAGGGAAGAATTGAAAGTTTAGGAAGGCACACTTTTAATAGTTGAGCTAGGGTGTCATTGAGGCCAGGGAATAAGAACAATGGAATTGTTGTACAGGATTCTTTTAGCTATCCTGGGTTTTCTGTTTTTCCAAATGAAGTTGAATATTGTTCTTTCCAGGTCTGTGAAGAATTGTGTTGGGATTTTGATGGGGATTGCATTGAATCTGTAAATTGCTTTTGGTAAGATTGCCATTTTCACTATGTAAATCCTACCTATCCATGAGCATGAGAGAACTTTCCATTTTCTGATATCTTCTTCAATTTCTTTCTTCAGAGACTTAAAGTTCTTGTTATACAGTTCTTTCACTTGCTTAGTTAGAATTACCCCAAGGTATTTTATATTATTTGTGGCTATTGTAAAGGGTGATGTTTCTCTGAATTCTTTCTCAGCCCATTTATCATTTGTATGTAGGAGGGCTACTGATTTTTTTTAGTTAATCCTGTATCCTGCAGCATTACTGAAGGTGTTTCATCTGATAGAAGGCTGATCTCCAAAATATATAAAGAACTCAAGAAATTAGATATCAAAATAACGAACAATCCAATTAAAAAATGGGCTATAGAGTTAAACAGAGAATTCTCAAAGGAAGAATTTCAAATGGCCGAAAGACATTTAAATAACTGCTCAGCATCCTTAGTCATCAGGGAGATGCAAATCAAAATGACTCTGAGATACCATCTTACACCTGTCAGAATGGCTAAGATCAAAAGCACTACAGTCAGCTTATGTTGGAGAGGATGTGGAGCAGGGGGAACATTCCTCCACTGTTCATGGGAGTGCAAACTTGTATAGTTACTTTGGAAATCAGCATGGTGGTTTCTCAGAAAACTGGGAATCAATCTTCCTCAAGACCCAGCTAAAGCACTCTTAGGCATATACCCCAAAAATGCTCAATCATACCACAGGGACACATTATGTTCACAGCAGCATTATTTGTAATAGTCAGAACCTGGAAACAACCTAGATGCTCTTTAACTAAAAAATAGGCTGGGTGGTGGTGGCGCACATCTTTAATCCCAGCACTTGGGAGGCAGAGCCAGGCAGATCTCTGTGAGTTCGAGGCCAGCCTGGGCTACCAAGTGAGTTCCAGGAAAGGCACAAAGCTACACAGGGAAACCCTGTCTCGAAAAACAAAAAAAAAATAGATTAAGAAAATGTGATACATATACACAATGGAGTACTATTCAGCAGAGAAAAACAATGACATCATTAAATTTTCAGGCAAATGGATGGAACTAGAAAATATCATCCTGAATGAGGTAACTCAGACTCAGAAGGACAAACATGGTATGTACCCACTCATAAGTGGATACCAGAAGTAAAGCAAAGGATAACCAGACAACAACCCACAACTCCAGAGAAGCTAGCTAACAAGGAAGACCCAAAGAGGGATGCATAGATCACCCTGGGAAGGGGAAATAGATGAGATCTCGATGAGTGAACTGGGAGTGAGGGGTAGGCAATGGAGGGTAGGGGATGGGGGATGAGAACATAAGGGAATGGGATGGTTGAGATGGAACAGGGATGGAGTGGGAAAGCAATGAGAGTGATACCTTGATGAAGGGAGATATCATGGGGATAGAGAGAACCCTGGTGCTAGGGAAGTTGCCAGGAATCCCCAAGGATGACCTCAGCTTGGACTACTAGAAATAGTGGAGAGGGTGCCTGAACTGAACTGGCTTACCCCAGTAATCAGATCAGTGAATACCCTAACTGTCATCACAGAGCTTTTCTCCAATGACTGATGGAGGCAGATGCAGAGATCCACAGCCAAATGCCAGGCAGAGCTCCAGGAGTCCAGTTGGAGAGAGAGAAGAGGGATTCTATGAGTAAGTGCATCAGGATCATGATGGGGAAACCTGCAGAGATGACCAAACCAAACTAGTGGGAACTCATGAAAGTTGGATAGATGGCTGTGGAGCCTGCATGGAACTGGACTAGGCCCTCTGCATGGCAAGACAATTGTGTAGCTTGATCTGCTTGGGAAGCCCTTTGGCAGCAGAATCAGAATTCATCACTGCTGCATGAGGGGCCTTTTTGGAGCCCACTACCTGTGATGGGACACCGTGTGTAGCCTTGAGGCAGGCGCAAGGGCTTGGACACGCCTCTACTGGATGTGCCTTCCCATGGGAAGCCTTGCCTTCTTGGCAGGGGAGTGGGGGATGGGTTGGGGGGAAACTGGGGGGACTGGAGGAGGGAAAAGAGGGATCTTTGTTGTGTAAAATGAATGAAAATTTTTTCTTAATAAAAAAAATAAAATTAAAAAAAATGGCAGCCTGGCTATTGCTGACTGACATACCTTTCTTGCTAGGATAGGTTGGCAATCAAAGAGGATGATTAATTCCTTGTACCCATTTTTGCTCTCAGTTTCCTGATATAAAAAACTGTTGATTAATGAGTATGCACCCTGAGAATTTAAAGTAGAGCTGATTGTTTTTTATATATAAAAGTTAAGATTTGTGATTCTTTTAAGATTTTTTTGTAAGATTGTAAGATTATCTTTTGAGATAAATAATAAAATGATTGGTCTTTTTTTTTGTAACCACAAAATGCTGCCTGCCAGTAAATGAACTGTCTGAGAAAATTATTTTGCTTGTTTACACTTTGTTAATCTATAACAAGTTGCTTGGAAATGAATGTATGTGTGTTCTTGAGGATAATTTGTCTCTCACTGGTAGTATGTAAATTGTTTAATCATGTAAGGGATATGGAAAACATGCTGTTTTTTACTTGTAGTCATTGTAATCATTTACTTAAACAATAGAATATAACTACATTGTAATTTTTAAATTGTTTGAAAGATTGTGATGGAAGATATAAGCTGTAGGAGAAAAAATAAAGACACACAGAAGGAAGACATCAGAAAGTAATGAGAAGGAAGCCATGAGGAAATACTCAGAATGGAAACATCAGAGTAGAAGAACAGAACAGAAAAAGAATAGAGTAAAACAAGCAACAGAAAGAATAAAATGAAGAACTAAGCTTTGGCCCTCAGAAAAGTCCCCATGAGTCTGTTTGTCTGTCCAGTAGTTTGCCTACTCTTCATACCCTCTTCAGTTTCCCTGACCTGCTGAAGGCTTGACATTCATCAGCACCCTTAGTGAGATTCTGACATGTTGAAGGGGTGTGTGTGTGTGTGTGTGTGTGTGTGTGTGTGTGTGTGTGTGTGTGTTTCCCTTTTTCACCAGCCCCAGAGAATTAAGTTTTACTTCCTCACATAGAAAAGTCAATTGAGTGATTAGTCTGACAACTCCATTGTTCCCCTTCAATTCCTGAGCTGCTGAAGGCTGGTCCTTACAGCAGCAGTTAATATCCAAAATATATAAAGAGCTCAAGAAACTGGATATCAAAAAAAAAAAAAACCAAATAATCCAATTTAAAAATAGGGTATAGATCTAAGCAGAGAATTTTCAATAGATGAATCTCAAATGGCCAAGAAACACTTAAACCTTAAATTTTGAAGATATCATTTGGTACAGTGAAAAATGAAAATCAAGTTGTTATAGAAAACATAAATGCAAATCAGTGTACAGCATCAGTTACAGTGGTGGTCATATCTTACTAGAAGAAATATGTCACAAAATTCACACCACAACTGGCTCTTCAGTGACTGGGGTGTCTTATACGCACAGCAGTGGCTGGTTGCTATGAGAAGGTTGCCTCTTCTGTACATGTTGTCTTAAATCCGTCCCTTCCTTGTCACCACCAGGCAGTTCACACTATAGGGTACATGCCATATGTAGCAATTCCACAGTGGTTTCTATGGTCTCTGGCGATCTTCACGTAGCCTCTAATGCCCCATTTAATGCCCATGCTGAAAGAAAGCATGTTTTCCCTTTAGTAAAAATAACACAGCACAATGGATTATTATAATAACTTGTCTGAGCACTGACCCAGAGGTCAACTTAATAGAAAGCATCAGAAAAAGCAGAGAGTCAACACTTGGGAACCAAGAGTTATCTCACAAAAGACTGTGAAAATCACAGCAAGGAAAAGATAGGACAATTTTCCATCTATTGGTGGTTCAGATGTAACAATTGTGTCAGATTTTAGAAAATCAATGGCACAAATATCATATTAGAATCCAGGGAAACCAGTAGCTGAATATGAACATTGTGACCACACAGCATGAGATGGCTGCTCCAGGCATAGAAAGAGCTCAGAAGATCAAGCTCTGGCCATACAAAAACTGAAATTCAAGTTCAGAATCCCACTGAAAGCCAGGAGTGAGGCTGCAGACAGCTCAGTGCCTAAGAGCCTGGGGAAAAGAGCTCCCACCCAGCAAACTGTCACTAGAAACAGAAAAAAAAATCTCTCTCCAACCTCAAATACAAATAATTTTGGCAATTTATACCTGTTCTTGACCAGCCAATATTTCCTGCCTTCTGATTCTTCTCCTTCAAAGCCATAGCCAACCACTAGCATAGAGTGGCTGATATTACGACTACTGCAATATGGCTCATAATATATACCTGAAAAATAAAATCAGTGAAGCAGTGAGAGGCCCCAGGAACCTGATGACGACAATGGTCACCAACAGTAGGTAAAGCGTTTCTGACTTCACTGAAATGTTATAAACTCTAGTGACAACAGAATCAGTCATTGACAGGAATCCTGATACAGGTCCTCATTAGAATCCAGAGAAATTCAAACGATCATAAATGTGTTGATAAACACTTGTCTACATGCATAGAAGATGACTCTTCATGTCTTGTGATTTCACTAATAGAACCCCATTGCAAGCAAGCACTACTGAGCATAAATTACTTAATTCAAGATCCTCTTTAGGTTATTCTGGAAATGTCATCTCATTAAAAGTCTTAAAGACTTATCACATGTAGAAAACTGAGAAACTAAGTTAAACAATACATTTTATTGATTATGTATTGTTTGCATGCAAGGGGAAGGTTGTGTCAAGTACAAATGACACACAAGATTATTAAATGGATAGCTATAAAATATGCAGACCCACATATTCTAATCATGTTTGATATTTTAATAAATGGTTTGTTGAACAGAAATGCCATGGATATGTCATACATTTTTAATTAATATCTAAAAGAGTGCATGCCTACCTCGTTTATAGAACTGGAAAGAATTATGTCTTGCATCAATTGCAACAGAAATGGGACCTATAGTTGCCACAGCATACATTAGGGCATTCTCACTCTGTGGGACTAACACAACACCTGTGATATTAGCAGTAGAATTATCCGGACTGTACCTGCAGGGTCCTTCCTTAAAAAATATAAAGAGTTAAAAGACTAGGTTAGTCTTTTAGTCCCTCTGGGCCCTATAGAACAGGAGTCAGAATCACACTCTTCACTTTGCAGCTCAGCATCCCCAAGACTGGGCTATTATAAAGTATCCCAGGAAATAAAATGCTACTGGGGGATTTGAAACTGAAAATTAGCTCTCATGTTATCAGTGACACCCCATTAGGTATTGCTGTCCGTAAGAAATTTTCATAGTGAAGAAATTTATATTCTATACAAAGATTTTGCATATTCTCCATGTTTATAGAAGTAGGGTCAGCTACATGGAAACCGTATCAGTAGATAACCATGCAAAGATAGTGCTGGGATGACAGGCTTGAAATAACAATAACATAGAAAGTACATTTACCTTGTCTTCATATGGATACGTTGCCTCGGACTCCAGACCTCCATTGTCTTTCACATACTCAAATGCAAGGTATGTATTGCCTCTGTAACAGCCCTCATTACCGTGAGATCTAGAACAGTCCACTAGGTTCTGTACACTCAGAGGAATCAGTTTGCCTGTTTTCCGGAATATCTGTCCTTCTGTGGCACCAGCCACAGAAATAGCCCAACAAGCATTACAGTCACTCTAAGCAGAGAGGAAAAGAGAGTCATCCACAAAAACTAGCAATTCCAGATCAGACAGCTGAATACTATCATCAATACTTCATCACTACTGAATACTATGTCAATACTTCCACCACTAGCAATTGATGGAAGCCTGTCAAGGGAAACTCAGTCTTCTTTGGAGACCTGACTGATAGCAGTTTGCTCATGCCACAGTGGTTGGTCACACACATGCACATAAGGGCAGGATCTACTGGTGTCTGCAGGTTATAGATAGCAATAAAAGGTGATATGAAGTCTAAAGACGTGATGGAGGACACTAGGTGGAGCTGTAAGGCTAAGGTAGTGGTGGATGCAAATGTTTGGTATGCATTGTGTAAAAACACAAGAAAAATTAAAATATTATTGAAAACTCAACTCAATCCATACAGATATGTCACTTCCTAACTTCCTCAGTGGTTGAATAAGATGAGCATGTGAAATAGTAATACCTGTCTCCGCACAGTGGTAACATAACCTCTTTTTTTCCAGTTTATAAAATTGGGCACATCACCAGCCAGACGTTTCTGGACATTTTTCTCTTTCTTGAGAGTTGGGACTTGGAAATTAATCATCATGTTCCTGAATTCTTCACCAGTCTTTAAGGAAAAATACATAAATCATTGAAAAACAAAGACATCAAGAATTTAAAGAGGAAAATACATTGTGAAGCTATACATGTCACATTCACCATGTCACCAAATTCATTCATTTCCATGGTGAAACCATTCTTCCCCAGGCCATTCTCCCCATTGTGCAATTTGATCATCTTCATATTTTCTTCCCATACTGCTTTCTTCCGTCCTTCTTCCTCCTGGAAATAAAAATAATGGATGACATTTATTTTTAACCGCTACACAAGCTGCCCAAATACTTGTTGTAACAGGTTAAGAGAACCCAGAGAGAGAGAGATTTCAGGACATTGAAACAAACCATTTGACACATATCTAGGAAGAGAGATTCTAACCACTCTATGCTCTCCTGTATATGTAATTCTTCAGAGAAAGGCAGTTTCCATGGCCTCTATTATGCCCATAACCCCCAACAGCAAGCTCTCTGAGTTTCCTCTGGACAGTTTCAACATTACCAACCAGACTGTATGTTTTTCCATATTTAATCTTCCATTTCTGCCAATCAGCATCCAAAATGGGATCAGGTGATGGAGTAGATGAGGCCATTCCCAAGCACATTACAGCCAGAAAGACAGCAGGAATCATGACTCAAGCCTGCTGACAGGGAAGAGAAATGAAAGTGTGACTACATCACCACTTCTAAAATGCCTTCTTACTCCTTCCTGACAACTGAAAACATCCATAGTAGATAAATTATTTGAACTATTATTCTAAATATTTATCCACAAATTTTGGAAATGGCTAAATATATATTTGGACTAAAGGCTCAATGAATGGTATTTAGTTGGTTAGTCCATAAAAATGCACAGCACCTGGGAGGTGTGGTGAGAGGGAAATCTGTAGTCGGGATGTAATATATGAGAGAAGAATAAAATAAAATAAATAAATAGATAAACAAACAAATAAATAAATAAAGTACAGCATATGGCCAGAATTCTAGGAATATAAACCGCATATATACTAGAAACTTAATTTATCAAAAAGAGAACAATGCATTCAAAGTTCAAAAGCTATACAACTATGGACTTGTGGCATAGGAAACCTAGGATTTGTAATGAAGCAAAACTTCTTTTGCATATCATCTTATCCTAATCAGAAGGTTGCCTCATGAATTGGGGCCACATGCTGTTTTATCCCTGCCTAACGTGCATCAAGATATGGGCTTATTTTGAACCTTACCTCGAGTCCTCCTTAAAAAATACAGGAAGGTTTATAGATCCTAATCCATCTGACACACTCTTGGATCTTTACAACTATACACATTACCTCAGTGAGGAAAGCATCACATGGAATGTCATTGTAAGACAGAGCCACCAGTGAAGGTGGGGTACTGGAGAAAGCCACTCCCAGGATTTCAGATCAAGACATGCTGGGTCTCTTAAGCCATGTCCTCTATACTTCTTGTCTAGAGACATGCCACCTGCTATTACTTCTGCTCATGCCAATCATGAAAAGTAGTTTTTATCCAGTGATAATGTGCAGGAAAATGATTTCTGTAGGCCAAGAATGAGATAAAGATGTCCCTACTGCACACGGTACCAGCTGTCACTCTCTCTAGACAAGGCCAGTCTTGCACTTAATGGGAACCTACATAAACCTGGACCCAGGGGTGCCTGATTTCCTTTCTGGCTCCCTCACCCTCTTCCACCTCCACACAGCAGGGCTGCTGAGATTGAGAAGATATTCTCATTCCTGAGGCTCTGCCTGATTCTCCATGAAGTCTCTCAAGACTCTCCTCCAGGGTCACTTCCCATTCTGCCTTTGGAGAGGCCGGGCCTCACCTGTGATGACCACTGCTACCTCAGTGCACTCCACAGCTTTTCAAAGATCACTGAAGTCCCAGGATCTGGCCAAGCAACACCTCACTCAGGCTTTAAATCCTAAGTATCTGGCTAGTCAGCCCCACCCCTCAACCTTGCCCTTCTGATTTTCTGTTCTGATTACAAGATTGGGCCTCCAGGCTCCAACGCTCTGGACTCTAGAACTCCAAGCTCTGGGACTCCAGGCTCTTACTAAATCCCATCCCACCTGTCACGAAGAGGTGGACATGGGTTGCCTCAGTGGCCTGTGTGCAGCTGAACCTATGGACCTTGCTAGAGGAACAGATGGTTAGGCTTTCCACATTCCATCACCTGATACCTGACATTTTGCTTCATGAGCAGCTCAAGAAAAAAGTTTTTCTTGGCAAACCAGTACCATATTTTTTGTTTAATCCACATCTAAGGTGAGATTCTATGAAAACACAGACCTTGGAATGACTTTTTTCTCATTTTCAGGGTGTATCAGAGATGACTTTCAGAGGAATTTTTAGGATAAGGTGATTCCCAAACAAGACAGCAATATTCAAGGCTAAAACCTAAGGTGAAAGATGAATGTCCTTGCTCTCAGAGTCCCCTGAAACTGTCTAGCTTTTCTTTACTTTAATTTAAATTGAGTACCCCTCAGCAAGAATGCTCAAATATGTCCATCTTTTCACTGGGTAACACATACATCACCTCAAAGTTTCCACTTTTGCCACTCTAGATATACACCTCAGTGGCTGTAGGGACACCAACAGTGCTGTGCAAACATCACCATGTAGGTCTCAGGAAAGATTCTTCTCTTAGGAAACTCAGCACTCATTAAACATCCTCTAATCCCTGTCCTCAACTTCAGCACCCCCACTTCAATTTCTCTGTTTAGGAATTTGTCTGCTGCCAAAGGTGGAATGTTTTTCCTTCCCATTGCCATGTTGGAGGTAATTTCCACTGTACCAGTATTGAAAGCAGACCATTAGGAAATAAAGTAGTTTCCACTACCTACTGTCAAAATATCATCCTTTACTAAAGTTCTACAATTTTCTATTACTTGAAGATTTCATATTCTATGTGTTCATTCACTGTGGCATTTTGTTGCTTCCTTAGATCAGGGAAGAAATATATGATTCTTGTCTACTCTACAACCTACATTACCCAAAGTACACAAAATCTAAACTTAACAAGTAAGTTTCTAAATATAGCAGAAACAGTGAAGGATATTTAGGTCATAGAGAGTATACATTATCATACCTGTAAGCCATAGAATACCTGTTTCTTCATTTCTTGAATAATGCCTTTCCTGCTAGGATGGGTTGGTGATCAAAAGTGATGACTAATTCCTTGCGCCCATTTCTGCCCTCTGCTTCCTAATATAAAAACTGTTGATGAGTGGGTGTGTACCCTGAGGATTTAAAAATAGAGCTGACTGATTCTTTTTCATATATAAAAGATTAGATTTGTGATTCTTCTAAGATTTCTTCTAAGACTATCTTTTGAGATAAATAATAAAATGATTGGTCCTTTCTTTGTAACTGCAAAATGCTGCCTGCCAGTGAAAAACTTGCTGAGAAAAATACCTTGCTTGCTTATACTTTGTTATTCTATAACAAATTGCTTGGAAATGAATGTGCGTGGGTTCTTGAGGATAATTTGTTCTTCACTGGTAGTATGTAAAATGTTTAATCATGTAAGGTGTATGGAAAACATGCTGTTTTTTACTTGTAGTCATTGTACTCATTCACTTGAAAAATAGGATGTAACCGCATTGTAATTTTTATACTGCTTGAAAGATTTTGCTGAGATATATAAGCTGTAAGAAAAAAATAAAAAATATGCAGAAGAGATACATCTGGATAAAGGTAAGAAAAGAAATAAAGAGATGGGAGAGAAATGATAGAAATACCTTAAAGGTGTGTGTGTGTGTGTGTGTGTGTGTGTGTGTGTGTGTGTGTTTTCCCTTTTTCACCAGCCCCAGACAGTTAAGTTTTGCCCTACTCACTGGCCCTAGAAAATTAAGTTTTACTCCCTCAGATAGAATAGAAAAGTCAAATTGAGTGATTAGTTTGCCGACTCCATGGCTCCCCCTCAATTCCTGAGCTTCTGAAGGTTGGTCCTTACAGTGGTGATATGTCAAATCAGCACAAATCATTATTTCTATCTGACCACCCTTCAAATCTAATCAGGGTTCTCCTCCTCAACTGTTACCCATTTGATGTCTGGTCATACATGCCAGATATCCCTTGAACTCTGATTATGGTTTTTTTTTTTTTTGGGTGGGGAGAGATTTTTGCATTTTCAGACCCTCCACCCTCTTCCTTGCCTATAAACTGAGATAGGTGCAAATTTCACTTCTCCCAATTTCATTAGGAAAAATAAAATGATTAGTGATCTTAAATAAAGCCTATTGTGTCACTCATAATCTCAACAGACATTCTGGCCAAGGACTTAAGGTGCCCTCCATCATGCATGAGAAGTGGATGTAGCTTCTTGTTACTCAGAAGTTGTGTCTATTCACCAATCTGATACTGGGGTAGGCTAGTTCAGGCACCCTTTCCAGTATTGCTAGTAGTCTAAGGTGGAGTCATCCTTATGGATTCCTGGGAACTTCCCTAGCTCCTGTTTCCTCCCTATCCCCATAATGTCTTCCTCTGTCATGGTTTCTCTTCATTGCTCTCCCACTCCGTCCCTGTTCCAACTCAACCATCCCATTCCCTTATGTTCTCATCTCCTATCCCCTACCCTCCATTGCCCCCCTCACCCCCAGTTTACTCATGGAGATCTCATCTATTTCCCCTTCCCAGTGCAATCCATGCATCCCTCTTAGGGTTCTCCTTGTTAGCTTTTCTGGAGCTGTGGGTTGTCCTGTCATCATAGAGGCTTTCTCCAGTAACTGAGGGAGGCAGATGCAGAGATCCATAGCTGAGCACCAGGCCAAGCTCCAGGAGTCCAGTCAAAGAGAGTGAAGAGGGATTCTATGAGCAAGGGGTATCAAGACCATGATGGGGAAATGTACAGACAACCAAACCAAACTAGTGGGAACTCATGAACTGTGGACCAATAACTGTAGAGCCTCCATAGGACTCAACTAGGCCCTCTGCATAGGCAAGACAGTTGTGTAATTTGATCTGCTTAAGAAGTCCCCTGACAGTGGAATCAGGATCCATCCCTAGTGCATGAACAGGCTTTTTGGAGCCCACTGCCTATGGTGGGATACCTTATACACCCTTGGTGCAGGGGGAGGGGCTTGAACCTGCCTCAACTGAGTGTACCAGGCTCTGCTGACTCCCCATGGGAGGCCTTGCATTGGAGGAGATGGGAATGGGGGGCGGTTTGGTGGGGGGAAGGTGGGGGGAGGTGGGAGGAGGTAAGGGAGAGGGGGGATCTGTGGTTGGTATGTAAAATGAATAGAAATTTTCTTAATAATAATAATAATAAGTTGTGTCTAAACCATCAGAATTTCTTACCTGTACTCAATTCATCCCATAGTGACCTGAACCTGGCCTGAATTTTCAAGAAGTTATCTACCTACTGAACAACCACAGAGTTCTGCCCACTGTAGACAGATGTTGATCTCTAGGATAAGGGTCAACACCCCACCTGAGCAAGTAAGAGGTAGTGAAGCTATTGGAAGTCTGCATTCCTGCGTCTAACACAGATATCAGCAAAATTTAGAGGGCCTTCCCAGAAAACAAGTTTACATTAGCAAATATGTTACATGACCTTCCCCTGTCCACCAGTAAGAAAGAAGCCTAATGTCTAGAACATTAGCAAAGTATATAAATCAGCCCTGAAACTGTTTGCTTTTTTGTTTTCCCCCCAACATAAAATTTTTATTAATTACTTGGGAATTTTGTACAATGCACTCTGTTCACACTCACTTCCCATTCACCTTTCCACCCTTGCACACACACACACACACACACACAAAAAAAAAAAAAAATTTCAATTTATATTCATTGGAATATTCCCATTGACCAGCTTCTTAAAGAAAACTGAGTTCTTTCCCACCCCCTTGCCAGGAACAATCAGCTGTGAAGAGCTACAGTTCATTATCTTTATCACAGTTTTTAAGGACTCTCCTCAATAGCTTCCTGTCTGGACTGTTTCTTTTTTTTTTTTTTTGTGGGAGGACATATAGTCACAGAAGCCTTCAATGTCTCATTCTTAGTTATGAGTCTGCAGTCATCAATACCACTGCGAAAGAAGCTTCCTTGACCATGGCAGCTGGTGGTAGCTCAGATCATGGACATCAGCATGGCTTCTGGTAGCCACACAGACCACAGACACCAACACAGCCAGCAGCAGCAACATGGATATTCTCTTCTTTAATCAGTTCTTTGAGATTTCACACAATATGTTTTTATCACATTCAGCATCCTCTCCCAGTCTTCCCAGCTCTGTCTCACTTTCCTACCCACATAAATCCATGTCTTTATTTTTTAAACCCATCAAGACTAATTTTTGCTACCCAAATATTCTTGGATGTAGTCCTCTCACGGGTATTAGTCAGCTAACCTACAGAAGGAAACCAATAAAAAGGGACCATTGTCTTCTAGATTCTAATTCTCTCCATGCTTACTCTTGATTTCTCAGAATCCTTTCTTACATGCTATGTCCTCTTTAAATCCAAACCTTCCATTTTGATAACAAATAAGTTTTTCCAATAACAATCTCGGAAGTCTCCAGAAGGAAGATGGGGCCCCAACAACAACAACTCTACCCAATCCAGAATGATGCCATGGTAATCATCATCATACTACACTTCATGCCAGAATTTCAGACAATCTTACCCATTACTCTAAGACTTGCTGCAGAACCTACAGTTAGTCTAACTGAGATTTAACTATCTGAGCTTTCTCATAGTACCCAACAGAGATAACATCACTCCCTAAACAGCAGGAAGCAATTCTAAGAAAACGACGCCCCTTCTCCCTTAGGTTTCATAATTCTCAGGGTTATGGATGATGGTTATAGGGTTGGGGGTGGAAGAAAATATTAGACTCAGTATTCCAAAAAAAAAGAGAAAAAAGGGAAAAGAAAAAATGGAATGGATAGGTATAAGATATTATGGTAGATTATTGTATATACTAGTAAACAAATTTAGTAAAATAGCAGCCTTAGATAATTTGCACTGTAATTTGCACTGTTATAGATTCTTATATGTTGATACAAATGTAAACTATTTTTATATTCCTGTTTAAGATAATTTGTATATTGTTACAAATACAGAACTATATTTGTTAATAATGTACATATATTTCTACTCTTATTTGAAATATTTGTATATTGATACAAATGTAAATTTATATCTGTCATACTTTATGTATGTTCTACTTCAGTTTAGGATATTCAGTATATTGATATATATTTAAGATTATTGTCATATTGCATATTGCACTATATACTCCTACCTCTGTTATAAACATCTTATGTATTGTCACAATTTTGAAGTCATCGTTCTTTACCATACATTTGCTTATTGACTGTTTACCTTGTTTATGTGAAGCCTTAGTCCTTAGGTTATTTTGGTAGATAAGACTTATAGATTTATAGTCACCTATGCTTGTCATCTCTATAGTTACGTTAGTTAGGTTATCCAGATTTACAGATACATAGGTCAGATGGACAGGTAATCTTCAAACACTTCGTAGACCTAGAGAATATGACATTTAAATAACTTAGAATTCTGTTGACGTGAGACACAATTGCTCCTGGCTGCACCAATTTGATCCCGAGAGAATGTTGGGATTCTAAGACATTTCCATTTGGAAGTTTGTCTTCTTGGCACAAAATGGCCTACTGGGCAAAGAACTGCCCTTGCCTCAATGGCTGACAGTACAAATGCAATGCTGTCCTTTCTAGACAAGTGGGACACAAGGAAAGCGACCACTGTACTCTGCCAAGACAGGGTAAGATGGTCTTTCAGAATTCCTGCTTCTGAAAATGGTCTGTCAGATACTTTAGGCCTGTAGCCAATTTGAATGCACCAACAATGCTGAAAAACATTAGGTGACTGTCCAGGATGCCAGCTGTCTCAGTCTACTCTTGCAAGATTCCTGAAAGTTGCTTGCATCCATCTACCATTTCTCAGGTACTATTATATTCCTTTTCAGGTCTTTGATGGGATTGAAGACTAGCAGTTATAGTTACAACTTAGTAGATAGAACATATTAAGTATTAGATTCAGGTTCTTTAGGATAGGACAACTTTTGGAACGATCTTTGTAACATGTCATTTACCTATGCTCTATACTTCTCTGGATTTTAGTATGTGTTTCTTGCTTGATATTGTTTGCATTGGTTGTAGTTCCATCTTATCTAGGTCATTATCCCTCATTATTCCTGGACAATATTTGATAACTATTCCTTTGCATATAGTCTTGTATTAGGTTAGAACTTTCTTATTTAGACAAAATGGGGGAGATGTAGTGGGTAGCCATTCCAGCTTTGATCTGGAAGTTCCAACCCCCACTGAGACTTCGGCAACTGTCACGCCTACAAGGCAGGGCCAAGAGAGGTGCCTGGAGACCCGAGACCTGGATGGGCCAGCGCACTCTCTGTTCTGGGATGCTGGACAGTGGAGGTGGGCCAAGCAGAGCTCCAGAGAACACCGCTGGACTGCGATACACCTTCCCCAGACCCTGCGACCTACCTATCCCTTAACTTGTAAGTTACGCCATTAAATAAATCTCCTTTTAACTACAGTCTTAGAGAAAACTGAATCTCCCTCACCAAGAAGCTAAAAGTTGCCAACAGCATCATGATTCGGGGTAAGACTGTGTGCCAACCACCCTGTCTGTGCTGGCACTTGGTCTCACTTTGGTTTGTAATGGTCTAGTGGATCCTGTCACAATGTCTGTGAGTTCTCATTTGTAGCTGCTTTCTATGTCCACAAACAGTTTCCTTGTCCTCATAGACCACCTCAAGCTCTTGCACTCTTCCTCTACGCTTTTACATAATGAGGGTTATGTATTTAAAGGAAGAATATGGTATTTTTCCACTTAGGACTGAAAATTTCCAAGTTTCCCTTTCTCTGCACGTTGGCCAGTTGTAGGTCTGTGTTAATCGGCATCTGCTGCAAAGAGAAACTTCTCAGGTGAGAGCTGAGAGGTGCACTAATCTGAGTATAGTGATAACTTATTAGGAATAGGTTTAATACTATGCCCAGATATTAGTTACTTTTCTACTGCTATAATAAAACCCCAAGGCCAAACAAAGCACCTTATAAAAGAAAGCACTTAATTAAGCTTTGGTTCCAGAAGTTTATAGTCCATGATGGTGGCAGGAACAACTGAGACTTCATACCTCCACATCTTAAACTGCAAGCAAGAGGTGAAGAGCACATGTCTTGAAACCTCAAAGCCTGCCCCCAGTGACACAGCTCCTCCAACAAGGCCGCATCTCCTAAACCTTCCCAAGGAGTTCCATCAACTGCAGACCAAATATTGAAACATAAGTGCTTTTGAGGACCACTCTCATTCAAACTACCACATTCCATGCTTTGGTTTCTAAGACTACAAGGTCCTTATGATGATGACACATTTCCCCAGGAGCAAGCCCATGACAGATGTGTGTACATGTGATTCTCTCAATTCAAATCCATGACATGTGTTTGTGTGTGGATCTCTCAGTTCAAAGACCTTAACTGTCTTTTCCTCTGACTAAAATAAATACCAGAACTGATTTTTCCAAGTGTGTTTTAGTTGCATCTTTACTTTACCACTCATTTGTGTTTCCTTTCAATTTTGTTAATTATTTAAAATCTTCATACAGTGTTTTTGTTATTCACTCACTTCCCCAGCTCCTGACATACCTAGTCTTCTGTTCTACTGCTCAACTTTGTGTCTTTTTCCTTTTAAATACATCAAGTCCAGTTTGTACTGTCCATATTATTTTAGATGTGTGGCCTCCCACTGGCCTGCCTGGAGCTACTCTCCTAAATAAAACTGACTCTCTCATCAGCCATAAATTGGCATTGGTTCTTCATCCAGGTGTAGGACTTTATGCCTACCTCCCCTTTACATACTGGGACTTTGTCTGGCTTAAGCTTATACAAGTCTTGTACATGCTGTCATCACCACTATGGATTCACATACATAGCTGCCCAAGTATGTCTCAAAAACAGTCTGTAGTCATCTACCACTTCTGGATCTTGCAATTTTTTTTCTGAGACAGGGTTTCTCTGTGTAGTTTTGGTGCCTGTCCTGGATCTCACTCTGTAGCCCAGGCTAGCCTCAAACTCACAGAGATCCACCTGGCTCTGCCTCCTGAGTGCTGAGATTAAAGGCATGCGTCACCACCACTGCCCAGCAGGCTCTTGCAATCTTTATGCCTCCTCCTCCACCTTTATTACTGAGACTTGGGAAGGTGGGCATGATATATATATTCTATTTAGGGCTGAGCATTTTATATTCTCTTATGCTTCTCACCTTGACCAACTGTGGGTCTCTCTGTTTATTGCCATCTACTGCAAACAGAAGCTTCTGATAAGGACTGAGAGGTGCATTGATCTATGAATATAACAGTAAGTCATTAGAAGTCTGTTTAATACTATATCCATTTAGCAGAATAATAGTAGATTCTCCTCTGGGTCTATGACCTGTTTAGCCATAGATTCTTGGTTTGTTTTCATTTCTATCCATTTAACTGATAATTGTTTGATCTTGTGTAGCTGGCCTTAAATCCAATCATGAAATTGTTTGCTCCAACAACACCCATACCATTATCGCACCAGTGGACATATCTTGTCGGGCCAGTAGTGTTATTATACCTCTCAGAGTACACAGAGGTGTAAGGCTGATATCAGACTTACCCTTTCCAGGAGCATTCACCTTACAGCACTAAGAGAGCTAGCTAAAGGGTATGAAGCTTTGAAGTCAGTAGTTGCTTTATTTATTCATGTTCTATGAATCATGTAGTGTCTTCAGCAATAGGGTCTTACCACTAATTCTGGTGGGTAACCAATAGCATTGGCAATAACCTGTAATGATTGGGGCTCTATGAGACCTCACCAGCCAATAACTCCCAAATGGTAACCCATTCCTTACGTTGGGCTTCTTGTTATCCTATGGTGTCAAGTAAAGGCATTGTCATACTGTTATAGGATAACTACATTTTAACTCACATAAAAGCTTCTATGGAAATAAGTTCCCATATGACTTTTTATTAGACTTCAGTGTTCTTTACTTCTCCCTATATTTGTTCCTCTATCATGATTTCCCACCTCCATCCCTCCTACTTAACCCTTGAAAGCCAACATCCAGGTACAACATTTACGCAGTGTGGCTTTCCAAAAGGAATAATGTCACTCCCCTCAGCAGGGCACTTCCTGCTAGTCACTATTTCCAGTCAGATTCCCCAATAGCTTTTCTGATCAGAGACCTCTAGAAAAGAGTGACTCTGTAGACTGACCTGTATGTGTTAAACACAGGAGCTTCCTTTGGTTGAGGTACCATAAAACCTGAATAAAGTCCCACAACTGGCACCCAAACAAAAAGCAAGTAAAATAATAAGAAGAAAATAAAAAAAATAAAACCAAGCAGACAATAAAAACAAATTAAACAATTGATAGAAAATTTAATAGTTCACAGTTTCTGGTTTTGACAAAGGATCTGACAAAGAAATAGAAAGAGGTGAAAGGGAGACTATAGAACAATAAACCAAAAAAGGAATGTGAATGATGAACCTACAACCTAAATAGAATATATTATTTAGACATGAGGTCAGCAGTCATCTAGCTGAGCATGTGTTAAAATAATGGCTTCATGTCTGTTAGTCTTCATCATAATACACCAAATAAATAATCTTTGCAAAGTCACATACTCAAAATGTTGATTTTCCCACATTCCCAATATTTAGTATACAACCCATCAAGCAAACACTGTAATATCTGCTCTCAACCAAGGCTATCTCATTCTCCTCTCAATCAGGTACTTTGCTCTGCATTTGAAGTTCCTCTAATTTTTGGCTACTTTTTTTTCAGGTCTTCTTTAAATCTTTCTCATGTCCTATCCAGACCCTAGAAACATCAGGTAGAAGGATAGCTCTCTCTCGCTGAGATCTTTTCTGTCTTAATGTCTCCGACACAAATAAGGAGCCAGAGGAGGGAGTTCATGAGGAATTAGTGAGAAACTTGCTACTGAAGTCTATATTTTCTGAGGCTAGAATCAGTTTCTCACAACAGTGTAATCACAGGTATGACAGATTCTTTCAGACACTCTAACCTCTTAGACACTGTCATGACAATAACTTGGGGGTCACAGACCAGGAGTAACATGAACTCCTGCCCACCATAAGAATATGTACACAGTAAAGATGCTCACTTAGCGTCTACCTGGATATACACATAGGACTAAATCCAAAACCTAGCCTCAATTCACTTCCTGATCTTTAAAGGCTTCTGCTCTTTATTTCACTACCTTTACCACCTATAGATTCATTCTTCAACCTCAAACATAGACAATAAAACCACCTTTGCTATAATACATGTTTTGTGGGGAGAGAATTGACAGAATAGAGACAGAAACACTTGACTGAAATTGCCTCTGGCACATACAGAGAACACTACCTTCAAAGGGTCTATAGAAGAATTTCCATCACTCTGAATCACAATGACCACTGAAGTGGGTAAACTTGAAGAACTAAGAGATAGGCACAATTCAGTATGTAGATGAGCTTCTTTTGTGTCGCTGGCTGAAAGGATTATTTCCTGAAGAGAGGAATCTTTTTTATTTCTTAGCTGATAGAGATTACAAGGGAAATCCAATAAGGAAAGGCCCAATTGTGCCAAACCAAAGCCACCTATTTTGCCCTTATTCTGACAAAGGGAATCAGAGTCTTAAGACCAGAGTAGGCCTAGCTTGGACTTGCCACTCCCAAAACTCTCAGATAGGTGACAGCATTCCAGTCAGTTGTAGGCTATTGTAGAATTCAGAGTCCTTATGCAGAATCAACTTAAATTCTTGATCAGACTCCCAGGGAAGCCCAAATGCAGGACCTCACAAATGTTAAATGTATATTAAATTTTAACAGGTTTTCTAAAGACTCGGAGACTTTTATTAAGGATCCCAACTTTGCTCTGCCACCAAGCCAACTTCCACCTGTATGTAACTGAGATACAAAGCACAGACATGAGGGTAATTACCTAATTCATAGGCCCTTCCCATCTTGTAGAACTCCTAAGCAAGGATTAGATGATATTGCAAAAGGCTAGCCTTGTTCCTAGGAGAAGTTGCTGCTGCAGGCAGGATTCCTATCATTGGGCTGCTTCCAGGTTCTCTGAATTGACAATGGACCACCAAGGAACTGCCAACCTCAGCCTTCCTGCGAGTCACTGAAAAACCTCAGGCTTCTCCTCAAGTGTGAACCCCTCCAGAATCAGATAAATCCATCTACCTGTTCAGTCACTGCTTTCCTCATTGGGTGTGCTATCATTGTCGCTCTCTAGATATCTTGCCCCAACACAGTCACTAACATCACTTGTCTCAATGGTGGACCTTCTCAGGGTTCTGATGAGCCCTCCTGGCCAATCAACCAGTGCTCCCTCATGAGATCCTGACTTCTATAGAGATTCAAGCACCCCAGCCCATTACCCAGTAAAAGGCACATACAAATTTAGTATGTCATTCCCAATAGTGGGGGAGGATATTTCCATCACACTGTCAATGAATTATGCCAGGAACTGAAGACAACCAAGGATTTTCACAGGAGAAGTCTTGCTATGCTGCCAGAGGCCCCATTAAAGTCACTCCATTCAATTCCTTTATGAAAGACACTTGTAACTATAATAATAGCTATCAGATGACTTCCATGGTCACAATCCATAGAACAAATACTCCAAAATGAAATTAGCTATCCATTCACAAGGTCCATTATAGCCTGGCCCAGTGTTCCCAAAATTCTCTGCCCTGTACCTTCAGAGTAATCATGAAACTCCTAAACAAACTATACCAGCTACTGGAAGTAACCTGGTGAGTCCGTAATCTCCAGCAGACAACCTTTACCTGAAATCTGGGAGCCACATTTCAGGGCAGATCAAAACCTTCAACTATCTAGGAGCAATGCCTACCACTTTAACTCTCCATGGTGTGTCTCTGTGTTCTGTGTTCATTACTTTTATCCTGACTGCACTCAGACCATGACTTCCCTAAAGGGACAGTTCCTCCAGTGGCTTTCATAGAACTGACGCATAGACCATCAGGATTGTACTCATTGACTCACAAATTCCATTAAAATCCTGAGACTAACAACCCACAATCCAGTGTTCTAAACATGTAGTCCTTGGCCACATGCATAGAAAGTCAGCAGTTCCTGGTTCCAGGAAAAAAAAAAAAAAACTCCCCAGAGGGGTTGGCACTGTCCTGGACCTCACTGGGCAAAATGAATGATCAGCAAATAAAGAAAGACATGACTCAGAAAAGAATTCACTGTCTAAGATAGAACATGAGGCTACCCTTTTTTACAACTGGAGGAAAGGGCTGAGAAAAGTCATAAAATTCAGAATTAAGGGAATGGATACAATCCACTAGCCAAATTCTCCAAAACTGTGTCTCAACTTCCATTTGGGAAAGAACTTGTATAGAAACTCAATGCATCCTTTGAACATGTCAATTCAAATGGAGGCTGAATTGGTGACAGGCATGTGACCCACATCTTAACTGCAGAGACTGAATCTAGAAGCATATTTACTACATATAGACAATGTTTCCTTTGGAAGATAAATTCTCACAGCTTTAACATGTGTCCTTCCACTGTAACCTCCATGTTGCATGGTTGAGCAAGACTGTTGTCAAATTCACAACTTTGGGGCACATTATTCAAGATACCCGAGTGACGGCATGGAGCATCTCTGGGCAGTGCTACAAAACAAGAACTGATAGGGTTATAGTCTCTCTCAAACTGTCCATTAGATATTTACATATGACTACTCCCTCAAGAAAGATGAAACCCAAATTCCACCATGGTTTGACTGATGTCAGTTCCCACCAGGCATTCTATCTAGGACATGGAGAAGGGCATCTACTGCTTGGAGGTCTCTACCAATGAAACAGTCAATTTATATGACTTCTGAGCAAAGTTTCCAGGCACCTGGTACCCTCTGAGGGAGTCTGGTGTAACAAAGTCAATCACACAATTACACTTTAATCTGTCACAACCCAGAAAATGAAATCACAGTCACCTTGATGTCTTCCACAGTCACAGGGAAGCTCATACCAGGTTGAAGTGTTGGACAAGGGAGAGTCACAGCCTAGCACAGCACAGTGCAATAGTGCACGGTACCATCTCACTGCACAATGGGGCCAAGAACTGAAACCGGTTGAATTCATAGCAATTAAAAATGTCAAATTCCCACACACTTCTGGCAAAAGACTCCCACCCCACCAAAGGCCAGACCAAAGCCCTGAACTCCAGGTAAGACAACCCTCAATCATGCCCATGCCAGTCCAGCAAAACTCCAACCACACCTCTTCTCCTAATCACCATATTCCAGCCAACACCGCTGGTGGAAGCCTCTATACCACCAGAGACCAGGCCAGCCTCCTGAACCCCAGGTAAAACCACCCTCTCATCCTGCTTGTGCCTCCCCAATGAAACTCCAATCAACCCTCCTGTCCTTATCACTATCCCCTGGCGCAAACCTCTGGTGGGAGCCTCCTACCCTCATCACAGGTCAGGCCAGCTTCCTAAAAACCAGCTGAAGCCTCCTACCCCACCATAGCCCAGGCCAGTTCCCTGAAAACCAGGTAAGCCGCCACACCCCCACCCTGCCTGCACCTGCCCAGACTAACACAAACTGACTCTCCTTTCCTTGTTACCATGTCCTGGTACACATCTCTGGCAGAAGCCTCCTACCCAACCAGAGGCCAGGTCAGCATCCTGAACCCCAGGTAAGACCACCCCTCTCCTTCACCCATGCCTGCCCAGTGTAACCTCAACCACCCTCCTCTCCTTGTCACCAAAACCTACTCCACACTTCTGGAGGAAGCTCCTACTCCACCAGAGGACAGACCAGCATCCTGAACCCCAGAGGACCCCGGGCCAGATCAGAGGCCATGTACATCACCAGAACTCCAACAGCAAACTTAGGCAGCAACTTCCTGCTTGACCAGAGGCCATCAGAAATACCAAGTCAGGCAGAGACCTTCTACTCAACCGTAGGCCTCTCCAGCCAGAAGATGAGAAAGGAAACAGAAACAAAACCATACAGGAAAATTTTCCTAACCTAAAGAAGAATATGCCTATAAAGATACAAAAAGCTTACAGAACACCAAATAGATTGGACCAGTAAAGAAAGTCCCCTGGTATAACACGAATCTTAAAGGGTCTTATCAAATAAAAAACCTGGAGCCAGATATCAGAGTTAAAACCTGAGAGATCAGAGGAATAGGAAAAGCCACAGCTAACCTCACCTCACCAACTCTGCAGCTTCCAAAGAGACCTACTTCCTATATACCCATACCTATATGCTTTTCTGTTCTGCCAACTCATTTCTTCTCTGCCCAGCTACATCACTTCCTCTTCCAGCCCTGCTCTGTCACTTCCTGTCTATCTGTACAGACCTCCAGACCTTTATGGTTAACTAGTGTTGGAATTTAAGGTGTGTGCCACTATGCCTGGCTCTGTTCCCAGTGTGGCCTTGAACTCACAGAGATCCAGACAGATCCCTGCCTCCCAAGTGATAGGATTAAAGGTGTGTGCTACCATTGCCTGACTTCTATGTTTAATATAGTGGCTGACTTTTTCCTCTGATCTTCAGATAAACTTTATTGAGGGACACAGATAAAATATCTCCACACCCTGAATACATAATAATCAAAATACTAAACACTCATAACAAATAAAGAATATTAAAAGCTGCAAGGGGAAAAGGCCAAGTAACATATGAAGTCAGACCTATTAAAATTATACCTTAATTCTAAATGGAGACTCTAAAAGCCAGAAGGACCTGGATAGATGCATTTCAACTATAAGAGACCACAGATGCCAGCCCAGACTATTATACCCAGAAAAACATTCAATCAAATGGAGAAAACAATATATTACATAATAAAGGCAAATTTAAACAGTATCTATACAAACCCAGCCCTAAAGAATGTAGTAGAAGGAAAACTCCACCCAAAGGAGGTTAACTACACCCATGAAAATACAGGTAATAAATAATCTCACACCAGCACAATCCAAAGAAGGAAAACACAGACACAGACACACACAGACACACACACACACACACACACACACACACACACTAACAACAACAACTGCAATAAAATTAACAATTATCGGTCAGTGATATCTCTACAAATGGGCTCAATTCTCCAATAAAAAGCCACAGACTCACAGAATGGATTAAAAAAACAAGATCTATTCTTCTGCTGAACACATGAAACACACCTCAACATCAAAGATAGATATTACCTCAGAGTGAAGGATTGGAAAAATACTTTCCAAGCAAATGTCCATAAGAAGCAAGCTTGTGTCACTATTCTAATATCTAACAACATAGACTTCAAACCAAGATTAATCAAAAGATATGGGGAAGGACACTTCATACTTATCAAAGGAAAAAAAATCACCAAAATGATGTTTCAATTTTTAGTATCTATGCCCCAAATGCAAGGGCACCCACATTTGTAGAAGAAGCATTACTAAAGCTTAAACCACAAATTGACCCTCACAAATTGAGAGTGGGAGACATCAACAACCTACTCTCACCAATGGACAGGTCACCTAGACATAAACTAAACAGAGAAATAACGGAGTTAACATACTTTATGAACCAATTGACCTAACAGATATATACAGAACATTTCAGCAAAACACAAAAGAACATACCTTCTTCTCAGCACCTCACAGAACATTCTCCGAAATTTACCACATACCCAGTCACAAAGTGAGTCTCAATAATACAAGAAAATTGAAATAGCCCCCTGCATTCTATCAGACCACCACAGATTAAAACTGGATTTCAACAACAGAAATAACAGGAAGACTACAACCTTATGGAAGCTGGACGACTCTATACTGAATGACTACCAGGTCAAGGAAGAAATAAAGAAGGAAATTAAGAGACTTCCTACAATTCAATGAAAACAAATGTACAACACACCCAAACTCATGGGATGCAATGAAGGGACGCTGAGATGAAAGTTCATAGCACCAAGTGCCTGCATAGAGAAACTGGAGAGATCTCACACACGCAGCTTCAGCACACCTGAAAGCTCTAGAGAAAAAACAAAAACAAAACAAAACAAAACAAAAAAGCAAATTCACTCAAGAGGAGTAGATGGCAGAAAATAATAAAACTGGGGCCTGGAAACAATTAAGTGGAAAAAAAGAGAACAATACAAAGAATCAGTGAATCAAAGTGTTGGTTCTTTGAGAAATGAATAAGATAAAAAAAACCTTATTCAAATTAACAAAATCAGAAACAAAAAGTGGAATATAACAACAGACACCAATGAAATCCACAGAGTTATTAGGTCACACTTCAAAAACTTGTATGCCACAAAATTTAAAAATCTAAAAGAAATGGACAAATTTCTTGATAGATATCACTTACCAAAGTTAAATCAAGATCAGATAAACAATGTAAATAGACTTATAATCCTTAAGGAAATAGAAGCAGTCATTAAAAGTCTCCCAGTCAAAAAAGCCAAGAGCCAAATGGTTTTAGCACAGAACTCTGCAAGAGTTTCAAAGAAGAGTTAATGCCAGCAGTGCTCAAAAAATAGAAACAGAAGGAACACTGACAAATTCTTTTTTTAATTTAATTTTATTTTATTTTATTTTACAATATAATTCAGTTCTACATATCAGCCACGGATTCCTTTGTTCTCCCCCCTCCCGCCCCCCTCACCTTCCCCCCAGCCCACCCCCCATTCCCACCTCCTCCAGGGCAAAGCCTCCCCCCCCAGGACTGAAATCAACCTGGTAGACTCAGTCCAGGCAGGTCCAGTCCCCTCCTCCCAGGCTGAGCCAAGTGACCCTGCATAGGCCCCAGATTTCAAACAGCCAACTCATGCAATGAGCACAGGACCCGGTCCCACTGCCTGGATGCCTCCCAAACAGATCAAGCCAATCAACTGTCTCACCCATTCAGAGGGCCTGATCCAGTTGGGGGCCCCTCAGCCATTGGGTCATAGTTCATGTGTTTCCATTCGTTTGGCTATTTGTCCCTGTGCTTTACCCACCTTGGTCTCAACAATTCTTGCTCATATAAACCCTCCTCTTTCTCACTAATTGGACTCCCGGAGTTCCACCCGGGGCCTAGCCGTGGATCTCTGCATCCAGATCCCTCAGTAGTTGGATGGGGTTTCTAGCACGACAATTAGGGTGTTTGGCCATCCCATCACCAGAGTAGGTCAGTTCGGGCTGTCTCTCGACCATTGTCAGCAGTCTATTGTGGGGGTATCTTTGTGGATTTCTGTGGGCCTCTCTAGCACTTTGCTTCTTCCTATTCTCATGTGGTCTTCATTTACCATGGTCTCCTATTCCTTGTTCTCCCTCTCTGTTGTTGATCCAGCTGGGATCTCCCGCTCCCCCAAGCTCTCTTTCCCTCGACCCTCACCCTTCATTTCCCCCACTCATGTCCAGGCTGTTCATGAAGATCTCATCCATTTCTCCATCATTGGGTGATCCCTGTGTCTTTCTTGGGGTCCTGTTTTCCAGGTAGCCTCCCTATTGATGTGAGTAGCAGTCCAGTCATCCTTGTTCCACATCTAGTATCCTCCTATGAGTAAGTACATACCATGTTTGTTTTTCTGAGTCTGGGTTACCTCACTCAGGATGATAAAATGTGGTACATATACACAATGGAATACTACTCAGCAGAGAAAAACAATGACATCATGAGGTTTGCAGGCAAACGGATGGAGCCAAATTCTTTTTATGAGGCCAAAGTCACCCTGCTACCCAAGCCACACAAAAACTCAACAAAGAAAGAGAATTACACATCAATTTCTCTCATGAACATTAATGCAAAAATACTCTCAAACTGAATCCAAGAACACATCAAAAATACTATCCACATGATTAAGTTTCATTCCACAGAGGCAGAGATGGTTCAACATATGCAAATACGTCAATGTAATCCACCCATCTTTGTTAGGGTTTTCATTGCTTTGAACAGACACCAAATAATCCAATTAAAAATGGGCTACAGATTTAAATTCTCTTCAGAGAATTGCTGTGGGATGGTCTGTATGTCAAATTGCTCTGATTGGTCAATAAATAAAACACTGATTGGCCAGTGGTTAGGCAAGAAGTATAGGCGGGACTAACAGAGAGGAGAAAAGAAAGAACAGGAAGGCGGAAGGAGTCACTGCCAGCCGCCGCCAAGACAAGCAGCATGTGAAGATGCCGGTAAGCCACAAGCCACATGACAAGGTACAGATTTATGGAAATGGATTAATTTAAGCTATAAGAACAGTTAGCAAGAAGCCTGCCACGGCCATACAGTTTGTAAGCAATATAAGTCTCTGTGTTTACTTGGTTGGGTCTGAGCGGCTGTGGGACTGGCGGGTGACAAAGATTTGTCCTAACTGTGGGCAAGGCAGGAAAACTCTAGTTACAGAGAATTCTCAACAGAAGAATCTCAAATGGCCAAAATATACTTAAAGAATTGTTTGACATCCTTAGTTATCAGGGAAATGCAAATCAAAATAACTCTGAGATTCCATCTTACACCTGTCAGAATGTCTAAGTTCAAAAACATGAATGACAGTTCATGCAGGGGAGAATGTGGAGCAAGGGGAACATTGCTCCATGGCTGGTGGGGGTACAAACTTGTACAGTCACTTTGGAAATCATTATGGAGGTTTCTCAGAAAATTGGGAATTGATCTACCTCCAGACCCAGCTATACCGCTCTTGGGCATATACCCAAAAGATGCTCCATCATACCACAAGGACATTTGCTCAACTATGTTCATAACAGCTTTATTCATAATAGCCACAAATTATTTACAACTTAGATGTCCCTCAACCAAAGAATGGATAAAGAAAATGTACTACATTTACACAATTGAGTATTACTCAGCTTTTAAAAACAATGACATCAGGAAATTTGAAGGCAAATGGATGGAACTACAAAAAAATCATCCTGAGTGAGGTAACCCAGACTCAGAATGGCAAGCATGGTATGTTCTTACTCATAAGTGGATACTAGCTATTAATTAAAGGATAATCATGCTACAATCCACAGACCCAGGGAGGCTAGGTAACAAGGAAGGCCCAAGTTGGGCGTGAATTTTCCTGGGAAGGGGAAATAGAGATATCCTGGTCAGACTGGGAGCAGGTGGGCATGGGAACTTGAGTGCTTATGTTGAGGGGTGGGTGGATGGGGAGAATGCTGTGAGAGATTACTGGAAAGGGGGGGCTTTACAGAGCTGGGTAGAAGCCTGATGCAAGGGACATTTCTGCAAGTCTATAAGGAGGGCCCCAACTAAGACTCCTGGCAGCAGTGGATATATAGCCTGAATGAGCCATCCCCTGTGATCAGATTGATGATTACCCCAGTTGTCATCAGAGAGCCTCATCCAGTGATGGATGAAGGCAGGTTCAGAGACTCAAGGTCAAACATTGGGCCAAGCTGGGAAAGTCCTGCATGGGATGAACCTAGGCCCTCTGAGTATATTGACAGTTGTATAGATTGGTCTATTTGTAGGACTCCTGGCAAGGGGAGCAGGGGCTATCCTCAGTGCTTTGGCTGGCTCTTGGGACCCTATTCCTCAGGCTAGATTGCCTTGTCCAGACTGAATACAGGGGAAGGGGCTTGATGTTAAGGTAGCTTGATATGCCATGCTTTGCTGACACGCATGGAAGGCCTGCCCCTTTCTGAGAAAATATGGAGGAGGAGTGGATGGTGGGTAGAAGAAAAGAGGTTTGGAGAGGGAGTATGAAGAGAGGAGGGAGGGAAGGCTGTGGTCAGGATGCAAAATAAATTAAATAAAAATTAAATTGAAAGAACCTAGAGTATGAAAAGAAATAAAGACAGGACTACACCAACTCTTCTAAAATGCCTTCTTACTCCTTTCTGAGAAATTAAAACATCCATTGTGGCATAAAATTATCTGAACTATTCTTCCATATATTTATCCACAGATTTTGGAAAAGGCTGAGTATTTGTTTGGACTGAAGATACCAAGGGTGGCATTTTGTTACCCCACCAAAATACAGAACACATGCCTAGAGTTTTAGGAATGAAACGGCATGTGTACTGCAGACTTACATTATCAGAATGATGACCATGGCCCTCTAGGTTCAAAAGCTCTATAACTAGGGACTGAGGACATAGTTAGTCTAGAATTTCTACCAAGCAAAACTTTGCTGATGTATAAATGTGATCCTAGTACATAGAGATTCCAGTAGCTGGGGCAATGTGGCATCATGTCCTTGCCTAATATACAGCAGGTAATGGACTTATCTTGGATGAAAACCTCTTCTCTTGGGTGAAAGATTTCTAGACTATTCTCCTTAAGGAACACAGAAAGGTCCACAGCTTGGCCTTCTCTTTGGCTGTGTTGATTACTGGATTGGGCTTCAGGGCTCTGCAACTTCATACTCATACTGAGATATGATCCCACCTTGTCCTGGAGGGGTGGGATGCCTGTTGCCTCAATGGGCTGTGAGGATCTGAATTTGTGGATTTAGTCAGAGGAAGGGCACCAGCCTTTCAGGCTTGGATCACACAATACATGACATTTTGCTAGATGAGTGGCTTCCTTTGTAAACTCATGTTTCAGCCTAACACTTATTTTAGGTAAGAATGATAGGTTTTTATCACCATCTTTCAAGTGGGCTAAGTATATTATAGTGTGTTATTTCTAGTTTAATCCACAGTTATTGTGGGATCCTGTAAGAATATAGACCCTGGGATGCATTCTTGCCCAGTGTCAGGATGGAATATAGCTTGCTCTCACAAGAATCTTTAGGGGAATGTGAAATCCAAACTTCAAAGTGGTGTTGAAGTCCAAATAGTACATGGGGAAAATGAATGGACTTCCATGAGGGACCTCTTTAAACTATCTAGCTTCTTACTGTTTGAGATTAAATAGATTAGTAGCTAGAAGCATCACCTTAACTGCCACTCTTTTCATTGTGGTAATACATGTACTGTGGTGCACCCAAAACCATGTGGGTCTTTAGAATGCCTCCATCACATGCATGGAAACTCTGGATTTATTAGACAATAATACTTTATCTCCATCTCCCCCAACCTCAGCATCCACCACTTCATTTTCTCTGTGTAGAGATTTGCCTGCTGCTATGAGTTGAGTATTTTCCCTTATCATAGATGAGATAGAAGGTAATTTTCCTTATACCAGTAGCAAAAAGTGGAACCAGTAAGAGATAAATTAGCACCCAGAAGCTACTGTCAAATTTTCCTCATTTTTTCAGATTACATAATTTTCTATAACATAGAGACACCATATTTGTTTTTTCCATTGATTAATGTATTTGTATGGGTTGTGTGATCCAAGAAGAATTATGTAACACTTGTTGACCCTGCAGTCTATACTACTAAGTATGTACAATACCTAAAATTAATTAAGAGATTTTTAAGTAATGGGTATTTAAGTTAGATATCATAACACAGTATTATTGTCATATGACATTGAAATGCCTTCATTGAAATTTATTCAATATCTGTTGAATAATATCAGTCCCTACTCCATCCTGAGCTCTGACTCATCTATTCACTACGTCTTTTCAGGTCCTTGCATCAACTCATGTCAGACACATGATAAGTCAGGTCAGCACAAAGAATCATCATTACTATCTGATCACTCTTCATATCTGATCAGAATTCCCATCCACTGTGCCCCAGGTGAAGTCTATTTGTCCTCACCTGTCTGCAAATGCCAGACATCTGCCTATCCAGATCCCCTTCACCTCAGATGTTTTTGTTTATCTGTAATATTTTTGCATCTGCAGAGGCCCACTCTTCTACTTGGCTATAAAATTTAATACATGGATGTATGTGTCCTGTTATCTCTGTAGGTATTTCCATATTGCTTAATAAAGTCTCTCTAGCTATGGCTTAGTTCACAAGATAATGTCCCTTTTAGGCAGCAGTTTAAGTAGATTTTCTTTCTCCAATTTTGCACCAGGTGAGCAGGCAGCTTCATCAAATGGAGGCGATGTTGTTACAGAGACTTTGAATCTCATCTCAGGTGGCTTCAGGAATCAAGTCGACTTCTCATGCAGCTATTGGGCTCTAGGGGTCGAGTTTGCCAACCAAAACATGAGAACGAGTCAAGCGATGAGGTTGAAAGATCTAACACTCACCTGCCACTTCTAAGCCCTGCTGGCATGACTTATACTGCGGCTATTGTCCACATTAGGAGGGTATCTGACACCATCCTCCCTCTGCCTCCTCAATTACAGTGACACCTTCATTCAGAAAGTTAGTCATATAAGCTAGCTCAGCATCTACACAATGATTCTTTGCTATGATTTAATGATCAGCAGCAATCTCATCCTTGGGAACTTGATAGGAAAACACATTTCTGAAATTTACCCCACACCTACTAAACTAGACAAACAGGGAATTGTATTCAGACAACTGAGTTTTCTCAAGGCTTCAGGATGGTACTGACCTACACTGAAGTCTGGTGACCACTGTGAATGGTTGTTGTAAAAATGACAGGAAGAGCATGTGCAAACTGCTCAGAACAACATAGGGCACCTCAGTGTTATTCCAATCTGAAAAATAAGCAACATAGGAATCTTGATTAACAATACTTTGGTTTTCATGACTGCCAGGTGCTCACAGATGGGGGAATGTTCCCTAAGAGGAACTCTCTCTGTCTGTCTCTCTCTGTCTGTCTGTCTCTGTCTGTCTCTGTCTGTCTGTCTCTGTCTCTCTCTCTGTCTCTTTCTCTCTTTCTTTCTCTCTGTCTCTCTGTCTCTTTCTGTCTCTGTCTCTCTCTCTGTCTCTCTCTCTCTCTGTCTCTCTCTGTCTGTCTCTCTCTCTCTCTCTCTCTCTCTCTCTCTCTCTCTCTCTCTCTCTCTCTCTCTCTCTCTCTCTGCACCCTACCCTATCTTAGGTCTACCATGGGACCACAACAGTCATATTCTGAGCAGTTTGACGAGTTAAAGTTCTCCACAGGAACTGTCACCCACCATAGAAAATTCCTTCAGCTATGGGCAATTACAGCCTTAATCTACACATTCTCAAATGTTCAAAAGGCAGTTGGACATCTGTGTAACAATGTTTCAGTAGCTATCTTGCTAGGGACTAAGAGTCCCAAGCCAGAGCTGTTATCCTGGCTTATGAACCAGACATTAATGGGAACCAGAGGTTTCCCATTAGCTTCCAATCCAGTTTAAAAGTGTGTGTGTGTGGGGGGGGGGGTGTGGACACCCAGGACAGTAATGCATCTATTTTATCAGCAAGCACATCTTGGCAGCCACGCTGATTGTGACACACAAGGGCCATAATCAAGTGGGCTGTTGGTGGCACTTCTCCAGCAGTAATCTGCATAGTACCTTCTGGAACTACAAGTGCTGCTGGACATCAGAGAAGCTTCCAGTTCAGCTTGCTTTCTCCTTCCTCAGCAGCCAGAGCACATGGAGCCTGAAGAAATCCTCACTATCTAGTATGCTTGCCACCAACAGCAATGGGAATAGGCTGTATGTTTTAGAGACTTCTTTGTCTCCCTAGCAACAAGTCAGGGAAGTAGCCCTCCCATAACACTGGGATTTTTGTTCGGTATATGTACTCCTTCTGGAGGTGTCTTTTTTCCAGTTACACAGAGTTCCTTGTTTAAATGACTTAGCAGCAAAATTTTAGCTGCTGTTTTGCAGTTTTCACAAATGATTTCCAAATGTATAGTATACTAAGAGGTTTGCCTTACAGCATGTCTGTGGTGTAACCTTTTTCCAGGCAGGATCTCCAAAATCTTTTGGAGAGGTGAGTTGGAGACTGGAAATGAAGCAGCTAAGTAGATATGATAATGTCAGAAAAACTGGAAGAGTTCAAGACACAGCATCCACGCTACTTGTTCTGTCAAAGGTCCAGCATTGGACCCAGGGCAATCAATAGTCTTACCTGCCTCTTTACAAACCATTTATTCTCTGTTTTATTGCTTATTTACCAGGCACACCTGGCTGTGAAAAGAACTTTCTACATGTTGAATAATTTCAACATTACACACTCCCTTTGCAAACACCCATGACCTTCTGTGCAAACTCTCCAATGGTAGTGTGCAAGATGTGTTCCACCAGTGCTTCTCTGGTGCAGTTTCTTGCAGAGGAGATGTGCACAGTGTCCTCTGCAGCATTAAGAATAACATCTTATCCCTAGAACAAGCTCACTTGTAGTGGTAGTTTTAATGAAAATGATCACCATAGGCTCATAAGGAGCTGCACTATAAGGATACAGTAGTTGGAGTAGGCATGGCCTTGTTGGAGGAAGTGTGTTGCTGGGGGTGGGCTTTGAGGTTTCAGAAGCTCAAGCCAAGCTCAGTGTCTCACTCTTCCTGCTGTCTGCTAATCCAGATGTAGAAATCTCAGCTACCTCTCCAGCACTATGTCTACCTGTGTGCCCCAATGTTTCCCTCTATGACAATAATAGACTAAACCTCTGAATTGTAAGCCAGCCCCAATTAAATGCTTTCCTTCATAAGAGTTGCCGTGGTCATGGCATCTCTTCACAACAATGGAAACCCTGACTAAGACACTAGGATACTCATTTTTACCTGCAATTTTGTCTCCATTACCATCTACTGCTGCTGTCCATTGACCTGAGGCCTCTTTGGTGGTGAATTAAGGTATGCTCAGCACCAGTGGTGACTGGATCTCGAGTACTAAGTTCATGAGGTGACTAATAAATGCACAGTTCAAGTACACACTCTGTATACTGTAGTGATGTATTGTGTACCCAAACAAAGCTTGCCTGGGGATCAGAGGACAGAGCCAGCCACTAAATTAGACATAGAGCTCATACAGTGGTGGCACACACCTTAAATCCTATCACTCGGGAGGCAAAGATCCAACTGGATCTCTGTGGAGTTCAAGGCCACAACGGGCTACATGAAAGAAACAGAACCAGGCAGTGATGACACATACCTTTAATCCCAGGAAGTAATATGGCAGTACACAGAAAGGTATATAAGGTGTGAGGAAACAGGAACTCACTCTGTTTAGAATGAGGATTTCGTAGGGGTAGGAAATTGTGGCTGGCTGGCCTGCTCTGCTTCTCTGATCTTTCAGCTTTCACCCCAATATCTGGCTCCAGGTTTTCTATTAATAAGGCTGTTTAGCAGTTTGTGTTACAGTACCCCACAAGGTATGTCGGATGCTCTGTAATGGGAGCCATGCCACATTCTCACCATCTTTCCATGCAGGAGGTGCAGCCGCAATCTCCCCTTTAGTAGGCCACTGATAAGGCTTTTGGAGGTCCACGAACATGACTTTTGTCAGTGTGCTTCACAGACATCTTGCCACTTAGGTCTTGACACAGGGGCACTCTCTTTCCCTAATCTTTAGAAAAGTTCAGGCCTCAAATAAAATATTCTGCCCCTTTCATCTCATTTCCAAATTCCCTACTGCCCAATTCTTCTCATGTGTCTCAAGTTTCTCATCTGAGGAAGGGATCTGAACACAGATCTAGTGTTTACTTTCTACCTCACCACCACCCCCATCCCTCGCCATATTATACACACACACACACACATTTATTAACATAAAATACCACCACACAAATCCTCTATCTCATCCTTACTTCCATCACATTAACTGATGTCTAAGAGGCTAACAGAGAGGATACTACCTGTGTCTTTTTCTCATTAGAACTCCTTCTTTACTCAGGGAAATCCCCTCTGGGCAGATGTCTAGGTTTCTCTTACGTGACCCATAGCAGGAATTACACAGTTTCTGACAATCCTGCCTCACACATTCCACTCTTGGGGCTTACAAGGCACTCTCTAGCCTACCACTCTTTGTAGAGAATCCCTATATTCACATTCATCAAGGAGGCACACCACCCCACAGCACACAGGGGAAACACCCCACCCTAGCTTTCAATCCTAACAGATATCTCAGCATCAGCTGCCTGTGCCATCGCCCCGTTGAGGGTCAGAGAACAGCCACGATAGCCTCCCAGTCTATCCCACTATGAAACCTTGAGAGATTGTGATGTACTTTCTGCCATCTTTGTACTTTCCCATAATGTGATACAGCAGACACACAGCACAGCAGCGCACCACCCCACCCCACAAGGAGGAAGACGCCGACACAGATGCTCCACTCTGCCTCATCTATGAGGCACCTATGCTGGTACCAGGTGTCGTGGCTTTTCCTGAAGAAAGGAAAAAAGCAATAAAGAAATAAAAACCTCATGGAAGAATTTTTCCTAACTCTCAAGAGAGACTGTCAACAGACACATGACCAATATCATCTACCTAACAATCGGCTGTATTTTTCTGTTTGTTCTATTGCTATGACTACAGGCCAAGGATTTCTGTAGTTACCATAGCATGTCTGCTTCACAGAGGTGACAGACAGGTCAAGTCTGAAAGAAAAAGCTGCATTATATGTAGCCATGTCAGGCTGGTGCCCAATTTTAATCAGGTTAATTTTTGATATTTAATTTTATGGGGTTTCATTTTTTAAAATTCTATATGGTAATTGTTTATTTTGGTACTTTAGAAGTTTAAGAATTATTTGAAAATAAATATGAGTAATTTGTTTTATTTAATCAAGCTAAAACTTCAGCAAACTATGTGTATTATTTTTTAAATAAATTTTGTTAGATCTTCCATAATTTCATATTTTGATCATATTTACCCACCACTCCTCCCCTTAACTCCTCCCAGAACCTACCTCCTTTTCCCTACAGATTTGTATCGATTATCTGAAAATTTCATATAAGGTATTTTGATTAGATTAACCCTTCACTCCTCCTCACTAACTCTTTTAAAATCCATTTTCTACCCTCAACCACCCCAACTCCATGTCCTATCCTTTTTACCTTCTTTTGATAATATTATTGTTAATTCTTTGAGAATTTCATATTATTTATTTTTATCATATTCACCATTCCCCTACTCCTCCCATCCACTCCTACTCTCCCACTCACCCAACTTTACGCTTTCTTTTGAAGTGCTTTTTATACTCTAAATTTTAAATCAGTGCCTATATTTGTAAATATTTCATCACTTGCTGTATGTTGTTTTTCCATAAATTGATGATTGTTTACTTTGGCCCCAAAAGCTTTCTGCTTGACAGAATCCCATATATTCTTGGTTTTCTTTTCTGTGCTTTTGGAGTCATCTTCAGAAACTTCCTTGCCCATTTTTATGTCTAAAAGCATTTTTCTTATGCTTTCTTTTTGGAGTTTCATAGACTCAGGTCTTATATTAATCTCTATTCCATTTTAAGTGGACTCTTTAACTGTAGCTGCTGAGAAATGGTGATCTTTTCCCACTCTTTGGTGTGGGGGCCCATTTTCAGGTTCTTCGTGGCTTTACCCAGCAGGTCCACATAGAGGATGATTAGGGCCATGGGCCTGAGTGCAGGTGTCTGAAATGGTCTGCACGTGGTTGTGCTGGGGGAGGAGGTCTTTTGCTCCACCCCATGGTGTCTCTATAAATACCCTGGGGCAGAGACAGTCAGGGCCTGTTGGAATAGGTTCCAGGCCCTCTTGAAGCTATCCTTTATTTTCTATCTGCTTATCTCCACAATCTAAATCCTTCTATCTAATATTTCCTGATGCTCCCACTCAAGAAAACTCTGGGGATCTGTGGGGTTGGTGGGTAAATGCCCCGCACTTTGGTAGCTAGGTGCCCAATTTAATGGATTATTGGAAGGACAATCTTTACATCACTGAATGGGCTTAGCACTTATTACTAAAGTCAGGTACTTGTGGACTCATGAATATTTTTAAGTTTATGTTGATTCCACAAAGTTTTTAGTACTACAACTCTGTAGTACAATTATTCACTTATTCTTTGAGAATTTCAAACATGTATACATGTGTTGAGAGGCGTGTGGCCTATTTCAGATCAGCATATGAATGCTTTATCCAATGGGTCTCCACAAGGCAAAGCCTGTGGAGATGGTCTATCACTCAGTTAGAATCAGTGGACCTCAGGACAGCACAGAATACTACTGTGTGCATATTCTCAAATATTCTCAAATATTTCCCCCTAAAATACTTTGGAAACTGATGCTTCTTGGGTTTCTTATCTGGAAATACCAACTGTTATTCCAGACCCTGGGATCTTTTCTGATTCAGAACTGATAGGGTCAGAAGCAATAAAAGTTAATGGGCACATATGAGGTCAAAACAGGGGACATTAACTACATCTCCTAATTCTAGGAGGGGGACATTAAGAACAGTATGGCATGATTGAAAGAGAGTTCCTTATAGAATTCACCCTTTGCAGAGAGGCTCAGATGTACTGGACCCTGTAGCTAGAGATTTCCTGCCTGGCCCACGGTCAGGGCAAATCTCTCTCACCCACCAGTCCCACAGCCGCTTAGACCCGACCAAGTAAACACAGAGACTTATATTGGTTACAAACTGTATGGCCGTGGCAGGCTTCTTGCTAACTGTTCTTACAGCTTAAATTAATCCATTTCCATAAATCTATACCTTGCCACATGGCTCGTGGCTTAGCGGGATCTTCACATGCGGCTTGTCATGGTGGCGGCTGGCAGTGTCTCCCTCACCCAGCTTCCTGTTCTCTCAGTTCTCCTCTGTTAGTCCCGCCTATACTTCCTGCCTGGCCACTGGCCAATCAGTGATTTATTTATTGACCAATCAGCAACACATTTGACATACAGACCATCCCACAGCAGGACCCTTTTGTAGGACAAGGGACCAGCTGGAGAAGTACAAGCTAACTGTGTGCAAGCAATTTGTGACAGATCACCCCTACAAATTATAAGTACTATCAGTCTTAGCAATTCATATTTTATCCTTAATAGCCATAGTGGCTTTTTGTGACAAATATAAAAGGTGGATTGATCAGATACAAACCTCAGAAAGAACTATTGTGAACTATATACTCAGATGCAGAAAGAGGAATTTAGACAAGAACCTCTACCAGGCCACCACATGATGAAACTGAAGAGATGTGGCCCAAGGTTGTTAAAAAAAATTAGCTTATCCAGTTACTATACAAGAATTACCAGGAGACAACAGGCACCCCCAAGGTTGTCAAGAAGTTAAATGGAATCCTATAGAAATATTATATTTGAGGAGATTTAAGAAAGCAGTTGTTTCATATGGTATGCATTCACTGTAGGTAAAACAGATGTTAAATTCATGGGCAACTCAGAACAGAACCTTCCCCCAGAATTGGAAAGATTTGATAACAGCAATATCAGAAGCTGTTCCTCAGTTACAATGGTGAACATGGTAGAAAGAAGAAACTAGGTCCATGGAACAATGAAATAGGGTTAAAGACACTAATATTTCCCAAGATCAGCTCCTAGGTGAAGGCCAATATGCTGAGTTGCAAAGACTGTGTGAATTTGATGACCACACCTTGGCCTTATGTCATTTAGCAGCCTTAATGCTGGGGACAAGGTTGAAAAATCAGGAAACAGGTCTGAGTCATTAACAAAAATTATACAAGGCCCCAAAGAAACCCTTCACTAATTTTTTACAAAGATTGACTTCAGCTGTAAATAGAATAGTATCTGAACCACTAGGAAGATGAATATTATTAATTGAATCTTTGACTTTTGAACATGCTAATTCAGGATGTAAAAGGGTGATTAGGCCTTAAAATGTGAGTTTGAGTCTGAAGCAGGTAATTAGTAACTGAGTTTTTGCACCCCAGATGAACTTAATAGATTGTGGTGCTTTAACCTTTTGGAGATCTGCTGCACATGGCATATAAAATGTTTAAGTTTTCTGCAGTGAAGCATGACTATTCCTATCAGTAACTTTTGAGGTCTCCAAAAAGAGGATGGGGCCCTGCCATGACAAATCCACCTAGACTGTGGTAATGCCATTAAGCTGACAAACACCACCCAAGAATTAGTTTTGGACTACAAACTGCTCAGGACAACTTCAAAACTGCTAGCTGTGAGTTCAGCCTCACAGACTACTCTAGTCAGGACTTCAGTTAAGCCCTGCACTTTCCCATCACACAGAGACTGGACAACAAATGATATAGCTAGCTTTCCCAGGACTTGGCCATTATCCCAATTTTCTCAGGGTCCCCTAAAAATGATGTTGCCCCCACACAGCAGGAACTAATTTTAAGGACATGAAACCTACATTCCCAAGAGGTGGGGTGGGTAGTTTTTGGTGATTCAGTGGGTTATAGATGATCGCCATTGTTTAGTAGGTTATTAGCAAATTGTTATTGGTCATGGTCAGGGAGGAAACTAAACGAAGGAGGTTAGATTAAGGGATTTCTTCCTTTCTGTTTCTCTCCTCTATCCCTCTTTCTCTCCTATCTAGTGAAAAAAGGGAAGTGGGGGATATAGGAATGATAGGATAAAAGGGTAGATTATTAAATCTACTTTTAAACTAAAAAGCAACTACTTATCTCAAATAGTTTACAATGGGTGGATTTTGTTTATTGATACAATTTTAAGGCTATTTTTGTTATAACATGCTGTATATGTTTCTACTTTTGTTTAAGGTATTGTACCTATGCAGCTTATTTAAAAATGTAAAGTTCTAGTCCTTGAAAGCTATTATTACAAACTGCTTAGGATAATTAAGAAATGCAGGTGAGTAATTATGTAAGTATTACAGCTTGGAAGGGAAAGGTATCCTGGCAGTCAGAAGCCAAGGAATACCTATAGCTCTGAAGGGAAAGGTACCCCAACAGAAAAGTTACAACCCTTGCTCTGGGAAAGTTTTCACTAATGCAAGTATAACAACCCTGCACCAGCAGGAGAGGGTTTCCCTAGCCAAAGTGTTACAGTTCTGCTCTGCTCCTGCTCCACTCTGTCAAGAGCCTTACGGATTTGCTCTGCTCAGGTGAAAGTTGTTATATCTCTGCTCCACTCCAATGAAAGAAAGTCCTTACAACAAACCTCACTCAAAAGACTTCTTGGGAGGGAGAAATCCAGGAGAGTGACTGCCTCTGCCAGGGTGGAAAAGGGGCAGCCCCAAACTGAACAGGTATAGGACTTATGTAGTGTTTCTTAGGGGTGGAGCTTTCTAAGAGATTTTCAGGGTGGGGATTGGTAGGATCATAATTCTTGAGTTTGAGACAAGCTCAGACATTGGTTGGATTTCATGCTTGAGGATTGGTTAGTTTCATGCTCAGGGATTGGTTGTTTTTTGTGCTCTGGGATTGATTTGTTTTCATACTCAAAGCTGTATTTCAATTCCTGAGTTGGTTGGGGGCAGAGTATGTTTTCTTGGCTCTGGTCTCTTTTTACCTGGCCCTTTTTACCCTGCAAGTTAGTAATATATAACAATCAAACTTGTAGTCATGTTAGATATATTTTCATATTTTAGATAGATAGGTGGTCTTCAAACCACTTCAGAGATCTACAGAATATGGCATTTAAGATGTTTTAATAACAAAGCTTTTCATGACAGTGAGACATGTCTGCACCTGGCAGCACCAATGTACCTCAAAGAAGATGATGAGCATAAAGTACCTTTATATGGAGTTTGCTATCAACATGGCAAAACTAGCCACTGGCCAGGAAACTGCCTTTGCCTCAATTGCTGACAGTATACTGTCCAAACTGGGCACGCAGGACATAAAGGAATTTGACTACCAACTTTGCAAGACAAAGTAGGCCAGTCCATCAAAATTTCTGCTTCACAGAAAAGCCTGTCAGATGTTGTAGGCCTGTAAACCAAAGATGGATGCCCTCAACATTTCAGAGGGACCTTGGGTGACTGTCCAAGCAGTCAGCTTTCTCTGTCATTTCTACAGTTTTTGAAGTGGCTTTCTCTGCACTTCCTGTTTACTCAGATATTTTATCCTTCTCAGGTCTCTGATGGGGTTGAAGGATCATTAAAGTTTTACCATTTTTTGTTACCAAATTCAGAAAAGAAACTCACAGAAGAAATGTAAAGTTTATAAAGGTTGAGAGACATGAAAGCTTAAGTTGTTTATCTAAGAAAATGTTTTAAGGTCTAAAAGTATATTTTTAACCTGGTAATACAAGTTATGATAGAAAGTGGTTTAGGTATAAAACTTTGGACTCACCAAGCTACAATAGATAATAGAGTACTTTCTCTGAAGCTGCCAAATGCAAATGCACTGGACATTGTGAATGTAATTCTTACCTGATAATTGTTCTTGTTGTATGTAATTTTACTGTATTAGAGTCAAAACCTTTCCTTTTTATTTAGACAAAAAGGAGGACATGTTGTGGGATATTTGATCTCACTCTAAAACCTGAGGCTGTATTAATAAAACCAACCTTGGATCAGGGTGTGGAACCAGCAACTAGTTGACAGGAATTAGCCAAAGGAGGCAGGAAGACAGATAAAGAGAGATGCACAGGAAGTAGTAGGGAGGGACTTGAACTTTCATAGTCTTTTTGGTTTAAGACAGATGGATAGAGGCTCTTGCTGGATCTCTGGCCAAAAAGAAAGGTCAGCTGCTTACTCCTGGGCCTCTCTGAGCTAGCAGATTTTCACCCCAACATCTGACTCCTGAGTCTTTATTGGTAATAGAATAATAGAGACTTAGTTTAAAAACTACATTTTGCAGCAGAAGCAGAGCTGATGTCAGCAGGACCAGAAGATCCTCTAGGCCAAGGCTTGAGTGGCAGGGAGCTTACTGTGGGGCCGCGGGGCCACAGAAGGTAGCCAAAATATCAGTAGATTCAGGTGAAGCCAATAAGCAGACAGTAGTTAAAATATCAGTAGATTCGGGTGCAGCCAATGAGTTGACAGAAAAACAACCACATTCACCTAAAAATTTCAGTTCATAAGGATAAATAAGATGTTGTGAAAGGTATGCTATAAAATGCTGGGGCCACCATGGATGGAGAATATGGTTAATCTATATATTGTTGTGGTGTCTTACTCTAGCTTGAATCTCAGCAGGCTCACCAGCAAAGCACAGAAGAAGAAGAGGAAGAAAAAGAAGAAGAAGAAGAAGAAGAAGAAGAAGAAGAAGAAGAAGAAGAGGAGGAGGAGGAGGAGGAGGAGGAGGAGGAGGAGGAGGAGGAGGAGGAGGAGGAGGAGGAGGAAGAAGAAGAAGAAGAGAGCTTTGACATTTTGTCAGCAATTCTCTATTCACACATTTTCAAAATTGTAACTGACCCAGGAAATTACTGTCTTAACCCCAAACAAGTTCCTGCCTGTGGTGTTACTTATTTTGAGTCATGGTACAAACATACAGTCTCACTTTTCAATGGCCAGTAGATAAGAAAGGATTCTGCTCTCTCCCAAAACCCTGATGCACTGTTTTCCCTCCAGAAGATGGTGGCTTTGGCTAAGATATGCCGTTCTCTCTCTCCATGGCTTTGGAAACAAACCAGGAGCCTGTTCTCTGTCAAGAAGAGCAAAGTACAGCACAATCTCCAAAGATAAGAAAATGCCAAACATTGTTGCGTTTTCTCCTTCCAATGAAACCCAGCATCACTCTTCAGGAAGACCCCCCTCATCCTTCTTGCTGAGAACCTTGGGGAACTGAAATATACGCATTTCAGTCTTCCATCAGATTTCTGAACTCTCTCATTGCTCTTCTGAAATCTGGCATGTTTTCACTTATTACCACTAGATGGCAAGCGAGAGCAGGAGCACCAGGCCCACAGCAATCTCCTGAGAAAGCAACTTTTATCCACCCACAGGTCTGTGCTCTCTGATCTGGAGTATCTGGTTACGGAATGTGGTGCAAACATTAATTTTTTTGGAGGGTGGCACAAAAATCCCTCCAAGATCTGTATTTAATAATACCTAGGAGAAAGCACCCTAAAGCCAGGGCTAGCCACAAAATCACACTCTAAATCCCCTGAACAGGAATTTGTCCACCAAACAACCCTCCCTGGAGGGTAGAAATCTGGGACTCCAAGCTTACTAAATGTTATCTGTTGCCTTAAAACTTTCTCTAGCTTATGTCCTCTTGGTATATGTGTGTAACTGGAATACACATAAGGCTTGAATGTGAACACCAGTCTTCATCAGTTTGGTTGAGCCCAGGGTGGAAAGAGAGTACAACTACCTGCTCCCAGTGATATGTAAGTCTGAACTGGAACCATCCAAGTGGTCATTAAGGTGGACTCAGTAGACATGCTCTGCTCACTTGCTGGTGAGCATTGATTGCTTGCTTTAAACACCTGTGTGACTGTTAGCTTCCATTTGTTTTCTTGCCCAAGGCTCAGATACTAACAGAGCCTGCACAAACACAACCAAGTCCCAGCATACTTTATCTGGCCACCAACATCTAATGCTACCAGGGCTCTGTGCTCCTCCTCCTGACCCTGACATTGCAGATTGAGGGGTCATAGAAAATGGCAAATGTATGGCAGGTCTCACACCCGCTTGCTTGGCCCACCTGAACCAAATCAGCCCATTTCCCAGGCCTGTGAGCTGCACCTGCCTGTCTAACCCCATCATGTACTACTGACTCCCTACATCACCAAGATCCAGCTCTCACATTGGCCCAGCCAATATCCTTTCTTATCTGTTCCCTTAGATAAGACCAACTCTTTTCCTCAACTCATTTGTATACACTATTCCCTCTACTGTCCCCTGTGCTTTCTCTGGCAGGCGCCTTCCTTCAGGGGTCAGTTTCAAGCTTTCAGAGTGGTGACAGTGGCAGCCTCCATCACTGTCTCACACCATTCTCATCCACTGCCATGCCAACCACGTACACTAGGAGGCAGGACACATTCCTGCAAAGAAGGTCCCTGATGCACCTACCTCACCCTGCCCGGTTCCCACTCATGCCAAAAAGAAGAGGAAGGAACAGATGTGGCTGCATCCCAATGCATTTTAGTTAGAGATAAGCGATGGACTGATACCACCTTGTAGGCCATTGTTTGCTAAGCCCTGATTTCCTACACTGTCTGTTACTGACTTGTTCCCTGGCTGAGTCTTCTATTCACTGGTTTCTCTCACTCTCCCATGTACCTAACTGGCCCAGGCACACAGCAGCCCCTGAGCTATCTAAGCACATGGGAGAGTGAGCCAGAGCTGCATTGCACTTTGAACCTGGCAGGTCTCCGGGTTTTCTCTCTTCAGCATGGATTCCCCTGACAAATTAGCTTTCACTTTCTCATCAGGAAAAATGATGAGAAATCTCTACAAGCTGACAGGAAAAACCATCCACAATTTAGAGAAGCCAGAGAAGACCCCCCAAGAGATGTGGCTTTTACATGGTAGAATGCACTTAGACCCAGATGGAAGGAGCGGGGTTCCCTAAGTATGCAAATGTCATCCACTGTGGCATCATTTATGGAAAAATCCCAACACTATCCAGTTTTCCATGATACTCACGGTGATTATGTAAACTTAGGGGTACAGGGGGCTTTTGTTGTTCTTCTCATACTATCTACCTCCTGTCAACAGCTTACAATACCTTACAAGACAGCACCTCCAGGAAGATCTTCCCAGAGGCAGGAACAGTTCGGGCTGTGCCTGTCACCAGCCACACCCCACACTCACATTCTGGATCACACCATGCCCACCTGGACCACGTATGTCTGCTCACCTCATCACCATCAGCCTCTCCATTCCAATGGCCCAATGCTAGTGAATGGCTCTGTTTATAATCAAATAAATAAGAATATTGTTTGGGTTTTTCAGTTTTTTATTAAATGTATTATTTAACAGTTTCATACATCTATTACAGTGAATTTTGTCTTTTCCCACTTCCACCCTCCTGATCTCCTTCCCACATCTATCATTCCTCCATTTTTTCCTACTGTCTCATTAACACTTTCATACCTTCGTTCTTGGTTTTATGACCCACTGTGTGTGTGTGTGTGTAGAGGGGGGGAGAGGGTTATGTGGTTTGGTTTCAGGTTTATTTTGTTTTGCTTTGTTTGAAACAGGGTCTCAACTAGGTCTCCCAGCTTGGCCTCAAACTCACAGAAATCCTCCTGCCTCTGCTTCCTGGCTGTTGGCATAAAGGCTTGATGTCTGGCTTGATCCACTGACTTTTAATACATAATTTACTTTTATTTTGTGTTAATTATGAAGCCTTGGAACTGGAGTTACAGACAGGTGTGAACTGCCATGTTGGTGCTGGGAACTAAACCCAGGTCCTCTGAAAGAATAGCCAGTGCTTTCAACTCCTGAGCCATCTCTCCAGTATTCAACCCACTGACTTTTCACGGACACCATCTATGTGGCCACAGGTTAGGAACTATCCACTGGACACTAGTTGGCTCATTGTTTGGTGTAGAACTGAAGCAATGATTATCTGATCTTCATACTGTTTTGGGCCTCTGTTTGGTTTATTTCTGCTCTGGATTTCCTTATTTCTTTCCTTCTGCCAAGTCTGGGTTTGGTTTGCTCTTGTTTGGTGGTTTTTTTTCCATTCTTTGAAATACAGGATGGTTACATATTTGAGATCTTTCTTTTGTTATTTTTGGATAAAGATGTTGATTATTTTAAATTTCCTAGACTGTTCTTGATATATCCCATAGTTTTGAGTATGTACTGTCTCTGGTTTCTTCTCTTTCTTTAAAAAAATATATATGCAATTTCCTTCAGGGTTTCTTCCTTGATTCACTGGTTGTTGAAAAGTAAATTGTTTGATTTCTGTGCATTTTTATATTCTCCAGAATCCTTCCTTGATATTGATATTCAGTCTTATTACATTGTGGTTGGAAAAATGCTTGATACGATTTTGATTATTTTTAAATTTGTTGCAATTTCTTTGTGGCCTCTCATAATCTTTCCTAGAGAATGTTCCTATGCTGATGAGAAGCATGTGTCTTCAGCCACTGTTAGACAGAATGTTCTGCAGATTTCTGTTACTACCATCTGGCCTAAGATTCAATTTAATTCTTCTGAGTTTTGTTTTGTTTTGTTTTTAACATGGGTGATCTGTCCATCCATGAGAGTGAGTTGTTGCACAAATCCTAAATGGTCTTATAATAAAAACCCAGAGACAGATGTTGGGGTAAATGCTTAAAGATCAGAGAAACAAAGGAACAAGCCACAGCTACTTCTCACCTCACCAACTCCACGAATCCTTTGACTGAATGCCCCTGAGTCCTCAGCTGAAAGGACCTGACTTCTGTCTCCTCCTGCCTTATATTCCTTTCTCTGCCCAGCCATATCACTTCCTGTCTCAACCTTCTTAGTGCTGGGATTAAAGGTGTGTGATCCCAAGTGCTGGAATTAAAAGTGTGTGCCACCACTGCCTGGCTCTGTTGCTAATTCTGTGGCTGGCTCTGTCCCCTGATCTTTAGCTTTATTTCTTAGATTACAAATATATCAAAACAGTGGATTGTTAAGTCCCTATTAGCATTCTAGCCCATCTCTCTTTTTAGCTTTAAGAATGTCTATATATAGATCTGGGTGCTCTGTTCTGGGTACACACAGTTTTAGAACTGTAATTCCCCACCTGCTAAACTACTAACCTTGACGTATGTCTGTCCCTCCCTTCATTTAAAGCCTGTTTTATCTGATAAAACAATGGCAAATAGGACAACTCCCCCTATCCTCTGCCATCTCAAAAAAAAAAAAAATCCTCAAACTCATGTCCCTCCCTTCAACTTCCTATGCATCTCTCTATCCATCCTCTTGACTCCATCTCACTCTCTATGGTTTTTTTTTCTTAATAATCCTGTGTTCACTTCCACACAGCCCAGTTAGTAACATAGAAACTGTACAAAGGGGTCCCACAGAGAATATGCCATGCCCAGAGTTTATGACCATACCATAGGTTCTAAAGCCCAGCTCATAACAAAGTGTGAGTTAATGACACTGATTATGAGCACAATATGGCAAGCATCTTTGTTGCCACAGGGTATGTAAAATGTCTTCCAGAACTGTACAGCCATCACTGGCCATGGCTTGGGTTGAACTTGCATTTATTTACAGAGTGAAGGAGAGAGGAGAACAGTGTGAGAGAAGAACATGAACACGATTGAGATGCACAATGAAAAAGATGGCTAGGGAGAGCATTACTTTACCATGAAGATGAATGTCTTTGGTGACTTGGTGAGTATTACAGGGATGGCTGAGCTCTGTACTTCTGGTTGTCAGCTCTTTGCAAGTATTCTCTTGCTTCAGAACAATTTATGTGTTTTTCCTTGAAGACCAATATGTAAACAGGTGTTGCAACTCTGGGGGAAAGGTATCCTGACTGCTTGGGGAGTCAGGCAATACCTGGAGTTGGGGTGCAGTAGGGGATGGTCTCCCCACCGGATATAGCAACCCTGCTCCTCTCCTGGAGAGCCGCTACAGCTGAACTTTACTCAGCCTCCACTTAAGGGGGTTTCCCAGTAGAGCTCTGCTTCTTCTCTGGTCCAAGATGTTGCTTCTTTTGTTTCACTCTGCTAAAGGAGAAAACCCTTCAGAAATGCAGCAGTCTTCTCCAGCTCCAGCTCTGGGGAAAAGTTGTTGCTTTTTCTGACCCCACCCCAAGGGAATGTTTCTGAGAGGTTTTTTCTGCTCAATCCCTAAGGGATGTCTTAGCAGGATTCCTCTTCTCTGTGCCGGTGGCAAATGAAGATCTTCACACCCAAGACTCTTTGGAGAAAGAGATTTATTTCGGAAGGAGGAGTCCAGGAGAGTGGCTGCCTCTACCAGGATGGGAAAGAACAGTCCCCAACTGAACAGGCAGGGTGGTTTATGTAGGATTTCTTAGGAGTGGAGTTTCTCCAGGGAGATTTTCTGTCCAGGGATTGGTTAGTTTTTTTCTGCTCAGGGACTGGTTGGTTTCCTTGGTCAGGGGCAGAGATGGCCCTGATTTCAGAGCCAAACTGTCTTTCTTTCACTGTCTTTTCTTAGCTTTTTTGGCTCTAATTCTAAGGCCAGGCCATATTTCTTTCACTGGCTCTGATTCTAGGGACAAAGAGTATTTCTTTGGCACTGGTTTCAGAGCCAGGCATGGTTCTTTGGTTCTGGGTTCAGGGACAAAGTGTTTCCGTCTCTGGCTTGGGTCCCAGATCCAAGCTATGTTTCCTTTACTGATTCTGGGCTCCAGAGTCAGGGTGGGTTTCTTTAACCAGCTCCTTTCCCTGCACAGTACAGAATTCAGGAAAGTGATGAATGGCCTAACAAGCCAGAAACACAGGTAAGGAAGAGTTTTCCAGAAAACCCTGTTGGGTAAAGTCCCCAGATCTGTGGACTGGAGAATGGAAGGCTATGTGACTCCTGTGAAAGATCAGTCATGACATGTCATGTCTCCATCATCCAGTGCTCATTGGGAAGCCAAGAAAGAATTGGCATCCTGAGTTTGACCAACTGGAACAAAGTGCTGCTTTGCTTTGTATGATGTCAAACACCTACTGTGGATTTTTCAGATAAAACCAATTTTCTCTCTTGAGGGTAGTTGTTGCTCCTGTTGGGATCATATGTCTTTGAAGATCAGATGTTCTGGAAAACTGGCAAGCTGATGTTAGTGAGTGAACAGAACTTACTAGACTGCTCTCAGTCTCAGGGAAGCCTGGGCTGCGCTGGTGGCATGACTGACCAGCCTTCCTGTATGTGAAGGACAATGAAGGCATTGAGGAGTCCTGTCCTTAGGAAAAGTTGTAACTGCGATGCCTATGTTGTCATTCCAGCTCAGGCTATGGGAAAGGGACAATTGCAGATATAATCCACTATCTTCAGAATCAACATTGGAAAACGGAATCACTGTATGGCATGAGTAGTCTCATTACAGTACCAGTTTTTGCACAGCTTTTTGATGCAATGGTTTCCATGTAGCTGTTCCTGCTTCTCTGCACACAGAGAATATGCAAACCATTCCACATATAATACAGACTTCTCCACATGAATATTTCTTATGGACTAGAAGACCTCTGGCTTGTCATTGAAGACATGGGAAACGATTTTGAGCTCCAAATCTCCCAATTCGTTTCAATTCCTGGAATGATTTATAACAGCCCAGACTTCAGTGTCCTCTGCAAAGTATTGTGGTTCTAACTCATACTTGCCAAGAGACGAGTAGAAGCAACTGAGTCTCTTCTCCCTTTACCTCTAAAAGGGGCAAAGTTGCAGGTATACACCTGAGAATTCTGCTGCTAATAACCCAGGCTTTGTGCAAATCCCAGAGGATGAAGGTGCCCTGAAAAGTGCCATGGCTACAGTGGGGTCTGTGTCTGTTGCTATTGACTAGCCAAGATTCCTTCCAATTCTATAGTAGTGGTAAGTGTATTTCCTTCTAATGATTCATAAAAATAATTATGATGTCACATAACATAGCAGTTTGAGGTCCTCCTTGTACACAAAATTTAATGTATTTAGCCTCATGGATCTTACACATGGCATATCAAGAGCCGTGTGTGCAGTTTCTGCTTGACAATGGCATAAGCACATCCCTATGGATATGAGTACTTCCTAGTTTTTTAAATAGCTACATCACTTACTGGGTAGCTTTACTTAATCTTTTTTCCATTGTTGTGTCTTAAAGATTTTTACCAAAGATTCCATTCCTATAATTTTATGCTGTTTCTTTTGGACTGATGTTTTCTAGGTAGAAATACAAGGTTTTAAAGAGCAGTTTTATGTGCATATAGAAAACTGTCTTGCAAAAAGATCTATGTTATTTTGTATTTCTGCAATTTTTGTGACAGTCTCTAGCACAGTGCTTCTCAACCTTTCTAATGCTGCAGCCCTTTAATACAGTTCCTCATGTTGTGGTGACTTCCAACTGTAAAGTTATTTCATTGATACTTCATAACTGTAGTTTTGCTATTGTTATGAATTATAGTGTAAATATCTGATATGTAGGATATCTGACATGGTACCCCCCCCTACATGAGTCATGACCTACAGGTTGAGAACCACTGTTCTAACAGCAATATTGATAACAATAGATCTGGCTTTTTTATGTCTTATCTGGAGTTTATATCATGTCAATAAACTCCACCAAAATACTTTCTTCATTGCTGGTGGCAACAAGTCACTGTGGGACACTGAGCCTCTCACCCTAGCTTTGATTTTATTTTCCAGGCATCTATTATGATGCAAGTGTAGCAGTAAGGACCAGGACCATGCTGTTCTGGCTGTCAGCTGTGGCTTTAAATGCACAGGGTCTGATGGCAAGAAATACTGGATGGTCAAGAACAGGTATACAGCCAAAAATCTCTTTTATAAATTAACAAACAAGTGCTATTATTTCTGAAAGCTGTTTTCAGAGAACACTATGATAAAAACAAGTAAAAGACACAAAATCACTATAGAACTGAAAATAAATGTGGATTTCTCTATTTTAATTTTATATTGGAGGAAGTGTTCAATGTCTCATGCATCTCCTTAGAAAATTTCATTATTTAAAAAATAAAAGCACTTTTTCTCTTAATTTAGATGTGTTATTGGGATATAAATGCTGTTGAGTTATATAAGCATAGGCACTTAATGCACAGCACTTTTGTGCATACTTTTTACCTAAGTTGCCATGAGGAACTATTGAAATACAAGTGTTCTGCTAACAGAAATGTGGGAATCCCATGGAACATGACAATTCACTCAAGGCTGGATTCAAGGTAACAAACAATCCAGTCACTGAGTCCATTCAACTGTTGTAGGTGGTTTTCCCTCCTCAGCATTGCCTTAGTTCTGAGGAAAGTGTGGCTGAACCATTATCATCTGAGAAATTAGGAATTAAGTAACAAATAGACGGCAGAATATATTAGTTCCACAAATAAAATTAAGATTGAATCCAAAAGAAAACATTTCCAGCCATATATTTGGGTTTCACCTTGAAGAGAATTTACCAGCTGGAACTTCAAACAATGCAAGCAGTGTTTGGAAAGGTGTGAGAGTCCTTTGATGTCAATGTCCACGACAAGACTAGATTATCAACCATCACAGGTACTTTACTATGAGCTGAATTAAGATAAACAATGGTAAAATGGCCCTTATAATACCTGAATATAATTCTATTACAATTTCTAGTTGAATATTACCAAAAATTGATTCATGAACTTCTTATGCATACTAATCTCTATATCATTGCTCCTATCCTGTAAATTTTTGTTTTTGATATTAATATATATGGAATTATTTATTTTATTTTATTTTATTTATTTATTCTTCTCTCATACAATACATCCCAACCACAGTCTCCCCTCCCTCCTCTCTTCCCAGTCCCCCACACACATATCCCCTTTCTACCAGATCCACTGCTCCTCCATTTCCCTTCAGAAAAGAGCAGGCTTCCTACTGATGTCAACCTAACTCAGCATAACAAGATCCAGTAAGACTAGGCATATACCCTCATCTCAAGGCTGGATGAGGTAACCCAGCTGGAGGGAAAGGGTCCCAAGAGCAGGCAAAAGTCAGAGACATCCCTGCTCCCATTGTTAAGAGTTCCACAAAGACCCCAAGCTGAAGAACCATAACATGTATGCAGAAGGCCTAATGTAGACCCATGCTCCATAGTTGTGGCTTCAGTCTCTGTGACCTTCTATGAGTTCTGCTTAGTTGATTCTGTAGGTCCTGTTCTCCTGATGTCCTCAACCCCTCTTGCTCCTAAGATCCTTCCTTTCCCTCTTCTTTGGAACTCCCTGAGCTCTGCTTAATGCTTGGCTGTGGGTCTCTGAATCTGCTCCTGTTAGCTGCTAGAGGAAGCCTCTCTGATGATAATTGGGCTAGGCACCTATCCTGTGAGTATAGCAGAATATCATTAGGAGTCATTTCATTTTGTTTGTTTGTTTGTTTGTTTTTGTCAGTCTTCTTTGGTTCTACCTTTGGTCTCTGAACCCTCCAGCTTCTAGATACTGGCCATCTAGGTAGCATCAGGCATGGGCTCCCTCTAGTGGTGTGGTCCTCAGGTTAGACCAGTCATTGGTTGGCCACGCCCACAAGCTCTGAGCCACCATTGTCCCAGCATATCTGGCAGGCAAGGCAGGTTGTGGGTCATAAATTTTGTACCTGGGTTGGTATCCCAGTCCCAACCCTGGGAGCCTGGCCTGGTACAGAAGATGGCTGTTTCAGGCTCCATATCATCCATTACTAGGAGTCATCACTAGGGTCATTCTCATAGGTTCCAGGAAGTTTCCACTGCTCTAGGTTTTCATATTGCCCCCTAAGTGCCCACCTATTTCAGTAATCTCTCCCTGTACTCTCTCCCTCCATGCCTCCCTCCTCCACCTGATCCCTCCTGTTCCCATCCCCACCCAACCCCAGTCTACCCACAAAATCTATTCTATTTCTCATTCCCATGGAGATCCATGAACCACTCTCCAGACCTCTCATCTTTATCTAACTTCTCTGGATCTGTGAATTATAGTGTGAGTATCCTTTATTATACAGCTAATATCCACTTATGTGAGTACATATCATGTTTGACTTTCTGTGTTTGAGTTGCCTCACTCAAAATTATTTTTTCTAGTTCCATCCATTTTTCTTCAAATTTCATGACGTCAATTTTTTTTTATAACAGCTGAGTAATGATCCATTGTGTAAGTATACCACATTTTCTTTATCCATTCTTTGGTTGAGAAATATCTAGGTTGTATCCAGTTTGTGGCTATTATGAATAAAGCTGTTATGAACATAGTTGAGCAAGTGTCCTTCTTTTGGGTATATGCCCAAAAGTGGTATAGGTGGATCTTGAGGTAGATCAATTCCCAGTTTTCTGGGGAACTGCCATACTGATTTTCACAGTGGCTGTATGAGTTTGCACTCCCACCTGTGGTGACATTTCATTTGTGCTGAAATGTGATTGTAGATGTAACCAACCGTCTTATTAAATAAGAAACACAGAGCCGATTCAGAGAAGAAAGCCAAGAGGCCAGAACTAAGAGCCTTACCATTCCTGCTTCAGCCAAGAGAGCTCTCCAAAAGGGACCTACTTCCTGTGTGTATGTCTTTATAGTCTTTCTGTTCTGCCTTCTCGTTGGTTGTAAACCCAAACACATGATTGCTTCGTCACTGCCTGTCTGTAGAGACTTCCAGGTCTTCTATGGTTGAGATTGAGATTAAAGGCGTGTGTCTCCAATGCTGGCTGTATCCTTGAACACACAGAGATCTACCTAGCTCTGTCTACCAAGTGCTGGGATTAAAGGCATGTGCCACCACCGCCACACTCTTGCTATGGCTCTAATAGCTCTGACCCCCGGGCAACTTTATTTATTAACATACAATTAAAATCACATTTCAGTACAAATAAAATACCACCATATGTGATTTTATTTGTATGTTAATAAATAAAGTTGTCTGGGGGTCAGAGCTAATAGCAAGCCATAGCAGAAGCTGGGCAGTGGTGGTGCACACCTTTAATCCCAATCACATGACAGGCAGATCTCTGTGTGTTCAAGGATACAGCCAGCATGGAGACACATGCCTTTAATCTGAATACCAACCATAGAAGACCTGGAGGTCTGTACAGACAGGCAATGATGAGGAGGCCATATGGTTGGGTTTACAACCAATGAGAAGGCAGAACAGAAAGTCAATAAAAAGACAGACACACAGGAAGTAGGCCTCTTTCTGAGGGGAAGGACGGCAGTGGCAGGAAGAATAAGAAGGCGGTTTTAAGTCTCAGCTCTTAGCTTCTGCTCTGACCTCTTGGGCTTTTAATTCTGCATTTGGCTCTGTGTTTCTTATTTAATAAGACTGTTACATCTACACCCACCAGCAATGGAGGAGTGTTCCCCTTGTTCCACATCCTCTCTAGCATGAGTTGTCATTAGTGTTGTTGATCTTAGCCATTCTAACTGGTGTAAAATGGAATCTCAATTTGATTAGTATTTCCCTGGTAATGAAGGATGCTGAACATTTCTTTAAGTGCTTCTCTGTCATTTGAGATTCCTCTGTTGAGAATTCTCTGTTTAGAGCTGTACTCCATTTTTAAATTGGTTTATTTGGTTTGTTGATATCTAATTTCTTGAGTTCTTTATATATTTTGGAAAATAGCCATCTGTAAGATGTGGGCTTGGGGAAGATCTTTTCCCATTCTGTAGGCTGCTGTTTTGTCCTGTTGGTGGTGTCATTTGCCTTATAGAAGCTTTTCAGTTTCATGAGGTCCCATTTTATTGTCTGTCTTAATGCCTGTACTATTCATTCATGAAGTTATCCCCTATGCCAATGCATTCAAGGGTATTTCCCACTTTCTATTCTATCAGGTTCAGTGTAACTGGATTTCTGTTGAGGTATTTGAGCCACTTCTATTTGCCTTCGACATGTTGACATCCAGTTATGCCAGCACCATTTGTTGAACATATTTTCTCTTTTTCCCTTGTATAATTTTGACTTCTTTGTCAAAAACCATGTGTCCTTCAGTATGTGGATTTACTTCTGGGCCTTTGATTCCATTTTATTAATCCACTTGTCTGCTTTTATGCCAATACCATGCAGATTTTTATTACTATAACTCTGTACTAGACCTTGAGATCAGGGACAATGAGACCTCTGGAAGTTCTTTTATTGTTCATTATTGTTTTAGCTATCCTGGGTGAGTTTTTTGTTGTTGTTTTTCCATGTGAAATTGAATAGTGATTTCAAAGTTTTCAAATAATTGTGTTGAAATTTTGATGGGGATGGCATTGAATCTATAGATTACTTTTGGTCAGATGGCCATTTTTACTATGTTAATTCTACCAATCCGTGATCATGGGAGATCTTTCTATCTTCTGATAACATCTTAAATGTTTTTCTTCAAAGACTTGAAGTTTTTTGTCATACAAGTCTTTCACTTGGGGTAATTTAGTTAGAATTACCCCAAGATACTTTATATTATTTGTGACTATTGTAAAGGGTATTGCTTCCTTGATTTCTTTCTCAGCCTATTTTTTATTTGTTTTTAGGAAAGCTACTGATTTTTCTTTTGAGTCAATCTTGTACCAGCCACATTGTTTAAGGTGTTTAGCAATTGTAGGAGTTCCCTGATAGAATTTTGGTGGTCACTTATGTACACTACATATCATCTGCAAATAATGATACTTTGAATTCTTCCCTTCCAATTTGTACCCCCTTGATCTCCTTTAGTTGTCTTATTGCTCTAGCTAGAACTTCAGTTACTATATTGAATAGATATGGAGAGAGTGGACAGCTTTATCTTGTTCCTGATTTTAGTGGCATTGATTTGAGATTCTCTTCCTTTAATCTTATATTGGCTATAGGCTTGCTGTAAATTGCCTTTATTATGTTTAGGCATGCCCCTTGTATCCATATTCTCTCCAAGACTTTTATCATGAAGGGGTGTTAGATTTTGTCAAAGACTTTTGAGCATCTAATGAGATGATCCTGTGGTTTTGCTTTTCATTTGTTTATATAGAGGATTACGTTGACTGATTTTTATGTATTAAACCATCCCTGTATCTCTAGAATAAAGCCTACTTGATCATGGTGGATGGCCTTTTTGATGTGTTCTTGAATTCAGTTTGCAAGTATTTTGTTGAGTATTTTTGTAACTATATTCATAATGGAAATTGGAAAATCTTTATGCTTCACATTCCAAAGGGACTTCTATTGCAGATCCCAGAAGCTTCATCACAAACTATCAGTGTATGATCACCATAACATTAAGATTCTGTCATGGTTTGCAGTACTGCAGTATTTCAATGGAATTTAAACCACTGCACTTCTAGTTCTGAGCTGCACATGAGTGGGAAACGTCCTGTCCTTACTCTGCAGTGGTTTTCAGAGTCCTCTTTGAGATAACCATTGGTATTCGGGAATTGACCCTCTGCCTTTTTTAAATCTGTTAAGTGTGCCTTCTAGCTCAGTGTTTAAATGAGATGACTGCAGTAAGGTTGCTGTGCTGTATTCTTTCTGTTCTTCCGGGGGGGGGGGGGGCGGTGAAGATCGGGGCATGAATGGCTAGCTATAGATGGCTGTAGAACAGAGAAACCACTGTGGAATTGTTTCAAATGCTTGGTACCCTGTTGTGTGAACTGCTAGAGAGCAAGAAGGAGTGAGCAGGCTGGGAGTGGCATGTATGGTGGAGGGCTTTCTCCTTCACAGGCTAGCCTCTGCCACGCAGGAAATGACAGCTGAGTCACTGAAGGTCCATCCATGTTGTGATGTGAATCTGTGACATTTACCCATTTAACACCACTGTTACTTAACTAGAAAAAAGTTCTGAATTTTCATTTTCAAAAATATCTACAAAATTAGGTCCTTAAAAATAAAATAAAATTGCTAGGCAGTGGTGGTGCACACCTTTAATCCCAGCACTTAGGAGGCAGAGGCAGGCAGATCTCTGAGTTCACGGCCTGTCAGTGTTCTGTTTTGTGTGGGTCCATGGAAGAAAACGGTCACTCTAGGATGAATTTAGGCTTAGAAAAGCAGCAATAGGGAGCCAGCTTCTGGTGAGCTAACTGCGCTGGCTTTGCAAAAGGTCTTTTTATTGTTACACAATTTCACCTCATAGGAAGTAAATTTCCACATACCAAAACCTCTTATCTGGAGTTGTTTGAAGGAAGAATTTGCCTAAGTAACTCTCAGCCATGAGATCGCTTGGTTTGCCAAATATTCTTATAACTAAATTTTTCAAAGACACTAGGTTCCTTCGTAAAAGACTCAGATAAGAATCAAGCATTTCAAACAAAAGGTATTGGTCACTGAAAAAAAAAAAAAGTAGTTCAAAGCCTATATGCTAGCACTCCAGAATTCAAACCAGATGCAAGGCTCTGTGGAATCTCTCACAACAGAGGCCATCCTGGTCTACAGAGCTAGTGCCAGGATAGCCAGGGCTTACAGTGAAACCCTGTCTTGAAAACTTCATCCTCATCTCACATTCATGAATCAAATGTTCTATTTTCAAAAAAAATCTAAGTATGAGGTTACAGGGCTACACTAAGCCATCTTCCACTTTGTTGTAATGAGACTATCTTGCAAGAAGCCAGACTGGGTATCACTGTATTTTTTGTATATCCTGTTCATGACATGGAACAGTCATAATTTATAACAGTTAGTGGAAGAATGAGATGTTCTCTTTCATTTTATTTATTATTTTTAATGTTTTAATTGAAATAGTATTACACCACTTTCCCCTCCCTCCAAGTCCTCCCAGTTACCCTCTCTCAAATCCTTCCCATGAATCCCCATGCTCAAGATGTTAGTTTCTTTTTATGTGATTATATTTGTTACATATATGTATGTGTGTACACAAATTTTATATATATATATATATATATATATATATATATATATATATATATATAATGTGCTAGGTTCAAAAAAAAGAAAAGAAAAACAAACAAAATAATAAATAAATAAATAAATAAATAAATAAATAAATAAATAAATAAGTAACAAAACTAAGTTGGCTTTTTTCTGTTTTTGTCTAGTGAATTCTTGTGGTCTAACATGTAATTTATCTTAAAGATGGAAGCGAGTATGGTACTGATATTCTAGGAGAAAGAGTGGTTGGCTCTCCTAGTTATTAAGTCAGAATTATACCTCAATTGTGTTTTCTTCCCAGGATTTCACCTATCATGGTCTGAAAATGCTAAATCACAAACCCAAAAATTTTAGTTTGTGCATTTGTGTGGTGTTATGTACTTGCAAATACTTTATACAAATTCTATTTGTGTGTGTGTGTGTGTGTGTGTGTGTGTGTGTGTGTGTGTGTGTGATCTTCCAGGTTCATGCACATACATAGCACCTATCATTCAAACAAGTTGATACTGTACAGGCATGACTTGTTTAGTCTTGACACAATGTGAGCAAGGGTAACCATTTGACCAGTTCATTTTTGTTAGATTCTAGGGTCTCTTAAAATAGTTCCCAAAAATGAGCATGCAAAAATTAAAACCTATAGGCATTCAATTTAAGTATGAACTCCATGTTACATCTGGCTTTGCTGAAAGGTAACCACATTCTGTGTGGTTGCTTGCCATCCAATTCACAGACTGAAAAAGGTTCAATGAGGAACTCAGCATTTAGTAGTCATGAGATTCCTAACTCAAAACCTACCCAAAATAAAACACAAAATCTCTACTAATAATCAACATATACATATGTATATGCATGCACTATGTATGTGGGCAGAGGATCCTTAACTGATCATGTGCCTTTTACCCTTGGGTGGATGGATAGCTGCTAGATGTGAGTTAGAAGATTGAAAGTCATAGTCCTATTTTGCCCATTTACATTGTTCATGACAGAAGACCCAAGAAAGGAATTCTTTTCACATCCATGCTTTATTTTAGCCCTTTGACCATATCTTTACCTCTGGCCTCTAAACCTGCCCTTAGCAGCAGGATGATATTCTGAAAGGGACCTGGCAAATTTGATTTGTTTGCCTCTCCTGCCATCTCCATTGATCATTCGTCTAACCCTTCATACAACAGAGTACAAGACAAAGAGAAGGGGGCTCATTGTTCAGGCTCACTACCTGCCTGCCTGGTTTCTCTGAACACAGGTGAGATATTCTTGTACATCTTCAGGGGACCCCAAAATAAGGGGAACTCGCTGGTGGATACTCTCAGGCTTCACATCCAGTACAGGCTGGGTGCCTGTGGTTGCCATGCCTCCTGCCTGCTCAATAATATAGGCCACAGGATTGCATTCATACAGGAGCCGGAGCTGCAGAAAAATGAAGACAGGTGTGCACATTTTTTTTAAAGTGGTCAGACAGCCCAAGGCATGCTCCTAAATATTGAGAGCAGTGTGAACTGCTGAGCTGTCTGTGACTCCTGAGCATGAGTGTTTCCTTGGGCCATAGGCTGGTATCCACCTCTTAGTACCATGGACTGGTAACCTCTCAGGAGGCACCACTGACCAGGTGAATCTGAAGCAATGTATCAATCTGTCTGGTAACATCTATGCCTTTGCTACCTGCTTGGTTTTTCATTTGTTCATTTTCTGGCTTTTAGTTATTTGTTACTATTATTGGTACTGCCGCTTCTGTCTCAAGGATAGGAACAAATTATCTACAGTCTGGGCTGAAGGGCCAGACCTTCAAGAGACAGCAAGTTCAGACTCCAGGGGATATGACTAACACGTCAGCCAAACACTTCGCCAGAGACCCTTACAGTAGCAGGCACTTGATAGAACACAAAGGAGACTTAACGTGCATGGGCACACTTGGAAGCTATTTTTGTCTTTAATTATCCCTTGGAGGGACACTGGCAGCCTACTCTATATTGACAGTTCAGCCAGGGAGAATCTTTGCTGTAGGTGCTTCTAGGATTTGCCCCTTTCCTCCTCCCTTTCTTTGTCTTGGGGACTTGAGGATAGGAAGGAGGATTTGGATGTTGGGCTATAAGTAGGACTGTAACCAATTTGTCAATTAAGATGCATTTTAAAAAATCAACATTAGCACATAATGCACTTTTAGGGGTGAGGACTTTGGATACCTCTGTTATACACAACTGGCCTTCAGAGCAAAAACTTCATGGTGCTTTGCCCTTCAGGCCATGCAGTCTCCTTTTTGGTGGAGGGTTTTTAAGATCTACCACAATCATATGAGTCAAGCACATAAGACGGATATATGTGTGCACATATACATGCTCATGCGCTCACAGATATGGACACAGAGAGCTAAAGCATGGAGATCAGGAACTGGGTGTATCTTCAATATGGATGATGGTCATGATGCAATGAACACATCTCCATGTGGAAATGCCTCTGTGTTTAAGACACATTTGTATAATTATATGTGGACAATTTGGACTCTCTTACATTCTAATAAACATGTATGGGGTCCACCTCCTGGAATTAAGCATGTGTCAAGTATGGGTTTGTTCAAGAGTTTCACATCTACATGATCTCACTTGATACTCTGCTATGCTTTCCTTTCCTATGGCCCTCTTTTGCAGACTTCTCCATGGTCCTGAGGTCAGCAGGTCAGTAAATATGAGCAAACATTCATAAAGAGAGATGCCAGATACACAAATCAGTGTTTACGACAATTTTCATTCAGTTTCATAGGCTGTGATAGATTTATCTGCTTTGAATCTGGCATTCCAATAAGGGAAATCTCAGCAGTCAACTTGGATGATGCATAATACATGGCTTCTGTTGGTGTGAAGATCCACCTGTGGCTGGCCAAATTCAGACACATTTCTGTGGGCAGTTCTTGCCATGATAGGTGAATTTGGATAACAAGATCCCTACTTGATAGTGACTGTTTTCAATACTGTCTCATAAAGCTGTTACTGGCTCTTCTGTAAGCTACCTTTCTAGGGACACTGAAGGGGTTATAAATAGAAGTTTTTATTCTGAATTCTTGTGTGGAGCTCAGGGCACATATAAATCCTTGAAGAACAAATGCAAAGACCATGCGTACAACACATTTTTTCTGGGAAGTATGATCCTTGGTCAGTTAGAGCTGCTGATAAAAATCAGATATAGCCTATGAAAGCATGTGACTCTAGAGAAAGTGAGAGATGAGCATGAAACTACAGAGAAAGTGGGAGATGAGCATGCAATTGTAGCAAACAGTGGGCATGAGGCCAGAGGATTAGCGGGTCCATAAAACCTGCCCATCATAATCACATTAGCCTTTACTTTCCCAAACCTACCACAGCTTCAAAACTTACTAGGATGAATAAACCTTATTTCTCTTCCTCTGTGCTATGAAGGAAACATGTGCCCAGAAGCAGCTCAGTAGCCATAACAGTAGTCACACCATAACAGTAGCCTGGAGCAGAAGAATCACAATATCTCACTGACTATCATGGCACCCAGTGGATACAGGAAGTTACCTTGCCATTAGGACTTTTCTGGTTGGCTGGGTACATAAAGATTCCTCCATAGACCAGGGTACGATGCACATCAGCCACCATGGAGCCTACATACCGGGCCCCATAAGGTGCACTGCCATCCTATACGACAAAAAAGGGAAGAGATGAGAACCAACTGGTTTAGCAGATACCCTGCACCATGCCAGGGTTAGAAGCAGAATTGGCATGGCCTCCACATTCCTGGAACTAGAGAGATGGCTCAATGGTTAAGAGAACTGGCTGCTCTTCCAGATGACTTGGGCTCCATTCCTAGCACCCAGATGGCAGCTCAACTATCTACAACTCCAGTTCCAGGAGATCCAATGATGCCCTTTTCTGTCCTCCATTGGCACATGGTGTGCGAGTGGTATGCAGATACACTTGCAGACCAAACACCTATAAACATAAAATAAAAATAATCATTTTAATAATTATTCAAAACCCCAAAACTATGTGGGACAGGGAAGATAGTTAAATTGGACAAGTGCTTGCATACAGAAGTTCAATCCCAAAATCCACATTAAAAAGTGGAGAATGGGGATACATGCTTGTAATCCTAGTGCTGAGGAGGTAGAGATGGGGAGATTCCTAGGACTCATGGGCCAGCTAGCCTGGTCTTCTTGGCAAGCTCCAGACCAATGAGAGATGCTGTCTGGAAAAATAGGTGAATAGTACCCAAGGTATCTTCTGGCCTAAACACACATACATACACACACACACATACACACACACACACACACACACACACACACACACACACACACACATACACAAAGAGAGGAGGAGGAGGGAGGGAGAAAGGGGGAGGGAGGGAGGGAGAAGGAAAGATTGTGTGTGCTAAGAAGGTAGATATTTTTCTTGCCATTCCCCTCTACATAATACTGTATGGAGTGGTGTGGGTGTTTATAATTTTCAAAACTTGCTAGGAGATAATAACTGGCTATGACCCACAATCAGATTAACTACTCAAGAACTAAGTAATGTATTTCAAATATTACAAGGTGATAAAGACATAAATAGTCCAAGAAAATTATCAGCTGAAGCTGGGAGAGAATTGGCTTTTGTAAAAGAAAAATTATAGGACGCATATGTGGGTCACTTGGATCCAGAGCTTGATTGTATTCTGGTTATACTACCTTCTATGCATTCTCTTACAGGAATTCCTATGAAGAGAAAAGATAATATCTTGGAATGGATATTTTTTACCACACAGAGTAAAAAATGAAAGACTTGTGTAGAAAAGTTTTCTGAATTGATGCTGAAAGGAAAATTGAGACTTCATCAATTAACAGGAATAGACCCAACAGAAATTGTGGTACCTTATACTAATACTGAAATTGCCTCATTATGGGCAGAAAATAAACACTGGTGAAGAGATGGCAGTAATTTCTTGGGAGAGATTAGCAATAAATATACCAAAATCAAGAGACTTCAGTTTAAAAAAGAACTAATTGGATTCACCCTCATATAGTCAGAGGGACACTAATTTCTGAAGCCCCTACATTCTGTACTGATGCAAATAAATCAGAAAAGGCAGATTATAAGTCAGGAAATTTAAGTAAAGTGGCTCAAAGCCCTTATGATTCTGTTTAAAAGTCAGAATTATATGCTATCCTCATGGTATTAATAGATTTCCCAGAACCTCTTAATATAGTTACTGACTTTCAATATACAAAAAGAGTTGTTTTACATATTGAAACTACTGGACTTATTCCAGATTCAGAATTAACTTTGTTATTTATTGACCTTCAAGAAATAATCAGAGATAGAAATCAGACATTGCATATAACACATATCAGATCCCATATGGGTCTACCAGGCCCTCTAGCATGAGGTAATGATGAAATCAATCAGATATTAATAGGAAATGTGCTAGAAGTCTCAGAATTTCATAAGAATTACCATGTTGATAGCAAAGATTTGAAGAAAGATTCTTCTATCACTTGACAACAAGCCAAGTAAATTATAAGAAAGCAACCTACTTCTTCTTTGTATAACCAGACTCTACTACATGCAGAAGGTAACCAAAAGGGTACTGAAAGAAATGAAATTTGGCAAATGGATGTATTTTATTTTGTGGAGTTTGGAAAATTAAAGTATGTGCACCATACCATAGACATATATTTAGAAATTCAATGGCAACTGCTTTGAGTTCTGAAAAGGCTGACTCTGTAATTATACATTTATTAGAAGTTATGTCCATCATGGGAATACCTGTACAAATTCAGACAGATAATGTCTCCAGCATATATATCTAGGTAAATGAAACAATTTTTTGCATATTATAACATAAAGCATATTACAGGTATACCATGCAACCCTACATACAGACAGCTATAGTAAGATCTAATTGCACTTTAAAAGATATGCTTAATAAACAGAAATAGGTAATAAATACCCCCAAAGTTAAATTGCACAATGCTTTATTAACTTTAAATTTTAAAATGCTAATGAGAAAGGAATGACAGCTGCACACAGGCACTGGACAGTAGAAAAAAACTGCTGAATTAAATCAGCCCATATATATTTTAAAGATGTGTTGACCTCAGAATGGAAACTAGGATATGTGTTACACAGGGGAAGAGGTTTTGCTTTTGTTTCCACAGGAGAAAAAAAGCTATGGATACCATCATAACTGACAAAACTAGATTTAAACAGGAGAGACCTCTTGATTAGGAGAGGTGATAGTTCATCAAGCAGTGCAACAATTCAATCTAAACTAACTTAGAAGACTACAAATGCCTTTTATTTCATCAGATATAACCTGCCAGAAAGAGAAACTTCCCAAAGTTAGAACTGGGGCAGGGTTTGCCTTTTGTCTTTCCAGGAGAATAAAAACATCCAACTAAGGAATCTGAAGACCACTGAACAAATAAGACATCTGAAGAAGAAGAGTGAATCATCCACAGAAAATGTCCCAAGAAAAAGAGTAAATTGGCCTAATGGTACAACACACTTCTAACTGGATAATATTTTATAAATCTTCCTGAGTGTTTGTTTCTGCTGTTCTCTACAGACAAATATGGTAAATGGTCTTTTTGTAGTCCCAATTCAATTAAAAATTAAAGCTGGCTTTAGAGTTGGAGTGTGACCCTCTCCTTCACTAAACCCAAGCATGCTTCTTAAAGGAAACTCCAAAATCTCTGTCTCATGTCAGAAGAGCCACCTGGTATGGGACAGATGAAAAGCAAAATTAAAGATCTATTCTATTGCCACTAATCTCATAATCCTCTGGTTTTATTTTGACTCTTTAAAACTTTTCCTAAGGTATAAATATTATCTCAAATTTTATAAGATTTATATATATATATATATAATATATATATATATATAAACTTTCTGCTGTGATATTAATAGTCATATAGAGTACTAACTAATTCTAGAAAAAGGCTTCATTTAGCTTCCTGTACATGATTTCAAGTTTGAGTCTGAAGCAGTTAACTAAAAATTAATCTTGTGTACCTGCATATATTTAATAGATTGTGGTCCTTTAACCTCTCTGAGATGCTGCATATGGCGTTTAAAATGTTTAAGTTTTCTGCAATGAAATGTGACTATTCCTAATAGCCACTTGTAAAATCTCCAAAAGAATGATGGGGCCCCCCAATGACAATTCCACCTGGATTGTGATAATGCCACCAAGCTGACAGCTTTGGACTACAGACTTCTAAGGACAATCTCAAGGTGGTTAGCTAAGATGGTCCAGCATCATAGACTACTCCAGCCAGGACTTCAGATAGGCCCTGCACTTTCCCATCACATCAAAACTGGACAACAGCTGGCTTTCTCAGGACTTGATCATTATCTCAATTCTTCATGGTCCCTAAAGATGCCATTTTCCCCAGACAACAGGAAGTAATTTTAATGTCCACATTCCCAAGAGGGGTGGTGGTTTGTCATCTTTGGGGGGGATTGCAAGTTGTTATTGGTCACAGTGAGGGAGAAAACTAAGCAAAGGAAATTAGATTCAGGGACCTCATTCTGAAAAGAAAAAAGGGGGAATTATAGGAATGACAGGCTAAAAGGGTAGATTATTGAATCTATTTTTTAAACTAAAAAAGCAACTACTAGTCTTAAACATTTTACATTGGTATGGATTTTTGTGTATATATATATATTTAAGGTTATTTTTGTTATGTTGTATATATGTGTCTACTCTTCTTTAAGGTATTGTGCCTATACAGCTGATTTAGCAATATAATATAAATCTCTAGTTCTTGAAAGTTATTATTACAAACTATTTAGGATAATTAAAAATAAAGCATAATCTAACAATCAAATTTGTGTTCATGTTAGGTTTGTTTTCAAGGTCAAAAAGAGATATATTTTAGATAGACAGATGGTTTTCAAATACTTCAGAGACCTATAGAATATGGCATTTAAGACATTCTAATAACATAAGGATTTTTCATGACAGTGAGATGCATCTGCTCCTGGCAGCACCAATTTAATTAAAAAAAAGTATGGTGGGCATCAAAGAACCTCTATAAAGAGTTTGCTTTTGTTGTGGCAAAAATAGTCACTGGGCAAAAAACTGTCCTTGCCTCAACTGCTGACAGTATGCTGTCCAAACTGGGCAAGCAGGACACAAAAGAAGGTGACTGGAGAACTTTTCCAAGACAAAGTAGGACCGTCCTTCAACATTCATGATTCACAGCAAAGTCTGTCAGGTATTCTAGGCCTGTAGGCCTGGACAGATGCCCCCAACATTGCAGAGGAACCTTGGGTGACTGTCCAGGCAGCCAAGATGTCTGTTGTTTCTATAGTTTTGGAAGCTGTTTGCTCTGTGCTTTCTGTTTACTCAGATAATATTATATCCTTCTCGGGTCTTTGATGAGGTTGAGACTAGATAGTTATAGTTACAATTTTCCTTGTTACCAAATTCAGAAAAAGAGACTCACAAAAGAGGTGTAAAGTGTATAAAGTTAAGAAACATAAAAGCTTAAGTTGTTTATCTAAGAAAATGTTTTAAGGTTTAAAAAGATATTTTAAGTTGATAATACAAGTTGTGATAGAAAGTAGTTTAGGTATAAAACTTTGGATTCATCAAGATAGGATAGATAATAAAGTAGTTTCTCTGAATTTGCCAAGTACAAATGGACTGGACATTGTGAATGTAATTCTTACCTGATAATTTTTCTTAATGTATATATTTTCACTTTGTTAAAGTTAAAACCTTTCCTTTTTATTTAGATAATACCTGATACTTGTTCTTATTGTATGTAGTTTTATTCTGTTAAAGTTAAAACCTTCCTTTTTTATTTAGACAAAAAGAAAGAAATGTTGTGGGATATTTTTATTGCACTCTGACACTCCCAAAACTTCCAATAAAGTTAAACTTTGAATCAGAGGGTGGAGTCAGCATTCATCTGGCCAGAATTAACCAAAAAGTTTTTGTCAGACCCAGATTAGGATAGAGAGACACAGGAAGGAATAGGGAGGAACTTAGAAAGATTCACAGGCCTTTTTGATCTGGAAGGCAGGGTCAGCTGATCATTCCTCTGTCAGTCTTTGGATCTATCAGGATTTTGTCTCAAATCTGACTCCTGCGTCTTACTTAATAATAGACCAATATTAGTAGCTGCTTTATCTGGTGCATCACATTCCCAGATGTGATCATATACCATCTTAAAGCAGAGATACCTGGGTATTCAAAATCTATAGATTATAGCTTAGCAAACAGATGACCTGATAGTAGTTCTGGCTGAAGTTACAAATTTTCAAAATGTGGCCCCTTGACAAATTCCCAGAGGGACTGGTTTGGGGAGTATTCTTTTTAATATGTAATTTTAAAGTACAAAGAAAATTGATTGTTCATGAAGAAGAGCAGAGTTCATCAAACTCATGCAGGCCAGAGCTGTAAATAGTGGCATCAACCCCTTTAAAGAGATGAAGGTGTCATTCATTTAGCACATCACGGAGACAGCATGCTCCCTGCTGTTAGCCCAAGTTGTCTTCACTCACCTCAGGGAATTTCTTCTTCTGTACATACTCAGTGGTGGCAGCATCAAAATACTTGGCATAGCCCTCATTGAGGCTAAAAATTTTCCCTTTCTTCTTAATTCTGATATCTTTTTCTACCAGCACAAATTCCCCAAGAGCCTGGAGAGATAAGAGACTTCAGGAAGTTGAGCCACACCAGGAAACAGAAACCAGTAGCACACCACACAACAATCAGGAGATGTTAGAAGATAACAGCCTGCTGAAGAACAGTGGGCTTTCCTAGGGTGATCTGGAACCTGCCATGTGGTGTTTTCGTTAATGATAGGGAGAATAAAATTATATGCCCAAGAAGTAATGGAATAAGAAATAAAACAGATCAAAGGAAAGATACCATGATATTTTTCCTTTATGTGGACTTTTTTTCAATGTCATTTCTAAGCAACCTAGCTGAACTAATCCCCAGGTTCTTTTCCTCTGTTTAATGTCTTCAGGGCATCAACAATGAGAGAACAAAGCTACACAGATAAAAGAGAGATACAGTTTCAACATCAGTTTGTGGTCCAATTATTCTATGTTAATGAGTCTGTCTTGAAAACCATTACTGTTTACTGATCTCCTGACCACATCTCCCAGGAGAAAAGAAGATATGCCTTCAAACATTACTGGATTCACTCCACAAAAGGAGATAAGCAGCAAAAACTAAAATAATTCTCATAACATAATTTAATAAAATTGTGGCCAATGGCCCCTGCAGTTTCTGCAGAGCATCCCTTAATCAACTTCCCATCTGGTTCTGGTTATCTCCTCCCTCAGGACTGATATGGCTAATGTTGCCTTAAACATTTCTGTCTTCAGGCCTGGAGACCATGCCTGTGTTAATTCTGGTGGCGGCTTGAAGAATATGTAGAGGTGAGGGCTCACAGCTGGAAGCCGGGCCAGAAGCTGCCCAAGAAATATCAGCTTTACTCCCCAAATACATAGACAAAACTATGCCAACCATGTCTGAAATAGAACAGAGACTAGGAAACTCAGCAACTACAGAGATATCTACCCCTTCCTCTCTCCTGACAGAGGAGTGAAGCCGCTTCCTTTCCTGAGAGTCTCTGTGTGATCCTCAGCATTCCTGCCTGCAAGATGCTAGATGAAGACACCCAGTCCTGAGTTTCACCCACATATAAACAATATCTCATCCAGAACAGACCTCTTCCTCCTCAAATCCCCCTTAGATAACCAAGTAAGTGCCTTAACAAGCCCACCCCAGCTCCATTTCACAACTCTTTCTCTTTGCCAAAGAAACCAACTTCTTGTTACTATAAGTAGTGTGTCCCTGATGGTCTTTAGCTCCTGGCATTCAGTCAGGGGTGTTCATGTGTGTGCACACCTGTGTATTCATGTGTGTGTGTTCTCGACTTCTAGTCTCATGTCTCTCATGCTGGCGACAGTACAGAGATGTATCTCCTGGTAGCTGTCAGTACACCATGAGCTAAGTTGCATGGTGTGTTCCTGCAGTCTCTCACATGGGCAGTGGTACAGAAAGGCATCTCTTAGCTACTGCCTGTGGGCTTAAGCTGCCAGTGTAAGCTCCACTAGCACACTGCATGGTAGGTTTGAAATTTTATGCAGACAGAAAAGGCTGCAGATGTGCACTAATGACAGATTCAGATGAAAGAGCCTTTAAGTGGGTCGTGGTGTGTTTGAAAATATGTGTAGGCTTGGGAAAGAAAAGAGAAGGTATAGACAGTCATAAAAAAGAAATATATAGTTTTAAAATAATAAAATAAAGTCTTTAAAATGGAGTAAAATAATATTTTAAGAAGCCATGTAAAGATGAAAAATACATAGAGATTCTGGACCCTGTATGTTATTGTGTTGTCTTTGAAATTTTTTGGCTGCTAGTACACACTGGATTGTAAGGACGGCTAGATTAAACCAACCTATATATTTGAAAATGTCTTGACTTCAAGATTTAAGTGAAAAAGTTTATTGTTTCAGGAGAGAGATTATGTTTTTATTTCCACAGGAAATGAGAAGCTATGGATTCATTCTTGGTTAAAGAAATTTAAGTTTGATTGAGGAAGACCTCCTGAAATCAAGACTATAGATCTAAAGAAATAAACCTAAAAGAACTACAAGAACATATGATGTATATTTTACCTGGTCAAACATATAACAAAAAAAATCATCTTTGGCTGACTTGTATACAATGCACAGCCTATATTTATATTGATGCAACTATGTATGTTACCTTTGAAGGTTTACGTATTTTTAGAACAAGGTGACTAGACACAGATGAAAATTGCTGGTCCAGGTGATTCATCATCCAGAACAGTTTCAAGGCTGCTGACTGAGATGGCTCAGCCTCACAAACTAATCCAATTATCCTAACAATTATCTTGATTTTATCAAAGCTCCCCCAAAGATAACAGCATCCACAAACAACAGGAAGTAGTCTGGAGAATGATGCCCACATTCCCAAAAAATAGGTTATGGATGTTTATTATCATTTAAGGGGGGTTGTTAAAAGTTCCTATTGGTAATAGTTATAAAACAACTAAGCAAAAGAGCTAAATTCAAAGATCTCTTTATAACGGAAAAAAAGGGGGATGTGATATAGAAATGACAGAATTAAAAGGTAGATTATTGAATCTACTTTAATCCAAAAACCAACTATTAATCTCAAAATCCTTTATATTGGTATATATTTTAGTATATTGATACAATTTTAAAGTTAATTTTCTCATACTGTGTGTATGTTTTTACTCTTATTTAGGGTATTATGTTTATTCAGCTCATTTAAAAATATAATATATAATTAAATATAGTCATCTGTAATAGTCAAACTTTTAGTCATGTTAGGTATGTTTTCTAAGTAATATACCAATATATTTAGATAGATAGATGGTCTTCAAACACTTCAAAGACCTACAGAATATGGATTTAATATGCTTAGTAACCTAAGGCTTTTCATTACAGTGTGACAAGTCTGTTCCTGGCAGCACCATCTACTTCAGAGATGATGGGCATTGAAAAAAACTCTATATGAGGTTTTCTTTCTTTATGGCAAAAGCTAGCCATGTGGGCAAAGAAACTGCCCTTGCATCAATTGCTGACAGTCACTGTCCAAACTGGACCAATAGGATGCAAAAAAACAGCAACTGCCAAACTTTACCAAGACAAGGTAGGACAGTCCTTCCAAATTCCCTCTTCTCAAAAAAGTCCGTCAGATATTCTAGGCCTATATGCCAGGGATGGGTGCCCTAACATTACAGAAAAAACTTGGGTGATTGTCCAGACAGCTACCTGTTTCTGTCAGTTCTCTCAGTTTTTGAAGATCACTTGCTATGCACTTCCTGCTTACTCAGGTAATATTATATCCTTCTGGGGTCTTTGATGGAGTTGAAGACTAGATAGTTATAATTATAATTTTCATTTGTTATAATAAAAAGGTAAATTAGATATGAAACTTTAGACTCAAGTTATCAAGATGGGATAAATAATAGAGTATTTTCTCTAATTTTGCCAAATAAAAATGGACTGGGTATTGTAACTGTAATTCTTACTTGATAACTGTTTTTGTTATACATAGTTTTACTATGTTAAGGTTAAAACCTTCCTTTTTAATTAGACAAAAGGCAGGACACAGTGTGGAATAATCCTTTTGTGCACTGTGAAGATTTGTCACTCAGATTAGTTTAATAAAAAGCTGATTGGCCAGTAGCAAGGCAGGAAGCATAGATGGGACAACCAAAGTAAGGATGCTAGGAGGAAGAAGGGAGGAGTCAGAGGAGTCACCAGGAGACACAGAGGGAGCAAGACACGCTGGAGGACAGGTAAAGCCAGGAGCCACATGGCAGCACATAGATTAATAGAAATGTGATAATTTAAGTTGTAAGAGTTAGTTAGTAATAAGCCTGAGCTATCAACCAATTAGTTTTTTATTAAATCAATCCAAGTGACAAATCTTCACAGTATACCAAAGGATTATTCTACAGCACACACCTGTGTGTGTTCATATGTGTGTACACACCTGTGTTTATGAGTATATTTTCATATCTGTATGAGCACTCCTAAGCATGTGTTTGTGTGTGTGTTTGTGTGTGTGTTTGTGTGCTTATATGCATGTATGCATATATATGTGTGTACGTGCATGTGTATATTTGTGTGAACCTGTGTGTAGGTGTGTTCATATATGTGCACACCTGTATGGTGTTGTGTGTGTTCATGCATTTACACAACTATGTGTGGGTGTGGACACAGGTGTACCACAGAACATGTGAAGGTCAGAGGACAACCTCAGGTGTCAGTCCTTGCCTACCACATTGTCTGAAGTGTGATCTCTCCTGCTCACTGCTGTGTCTGCCAAGCCAATTGGCTCATGAGTTTCCAGAGACTCTCCTGTCTCCACCTCATATCACCAGAAGTGGTGCTCAGGAACTGCAGGTGCCTGCCTGTAGGTAGGATATTCTGTCCTGCCAGTCAGCTCCCAAATAACCACCAGAGACTTATTATTAATTATAAAAGCTCAGCCAATAGCTTAGGCATGTTACTAATTAGCTCTTACAACTTAAATTAACCCATTTTTATCAATCTACATGTTGCCACATAACTCATAGCACTTACCTGTTCTCTTACATGTCTTGCACCCTCTCCAGCTGGCTGCAACTCTACCCTTCTTCTTCCCAGAGCGCTCTCTCTCTCTCTCTCTCTCTCTCTCTCTCTCTCTCTCTCCCACCTAGCTATTGTCCATTGAGCTCTTTATTAAACCAATGAGAGAAACACATCTTCACAGTGTAGGAAAAGATTATTCCACAGCACCTGCCCTCTGTGTTCACCTTTTACAGGGATGCTGGAGACCTGAACCCAGGTCCCCATGTTTGGCCAGCAAGTATTTTACCCACTTAGTCATCTTCCCAGCCCCTAGTTTTACCCCTTAAGAGAATCCTAACTTTATCTAAAGAAGTGCTCTTCTGCCAGGTGTGCTGGTGTTAGCTAGAGTGGAGTACTAGCATTCAGAAGGCTGAGGCAGGAGGACCATGATTTTGAGGACAAGCTGGATTATATAGTGAGAACCCATCTCAAGAGAAAGGTGTTCTCTTTAAATGCTAGTCTAGAAAAGTCTCATTTTATCCTCTTTAGCCCAAAGTTGTGGATGTGCCTTATCCTGAAAGTTGGTTATTCTTTCCTAGTCCTTGAAACTGAGCAAGAAACATATAACCAGTGTGTGGTACCAAGACCTGGCTGGACAAGATTCAAGTCCACTCCTGACTTTCCTACCTCATGTTCCTCTATATCTGTTCATGTCTGACCTGGGTCCTCAGCTCTCCCAACACATCAACACCTTTTGCCTGGCTGAGGCTTAGTCACTTCTCTCTTGTCCATCAGTAAAGGGCTTAGCACTTGCACACTCACCTAAACAAGGATATCTGCCAGCCAGCTGCACATAGGGGCATGTCCTGCTTCAGTCAGGCCATGAAAAGGCCTCATCTATGCAGCCTGAGCTGGTGATGGGAACCCTTGGCCCCTTGGAGTGTTGTTCTTTATAGTAGGACAAAGGTAGCTATGGAAATTATGCTCCTCCATTATGACTGTGCAGTGACTGATGGTCACATGGCCTGCCACACACTTTAACAACAATACCTGGTTATTGTTATCAGGCAACAGGCCCTTATCACTTTGAAACACTGTCCCCCACTTACAAATAAATGCCTTGACATTGAGATTTGTTCCCTCAGTTGAGAGTTTAGTTAACAGACATCAATCCTTCTGTGCCTGAACAAAAGATGTGATGCAACAAAATCAGGTTATCAGACTACAAATCCTTGGCATCAGGCAAGATCTGGCCAACTCACCAGAGAACTCCTTCCTGCAAGCTTTGCTGCCGAACCTGGGAACTCCTATCTATGATAACTATCAAAAGTCCTTCAGTTTGAAATCCCCATCCCAAACAGTGTGAAAGCTTCATATACTGCTCTTTGTGCAGTGTTGTTTTCAGAAGTGTGATGTGGCCCAAAGGAAAGGCTGGGAGAGATTATGCTGTGCTCTGTTTCTCTTTCAGACACAGAGACAAGCTCTCATGCTGACCTCTATTCAGACAGTCATGGTGGCAGACAGAGAGAAGACGACTGCCTGTAGCCTTCAAGTTGGCTCTGTGTTCCCTATGGTCTCCACATATTCTTCATAGTGTTGTAGAAGGTATCTGGCTTATAGTCAAGGGCAGGTTGGTCAGAATTAAGCCAAACTGCTTACTGTCAATCACTGACTCACTGTGCCTTGCCTACCTCATCAGAAAACTGGAACAAACAAGAATGATGGGGGGTCCCTCTTAGGGCTGCTTTGACATGAATGGATGGAAATTGCTTAGAGTGGGTGCCTCCCCACCCCACCACTTAACTGGTGCTGCCTAACTTTTGGCTGAAATTTTAGAACAATTTTCAAAAGGATTTTGCCCAAAGTTCATATTTGTGAACACAGAATTTCTCAGAATTTTTCCTCTTCTTTGAAAATAAGAAGCCAGGATGTTAGCAAACTGATGCAGGAAGGAGGCTGGGTCTGCAGGGTCGATAAGTGGTGAGCTTTTATATCTGAAAAGTCACTGGGTATCATACCATAGAGCCTGCCCTGTTGGTTGACTGAGATTTTCATTTGAGAGTTCCTTTATCACTGCTGCCTAGAATAGCAGTTTGGAGTATTCAAGTTGTTCAATAAACACTTGCAAACCTGAATTGAAATGAAATGCTTAATTTCCCACTAAAGTGAATACTGGAGTCTCTGAAGCAGTCTTTGGTCACAATTTTGGATTTTTATTAGAGCTTGGCATCTTAATAAAGCACCTTGCAACTGACAGGTGAAGTTCACATTTAAAGGAGGAATTCTATAGTTTGGAAGTACTTTAAAATTTTTCTTTTTTTAATCTGCATACTCCATAAGAGCTTAGCCTTCTTTTTCAAAATTCTGCATTTGGCCTGGACTATGCTGTCATAATTTTCATCTGTCCAAAGACCATGGCTCTTCCTCTCTTACTGTTGGGCATTCTATTATTATGAACAGCGTGAACAATAACACAGTACTGGAAGGGACCATTTCCCCACCCATCACTCTCCCTACTATGGAATTCCTGCCCATTGGGGAAAATCCTCCAAGCCCTTGCTGCCCACAAAGGAAACCACTAGTCACATGGGCCTATTTTAATTAATATTTTAAATAATGTAAAACTCCCTTTTTTTCATGCACACTGGCCATACGTCCAGTGTTTGGTCATCACAGAAGTAAGAGGCAGCTGGGCTGGGCCATCAGAGAACAGAACCCATCATCTCACAGAGGGTCAAGAACAGAGCTGCCCTAAGGATCTATGGGCCTGTCTGGACATTGGTCTGGGATTGTTACATCATGATGGTCTGTAAACTACATAGGGTGAATGCATTTGTGGAAAGAAACTCTCCAGAAGCTATGCAAAAGGAGGCTGAAAGTCTTCACCAAAAAGAAAGTTCAAAGAGATATATTAGCATGATTTAAACATTGGGGACATTACATGGGACCCACTGGATATGAACAATTTTGTGTTTTTATGTGTCAGTTAAAATAAATTTTTTTTATAAAAAACATTACATGAGGTCCTTCATATTTTTTACGACATAGTTCTCTAACTCCAAAAATAAGTACTCAAAATGACCAGAAAACTATTCCATGGGACAAGTATTCAAACACAGAAGCCCATGAGTCCCCAAGAACAAATGCCACTGCATTCAGTACCTACCGGGTCCAGCATGAAGAGATCTACTCCTTGCCCCGTGGAAAGAGCCACCAGGGTCGCACTGCCATAAAGTGCATAACCTGCAGCCACAATATTGCGGCCAGGCTGCAGGGCATCTTTCTCAGAAGGCTCATCCTCTGTGGTCTATGGAAAATAAGAATAAATACGTGGTGTGTTATTGTGCCTGGACCCCAGGCACTGCACCCCAGAGTTACTGCACCCCAGAGTTACTGAAATGAGGGAAGGAAGCCATCCTCAGAATGAGAAAACTTTTCAAAAACACTGTAGCCTTTACCCCCTTCACCTCAATTAACTCAGCCAGTAAGCATCTTCAACCCTTGTCCTGGAAAGAGAAATTGAGATTTACTTTCCCATCTTAGCTGCTATTATGGTTTGAATATGAGCATCCTTAGGGCCCAAGGTTCACATGTTAAGAAAAAGCCTTGGTCCCCAGCCACTGGAACTTTTTGGGGACATTCTGGAAATTTCACATGTTGTACTAAAGTACATCTTCATTAGTGTGTTTGCAGTCTACATTTTCGTTAGAAACATTATCAAAAGAGACACACGGAGGAAGGAGGCCACTGGGGTTATGTCTTTGATGGCTCTCTCTTGCCCCTCTCTGTCTCGCTCTGGTTCCTGACCTCCATTAGAGGAAGAATCTCCTCCAGCATACACTCTCACCACCATGATGTCTGTCCAAGTGCATGGGACCAAGCAACCATGGATTTGGTCACCATGATGAAAAGATAATATGGCTACCTCATGTTTAAACTGTATATTTTGAAAAATTATTCATTTCAGTGTTTGTCATGCTGTACAGTGGACAAAATGGGGCTGACTCGGGGAAAAGTCTAAGCTGCAGCAAATGTATCCAGAGGAGGTGAGTTGCTGGCTCATGAACAGCTCAGACTGAGCCAGTGCAAAGACTATTCTTGGGTCTCTCTGAAGGCTGAATCCTGTCAAGAGCACTAGAAGATGCTCAAGCCACATCCCTAACCATTACAGTGATCTTTACTCAGCCGCCCTGCAAGTAGACAGCACTATTATTTCCATGTTACAAATGAAGAGTTTGGAGCTTCAGTAATCAAAAAGCTCCCACCACATCATGAAGCATGTGTTGCTGAAATATTTTAGTTGGTAGAAACTTAGAAGCCATGAGTATTTACTCCTCAGCATGTTTTTCACATGTATGTGTGTGCATGGGTGGGAAAAGTGTGTGTGTGTGTGTGTGTGTGTGTGTGTGTGTGTGTGTGTGTGTGTGCTTGAAAATGTGTGTGCAGGCATGTAGAGGCCAGAGGACAGCCTCAGGTTTATCCTCATGAACACTGTCCACTTCCTTTGAGATAAGGTCTCCCATTGGCCTGGAGCGCACCAATTAGGCTACACTGATTGGCCAGCAAACCCTAGGGATCTGCCTGTCTCCACTGCCTCAGCACTAGAATTTCAAGTGCATTCCACCACTGTAGCTATAGTTTTCCTGGTCCTGCCTGGCCCACAGTCAGGACAAATCTCTCTCACCCGCCAGTCCCGCAGCTGCTCAGACCCAACCAAGTAAACACACAGAGACTTATATTACTTATAAACTGTATGGCTGTAGCAGGCTTCTTGCTATCTGTTCTTATATCTTAAATTAACCCATATCTATTAATCTATAAGTTGCCACATGGCTCGTGGCTTATCAGTATCTTAACATCTGCTTCTCATTGCAGAGGCACCTGACAGCATCTCTCTGTCTCAGCCTTCCTCCTCCCAGAATTCTCCTCTTTCTTTGTCCCACCTATACTTCCTGCCAATCAGCTCTTTATTTATTAACCAATCAGAGCAACACGTTCACAGCACAGAGAACATCCCATAGCACACCACACCTGACATTTATATGTGGGTCCATGGGATTACACTCAAGTCTTCATATTTTGCAACTAATACACTTTGCCTACTGACTGTGGCCCCAGATACAGCCCCAGCCCTCATATTCTGACTTTATGATTTAGTGTTCCAGATATGTGATGAGATAATCAAACAAATATTCTTTGACACACTAGCACTCCTCCATTGGTGTGTTTGATGTCTACATTTTCTTTAGAAATATCACTCAAGGAGATCCATGCTTATTTGGACTGGCCATTAGAGCCTGTACTTTATTTAAAACTTAAGGCAAAATCCCTGTGTTCAAGTTCTTCTAAATTTGAGCATAATGGCTATATGCCATGAATTATTATACTCTTTTGTTTCCAACACAGTTGGTCTCCAGATGTTAAAAGCTGCAATGATGAAGTTGGGGAACCCATTTGAATTAATATCCTGCAGTTACTGACTCAGTGAGTCAAGCTGAGTTAACTCTCCTTCTCTGTCCTTCCACTGTTCCTCAGTCAAATGGTTGCAGTGTTGTGGGTAGCCACCTCCTGGGTCTGAGGCAAAGACTAGCCCAGATATGGTGGTTGTCAACTCAACACATCTGGGAAGAGAAAAACTCAGTTGAAGAACTACCTCCATCAAATTGGCATGTGGGTGTGTCTATTGGAAGTTTTCTTGACTGCTAATTGATGGAGGAGGACCCAGCCCACTGTGGGTGGCACCATCCTCAGGCAGGTGAGCCTGGGTTATATAAGGAATATAGCCGAGCAAGCTAGGGGAGTGAGCCACTAAGCAGCATTACCCCATGGTCTATACTTCATTTCCTATCTCCAGGTTCCTACCTTGAGTTCCTATCTTAACTTCCCTCGGTGATAGACTGTAAAGTGTAAGATAAAATAAGCCCTTTCCTCCCAAGTTGCTTTTGGATAGTGTGTTTTCACAGCAATAGAAAAGCACCAGAAGTGTGATGCAGAGAAGATTCATGTCCAAGAAAAAAATATGGAAAGCCCCCTAAAGGTATAACTGGGTGCCTTCTTCAAACCGTATATCACACTTTCTTTCTTCTTAGAAGAAAAGCCCCTTCACTTCTTCATCTCAGTGTCACTTAACCTTGAAACATTATCCTATTCTTGTCTCGTGTGATTGCCTCCTGCTCATTCGAGAGTTTGTAATCTAGAAGGAACACCAGCAAGGCACATGTGGAGAATCCACAACAGGCATACAGACAAATGGTGTCTGGATTGTGAAGTCTGGTGTGGAACTTATGGTCACGCTGGGTGGTCACAGACCAACCCTTAAGATTCCCTCTTTCGTTGCTTGTAAACTTGTAAGGTAGGCAGAATGGCAACAAGACTTCATTAACTCCCAGAATCTGTATGTTACATCTCAGAGCAAAATGGATTTTGCCCATATGATCAGGTGTCTTCGGGTTTCTATTGCTGTGAAGAGACACCATGACCATGGCAACTCTTATAAGGAAAACATTTAATATGATGGCTTACAGTTCAGAGGTTCACTCTATTATCTTCATGGTGGAACATGGCAACGTGCAGGCAGACATGTTGCTGGTGAGGTAGCTGAGAGCTCTGCATCTTTTGCAGGCAACAGGAAGTGAACTGAGATAATGTGTGTGGCTTGAGCATATATGATACCTCAAAGCCTGCCTCCACAGTGAGACACTCCCTTCAACAAGGTCATACCTACTCCAACAAAGTCACACCTCCTAATAGTGCCACTCCCTTTAGGGGCCATTTTCTTTCAAACCATCACATTAGGGTTATAGATTTAAAGTAGGGAGATGACTCTGGGTTATCCTAATAATATTAGTCCCATCTAATCAAATGAAAACTTGAACTCATTTGGCGTCAAATGGCTAGAGTCAGGGAGAGTGAAGCAATGGTAAGGAGAGGCTATCTTAGAGATTAGCCAAAAAAAAAAAAAAAAAAAAAAAAGGCAGCTTCTAGAAGCTGAAAAGGACCTCTAGCAAAGATACCTCCAACCTACCACAAAATGGAACTGAATTCCACCATCAACCTAAACTCTCATTAACTCACCCAGAAGCAAATTCTCTCCACACCTTACCCCAGCTTCTAGGTACTAAAGAAATCAAACTGGCTGGTTTATGAGCCCTAAGCAGATAATGCTGCTAAGCCTTCTCTGATTTAGTAACAGATAGTCAACCGGTGTTTTAAGCCTCCAATAGGGTGATAAATTACCACAGCAGCAACAGAAAACTAACAGTAAGTGTTGAAACTCACAAAGAAGTAGAGGATGCATATTCCTAGAACCTAATGCAAGCTAAGTGTCCCTACTCTGTTGCTTATGGTGGTGCGTGCCTCTAATCCCAGCCTTCAGGGACATGAGGCAAGAAAATTGCAAGTTCAAGGCCAGCTAGAACTACCTACCAAGATCATGTTTAAAAATAAGTAAGGAGTGCCCTAGCTTGCCCCCGACCCCATCCCTGGGCACCAGCCACTCCGGGGAAGACCTGCCCAACTTGGCCCCAGGTTCTGGTCCCCGGGCAGGTGCCCTTCTACCACAACCGGGAAGGATCCCCTTCTCCAAGACCCTTGGCAGACCCTGCAGTCTCCACGCCCTGCCCCCACGCCCATCCGCCTGAGCCCCAAGCCTCTTCCTGAGACTTAGAGGCCGGCCCCCAGCTCCCATCTTGCCCAGGACTTCCCTTCTGAAGCACAGGTGAGTGCCCTAGCTTGCCCCAGACCCCATCCCTGGGCACCAGCCACTCCGGGGAAGACCTGCCCAACTTGGGCCCAGGTTCTGGTCCCCGGGCAGGTGCCCTTCTACCCCAACCGGGAAAGATCCCCTTCTCCAAGACCCCTGGCAGACCCTGCAGTCTCCACGCCCTGCCCCCACGCCCATCCGCCTGAGCCCCAAGCCTCTTCCTGAGACTTAGAGGCCGGCCCCCAGCTCCCATCTTGCCCAGGACTTCCCTTCTGAAGCACAGGTGAGTGCCCTAGCTTGCCCCCGACCCCATCCCTGTGCACCAGCCACTCCGGGGAAGACCTGCCCAACTTGGCCCCAGGTTCTGGTCCCCGGGCAGGTGCCCTTCTACCACAACCGGGAAGGATCCCCTTCTCCAAGACCCTTGGCAGACCCTGCAGTCTCCATGCCCTGCCCCCACGCCCATCTGCCTGAGCCCCAAGCCTCTTCCTGAGACTTAGAGGCCGGCCCCCAGCTCCCATCTTGCCCAGGACTTCCCTTCTGAAGCACAGGTGAGTGCCCTAGCTTGCCCCCGACCCCATCCCTGGGCACCAGCCACTCTGGGGAAGACCTGCCCAACTTGGGCCCAGGTTCTGCTCCCCGGGCAGGTGCCCTTCTAGCCCCACTGGGAAGGATCCCCTTCTCCAAGACCCCTGGCAGACCCTGCAGTCTCCACGCCCTGCCCCCACGCCCATCCGCCTGAGCCCCAAGCCTCTTCCTGAGACTTAGAGGCCAGGCCCCCCAGCTCCCATCTTGCCCAGGACTTCCCTTCTGAAGCACAGGTGAGTGCCCTAGCTTGCCCCGGACCCCATCCCTGGGCACCAGCAACTCCAGGGAAGACCTGCCCAACTTGGCCCCAGGTTCTGGTCCCTGGGCAGGTGCCCTTCTAGCCCCACCGGGAAGGATCTCCTTCTCCAAGACCCCTGGCAGACCCTGCAGTCTCCACGCCCTGCCCCCACGCCCATCCGCCTGAGCCCCAAGCCTCTTCCTGAGACTTAGAGGCCGGCCCCCAGCTCCCATCTTGCCCAGGACTTCCCTTCTGAAGCACAGGTGAGTGCCCTAGCTTGCCCCCGACCCCATCCCTGTGCACCAGCCACTCCGGGGAAGACCTGCCCAACTTGGCCCCAGGTTCTGGTCCCCGGGCAGGTGCCCTTCTACCACAACCGGGAAGGATCCCCTTCTCCAAGACCCTTGGCAGACCCTGCAGTCTCCATGCCCTGCCCCCACGCCCATCTGCCTGAGCCCCAAGCCTCTTCCTGAGACTTAGAGGCCGGCCCCCAGCTCCCATCTTGCCCAGGACTTCCCTTCTGAAGCACAGGTGAGTGCCCTAGCTTGCCCCCGACCCCATCCCTGGGCACCAGCCACTCTGGGGAAGACCTGCCCAACTTGGGCCCAGGTTCTGCTCCCCGGGCAGGTGCCCTTCTAGCCCCACTGGGAAGGATCCCCTTCTCCAAGACCCCTGGCAGACCCTGCAGTCTCCACGCCCTGCCCCCACGCCCATCCGCCTGAGCCCCAAGCCTCTTCCTGAGACTTAGAGGCCAGGCCCCCCAGCTCCCATCTTGCCCAGGACTTCCCTTCTGAAGCACAGGTGAGTGCCCTAGCTTGCCCCGGACCCCATCCCTGGGCACCAGCAACTCCAGGGAAGACCTGCCCAACTTGGCCCCAGGTTCTGGTCCCTGGGCAGGTGCCCTTCTAGCCCCACCGGGAAGGATCTCCTTCTCCAAGACCCCTGGCAGACCCTGCAGTCTCCACGCCCTGCCCCCACGCCCATCCGCCTGAGCCCCAAGCCTCTTCCTGAGACTTAGAGGCCGGCCCCCAGCTCCCATCTTGCCCAGGACTTCCCTTCTGAAGCACAGGTGAGTGCCCTAGCTTGCCCCCGACCCCATCCCTGTGCACCAGCCACTCCGGGGAAGACCTGCCCAACTTGGCCCCAGGTTCTGGTCCCCGGGCAGGTGCCCTTCTACCACAACCGGGAAGGATCCCCTTCTCCAAGACCCTTGGCAGACCCTGCAGTCTCCATGCCCTGCCCCCACGCCCATCTGCCTGAGCCCCAAGCCTCTTCCTGAGACTTAGAGGCCGGCCCCCAGCTCCCATCTTGCCCAGGACTTCCCTTCTGAAGCACAGGTAAGTGCCCTAGCTTGCCCCCGACCCCATCCCTGGGCACCAGCCACTCTGGGGAAGACCTGCCCAACTTGGGCCCAGATTCTGCTCCCCGGGCAGGTGCCCTTCTAGCCCCACTGGGAAGGATCCCCTTCTCCAAGACCCCTGGCAGACCCTGCAGTCTCCACGCCCTGCCCCCACGCCCATCCGCCTGAGCCCCAAGCCTCTTCCTGAGACTTAGAGGCCAGGCCCCCCAGCTCCCATCTTGCCCAGGACTTCCCTTCTGAAGCACAGGTGAGTGCCCTAGCTTGCCCCGGACCCCATCCCTGGGCACCAGCAACTCCAGGGAAGACCTGCCCAACTTGGCCCCAGGTTCTGGTCCCTGGGCAGGTGCCCTTCTAGCCCCACCGGGAAGGATCTCCTTCTCCAAGACCCCTGGCAGACCCTGCAGTCTCCACGCCCTGCCCCCACGCCCATCCGCCTGAGCCCCAAGCCTCTTCTTGAGACTTAGAGGCTGGCCCCCAGCTCCCATCTTGCCGTGGATTTCCCATCTGGAGGAGAGAGAGAGAGAGAGAGAGAGAGAGAGAGAGAGAGAGAGAGAGAGAGGAGAGCACCCATCCTCCCCCGGACTTCCCTTCTGAACAAGAGCTTCCATCCTGTCCTGGACTTCCAATTTGGACAAGAGAGCTCCCATCTGGACAAGAGAGAGAGACTTCCTGAATCTGTCAGCTCTGAACCAAGTGTGCGAATAAGGCCAGGAACGAACCACAAGGAGATGGGCAGACGTCAAGGCAGAAACACATACAACAAAATGAATAGTAATACACCATCACCAGGCCCTAGCCCTCCTCCAACACCTAGACCTGAACATCAGAAATTGGAAGAAGCAGAAGAAAATAGCCTTATGAATGTCATCATGAAGAAGCTAGAGGCTCGTGTAGAGGAAAAGACAAAAAAATGTGAAGAACGCTGTAAACAACTAGAGGAAAGGGCAAACAAATTAGAAGAAATCAATAAAGTCCTGGAAGAGAACAATAAAATACTGAAAGAAAATCGAGAAAAATCAAAGAAACAAATGAAGGAAACAGTCCAAGACCTGAAAAGGGAAATAGAAAAAATGAAGAAGACACAAACAGAGGGAATGCTGGAAATAGAAAATCTGAGAAAACGATTGGGAACTTCAGATGCAAGTATAATCAACAGAATGCAAGAGATGGAAGAGAGGATCTCTAGCGTTGAAGATACAATAGAAGAAATGGATTCATCAGTCAAAGAAAACACTAAAGTCAACAAAGTCATGAACCAAAATGTCCAAGAAATTTGGGACACCATGAAAAGACCAAACCTACGAATAATAGGGGTAGAAGAAGGAGAAGAATACCAACTCAAGGGCACAGAAAATATATTCAACAAGATCATAGAAGAAAACTTTCCCAACTTAAAGAAGGAAATGCCTATGAAGATACAGGAAGCCTATAGAACACCAAACAGACTAGACCCCCAAAAAAAGTCCCCTCGCCACATAATAATTAAACAATTAAACGTACAGAATAAAGAAAGAATATTAAGAGCAGCAAAGGAAAAAGGCCAAGTGACATATAAAGGCAAACCTATCAGAATAACACCCGATTTCTCAATGGAGACTTTGAAAGCCAGAAGGTCCTGGACAGATGTAATGCAGACATTAAGAGACCATGGATGTCAGCCTAGACTAATATACCCAGCAAAACTTTCAATCGTCATAGATGGAGTGAACAAGACATTCCATGACAAAGCCAGATTTAAACAATATTTATGCACAAACCCAGCCCTACAGAAAGCACTAGAAGGAAAATTCCAACCTAAGGAAGTCAGATACAACCTCGAAAACACAGGCAATAGATAAAGCCACAGCAGTAGACCCCAACGAAGAAAAGTACACACACATCACCACCAAAAAATAACAGGAATGAACAATCACTGGACATTAATATCCCTCAATATCAATGGACTTAATTCACCTATAAAAAGACATAGGCTTACAGAATGGATACGAAAGCAAGACCCATCTTTCTGCTGCATACAAGAAACACATCTCAAATTCAAAGATAGACACTACCTAAAAATAAAAGGCTGGGAAAAGACTTTCCAATCAAACGGTCTTAAGAAACAAGCGGGTGTAGCCATCCTGATATCCAGCAAAATAGACTTCAAACTAAAATCAATCAAAAGAGATCAAGAAGGGCATTACATACTCATCACAGGAAAGATCCACCAAGATGAAGTCTCAATTCTGAACATTTATGCCCCAAACACAAGGGCACCCACATATGTAAAAGAAACATTATTAAAGCTTAAATCACATATAAAACCCCACACATTAATAGTGGGAGACCTCAACACCCCACTTTCACCACTGGACAGATCCCCCAAATCGAAACTTAACAGAGAAATAAAGGACTTAATTGATGTCATGACTCAAATGGACTTAATCGACATCTACAGAACATTCCATCCTAACAAAAAAGAATATACCTTCTTCTCAGCACCCCATGGAACCTTCTCTAAAATCGACCACATACTTGGTCACAAAGCAAATCTAAACAGATACAAAACAATTAGAATAACCTCCTGTGTTCTATCAGACCACCATGGTCTAAAGTTGGATTTCAACAACAACAAAAACTACAGAAAACCTACAATCTCATGGAAACTGAACAATACCCACCTGAATCACCAATGGGTTAAGGAAGAAATAAAGAAAGAAATTAAAGACTTCCTAGAGATCAACGAAAATGAAGACACCACATATCCAAACCTATGGGACACTATGAAAGCAGTACTAAGAGGGAAATTCATAGCACTAAACGCCCACATAAATAAGCTGGAGAAATCTCACACTAGTGACTTAACAGCACACCTGAAAGTTCTAGAACAGGAAGAAGCAAAGTCTCCCAGGAAAAATAGATGCCAGGAAATTATCAAAGTGAGAGCTGAAATCAATAAAATAGAAACAAAGAGAACAATACAAAAAATTAATGAAACAAAGAGTTGGTTCTTTGAGAAAATCAACAAGATAGACAAGCCCTTATCCAAACTAACCAAAAGACAGAGAGAGAGCATCCAAATCAACAAAATCAGAAATGAAAAGGGGGACATAACAACAGACATTGAGGAAATCCAGAGAATCATCAGGTCATACTTCAAAAACCTCTATTCCACAAAACTGGAAAACCTAAAAGAAATGGATAATTTTCTGGATAGGTACCACATACCTAAATTAAATCAAGACCAGATAAACTATTTAAATAGTCCAATAACCCCTAACGAAATAGAAACAGTCATTAAAAGTCTCCCAACCAAAAAAAGCCCAGGACCAGATGGTTTCAGTGCAGAATTCTACCAGATCTTCAAAGAAGAGTTAATACCAATACTCTCTAAATTGTTCCATACAATAGAAACAGAAGGAACATTACCAAACTCCTTCTATGAGGCTACAATTACCCTGATTCCCAAACCAAACAAGGATACAACAAAGAAAGAGAACTACAGACCGATCTCCCTCATGAACATTGATGCAAAAATACTCAATAAAATACTGGCAAACAGACTCCAAGACCACATCAAAACAATTATCCACCATGATCAAGTAGGATTCATTCCAGGGATGCAAGGATGGTTCAACATACGAAAGTCTGTCAATGTGATACACCATATAAACAAACTCAAAGAAAAAAACCACATGATCATCTCACTAGATGCTGAAAAGGCATTTGACAAAATCCAACACCCCTTCATGATAAAGGTCTTGGAGCGATCAGGAATACAGGGAACATACCTAAACATAATAAAGGCAATTTACAGCAAGCCAACAGCCAACATCAAATTAAATGGAGAGAAACTCAAAGCAATTCCACTAAAATCAGGAACGAGGCAAGGCTGTCCGCTCTCCCCATACTTATTCAATATAGTACTTGAAGTTCTAGCCAGAGCAATAAGACAACATAAGGAGATTAAGGGGATACAAATTGGAAAGGAAGAAGTCAAGCTTTCCCTATTTGCAGATGACATGATAGTATACTTGAGCAACCCCAAAGATTCCACCAAGGAACTGATACAGCTTATAAACACCTTCAGCAACATAGCAGGATACAAGATCAACTCCAAAAAATCAGTAGCCCTCCTATATACAATGGACAAAAAAGCGGAGAAGGAAATCAGAGATACATCACCCTTTACTATAGCCACAAATGACATAAAATACCTTGGGGTAATACTAACCAAGCAAGTGAAGGACCTATATGACAAGAACTTTAAGTCCCTGAAAAAAGAAATTGAAGAAGATGTCAGAAAATGGAAAGATCTCCCATGCTCATGGATAGGCAGAACTAACATAGTAAAAATGGCAATCTTACCAAAAGCAATCTACAGATTCAATGCAATCCCCATCAAAATACCAACACAATTCTTCACAGACCTGGAAAGAATAATACTCAACTTCATATGGAAAAACAAAAAACCCAGGATAGCCAAAAGAATCCTGTACAATAAAACAACCTCTGGAGGCATCACGATCCCTGACTTCAAGCTGTACTATAGAGCTACAGTAATAAAAACAGCTTGGTACTGGCATAAAAACCGACATGTGGACCAATGGAATCGAATTGAAGACCCTGACATTAATCCGCACACCTATGAACAAATAATTTTTGACAAAGAAGCCAAAAGTGCACAATGGAAAAAAGAAAGCATCTTCAACAAATGGTGCTGGCAAAACTGGATATCAACATGTAGAAGGCTGCAAATAGATCCATATCTATCACCGTGCACAAAACTTAAGTCCAAGTGGATCAAGGACCTCAACATAAATCCAGCTACTCTGAACCTGCTAGAAGAGAAAGTAGGAAGTAGTCTTGAACACATTGGCATAGGAGACCACTTTCTAAATAGAACACCAGTAGCACAGACACTGAGAGAAACAATCAATCAATGGGACCTCTTGAAACTGAGAAGCTTTTGTAGGGCAAAGGATACGGTCAACAAAGCAAAGCGACAGCCTACAGAATGGGAAAAGATCTTCACCAATCCCACATCTGACAGAGGACTGATATCCAGAATATATAAGGAACTCAAGAAATTAGACATCAAAATGCCCAACAGTCCAATTAAGAAATGGGCTATAGAACTAAACAGAGAATTCTCAACAGAGGAAACTCAAATGGCTGAAAGACATTTAAGGAATTGCTCAACATCCCTAATCATCAGGGAAATGCAAATCAAAACAACTCTGAGATACCACCTTACGCCTGTCAGAATGGCTAAGATCAAAAACACTGAAGACACCTTATGCTGGAGAGGATGTGGAGCTAGGGGAACTCTCCTCCACTGCTGGTGGGAATGCAAGCTTGTACAACCACTTTGGAAATCAATATGGCGATTTCTTAGAAAATTGGGAAACCATCTCCCCCAAGATCCAGCTATACCACTCTTGGGCATATACCCAAGGAATGCTCAACCACACCACAAGAGCACTTGTTCAGCTATGTTCATATCAGCGTTGTTTGTAATAGCCAGAACATGGAAACAACCTAGATGCCCTTCAACTGAAGAATGGATAAACAAAATGTGGTACATATACACAATGGAATACTACTCAGCAGAGAAAAACAATGACATCATGAGGTTTGCAGACAAATGGATGGATCTAGAAAAAATCATCCTGAGTGAGGTATCCCAGACTCAGAAAGACAAACATGGTATGTACTCACTCATAACAGGATACTAGATGTGGAACAAGGATGACTGGACTGCTACTCACATCACCAGGCAGGCTACCTGGAAAACAGGACCCCAAGAAAGACACAGGGATCGCCCAACGACAGAGAAATGGAATGAGATCTACATGAACAGCCTGGACAGGAGTGGGGGTAGTGAAGGGCGAGGGTCGAGGGAAAGAGAGCTTGGGTGAGTGGGAGATCCCAGCTGGATCAAAAACAGAGAGGGAGAACAAGGAATAGGAGACCATGGTAAATGAAGACCACATGAGAATAGGAAGAAACAAAGTGCTAGAGAGGCCCACAGAAATCCACAAAGATACCCCCACAACAGACTGCTGGCAATGGTCGAGAGACAATCCGAACTGACCTACTCTGGTGATGGGATGGCCAAACACCCTAATTGTCGTGCTAGAAACCTCATCCAACTACTGATGGATCTGGAGGCAGAGATCCATGACTAGGCCCCAGGTGGATCTCTGGGAGTCCAATTAGCGAGAATGAGGAGGGTTTATATGAGAGAGAATTGTTGAGACCAAGGTCGGATAAAGCACAGAGACAAATAGCCAAACAAACGGAAACACATGAAATATGAACCAATGGCTGAGGGGTCACCAACTGGATCAGGCCCTCTGAGTGGGTGAGACAGTTGATTGGCCTGATCTGTTTGGGAGGCATCCAGGCAGTGGGACCGGGTCCTGTGCTCATTGCATGAGTTGGCTGTTTGAAACCTGGGGCCTATGCAGGGTCCCTTGGCTCAGCATGGGAAGAGGGGACTGGACCTACCTGGACTGAGTCCACCAGGTTGATCTCAGTCTGTGGGGAAGGCTTTGCCCTGGAGGAGATTGGAATGGGGGGCGGGCTGGGGGGAAGGTGAGGGGGGGCGGGAGGGGGGAGAACAAGGGAATCTGTGGCTGATATGTAGAACTGAATTGTATTGCAAAATAAAAATTAAAAAAAATAAAAAAAAAATAAAAATAAGTAAGTAAGTAAGTAAGTAAATAAATAAATAAATAAATAAATAAATAAATAAATAAATAAATAAATAAATAAGGGGCTGGAGAGATGACTCAGTGGTTAAGAACACTGATCTTACAGAGGACCCGGGTTCAATTTCCAGCATCCACATAGTAGCTCACAACCATCTGTAGTTCCAGTTCCATAGAACCCGACACCATCACACAGACATACATTTAAGCAAAACACCAATGCATATAAAATTTTAAAAAAGAGAAAAAGAAATAAGATCCTCTAAAATCTGAAGCTTTTTAAGTGCTAACATGAGGCCATGCAAGGCAAATTCTACACTTGTCCTGGTGTTGTGAGCCAGAGCCAAATCGCAGATACAGTAAAACATATATTGTATAAAGTTACATACATGGGTACAAGGAGTGTAACAAAAACAATAATGAGTTTTGTCTTCATCCCTAAAAACAACTCACTATGTATTTGCAAAAATCCAAAATCTGAAACCCTAATACTTCTGGTCCCTGTATTTTGGATAAAGAATATTCAGTCTGTGCAGTGCCTGGCATCTCTGGTCCATCCAGACAATCAAAACAAGATCCCATGGGAGTCCTACCATTTTGCCCTCCTAGGGGATTCTAGAAAAAGGTAGATGGAGATTCCCAATGGAGAACCCAAGGCAGGGGTTTATTATGTTTCTGGAGTTGTCTATAGTGTTGTGTCTAGTGAGTGGAGAAAAAGATAGACCTCCAGGCTCAGTTGTCAGTCTGGGAGCTATCTGGAAAGATGTTAGCTTGTCTACTCACCTTTCTGTAGATTGCAAATATAGTTCCAATGGAGGCCAGGCAGTCAATGTTTGAAGATCCATCCAGTGGATCAAAGCAAACCACATATTTCCCCTAAATCACAGAGAAAAACACCCAGTCAGCACACCTGCCCATGGCCACACCTGCTCTATATTAGAACCACATGTGACTGGTATTTACACTATCAAGAGATTTAGACCCATGGGCCTGCATTTCTGTGTCCTCAAAAGCCGTTTCTCATGGGCACAGCTCAGCAGGAGTCTGTTATGTGTCTGGTGTGTGCTGGAAAAAAAAATTGGGGTCATTTACTGCAAGGCTCAAGTGGGTGAACCAATGTTCAAGCTCAAAAGCACAATACATGGCAAACATGCAATAAGGTGTGGCAAGTGCTGCGTAGATAACTTAAGTAGGTGAGTTGACAGAAAGTAAGCAAAACTAACGTCTGATGTAGACCTGGCTGGGATTAAGGAAAGCACACACATAGAGAACTTGGCAGAAGAATGCCAGGCAGGCAGATCGTCGATTGTTCCTGGTAAACAAAGTAGGTTAGAATACATTCAGGAACTAATATGCAGGAGTGATAGATCATGGTGGGGAGGGGTGAGAGCCATATCAGTTGAAATTTAAAGCTGAAGACAACATATGTGATGTGGGTTGTGACAAACAGAGGTAAAGGGCTTAATAAATTTGGCTTTACTCTATCTTTTCAGTCCTTCTTCCAATTACAAAGAAATTACACCCACTGACCCACCCACCCCATCCCCTCTGCTGCCCAATTCCCAATGTGTATGACAAGGACCAGTAGGTCAGCACAGAACACAGTAATTTTTGCTTCTCTTTTGCTATGATAAAACACTCTAGCCCAAACCAGCTTTTGGAGGAAAGAGTTTATTTTAACTTACACCTCCAAGGTCACAATCCATTATCAAAGGAAGCCCAGGCAGGAGCCCAAGTTAGCAACTGAAGCAGAAACATAGAGGAATGCTCCTTACTGGCTTGCAGTCCTTATGGCATGCTCAGCCTACCTTCCTATACAATCCGGGACCACCTTCCCAGAGATGGCACCATCGCCCACCATCGCCCACCTCTCACATCAACAATAAATAAAGAAAATGTCCAGACTTGCCCATGAGCCAATCTGATGGAGGTAGTACCTCAAATGTGGCTCCCTCTTCCCAGGTGACCCTAGTTTGGGTCATGTTGACAAAAATTAACCTGAATGATACTGTGATTGAATGTTTGCTAATTTTTGGTCACTAGAAAACTTCACTCTTTAATAAATTGTTGTGAATTCAGTGGATGTAAACCTTTCTGATGCACTGGCTAACTGCCAAGAGCACAGGATCATCATGAACTGTTCCCTGAATTGGTCTGTTTTGTCATGCATGGGAAGATCCACCTCCGTGGAGGAATCACAGACCTCTTGAGGACATGTGTAATGACGGCCATAGATAAGAAATAGTGAAGGACTGAATCCGAATGCATTGTGTAGCTCTTCCCAAAAAGAAGACAAAGATGCTAAGGCCTGTTTAATGATGCACTAGATGGCGTATACCCCAAAGGACATGAGACCACGTAAGATTTCCAACTAAAGAACTGAGAAACTCTGTTTCCAGAAAACAAACGTCCTAAAATAGAAGAAAATCCCAGAAAAAGACTAAGCAAGATAGCCTGTCTCTCAGCCCAGTAGCACCATCTACTGATGAAGCGGGGCACTGCAGCCCACCCTGGACGCACCCTCTTCTCCTTGGCTGTGATAACTGCCTCTTTATTCTCTTCCGAGACTAGGACACAGGTGCTGTAGGAGGACTGAAGCATGTTGATGACCAGGGAATTGGATAGCACGTCCAGTTTCTTCACCTCGTCTCCTGTCACATTCACACTTCCTGCAATTCCATACCTAAGAAGACAGGATGGATTAAGTCATTGAAGGAGTCTTAACTCCAGTAAAGAACTTCCAGAGCCCAAACCAACAGCACACCTACCTGTAGCATGAATCTTAGATGGTCTTATTAATAAAATCAAACCCGAGGCAAGTTATTGGGGTGAAATGCTGGATGGTCAGAGAGACAGAACAAGCCACAGCTACCTCACCTGGCCAACTTCTCAGCTGGTCTTGTTTCCTCAGACTGGAAGCTTCTGTGTCCTCATCCTAATGGCTCTCAGCTGAACTGCTGCTCGAAGTCTGAAAGCTTAACCAGCCAAATGCTTAACCAGCCAAATGCTTCTAGTTTCTGGTCCTCACGCCTTATATACCTTTCTGCTTTCTACCACCACTCCCTGGGATTAAAGGCGTGATGAGTCACCATGCCTGGCTGTATCCTTGAACACATGGATTTCTGCCTCTGGAGTGCTAGGATTAAAGGCATGAATGCCACCATTTTCTAGCCTTTGTATCTAGTGGCTGTCTGTTCTCTGACCCCAGATAAATTTATTAGGGTGCACAATATTTTGGGGAACACAATACCACCACACCTACCCTCCTTTCATGCCTCTGCCATCTCCAAATTATAAATATATAGGGAGTGTGCTATGACTCAAAGTGGCAATCAACATTACTTCCTTTACACCTTGGGGACATTGTCATAGTTCCTTGGTCTGTCAGGGAGATTGACCAGATTCAGCCTCACTAAAATGCAGACCCCTGCTTGGCACTTGCAGCTAGAGAGGATGGGAGAGCTCCTAAAATCAGACACATCATGATAACTAAGGGTGCCATAGCCTTTCAACTATGGAACATCAAGCTTCAGCTTTAGGCACCCACAGAGGCTTGAGCTTTAGAACAGTAATATACAGCCATCCCCTTCTCATGCCTCAACCCTTCAGGGTGTTCCCAATAGCCTCAATCTCACCTTACTCTATGTTACTTTAATTTTGTCAATTTGAAACAAACCAGAAGCACCTAGGAAGAAGGAACTTCAATTGAGGGATTGCCTTGATGAGATTGGCCTGTGGAAATGTCCATTAGGCATTTTCTTTATTATTGACTGATGTGGGAGGGCCCAGCCAACTGTGTGTGGTGTCACCCATGAACAGGTGGTGGTGCTGGATTCTACACACACACACACACACACACACACACACCAAAAAAAAAAAAAAAAAAAAAAGTGGCTGAGCAAGCCATGAAGAGCAAGCCAGTAAACAGCTTTCCTCTCTGGTTTCTGCTTCAGTTCCTGCCATAAGGTTCCTGCTGTGAGTTTCTGTTCTGACTTCTCTTGCTGTTAGGCTGCATGCTGTAAGATAAGATAAACTCTTTCCTCCTCCAAGTTGCTTTTGATCCTGGTATTTATTACAACAGGGGAGCTAACTAACCCACACTCAGAGCCAGGTACTTATATGGATGTCAGACGTGTAAGACCATCTTGTTAGAACAGCCTCGGTGTCTCACCTCCCATTCCAGCAGTGAGACTGTCAAATCCTGCCTGGGCTGCTCCAGTTCCACCAGCATAGACACCCTGCTTCATCTGACCGGTTCCACCCCAGGTAGCCGTTCCTCTCTTTACCTCTCTGCTCCTGCCATCCCCAAAGTGTGATGCTTTCTATTTACCTTCCTAAGCACCTTAAGAACCCTCCATGTCCTGTCTATACACCAGGCACACCTCTGTGGTACCTTCATGGTGAGGCACAGACTGATTGTGGGAGACTTCCATCTGTATCATCTACCTGCTAAGGACAAGAGCCACATCTTGCTATCTGCATTTCCATAGTCTGTGCACAATAAGTGTTTGCTGCGCAATGGAGGAAGGATGGCACAAAAGCCACTTACCTCTCTCTCTATTTTAATTTCACTTATTTGTTAAAGAAATCCTCAGATGATGTGAGCAGGTGGCTTAAGTTGAGAACCGCTGATGGACTCTGACTGTGGCAAATGTATCCCCTCTCCTTCCTAACTGACAGCCTCCCCTCCCACTTCACTCCCATCCAGAATTTGATGTATGGTATGATGAGCCTTGGGAAAAAACCCTGGTGAGAGGCTGTTACCTCTTGGTTTAAAACAGAAGCATTCAAGCCAATAACAACAGGAACAATAAAATTGAGTTATTTTGCATCAGGATCACAGCCTCGTGTGTAATAATGAGTCTTGAGGCAGCTGCTGCTGAAGCATGAAGAGCTGGGCAAATGTCCAGCCTGCAGCCCATAGGCCACGTGCATCCCAGGATAGCTATGAATGTAGCCCAACACATCTGTAAACCACAGTGTGCTGTCATAATGCCAAAAGGCTAAACACACCTGCATGGGACAGTGCCGGGACAGTGCCAGGACACCTGCAGCCCTGTCTCATCAGCTGTGGCTACTGTCTCTCTCTGGAGGAGCAGATCCAGGGGCCTAGGGCCCAGTCTGACACCATTTCTAGGGTGGTGACTGCCACCTAGTGGTCAATCTCACATAGCCCGGGGTTCAAATTTCTTCCAGTCTGGTCTTGGAACCATGTTAGTTAAGTAGAGGCATTTCTTGAGTATTTATCACAGGCCTTGCACTGTCAGAACTGTCATCACAATAACTTACTAACCCTTACTACAACCCTGTGAATTGGAGCAGTTAGTACCTCCCCAGTTCACAAACAGGGAGGTCTTAGCAAGAATAAACCATTGTTCACAGCCACAAGGTAAGGAAAACTAAGTTAAATAAACCACTTAATTATCTAGTCCCTAAGACCCCTTGGTCGCACAGGGAATCACTGAGAAGCAGTTTGTAGCAGATATATGAGAGCTCTCCCAAGACAGCAGCTGTGGAGCTGAGAGGCTGAGAGGCCTGCACAGAAGAAAGGTAAAAGTGTGGGCAAAAGTCCTGACTGGTCATAGGCAACCACCCTAATTATAGCAGAGTTGGGACACAGGAGAGGCAAAGATGCTATCTAATGTCACTCAGGGTGATCGTCACACATGTAGGCACCTCACATTCTGGAATAGTGTTCTTAAAGGCAGAGCTTGGCCATTCTGCCAAATGAGATAATAATACCGTTTATCGAATCCATGGGCAAGAGAAGCAGACAAGCATCTTCAATGTGGATCCCACTACTAGTCCTTGACACTCATATAATAAGCTCTTTAACGGTTTTATGACTGCATTTATGATATGAATGCTGTCACAGTTTGGGGTTAAAGGTACCACACTGTTAAGAATAAATATTCAAATGGGTGGAATTTGTTGGCTCTCCTTTTGGGGTTTTTCCCACCCCACCCTCCCAAAACATGTAGGTCCATTCACCTTCCAAGGGGGGCTTCACTGGAATAACTGCAATCAAAATGGAAGTCTAAAGGAAGATGATTTCTTTTCATCGTGGTTTAAAACCAGACCCCTGGCTATGGCCACCAGCAGCTCCAGCATGAATGCAGCCTCATTCTGCAAAAGAGAACCAATCGAAGGCACTCTGCTCTGCCTGCCCCAGCCCAGCATGTCCAAATTCCCACACACCACGTGAAGATGAAGAGAACAGGTTCCTTCCATAACCGGCAGGGTCCCGTAAATCTGTGTTCTGGTGATTTCTACCCCCACCCTACTGGCAGAAGTCGTGACAACCAAACCCTTATATACGAAAATAGCATCAAACACATTTTAAAGTCCCAGTAAGAATCTGTTGGTGCAAATATAAGTCATGAGAATTCAATATAGGTTTTGAGGCAATAAACCACTGTGTTACCATTACAGTCAGTGGTAACGGGGGGGAAAAAATCTCACTTCTCTCCATAGCTTGCCACTAAGCGTTTTTTTTTTTTCCCTTTTCTGGCAAAATATGCCAAAGTCTGTCTTATCAAAGCAGACACAAAGGACTTAAATGCAGTATCCTTAGGGCACAAAAGGCAAGTCAGCTTTGGACCTGGGTTCTACCGCAAGCACCGGTGGCTCCCACACTCTGACCTGGGCCTAGGGCTCTGGGCAAATGTGCCTGTACACGCTCTCCAGGACTCACAGGTTAGCCAGGCCCGCCTTGCGCACAGCCGAGGAGATGGCTTTGATGGCAGTCAACATCGAGTTGAGCAGCTGTGTGAGCTCCCCGGTCCCTTTGGCCTGTCGCCCTTTTTCCATAACGTAGCGGGTCAGGGTGAGCATGTCTGTCTCAAAAGGGCTTCTGTCCGTCATTGTGGCAGGTGAGACCTCAGAGCCTCTTTTCCTCCTTACAGGAACCCTTGCTTTCTTGGGGCAGCAGCCTCACCGCCTGCACGCTGAAGAGATGGCCTTGCTGTCTGGGCCAGGCCCCAAGGGAAAACGGCCCCAGCCCATGTGACTCAGATAGCTGGGCAAGCCCTCAAGGAAACCTCCCTAGCCTCCCTGAGGGTGGCAGCTGCCAAGGCGCAATAAGCAGGCTGTAAATAGAACAGCGCTGCTGGGAAGGGCTGCCTCATTCTCTACTTGAGCTCCTGTTTTTGAAGATCCCAAGAAGCCACGATCAGCCGCAGGTGAGAGGAAAGAAAAACAGGTAATAAAAATGACCCACAAAATCTTCTTATGTGGACACAAAAGTGTTCTCTGCAGATAGCTGCCACAGGGCCTCATTGTTAGTCTCAGATGGCAGATTGGCAGATACCTTGTCTAGGGCATAGGTCACATAACTAATGGCAATCCCAGGATGACTGTACAAAGGTTCCTTCGGGTTTATTTCCATTAAGCATGTATGGCAAGAGGGCTGTCCGTGGGAGGTACCCAAACCTGAAATATAAATATGACATTCCTAGCAAAGCGTCTAGTCCCAGGGTTGATTTATTAGTTTAGCTGGATTTTTATTTTTATTTTAAAAAATATTTCTCTATCTGAAAAGAAACATCAGGGCTGGAGAGATGCCTCGGCTGTGAAGAGCACTGGCTGCTCTTGCAGAGGATCTGGGTTTGATTCCTAGCACCCAGTTTGGTGGCTCACAACCATCTGCAACTCCAGTTCTAGGGGATCCAGTATCCTATTCTGACTTCCAAGGGCACCAAGGAAATTTGTGCATGTGTTTTTTTTTTATTTTGTTTTTCTCAAAGACCATAGATTTGCCAGTCTGTAGCTATGACATCCTCTCAAGTAGTCAAAGGTCCCTTTCAAAGCTTTATTCTGGGGCTGGAGGGATGGCTGGATGATTGGATTAACTAGTAAAGTGCTTGCCATATAGGCCTGAGGACCTGAGTTTGTATTCTTCAGGACCTATGTTAAAAACCAGACATATTGGAGTATACCTGTAATCCCAGCTCTGGGGAAGAAGCAGGAGCAATGGGGCCTTGCTGGCCAGCCAGTCTAATCAAATCAGTAAGCACTGTGCTCAGTGAGAGAACAGCTGCATTTAAATGGTACAAGTTCAAGTTGCCTACATGGTCTGTGACGGCAGCTGCTGACCTTTGCAAATGCCGAAGTTTTGGGGGGGCACATGACAGAGTGTAAACTTAGAGCAGCTGTGGTGACAGTCCAGAGGCAGGGTGACAGCTGCCCCTCACAGATATTTCAGGACTGCCAACATATTAGTGACAGAGTTATTGGTGACCTGGTTGTGTTCCCTGGAAAACACTCACAAGTCTAAGTGGATCAGGACACATGAACCTCCAGCACCAGACTGGGACTGCTGAGACCTCCTGTCTCATTGACAGAACAACTCATTCTTTAGCCTTTCTGTTGGAGACAGCCATTATTGAATTACAGGCTGTGGCCTGGAAGCCCCTCCAATAACTGTGTGTGTGTGTGTGTGTGTGTGTGTGTGTGTGTGTGTGTGTGTGTATGTATGTATGCATGCATATGTGTGCTGTGGGATGTATGGCAAATGTGTTGCTGATTAATCAATAAAACACTGATTGGCTGTTGGCTAGGCAGGAAGTGTAGGCGGGGCAAGGAGGAGAATAAAGCTGGGAAGTGGAAGGCTGAGTCAGAGAGACACTGCCAGCCACCACCATGACAAGCCGCATGTGAAGATCCTGGTAAGCCACGAGTCACGTGGCAAGGTATAGATTTATAGAAGTGGATTAATTTAAGCTATAAGAACAGTTAGCAAGAAGCCTGCCACGGCCATACAGTTTGAAAGCAACATAAGTCTCTGTGTTTACTTGGTCGGGTCTGAGAGGCTGTGGGACTGGCAGGTGAAAGAGATATATCCTGACTGTGGGCCAGGCAGGAAAACTCTAGCTACATATGTGTGCATGTGTGCATGTGTATGTGTGTGTGCACATGTACATGCACACACACACACACACACACACACACACATGCACGCACGCACGCACGCACATGCACATGCACACAATCTGTTTTGTTCCTTTAGAGAACTGACTAATACACATGGCCTTCTATGTGATCTTATAGGGCCCACCCATGGGGTCCAAGATGAACCCATCTCAAAATCTTGAGCTTTATCACACCTGCAGAGACCCTTTATTCAAATAAGGTCATGTCAGCCTATCCTGGAGATTTGAATGTGAATGTGTCTTCCCAGAGGGAACCAGTGAACCAACTACAGGCATCTTGAAATGATTCCCACACCTGAGGCTGAGGATCAAGCTGCACTTACTCCGAGGGCTTTGAGAGCTAATAGTGCTAAAGTGGAGCTTCCATCTCTGCCCTGCCTGACCTGTTTCATCCAAGGCCCTGTGTGTAACCTGCCCTTGTCAAAGCCAAAGCAGGAATTGCTTCCAGTCAATCTGAAGGATTCCCTCTCGCATACACGGTGATGCACCCACTGCTGGTTTCCTGTGTGATTTAAGTTGGAAGGTGAGAGGCAGAGCTATGAAAACTCCAAGAACAAACCAAGTGGGTGAGGAATGGAGTCTCTTGATACTTCCTGCTTCCGCTGGCACTAAAGATGTCGGCAGAGAGACCTGGCAGCCTGCTATGTGAGGGGAGGAGATGCTGTGTGTTTGAAAGTAGAAGGAACCCCTACTTCAGGGCAAGGCCACTCTGTAGAAACCATGTCTCGTTTATTTTCATGTGATAGTGAGTGTGTCCCATCACCTCGTCTCTCCAAGGACAGCATCTAAAAACCTCCAGGACTGAATCTAAGAGTGACCAGAAGAGAACTGATATTTGTGCTGTTATTACTCTGGATCCTGTTCCTGGCTCAGGGCTACATACAGAGAAAAACTTGGAGGTACTCAGAGCATACAAATAAGCATTCTTGAAAAGCATTCCATTAACTGAACCCACATCTCAATCAAACAATACCAGGCAGTTTGGTCAGCAAACAAAAGCAAATCCAAGGCTTGTGATTGAACCAAGTTTCCTAAGAACATGGAATTGGTGGAGCATTCACATGTGAAAAAAGCACGTTTTACACACACACACACACACACACACAGAGAGAGAGAGAGAGAGAGAGAGAGAGCTCACACAGGATACAGAATTCCTAACACCTGATATAACTTACCACGATCTTGATCTTCTGATTCAGAAAGGGATGAAGCATGTGCAGAATAGACTGTGGGCCAAATGGGTGTATTTCTCACTACGCTCCATCTGCATAGGACCAGCTGTGGCAGGTCCTCTCAGGAAAGCCCCCTGACCCAAAAAGTATCTGCTTGGCACACAGCTTACTTCCATAAATTTACCTCTTATGGTCAATTATTTTCATTATGACAACCAGACCCTCCCTAGAAATTATACAGCTTTGTTGTTCAATGCCATTCTTGCATAAAAAATACCATTGAATAGTAACATAAACTGTCATTTTATCTTGGGTCATTATAGATACCTGCAGGAGGCTGAGAAGCTAGATATTCATTAATTTCTAGAAGGGCAGAGACAACCAAAACTGAACAAGACTGCACATGTAAGAAGTGACATTAACTGAGTTTAGTGACCAGGATGCCTGGGTTCATCTCCCAGCCCTGCCTACCACCCACTGGCTGGAGACCTTCACCAGATATCATCAACCCTCAGTTCTCCATTTCATTATGGATAAAACGAACTCAACATAGCATTACACTTATGCAGCTGTTGTGGAGATTAGATGATTTGTCTAATATTCTGTTGACACAAAGTGCAAAAAATATAAAGGAAGAATGTGTTTATTTCTCTTCCTTCTCAAAATGCATATTACCTGTTACAATGGCATTATGGCATGTGGGTGAGGCAGTCCTGGGCATTGCAAAGCACTGAACTGTGAAACTACCCACACTGTTAGGTCTGTTGTCTAGGAATATACAACACACAGTCAGAATGGGGTAGTGCCACTTGAGGTTGCAAGTCCAGATAAAAGGCTCTGCTTTGAGGCAAGAGCAAAGCCAGCCTTCACTTAGCCGCATGCTTCTTGTAGATCTCCAGGAATTCCTGTACATCTTCAGGAGACCCCATGATGACTGGTGCCTTCTGGTGGATGTCAGTGGGAATGATGTCTAATATAGCTTCCTTTCCTGTGGTAGCAAGTCCTCCTGCCTTCTCCATGACAAAAGCCATAGGATTACACTCATACAGCAGCCTCAACTGGAAAACAAGACCAGAGACCAAGGTCTTCAGCTAGAAGGTGTTAGCATCAGGGTGGGGGATTTGTTCTGTTGTAAAGCTCTGCAGAGCTGGTGGGAGTTTCCATAGTAACTGGTACTCTCTCCCTCTCTCCTTCTCAATTAGGAAAGTTCCCTCAGTGCTCCCACAATGCATCTGAGACAAAACCATTAGCTATTTGGTTGAATAAAACCATTCATGGAGCCAGAGCTAGCCAGCCACCTGATGCAAACATAAGGCAGACCACCTGGATTTGGGACAGAGTGACATTTTGGCAGTACTAACAGTTCCAAACTCTTTACAGCCAGAGACTGGACTTAATGAGTGATTCTGTGTGTGTTGGATGGAGCTTTGTCTGTTTTAAAGGCATTTTTAAAAATCCACAGTGGTGTCTGGCTGCAGACATCTGGAAGGCAGACTGGCTCCTCCAAACAGTGTACTATTGTCCACAGCCCTGTACATTCCTCTTGAAAGCCTCCTAATGCTCTAGGGTTGGGATTTTGTCTGCCATATATCTTGATGTTTGCTTGTGAATATTAATTTTTTATTGAGCACATTTTCATGCAGTTGGCCTGTAGAGCAGACAGACTGTGCTAGTATTTCCTGACTCTGTTTCCATATGGGAATCAGGGCCAGACTTGAAAACCTGAAAAAGGGAGGCACCTCCACATTTCTGTCAAAGAAAAAGAAAGTGAATCCCTTGAGAAAAGTGCAATAAAGCAAGTTGGCTGAATACTTCTGGACTGTTACAGCAAGACAGGTGTGCTAAAAGAACAAAGAAAGATGCTTTCAGTGAAGCAGACACCATGAGCCGTGAACAGACCCATCAGACCACAATCTCAGTTCCTGACATCTTAAGGGCACTGTCCCTCCTATTTCTTCTTTCATATAAAAAAGAGGTGCTGGGGATGTAGCTCAGTTGCTAAGAGTGCTTATCTAGCATACACAGAACCCTGAATTTGATCATAGTACTATGTAAAACCCAGCATGGTGGTTCACATCCCCCAGCCTTAGGAAGATGGATGAAGGAGGATCAGGAGTTCAAAGTCACCTTTGGCTACACAGCCTGACTCACATGAGACTGTCCCAAAAAACAAAAGAGGTGGAGAAGAGGACAGAATACCTGAAAAGGAAGCCTTTTGTTGCCTTGCGTGAAGATGCAAAGGATGCCCCCTAGCCAGCATTAGAAGGCACACCAGCCCTGTGACTTGCTGGAGAGCTGGCCATAACATGGCCAGTGTAGTCAGTGGAAAAATCCACCTGGAAGCTCTGGGTTTCCCCACATCCTTGTCCCTCATCAGACAACATCGCTTTCCAAGTAGCGAATGCCAAGCTCATTAGCTACATCTATTTTATGCCTTTTGGGAGCCATTAAAGCAGACCCCTCTCTGCAATGCATATTTGATTTGCTATCTTGGTAATGAGACAGGACTATTTCATTTCTCTCTATGAATGGAACCCATTCTGTGCAAGCCAAACCCATGCCCCCTGGAAGCTTTGAGTGCTTTTAGTCCCCCCCTGTTGGAGTTCCATTAATTCTCTTTTGCCATAGCTTTGGAAGGGCCCTCATGAGACATTTTCACATTTAGTTGATACAGTCTGGGCCTTGCCTCAAATCTAGAGACTGTCACAGACATTTAAGCAACCACAGGAGAGTTCATCAGCTCTATGACCTTTCTACCTAAGGAAATCATATCCTCAGGCTGGAAACAAAACCTGCTGCTTCTTGCTCACTTCCTTGGGGATATACATACCTTTCCATTGGGGCTTTTCTTGTTGGCAGGATATAAAAAGATCCCTCCATACACCAGAGTTCGGTGAACATCAGCCACCATGGACCCCACATATCGGGCACCATAGGGAGCTGAATTATCCTACAAGGTTAAGAGCAGCAAAAAATTAGAGCTATGGAAGATAAAGGGTGTACTCTTAGTGTCCCTGATGCTTATTCCATTCCATAGTCATTTACCAAGTATCTTACAAAATGCTCACTTGGAGCTGAGCTAAAACATGAAATGAAAATCCCTGTGGTAGTTTAAATGTGTTTCACCCCCATAAACTCATAGGGAATGGCACTATTAGGAAGTGTGCCCTTGTTGGAGGAAATGTGGTCTTATATGCGGAGGCTGGTGGCACATGCCTTTAATCCAGACCTTGAGCTGGAGGGCACACCTTTAATCTGGGTCACATGCTCTATTGGAAGTGTGTCACTGCCTGTATGCTCCCCACCATGATGGACTGAACCTCTGAACTGCAAGTAAGCCACTTCAATTAAATATTTTCTCTGTAAGAGTTGCCATGATCATGGTGTGTCTTCACAGCAATAGTAAACCGTAAGACAACGCCATTCCAGGGAAGAAGAAGAAGGGAAGTCATGGGCACATGACCTCTTGAATATCTCCAGCAGTCCACCTTCCAGCAGTAGTCTCAAGAAGAATGTGATTGGTTCTGGCTGTGAGGTTGGAACATGCAATATGAAAAATTTAACTTGAAGGTTGACAAAGATTTTGTCAAACTAAAGAACAAGGCATATGCAGAGTTATATGTTTTGTGGGAGAGGACTTGGTACAAGTAAGGGCTTAACAGCATAGAGGTAAGTGCTGTTGCCACAGGGCATGCCAGCATGTATATGTGTAGGGATTGTGTATGGGAAAAGAGAGAAAATCATGCTATCAAGAAAGCCTGGGGCTGTCTTTGAGGACCCTGATTGCCATGTTAATATGTGGGCTTCATCCTCCAGAAAGGGCAGCAATGGTAAGGCAAAATCATACACCCCTATAGAGCCCCCTGGACAATCAGCCATTTTCCTTCCTCATATTCACTAACTAGTAACCTCTGTAGTGAGATACTAAAGTAGACACTGTTGTCCATCGTGTGTGTGTGTGTGTGTGTGTGTGTGTGTGTGTGTATGTGTGTGTGTGTGGTGATATTTTATTTGTATTAAAATGTTATTTGTATGTTAATAAATAAAGTTGCCCCGGGGTCAGAGCTATTAGCAAGCCATTGGAAAGCAGGGCAGTGGTGGCGTACGCTTGTAATCCCAGCACTTGGTATCTCTGTGTGTTCAGAGATACAGCCAGTATTGGATGCACATGCCTTTAATCTCAATACCAATCATAGAAAACCTGGAGGCCTTTACAGACAGGCCGTGACGAGGCGGTCATGTCGTTGGGTTTACAACCAATGAGATGGCAGAACAGAAACTATATATAAAGACTTTAACACAGAAAGTAGCTCTGGTTCGGAGAGGTAGGACCACTGCAGGAGGAAGGGTAAGGTTTTAGCTTTTAGCTCTGACCTCTTGGCTTTCTTCTTTGCATTGGTTCTGTGGTTCTTATTTAAAAGGATGGTTGGTTACATCTACGTGTATGTGTGTGTGTGTGTGTGTGTGTGTGTGTGTGTGTGTGTGTGTGTGATGGTATGCATGCAGTTGTGTACACATTTGTATGTGCATGTGGAAGCTAGAGATTGATGTCTGGTGTCTTCTTCCATCACTCTCCACCTTATATATTGAGACCCAGTCTCTCACGTGAACCCAGAACTTCTGATTTGGCTGTCCTAGCTTACTGCTTGCTCAGGCGATCCCTTCTCTGCCTCCCTACACTGTATGACAAGCAGGCCTACTGTAAGCTGGACCTGGGGGACCAATCTCTAGTCCTCATACTTGTGAAGCAAGCAATTTGCCATTGAGCCATCTCCCCTGCCTGACACCAACCATACTAATACAGCAGACAGAAATTCATCAAGAACATAAGCCTGAAGGTACAAACCTCATGTGGTAAGTACTTGGGGTCCAGGGGCCCAGAAATACAAATGCTTTATTGTTGTAAAGGAGCTCATCTGGTTGACTTTATTGTCTAGATTATGCTTGGAGATAAAGACTAAATAATATTCTAATTTTGGTGTCCCCAAGCAAGCACTCCAGCCCCAACACCTAGGTTCTATGGTTTCTACCTCTCTCTCCTTTCATCTCCAGGATAATTTACATCAGTAGATTTACTCATAAAGCAAGAGTCCCAGATGAAGTCCAGGCCTTTCTTAATGCCAAGTGTCCCTTTTCCTCTCAAGGACATTCCTCCCAAAGATGAACACCACACCAGTTCCACCTGCCTACTCACTCACTGGAGGGAACTTTTTCCTTTGGACATACTCCGCGATGGCAGGGTCAAAGTCCTTGGCATAGCCCTCATTAATGCTGTAGATGTTACCTTTCTTCTTGATCTTCACATCCTTATCCACCATAATGAATTCTCCAATGGCCTTTGAAACAAGGGAGAAAGGTAGACAAGCTCCTCTAGGCATGAACAACGCATGGACTGTGACCACATCTCATCCCAGTGCAGTGACTGCCCCCAAAGTCTCTAGTGGTGAGAAGGATGGAGGGAGTAAAAGGGTGCCAGGGTTTAAGAGTGCCAATGATTTCCATAAAACAAGAAAGAAAGCTTATAAGGCCAGACATGAGAGGGCACAACTCTAATCCCAATACTAGAGAGGCTGAGGCAGGAGGATGAGGAGATTAAGATGATACTTCAGCAAACATCACTGCTTTCAGAAGCTGTACCCTTCTCTCAGATTAAACTTTACTCTGAACCTGTCTTATTTTCCCCTGAGGCCTTATGCAGAGACTTTCGACTTGTGCTGTCACCCTCCACTCCAGTCTTAGTTTATTTATTAAGTGCCCATGCTCCCAGGGAGGTGAAAGTGCAGTTGTGTTAAGGATCAAAGGTAGCCAATGTTCTGATTTACAGCAGATTTGCCACACCCTATACACACTCCCACAGTCCTTTCAAGAGTGAACTGCCTTTCACAGAGGACACCATGCTGTGCTTTGTACCTTGTGTGTGTGTGGTTTGTTGTTATTTGTAAAAAACAAAAACAAAAAACGAAAGAAAGAAAAAGAAAGAAAGAGAGTGAAAGAAAGAAAGAAAGAAAGAAAGAAAGAAAGAAAGAAAGAAAGAAAGAAAGAAAGAAAGAAAGAGGGGCTGGAGAGATGGTTCAGCACTGCTGCTCTCCCAGGGGACTCAGGATAGATTTTCAGCACCCATGTTGAATGGCTCCCAACCACCTGCAACTCCAGCTCCAGGAGATTCAACATCTTCTTCTGACCTCTAAGGGCACCACACACTTGGAACACACACACACACACACACACACACACACACACACACACACACATACACCATGCACAAGGTTAAAGCTACCAGCCAAACGCCCAACCTAAGAGATGTCTCACCGGGTCCAGCATGAAACAGTTGACACCACAATCCATGGCAAGGACCAGCATGGTGGCACTGCCATAGAGTGCATAGCCAGCTGCCACCAGGTCCCGGCCAGACTGCAGAGCATCCTTCTCAGAAGGCTCACTAGTAGATTTCTAAAGCAAAAGAGAAAACAAAACATATTTTCATTTTGGTTTGTGGTCCTTTTCTCCAGTCCAGCCATCAACTGGATGCATGGCAGCATATTCCTCTAATGCCGTGATTCTCAACTTTCCTAATGCCGTGACCCTTTAACACAGTTCCTCATGTCATAGTGACCACCCAACTGTAAAATTACTTTCATTGTTACTACATAACTGTAATTTTGCTACTGTTATGAATCCTAATGTAAACATCTGATATGCAGGATATCCAATACTCAACCCACAAAAGGGTCTTGACCCACAGGTTGAGAACCACTGCTAAGGAAAGCGAGCAGCTCCCCGAGGTTGCCTCCCTTTGCACAAAAGTAGCATTCTGGTTGCATCACTACCACAGCCCAGCTTCCTGCATCAGGATCCTTCTTTCCTATCAACATCCCCTTCACATCTTCCTAATGTAATATTCCCTCATGTCTCCATTATCACTTCTAAAAAGCAGTATGCCTTCTCACCAGCTCCACTAATGAAACCTGATTATAGGCCTCTGTCTTCACCTGCTTCTTCCATCGTTATTTAAACAGATTAGCACAGGGCTGCAGGGCTGAATGTCTCAGGGGAAAATTGATTCTGTGTGCTTCCATCAGTCAATAGAAACACACACTCACTGAGCAGTGTGGTCAGTTACTCCCACATCAAAGAAATTCTCAGAAATACAGTTTGTGGCATCTCTCTGGAGTCATTAGAGGACAGGCCAGATGCTGCTGATGTTTCTCCCCACGACCCAGAGTAAGAGGCACATTTTAAAGCTGGCCTTTCAGAACCTGAGAGGGAATGAGGGCTACTAGAGGCTGAGCAGTTGGTGAGAAAAAGAAACAAAATTTTTTTAGTTGGTTTCCCTAAATGGCAAATTTGGTCCATGTGTAACTAAAAGAAAATGAACACCCTTTGTCAGTTTGGATTGCTTGCCAGGTGTATCTCAACAGTAACCTTCTTCCCTGGAAGCCAGTGACACAAAGATGGGACACAGGCCTCTAATTATCTCACCTTCCTTGCCCTAAGGCTTCACAGAAACAGCTGTCCACCCAGGAGAGTCCTCCATAGATTCACCACGCCTAGCACCAAGCATTCATGTCACCTCCTGAACGATGTCACCCAACACCCTTATACTCTTCAGTGCCCTTGAAATGAGGAATTTGACCACTTCTTTGCAATGTTCACATACTCAAAAGAATCTCTGGATCAGAAGTTCCTCCCCCGGCCAACCCTAATCCTTCCTGATTGCATTTTCTCCTGAAAAGTCAGAGCAATGAACACCTTTCCCCTGGAAGTCCAGCTTACACCCTCACAGCTGCCTGGGATTGCCAAGTACAGAGCACTGGGCACAGCCAGCACTTGCTGAGCATTATCTTTCTTCTCCTCCCTCAGAGGCCACAAATGTCATGGGCATTAGGTTGTATCATTCCATGTTGCCCCATAAGGAGCACACAGTGGACACCATCAATTGAGGTGGTGGAGGAGAAAGTCAAGCAGAATGGGTGGGATCATTCACAAAGCCTTTCCCTCACAAGGGCAAATAACCATTCTTTTTAAAATTCCATCCTTAGTTATGGAAACCAAATGTGTTTTTAAGGATGCTGCCAATTTCTAGAGGAAGACTAGACTAGAGAGGGGTGAATCATCTCATGGGAAAGATTTGTTTGGTTTTGTTTTCTTTATTGTATGAAAATAACTTTTTTTAAAAAAGCTTTTGGCTTAAAGAAGAAAACAAGGCAGGTCGGGCTGGTTTGGGGAGGTTGTCACTATATCTGTCTTGACATTTTTTAAATCTCAGTTTCTTTGTAAAAGAGAGATTTGGCTGAAAGAGTGAAATGGTCTCTTCTTCCACCAGCATTTTATTGCTGTATCTTAGCCATTTTGTGCTAAGATAAAAGCATGCACAGAATGTGCAGGGCAATGAGACCTTGCTGTGAATCTATTTAAGCCCCCAGCTTTCTGCTCCACATTCATTTTCTGATCAAATCCAATGGCTTTTTACACTACACTTTACCTTTCTGTAAATGCCAAAAATGGTTCCAATTGACACAAGGCAGTCAATGTTGGATGAGCCGTCGAGGGGATCAAAACAGACAACATATTTACCCTGGGCAAAGAAAACAAAATGCAAACAAGGTAAGTATACACTGAATGAACTCTAAAGGACAAGGTGAGAAATAAAGTCTTATTTGTTTATATTCTGTCAGTGAAGGATATGAGAAGATGGATGGACAGACAGACAGTTAAATGTTAGGCAGAGAAAATATCATTTAGAGTAGGAAGTATGTAAGTGGTAAAACACAGATAATTAAATCACAACTTCCTACATCACTGGTATAACTGAATCATAATTTTGGTTTGGGAGTGTCCTGGCAGCCAAAGGAAAAAAGAAAAACAAAAGCAGTCATTTGTTTCTCTTTCTTGTAAGGCAAAGAAGTAATGCCTTAGGGGCAGGGAAGATGTCCTTAGCACTTACATCTGTAAGACGTTTGTCACTTGTTTGATAGGTGCTACATGAAATTGTAGTGCACAGATTTCCCAACAATATCCCTGATATGACTCCTAAGAGAAATGGCCCTGTATTGTGGTGGGAGCAAAACATCAGTGGCATGCTTGGGCTGGCCAGCTCCAGCTCACAAGCTCATTGGACAGGCTCTTCCAAGCTCTGTCAGTGACTGTCAGTGACAGTCCAGCCTTTGAACATTTATGCCCTTGAGCTTTTTAAGTACAACAAATTGGAGAAATTTTTCTGGGGAGCCAGCTTACCAGCTCATCACTGGGAATTTTCCATCTCCAATTAGCTTCTTTAGATGTGGGGGGAATGTTTAATGTTCTGCCCCAGATTCAGAGGACTCCTTGACTGCTTGCTCTTAACAATTCATTTCCATGGATGCAGGAAACTGCAGACTGGAAAATAAGACTGCAGCCACTGTGATGGCATGTCACAGCATGGGGGGGGGGGTGCTGGAGAACTGGCCAACACTGCAGAAAAGATGGGGACTTCTGTGGCATGTGGCGATCTGCTACAAGGGCTGTAGAGCACGTCACTCTAAGCTGGCTCCTGCCCCTTCCTTTCCCAGTGCTACTCTTCCATGCCCCCAACTCACCTCCATCCAGGAAAGACAGAAAGTATAACTGCTTCTAGTCTCGGATTTGCTTTACTAGCTGCCCTGTCTCATAAGAGCTGAACAAACTCTCTCCTGTAGCATGTCATGTCCGAAGTCCCCGAGCCTCTCTGCAATGTTGAACATTTCTCCAGTGGTTATTCCGCACCCCCCAGATGTCTGTCATTGAGCTTTACAGCATGCCAGGCTGGAGCTAGATGCTGCATCACACAGACTGTCTCTTGTTCTCTGCCTTCACAAAGCAATCTGATCTCCAGGGAATCCCATCACCTGAGCTGGCACTGGAATGTGGAGCCAATTCAGCTTGGCAGTGGGTCTACCATGAAGGCTGGGAATTGGTCATATCGAAGAGGCAATTAGCAGAAGCCAGGCTTTGAAGATACCTAAACACAGCAGTGACCACTCAGGAATGGAGACACACCCTGGAGAAATGGGAAGAACAGGATCAATGGAGCCTCTGGGACAGAGTTCAGAGGTTTAAGATGACAGGAGGACTGAACAGAGGAGCTTGGGTAATCCCTGGAAATCTAGCTTGGAGAAGTGAATACAATCTTGCATGTAGCCAAGAAGGGAAACAGCTACATGCAAGCCTTCAACAGTGCAGACACAGACCCACCCTCTTCTCAGGCTCTATTATGATGGCGTGTTTATCTTCTTCAGACACAAGAACACAGGCAGAAAAGGATGACTTCAGCATATTGATAACCAGGTCATTGGAAAGGACATCCAGCTTCTTCACCTGGTCCCCTGTCACATTGGTTGAGCCAGCAATGCCAAACCTAGAGGGGAAAAAAAAAAAAAAACACAGAAAATAAGCCAAAGCCACCAGATCCTCACTGAGGGCAAGCATGAGTGGATCTGAAAAAGAAAACCAGCATGCCAGGCTGGCCTCACCTGGAAGGGCTGGCAGAGGGGCCTGGGACCTCCAAAGGCCCCGTTCCAGTCCTGAGATCACATGCATCCCTGGTCAGATTCATGTTTCCCAGTCATTGTAGTGACCCTATTAAACCTTTTCAAACAATCTCTCCCCCTCCCCCTGAACAGAGCACTACCCTGTTTTCACATAGTGTGTTTATTACTGTGTCTATGCTTTATACATAATAATGGGTGATTTTTATGCTGCTTATTTTGTGCAGGAACCAATGTTTACCCCCACATGTAGAAGTTCAGTGCATTGGTTAAAAACAAGCAAGAAAGCCTGGGTTGGAGTGAGTCTGGTGTGTGAGCTAACCCAGGGGATGCTTTGGCTTGTAACAAAAATCATCCTGAAAGAAAAGTAGCAATAAATGCTTCACACATCATTTTACAGAGAAGAAAGATGGAATGCCAACACCCATGGACTTCAAACCACACAGGCAGGGAGAGTGGATGGCAGTGACCCTCTAACTCCCAACAGGGTCTGCTCTTATGATCCTCAGCCTCTGCATGGCATCAGTCCGCCAGAGAGGAAGAATTGCGAAGCTTGAGTTCTTATTTTCTTTGTGAGCTACCTGCAATCAGTCATTGCAGAATTCCCAGAATCCAAGAGGCTCATCCAAAATGCATCCTGGCTGTGTTTGAATGAGGGGAAGGCAGGCTGTCATTGATACAGATTGAAGAAAGACACAGGAAGGAGGCAAATAATGAAGAGAGGATGTGAGGGTTAAGCCACAGAGCTGGAAGTGGGTAGGGGCACAACGGTATCCTGACATGCCTATTGTACTTCCTGGGAACTAGTTGTCAGTACTTCAGTGACTGAGTGTGTCAACGGTTTTGTTGTTGTTGTTGTTGTTTTGTTTTGTTTTTCTCGTTTAGACATCTCAAGTATCCCAGCTGGCCTTGAACCCTCTATATAACAGAACTGATCCTCCTGCCTCCACCTCCACACCCAAACCTTAGGAGCTGAGGATCCAACCCAGGGCTTTGTGCATGCTACGCAAGCACTGGGCCCACTGAGCCACAGCCCTAGCCCCTTGCTTCAGCTGTTGAAAACATACTTCTCCCTTGAAACCTAACTTGCTTCTGCATGGCTGGGCAAAGCACAGCCCAGTCTAGAAATGACCAAGCAAAGGCCTGGTTGGCTCATTTGTCAGCATCAGCCACTGTTGTTGTCACCCCCTTCTGGCCTGGAAACCGGCGGCGCCCTGCCCTCTGGCCCCTCCACCTCTTTTCTGCCTTGCCACTCCTTCCTCACTGAGACCAAGCAGCATGTAGACTGGCAGTCTGTCTCTGTCTTTGGGCCTCTTTCTACACTGCCTCTCTCTGAAGTCAACTGTGAAGTCCACACTGGGGGAAGAGGGTGTCTCGACACTTGGTAGGGATCACCATCCCTGGCGCTTCTCCTTCACTGGCCCCATGGTGACAGTTTTCCTCCCTCTAGCTTGAAGCTGCCATGGTTGTAGCCACCGTTGATTCAGAAGGGGAGCAGTGCTGACAAGTGAGCACAGAAGCATACAGGATGCCAACCACAGTCCCCCGTGCAGACCTCAGCTCTGTGAATCCCTAGTTTCTGAGCCTCCCTCTCCTCTCGCATATGCACAGAGGGAATGGTATCTTCCATGCGAGGCTGCCATTAGAAAACCACACAAAGAGCTCAGCACAGTCTGGGCACCAAGAAAAGGGCCTGGTTGGCTTATTTGTCAGCATCAGCCACTGTCACTCCCTTCTAACCTGGAAAATAGGGAACACAGATTGATAGGTTCTGGGGAGCCTGAGACGCAGGGCCCGAGGAAAGAAGAGCTCCAAATAGAGGGTTGGGGCCCTGCAGACAGACACGGTGCCATAGTTTGCCACAACTATGATGAAGAACCTGAAGTAATACTGAGCTGCTTGGATGAGGGAGATGGAAGGCACAAACCCAGCACCAGCTGCAACAACAACCCTTTTGTCCGCATCACCTCAGTGGTGGATGACACCCATGGCTAGCTAGAGTGCCTGGATGAAGGACAGATCACAAGTGAGACAAGAAGCCAGTGGGAGGGGGAGGGGCAGCATAACACCTCCCACTGGCCCCAACCCCTTAAAGACACTGTCACTTCTCAACACCACCAGCATGCTGGAGACTAGGTTCCCAGCACATGATCCCTTAAAATTCACACCGCAGCAAACCACAACTTATGGGAAGGATCCTTTCCATGTATCCCAGTCCCACCTACTTCTGTACCCCAGTGCCTTTTACTTAAAAAACTAAGCCTTCATAAAATCTACAGATAACTTCCTGGGGACCTACTCAGCCAGGGCTGTAGTGCTGAACATGACAGACCAGGCCCCTTGCCTCGGGGAGCTTAATATTGCAGTGAGGAAAGACAAGCCAGAAAACGGCTGTTTCCAAGTGAGTGTGATAGTCAGAAAGGGACAGAATTCAGGTAGCAGGGTGGGGAATTAATTTGGATGATCATGAAAGCACTCAATGCCAGTCTTTGAACTGCTTGGAATTTAGTGTTTGGTTGGTTGTTTTGTTTTGTTTTGTTTTTGTTGTTTTGTTTTTTGTTGTTGTTTTATTTTTTAAGAAAGAGAAGATACCCAAAATACCTGAAGAACCCTGAGCCCGTCAGCTATAACTGCAAAGCAAAGGTACAAACATCTCCGAGGAAATAGTCTGCTTTTCTGCATTTCCAGAAGAGGCTTCGTGCTGTGTAAACATCTAAAGAAGTATCTTTTTAAAACTTGTTGGGCCTTTCTCAATAATGCCTGGATCCAGGAAGTTCATGAGATGCAATAGAAGAGAGCCCCTGATCCGCTCAGCTGACTTTTCTGAGCATTCCTCTTCAACACTTGACCAAACCATAAATAACTTGAGGCCTGGCATCATACATCTTGTCCTGGGCTATGAGTTTTCAGTGCTATCCACAGAGGTGACTCGATAAGCCAAGCCTGTAGTGTACACTTGCTCCAAGATCTTGAGAGAGCTTGACCCTGGGGTCACAGAGAAGCCAGTATTCAGGAAACCAAGGGTCACAGAGGTTTGCTGCCTGTCCATGATGAGAGTCCTGTGGGCCAGATAACCCTCCACAGGGTTGAGCATCCTTATCCCTGCACTGAGGTACCAGTCTCACTCAACACCTCCAGGACCCCCATTCATCTTCATGTGGCAGCCACTGGGTGACACTGCTCCTCCATCTTCCCTTAGAACCCTTCTTTGCCCCGAGTGAGGGCCTGCCTCTTCTAGAAGGACAGTCCTTTCCAGAAGCCTCCAAACTCAAAGATTATTCACTGTACAATGTCTCTAGGACACGAAGTGTGAGGGCTTCCCCCGCTAAGCCCAGGTACTAAGACACCCCACAAGGAAACACAGCGGTGTGACTTGAAGGTAGATGCTGGGCTCAGGGGAGTGGATTTCCAGATGCAAGGCAGTAACACTGTCATGGTGGTGGGAGCAAGGTATGGATTGTAGCTGGACACCTTTGACCCACAACTGAGTGCCTCAGCCAGCCAGGCCTCTGTTTCTCTCTACTACACACAGCAGCGCTCTAGTCAGTGACAGTCCCTCACCACACTCCTGGGGGCGCCTCAGAAGGGCTACTGGCTCAGAGGAACAACTGGCCAGTGAAAAGCTAGAATTTCAGGCTTTTGTAGGAAAAATCCCTTAAAAACACTCTCAAGGGAGCAGCAAGATGGCTCGGCAGGTAAAGGTACTTTTTGCTAACCCTGACAACAGGAGGAAAGAGCTGACCCCTGCACATTATCTTCATGTTTCCACATTCATGCCAAAAGTACACACATGTACAAACACATTAAATAAATAAGCCCTCAGGAAAGAAAAGGACTGAAGAGCACCTTGTATCAGCTGCTCAAGTGTAGCTGTAACCAAGTATCTGAAAGAAACAACTTAAGAGAACTTAGTTTTAGAGAGTTCCGCCCATGGCTGCTTGGTACCCTGTGCCATGGCCTGAGCCTGACTGAAGGAGAGGGTGGCTTTGCACTCCGGGTTGAGGAAGAAGAGAGTGGGAGAGCCCCAGCACTTAGCTGGCTTTCTTTTCAGACCACCCAGTTCCTAGCTCACAGGATGGTGTTTAGTCCTTTCCAGAAATGTCCTCCCCAACACATTCACAAATGTACCTCACTCTTGCCCTGTGATTCTATATCCAGTCAGGCTGACCATGAAAACTAACCATCACACACATCAAGTTTATCTTCTCCACGAAATTCCAGATCCACACCCCCTTGCCCAACCCTCTAGAAACCACTAGTCTCTGGAGGCTGCTGGTCATCCTTCCCTAGAGCCTGGAAGGATAGATTGGCAGGGGTTTCCACTAATGGAAAGCAGTGAAGACCACCGACAGAAACAACAACACACCGGCCCCTGGGGCTTCCGTTTGACCCACTGAACCAGGGCTTAGAGAACGAATCAGCTATGTTCTTTCAACCAAAGCTGCAGGCAGACTGCAGGAGGACTGGGGAGTCCCAGAGCCCTCCCTGCTCCGCAGGAAGCTACCACACCAGCATTTGTGACCAGGAGGGGACAGCACTAACAGCCCTTGGTGGGATGAAGCCTCTCACACCACCTGGTTCCTTTTGGTTCTCTGGGACCAGAACAAGGTGGAAAATGGAGTTTTTCCGACCACAGAAGCTTTGCCTGGGGCCAGCTGGGCCCTGATACCAATGAGAGACATGTGAGCACAGAAAATGAAGATAGCAAGGACCTCAGCAAAGCAGATAGGTCTAGGCTCTGCCCCTCGTATACCCTCCAGCAGAACTGAAGTCAGTAGCAGTTGCTTCTATGGGGCCATGGCTCTGCTGCCAGGGAAGCTTATACTAATGGGAGTTACTTCAGGAAAGAAAAGCAACATCTCAAGCTGCTCCCCAGCTCTCTTTTATTGGGTCTCAAAGGAGAAACATTAAAGCACAATGAATACGAAAAGGAATATGGTTGATGACTCCCTGGGAAGCAGTAGGCAGAAAGCAAAAGATGGGGTACCTGCCCAGACCTGAGCACCACTGGCCACTAATGTGGGTAACAGAATTTAGACATCCTATCCAGCTGCAACCAAGCTGCCTGCACACCAGAACCCAGAACCCTGAACGTCAGGTGTCAAGCCTGTTTAAGCTGAGTTTAGATATATGTGGACTATAGCTGGCATTCAAATATTTAAAACAAGGCCTGGGGATGTACTCCGTTTTAGAGGGCTTTCCTAGCATGCAGAAGGCTCTGAGTTCAAGGCCTAGCAGACTCACCCATATCTCAGAGTTAGGACTCTTGAGACTAAAAAGGATAACAATGACCAATACAACACAGTAACTTACCTATTTTGAAATCTCTGCATTCTATCTTGACTGGCTAGGCCAGCCTAAGGACTTTCCAGATAGGCCTCTACCTGGGGATGCAGCAGCCTGCTTCACTTCTGGTGAGGTCTGAAGCTAGAGACAGGGTTCAGGGGTGCAAGGTACATGATAGTGGTATGAAGAGCAATTCTAATTAGTCTTATTAAATCAAAGCCCAGAGTCAGATATTAGGGTGAAAGCTCAAATATCAGAGAAGCAGAGCAACAGTCACTAGAAACTTCATACCTCTACAAAATCTCAGACTGAATGGGCTGAGATTCTATCTCTACCCACCTGTCTATATTCCTGTCTCCACCTCCCTAGTGCTGAGATTAAACCATCTCCCTAGTGCTGGGATTAAAGGCATGCATCACCACTGACAGGCTCTGGTTCTCTTTTAGACTGGTTCAATCTTATATAACCCAGAGTGGCCTTGAACTTCTGATCTTCCTGCTTCCTGCTCCTAAGTGATGGGATTAAAGGTGTGTGCCACCACTGCCTGGCCTCTGTGGTTAACTAGTGGCTAGCTGCACCTTCTGATCTCCAGGCAAGCTTTATTTGTCAGAACACAAACAAAATATCACACAACAATGGTATTTGCTAAAGGAACTGACCTTACACAACTGAGAATTTACAGTTCTTGAGCCTAAACAAAAAAATATTTCCTTCAGCTCATATCCTTAGCTCCAGGAGCAAAACCAATGTGCAGCAAGTACTCAATAAACATGTTTTGAATGGATGAATTCTGCCATCTGAGCAGGCCCTAGTCCACCACAAAGCCACTGTACATGAGCATACCCGTCCATCAAAGTGTACCCTGTGGGCTGAGGAGATGGCTCAGTGGATGAAGGTGTTTGCTGCCAAGTCTGACCATCAGTCCCCAAGACCCACATAGTGGAAGGAGAGAACTGACTCCAGCAAACTGTCTTCCAACCTCCACATACATACCATAGTATGCATGCATAGACACACACACAACAAATAAGTAAAATGTTTTTAAAAAAAGAAAAAAACTAATGTGTACCTCCTGCACAAACTTGTGTAGGCAAGGACAGTGGTTTTTCCCTCCCACCAGCTTGTCAGAAGAACAAAGGAGGTGACAGTCAAAGCCACAGGCTGGAACTCCAGATCACCAGGATTCTAATCCCAGCTCTACAACATACTTAGCAGCCCTGTGCAAGGCACTTCATACCTCCGGCCTCTGATTCTTCAACTATAAATAACATGGGAATACAGACGATCAGCTTCATAGTGTGTGGGGAGGGTGAAGAATGAGTTGATAAGGGTCAAAGGCTCTAAATGATGCCCATGTATAGACAGACATTCAAGAAGTATTATCATCTTACTCCTACTCCTACCCCTAGTTCTTTCAACATTAGCATGCCCGTGCTGAGAAGCAAAGTGAGGTCCTAGCAAGAAGTCTGCAGCACAAAGACCTACATTCAAATTCTGTATGTTCCTCCTACCAAGTATGTGGTCCTTGTCAATCTGTCCAAACTCTCTGGCTAAGCTCAACCTGATGGACTTAGCCAGAAACGGGGAGTGTGACACACCTGGTCTAGAGACATGTCCCTTGGCATGTCTGACTCCCTAAAATGACAGTCAAGGCTATTCTTAACACTTCCAGAGGCATCCACTAAGCAAATGATTGGTGCTGGGTGGGTGAGAGACCAGTTCTAAACCACCTTTGCAGACAACTTTTGAGAGGATGGCCAACACAGGATTGCTATCACAAGCAAATGGCATGAAGGAAAAAACAGCGCCTTTGAGGTCCTATGGCACTTCAATTCCCTTCAACTCAAGCAGTGAGTCAGGAAAGTATATAGTCAAGACTTGGACTTCCAAAGACACAAACATTTTCTGTCTGGAGCCCATGAACTATAACCAGCCTTAAGAAGTACTTTGCATATCTCATCTTTTACTTTTACTGTCAAACTCAAAATTTAAAAGTATAAACTATTTTCATTAATAGAACATAAAATTCCTTAAAGTATGGGTTAATTTTCTCAATATGTTTAAATCTTTGGAAATTTGGATTAAGTATTGGTATTTTATTAAAAGTTTGCCTATGGTTTCCAACAGGGCAGGAGCTGTTCCTTGGCCATGAAGCCTCTGGTGTTTTATAGGCAGACTTAAGATGCTCCCAGAAGAAGTGAGGCCTTCGGCAGCTTTGCTTTTTAATTTTTCTTTATTTTTGAGAATCTCATACATGTATACAATGAAATATGAGCATATCTACAGCTATCAGCTCTCCCCACATCCCCAAAAACGCTCCTTCTGATTTCATGTCTTTGGTTCTTTTTTATCCTCTAAGTCTACTTAATGCTGTACCCACACATGCGCGGATGTGGGGCCATCCACTGTATCATGGGAGTCTACAGTCCCACATTCTCCAAACAGAATGAGTCTCTTCTGGGAAATATCCATTGCCAACAGCCCCTCAGTGAAGAACAGGGCCAGAGATCTATTCTGGGACATTACCTAGCTTGATCCTGTGCAGGTCCTGTGTAGGGAACCTGCTGTGGGTTCATTATAGCCATATTATGTCTAGAAGACAGCTCTTTGCAGCGATCCTCCCTCCCCCAGATCTTACATTCTTTCTGCTTCCTCTTCCAAGATTTTCCCTGAGCCTTGGCAGGAGGAGAATTAATATAGATGCTGTGTTCAGGGCTGAGCACTCATCTCTTACTCTCAGGAGTTTGCCCAGTTATGCATCTCTCCATCAACTGCTGCAAAAATAAGCTTCTTTGACCACAGCTGAGAGCAACCCAGGTCTATCAGAGCTGGAATTTGGGTGGATTTGGGGGGGCGGGGAGTTCTCATGTAGCCTATGTATCCTAAGGTAACCTTGAGCTTCTGATCCTCCTGCCTCCATGCTAGATAAGCACTTTCCACTGAGCTGCAGCCTTGGCCTTGAACAGCAAGACTGAAACCAGGGCCTGCCATACAATTGACAAGCCCTACATGACATCCTTGACTTCCTGACTGACAGGCTATTTCCCTTCTCACAGGGTCTACACCAGAGCTGTGAGCAGCAGCACCTTTGGCAGCATGCAGGAGGACCATACTAGTTTTCAGAACATCTAACCAAGGACAAGGGGAGGTAGATTTGTCTTATCACTGAAGTCCCGGGTAACTCCACCTCCACCCTGTTATTGATTCATCTTGTGGTAAATGACCAACCATTCACCCAGGGGGAAAAATCCAAGGGTTAGTTCAGAAATCCATGGAAGAGGTGCCAATCAAGCTCTTTTCAGGGTCACAAACCCCAACCCTGGCTTTTGTTCATGCAGGTTGCAGATAGGCAGATGTCAGGGTATGAGGCCAGCTCTGAATCTGCCCTGGAATGAGATTTGCAATGCACTCAAGTCATGTGGTGCAGATAAGCCAAGAAACAAAAGAGAATCTGGTACTGTTCTAAGTAATTTTGTGCCACAAATTCTGCAAATGTGAAGACAAGTGTAAGCACACATTAGCCATCCCACAATTCTAGACTTAAAGCTTAATTTCTTTATTGTTTTCCTCCATCAAACAAGGAAGATCTCATATATAAAAAAGAAACATTGCTGGAGAGCTAAGGAGACAGCTCAGTTGGTAATGTGTTTGCCATACAACCATAGTTTCTGAATTCAATTCCCAGAACCAGGCTTTTAAAAACAGATCATGGTAGCACACAATTGTAATTTCAGTGCTGGGGAGACAGAGACAGGCAGATCCCAGGAGCTCACCAACCAGCCTGCCTAGTGAACTCCAGGACAATGAGAAACCTTGTCTCAACAAACAAGGCAGATACCCTTTGAGAAACAGCAGCAAAGGTTTGGCCCTGACCTACACACACACACTCTCTCTCTCTCTCTCTCTCTCTCTCTCTCTCTCTCTCTCTCTCTCTCTCTCTCTCTTTTCCAGATGTTGTAGCCTAGAATATATTCCAGCTGATATGCATGTGGGTGGCTGCAAAACAGAATGAAGACAAAGCACAAAGAAAACAGTTTACAAAAGAAATAAATAAAAGTCTTCAGGAAAGCAGTCATGATATCAGTATGTGATTAGTAAGCTCCTTCATCTTCACACACACTCTAAGGTTGAAGAACAGTTGTCCTTATCTTACAAGAGGGGAAACTGAGACTCACACATGCTTTACCACCCATCCATATCACATTAATTAAATGTCAGCCCAGGAATCTAAGCCCAGCTCCTTCTCTCTGAAATGGGCTCTTTGGTTCTGCATTTCCCTGCTCTTCTAAACCCAGTTGTGACATTCTCAGGGCCAATGTGTCAAGTCCAGTGGCTTAGATGCCCTCAGAATATGACTGTATGTTTCTGCAATAGCATAAGCTAATGCTTCCAAAATTCCACATTCCCTCACTGCTCCCCAGCCTCTAGAAGTCAAGTCCTCTTTGGAATTCCATTTTGGAGTTTTGTATTGCTTTCATGTTTGATAGAATGATTCTATTCTTATTTGCTAGAACCAACCCTCATTGCCTTTCAAATTCAATCCATACTTTACCTTTGCCAGGTCCTTCTTCTGCCTTCTCTGCTACCATAGCTCTGGTCACTCCTTCATCTTTTCTACCCATTTTCCATGCTTTCTCCTCTAACTCCATACCTCTAGCCTTCCCTTCCCAAGAACCTGACCTGGGCTATATGAAATGTTGCCTCAAGATATCATATCATTAGAAACCATGGAAATGGCAACAGTGGCAACTTTAAGGTTGACTGAGATAGGATAGCAACATGATCCATAATTACAACTCTTCTGACTCCCTGTGAGACATCAGGCTGAGCTTTGGGAACCAGTCCAGATGAGGTTCTTGCAAGATCTGCAACCATCCCATCCCTTTGGGTGCATGCTCTTCTAAGGTCAATGGTAGGATTAATAAGCTCTTTGAAGGCTCTTCATTCAACACTTCAAAGACGAAATGAATATAATTTGGAGACCTGTCAAGATCATATCTGGCTGCTAGTGGTCATTTGGAGGCCTGTCGAGATCTTGTCTGTCTACTAGTAGTTTGACTGCATGTCGTACTGTGAATAGTCACATGTTCCCTGTCCCAAAAGAATTCAATTTCTTCCCATCAGCTACTCATGTAACCATCATCAACACCTATTCTACCACTGTAATAACCAGAGTAGTGAGGACTTAAATGCCACAAAACTGAAGAAGGGTTTCATTACTCATGAGATGTCTGCTCAGTGAAACACCATGCAGCAGTTTAAAAGAAGGTGGAGGATGTCACACCCTGATGGCAAAGAATGTTCATTATATATTGGAGAAAAACATGGCAAATACAGTCCCATTTTGTTTGCTAGCTACATAGGAATGTGTAAATGCATGTTCATATAGACATTTACTTTAGCATAAAGTAACCTCTGAGAAAATAATCAACAACAGTTAGCAGTGGGTACCCTGAGGATTTGGCATGGGTCGGGAGGAGGCCTCTTTTTCCTTCTTTTGAATGGCTTGGTGTTTTTGTCAATGGGTACAAATCCTTAAGGAATCTGTGATAATATTTTCAAAACTGATGTCATGACTGTCTAGTCTATTAATACACATTTTCTTCTGTGCCAAAACTAGCACCTTCTACTAAAACACACTCTCATTATCTGAGGTTAGTTAAAAAGTAGGGTATCTCACAGCAGATTTAGGGTTTCTAAGTCTCCCTGGAATTGTGACAAGTACTGGTGCATTTTAAAATAATGTAAAAAACACCAACTGCTGTTTCTTACAAAGCCCCCAGGTCCTCAGAGAGTTAAATATGTGCACTGTAGATTTAATACGAAGTGGGACTTTACCTGTGTGTGCTTGCTGAAAGACTCCTTAGGGTCAAAAACAAAATAGTGAAGGAGTCCTCACCTCTAACATACCAGTTCCTAGCTTTCTCTAGCAAGGCCTAGCCCTGCTTGGCATCTGAAAGTAACTGTGGCCAGGTGCTTTGTTCTTAAGAATTATCTCAACCAAGTCGCACAGTAGAAACAGAGGTTTTGAGAAATAAATGCATAAAGAAATAAATAACCCATGTCGTATTGTTGGAGGAGAATTTAAAAATGCATTTCAAAGGATTATATGCTCAAGTTAGCAACAAACCTCACATAGCATTTCTGCATTGTTCATATGAATGAGAAATATTAAGGAAGTACACAGATAATCTGAAAACTCAGGTTCCATTCAGTTGTATGGGGACCAGTTAGATACCAAACATACGCTCAGACTGGAACAAAGTAAAAAAAGAGTTGTTCAGTTTAAAAAAAGAAGGTGTCTCTGAGACTCCATGTTCCTTCACTTCCTACTACCTACAGTATGAACTATAGATCAGAGCATTAAAATCACCCACCATGCCAAGTGTGGTAGTACACACCTTTAATCCTAGCACTCAGGAGGCAGAGGCAGGCAGATCTCTGTGGGATCAAAGTCAGCCTGTCGACACATAGTAAGTTCTAGAATAGTGAGAGCTATGTAGTGAGACCCTGTCTCAAAAAAGCCAAAGAATAATAAAATAATAATAATAATCACCCACTGCAGGGAAACTTATTGGAAAGGCAGAATCTCAAATCCTCCCCAATTGCCCCTTAAGGAGGGTCCGCATATCAAGGTCCCCAAATGGTTCAGAAGGAGATCCATTCCTTGGCTCCATCAAAAGCAATCTACTACTTCTGCCCTCTCTTTGAGATTTTCACTAATTGGGCAAGATCTGCTCATGGCATTAATGCAAATAGGGAGAGAGTTTGTTGCTCACAAGGTGAGTCTCTGCAGCTAGCCCCAGAAAGAGGGAGCACCCGGGGCACCATGTGGACAGCCAGACTTCGCTGGGCATCTGCTTCTTCCCAGACGCTTAACGAAACTAATCTAGGTTGAGGATGATATTGGATTAGAAATTGAACTTGGGGCCGAAATTCCAAAGAGAGTAACAGGAGTTAAAAGAGAAATGGGCAGGAAGGTGCCGGTGCTGACAGGTGGGCAGCTGGTAAGTCACCCACTTTTACTATGAGGCTAGGAAGAGCAGCAAGGAGAGTTGAGACCAGAAGAGGGCTAGAGCAGTTGTGCACCTGTAAGACAGCCCTCCCAGGGTGCCTGCTCCATCACCAGGAGGAAAGAGAATGAAGGCTGCGTGCGGCAGGGCAAGAGACAGGAATCGCAGGTGTTAAAGGAGCACACTGGCTACCAGCAGGGGGTCCAGAGAGGCGGACACGTAGGCGCTCTAATAGACCAGACACAGCCACCAGAGGTCTAACTCACAGCTGTGCGATGCCCGCCTTGCGCACCGCAGACGAGATGGCTTTGACTGCGGTGCAGAGGGAGTTCAGCAGCTGGGTCAACTCGCCGGTGCCCCGAGCCTTCCTGCCCTCCTCCATGACGAAGCGGGTCAGGGTGTTGATATCCGTGTCGAAGGGCGCCTGGTCCGCCATTGCTGGGGCCTGATACAAGTGCGGGCTGCAGGTGCAGGCAGGTAGGGTCCACAGGTGATGGTCACAGCAGGAGTACTGAAGGCCGCCCAGTGTCTGCAGAAGCTCAATGAACTTGAATCCTCGGGGAGCTTATAGCTGTCAGGTCTCCGCCCCCTGCCCCAGGAAACACCTCCTTTCTCCCTGCCCCCACCCAACTGACTGTTCTGCTCACAGGCCAAGATCCTCCTAACCTCCCCCTCCCTCCGTTCCATGCACCCTCCCCTAGATGCCACGCTGACATTGCCACTTCCTCCTCTGTTGCCCCACAGCCCCACCTGCACTGTGCAGCATTCCTCTGGACTACCTGCGTGGTGATTGCCTTCGATCCCTGCAATAACCTGCAAAAGAGTAAGGCCTGATGGACTTTCCCCCCTTAAAATACAAAGCAAACCCAGCAGGGTTGAGTAACTAATTCAGTTACTTTCCCTGCACAACTGGTGGAGCCCAAGCTGGCTTGTTTCAGTGCCTACCAACGGCTCTCTGATCACTTCTCTACACCCTGTCACCTGTCTCTTCTGACTTACCTCCTGAGAAGTGGATTCCCCTATCCTTCATCCGGTCTGAATCCTTAATTGTTGCCTCCTCGAAGTTTCTAAAGTTGGAGAATTGTTGAGAACCTTACTTTCCAAGGAGTGTGTTCTGCAGGGGAAACAGTTGCAGGCACCTCCACAGCCAGGATCCTGAACTGCTCCTGTTCTAGCTGTCATGGGAGTCACAGACTGATTTGCAGAACAATTACAGAACAACTACTGTGTAGCAGAACACCTGTTCTCTTTGTGGCCAGGGCCTCCTTGAGTGTAGAGTTTAACAAAAAGAAACAAAAACAAACCATGAATCAGTTTGCTACAGAAGCCACATTGGCATAGGGGGAAATGAAACAGGAAAGTCAAACATATAATGCTGGGAAGAGGAAACTGAGTGGTCAGGGAAAAGTTCACTGAGAAAGTAATATTTGAGCAAAAAAGCTGAAGGATGTTGGGGAGGAGCCAGTGAGGACCTATCTGTGAGGCTGGTTAACCAGCCAGGCTAGTGCAATCAGCTAGCACCAAGCTTATCAATGGCCATCTCTCAAAATGAGGTAGACAGTGCCCAAGGAATAACACCCAAGGTTGTCCTCTGATCTCTCTTGTGTACAGGCACACATACACCAGGAAAGAAAAAACAGGTGAGAAAGACTACATTATGACAGATCTCATGAATCATAGCAAGACACTTGTGGGTTCTATTCATAGTTCATGAAGAACCTTTGGAGGATTTTAAGCTAGAAAGTAACATGATTTGCTTTATTCTAAATGGTATGGGAACAGACTGTAGATGGTCAGAGCTAAAGCTAGGAGACCCAGCAGCATGCCTTCCATCCAGCTTGTTTGAGTCCCTTGTCCAATGTGCAAAGAGTGCTATCAAACTACTTGCCAATCTCAATTATTCTTCATACTGTGTGGGCTTGAAGCTTCTTGCCCGGCCCTGGGCCCACTGTCTCTTGGTACTCCCTGCTTCCAGTATCACCCTCTCTGGACCCACTGTCTCTTGGCATGCCCTCCAGCATCATCCTCTTTTTCTCTAATTCCTCTTCTTCACCCACCTGCTCCACCCTGTGCTCCAATGACTCATTTTCCTAAGAAATTACCCTCTCATCCCTGGAGACAATATTGAACAGTCTGATGGTCACAGCAGGGTGGGACAGAAGATGCTGAGCCATAATACAGTAGCAATAATGAGCTCAACCAAGACCACAGGGATCCCTGAGGCTGAGATGACCCTTCTAAGCTGACCAGTGTGAATCAAGATGCTACACACCAGGGTCACCTGTCATCCTTTGTAGGCTGCCCTGGAAGGAGGCCTGACACAGGAGGGGTGACAGTCTCTGCCTTCAAAGTTCCAGCACTGTCTAACCCAACAGTACCAAAAAACTGTGGAAAAAGCTCTTGTGCTCCTTGAGGAACTGGGTAGTAGCTGTAGCACCCATTGTCATCACCAACAGAGAGGCCTGGCTGTCTGTATCTTGTGGCCATCCTCTGCTCTTCACATTCGAAGCCACTCTTTTCCCATGACGTCATATGTACAGCTACAGGCATTGCCAGACTGCTTCAGCAACTCAGCTTCTCCCTGATCCCAGCTGGGACCCTCCCCACATTTCTGCCTGAATCCTACTTCTCCATACCTCTACCAGACTCCAACTATACCACTCAAGGTTCTACATGCCTCTACTGTACTCTCTAGGACTATGAGCCTGTACCTGTTGAGTTTGGCCAACTCTCCTAAGGCCAGTACAGAGAAATCATGAGTACTTCCTATTTTCTAAGTTATTTATTGTGTGTACATGTATGCAAATGTATGTGCCATGATATGTATGTGGAGGTCAGAAGACAACTTTAGAAGTCAGTTCTCTCCTTCCACCATGGGGTACCTGGGAATTGACTCAAATTATCAGGCTTGATGGTAAACCTTTGCACACTGAGCCATCTTGTTAGCCCATGGACACTTCACTAAAGGGCTGAAGTCTTGCCTGCTGCTTTCTTCCACATGAGAGTTCCGAGAGCCTGACTTAGAAGGCAAGAGGAAGATTTAGAAAGGGGGTAGCAGGGAAATGTCATTGCTAGGCTTGTGAGTGCAGCCTCAAGGCCTTTCATCTCAGACCCTGTAACAACCTGAATTTACTAATAACACAGTGGAGGAATCCAAAGTTTAAACAGGTATCCCTGGGACAGGGAGCAAGGCTCGATGGTAGAATGCTTGTCTAGCATACATGTATACTTGTGGCCATAGAGTCAATCCCTAGCACACTAAATAAACATATTAATAAATTTTTAAAAATAGATTTCCTCTTGTATTTAGCACCAGACAGTGGAAGAGTTAGAATTTGAGCCCAGAACTTGGCTTTGCTTTCTGGCACTAACATATTACTTTTTTTATCATCAGTGGGACAGAGGAAGAACACACAGACCCAGGCCTGGCTCTCCTATAAGTCAGACCACCTTACAAACACTGCTTCACTCTTTGGGCCAAGTTTTGTCATCTGTAAAATAAGGAGTTATATAATCATCGCTCATATTTCTCGGGGGCTGTTACACATCCTGCTAAGGCTCTTTCAGATGAATTCTCTCATTCTGTCCCACCCCAGCCTTGTGATTAAGTGTAATCAGAATTTATTCCCCCCTTCCACAAATGAGGAACCTGCGGTTTAGAGAAATGTAGTACCTTTCTCTGGGTAACACAGCTAAGAGGGGTGGATATTGACACTCAGACATGCTGACTCAAGTGCACATGCTTAGCTTGCCTGGCCTTCAGGATCTCACAGTCCAGGTTCCTCTGCCCTGGCCTTCCCAGGTCCTGGGAGAAACCCTGGCAAGTCTCAGGAGGCCCAGCTCTCCACTTCCAGGGACTACTGCTGCCTCAGACTCTAGCTGTTTCCAGGATTTTTCTGCCTTTTTCTCAAGGTGTAGTTTCCAAGGAAGGAAGGGCCTTCTGGGTGTTCTGCAGCTCATCTCAGCTGGTTCTCAGACCAGGATGCAATTCTCCCACACAGGTCTCACTGGAGGCTCTTGTGACCAGCAAACAATGGAACTTTTTTTATATAGTGCATATTAATTACACAGCATAATGGGCTTCATTGTGGCATTTTCATACATGCAGACGCCTTTGATCACATTCACCCTCATTGTCTCTCCTAATCCACTACTTCTCCCCATCCCTTTCCTCTTCCCCAGTGGACAATGAGACTTTTTCAAAGTAGACTTTCAGACATGTAAGGACTTACTCTGTTCTACTCAAGTTCTATGTTGTTGTTTCTAATTAGCATAACCACCGTGAAACTATTTTTTTTTCTAATTCTTTAAAGTAAGAGAAACAAAGAACAGCAACCAAAGGAAGAAGCCTGGGCTTTCTTGACCCAGAAGTACCTCAGGAGTCTCTTCATGTGGAATCTCAGCCTTGTTATTATCATTATTCTATGTATTTATGTATGGCTCTGATAAGTTTGAGTCTTTGGCAAGTATCCTGGTTTGCTTCCCCATTGCTTTATATAACACTGACCAAAAGCAACTTGGAAAGGAGACGGGTTTTTCTCATCTGACAGGTGAATCGATGAGACCCACATTTAGTGAGAAATCCTGTCTCAAAAAAATAAGGCGGGGAATGGTGAAGACACCAGATGCTGACCCCTTCCATTCCCACACACCCTCAATCACACACACATATAAGAAAAAGAACCTCAGCTGGGCACTTTTCATTTTATCCTTGGACAACTTTCTCCTCTTTAACCCCATTGCCTCTGTCCAACCCCTTCTCTTCCTCTTTTGCTAGCCCCTGCTCTGGGTTTTATTTTTTCATTTATGTTTTATGTGTATGAGTGTGTTGCCTGCATGTATGTCTTTGCACCAAATGTCTGTGGTGTCCAGGGAAGCCGGAGAAGGCAATGGATTCTCTGGGACTGGAGTTACAGATGATTGTGAGCCACCATGTGAGCACTAAGAATCAATGCTAAGTCTTCTGAAGGAGCAGCCAGTGTTCTTCACTGCTGAGCCTTCTCTCCAGTCCTGCCTCTGAGATTTGAGAAACAGTCTGCTTATATTTTTGGTTGTGAGCCTAACCTTTAACAACTGAGCCAATTCTTTACATAAAATTATTTCAAGCATACTTTCGCATGAAAACTTGCCTTGTATTTTTATAGAAATGACTCATTTTCATTCATGACATATTATTTTTACAATTTTCCCTTTCTATTCGAACAAACTTACTAATGGCTATCCATTTGAAAATTAATTTTTATTTATAATTCCTATCTATATACAATTTATATTATTAAATTCATTATGTTTTTCAACATAAAAAGAAAGGGAAAGAAACAGTTTGTTTGCTTCCTCCCTGAAATCTGCTATGATGTCTAGCCAGCCTGCTCCTTGGATAGTCAGCTACCTGTTCTCAGCTAGTTCTGTTTCATAAACAGTCAAATAGGTTTAAATAACTCACATCTTAGAGAAACCAGAGCTGGAGTGGAGCTCAGCTGGTGAAGTGTCTAACATGTAAGAAGTAGTGGGCTCAGTCTCCAGCACTACACACAGGCAGCTCAGTCTCCAGCACTGCACACAGGCAGCTCAGTCTCCAGCACTGCACACAGGCAGCTCAGTCTCCAGCACTGCACACAGGCAGCTCAGTCTCCAGCACTGCACACAGGCAGCTCAGTCTCCAGCACTGCACACAGGCAGCTCAGTCTCCAGCACTGCACACAGGCAGCTCAGTCTCCAGCACTGCACACAGGCAGCTCAGTCTCCAGCACTGCACACGGCAGGCAGCTCAGTGTCCAGCACTGCACACGGCAGGCAGCTCAGTCTCCAGCACTGCACACGGCAGGCAGCTCAGTCTCCAGCACTGCACACGGCAGGCAGCTCAGTGTCCAGCACTGCACACGGCAGGCAGCTCAGTGTCCAGCACTGCACACGGCAGGCAGCTCAGTGTCCAGCACTGCACATGGCAGGCAGCTCAGTCTCCAGCACTGCACACTGCAGGCAGCTCAGTCTCCAGCACTGCACATAGGCAGCTCAGTCTCTAGCACTGCACACGGCCGGCAGCTCAGTCTCCAGCACTGCACATGGCAGCTCAGTCTCCAGCACTGCACACAGGCAGCTCAGTCTCCAGCACTGCACATGGCAGGCAGCTCAGTCTCCAGCACTGCACACGGCAGCTCAGTCTCCAGTACTGCACATGGCAACTCAGTCTCCAGCACTGCACACAGGCAGCTCAGTCTCCAGCACTGCACACAGGCAGCGTGCTTGGAATTCCAGCACACAGGAGGCAGAGGCAGAAAGACCAGATGTTCCAGGTTGTCATCAGCTATAAAATGAGTTTGAGGAAATCCTGGGCTACATGATACCCCGTTCAGGAAAAAAAGAAAAGAAAAGAGGTGCTCGGCAGCTAAGAATATACACTGCTCTTGCAGAAGACTGTAGTTTAGTGCCCAGTGCTCACATCAGGTGACTCATAACTGCCTGTAACTCCAACTCCAGAGGATCCAGTATCCTCTTCTGGCCTCCCCATGTACCTGTACTCATGTGAACATACCACATCTACACACACACACACGCACACACACACACACACACATTTTAAAACAATAAAAAAAATCTTAAAACAGACAAGAAAAGAGGGCTGGCCAATGCATCCTCCCCTTGGCCTCTTTCCCCTTCTTCAGCTGTCATTTATCATCAAGTCAATTGAGAAAGTGTTCAAAGAATCCAAAGGTATAAATTCATTGCATTCCCTAGCACGATTTCAAATTAACTTTGGTTGCCATGTACCACTGAAATTACTTCTGCCAAGGTCACTGAGGACTTCCATGTTGCTAAACCCAGAAGCTATTTTTCAGTTCTCCTCTTCACTTCTCAAGAAATCTAGACATTGTTGACTACTCCCTTCACTTACAACATCCTCTTGGTCTCTTTACCACCTACGCTTCTAGTTTGCCTGGTACCCCTCTGGAATTCTTCATAAACTCTCTCCATAGGCAGCCTGCCAGAGCCAGCTTAGGACTTCAATGACAAAGTGTTTTCTACTAATTATTCCCAACTTCAGCTCAGTCCTATCCTCAGAGCTACAGAGCCCTGTATCCAATTGCTTCTTGATATGTTCAATCTAGATGTCTCAAAGGGCACATCAAACTAAATACTGTATTTGCTCTTCTCCACTCTGCACACCAAACTAAACTATCACCCAATACTTCACTTCTAGCCTGATGCTCTCGTCCACAGCCAACAATGTAGGACTTTGTTAGATACCTCAATTCTTCATCTTCTACATCTACTCTCAACGTTCCTGTTCATCTTGCTTTCTTAATGTCTTTTATATTTTCCAGGTCTCCACATGTTCTCTGGTACCAGTTCAGCCCAGGCGGTCATCTTTCACCCAGATTATGGCCAAGGCTGTAATCTTTGCATATGAACCCCCTACCCTCCAGCCCATTCTCTTTGTTGCCCTCTAGTGATACCTTCAAACCTTGAAACCATCATGAAGCACCCTTCCTTATTTAGAATACCCAGATAGGTTTCTTTAAGTTATTGTTTGTATATTTGTTTGTTGAGACAGAGCTCAGTATGGCACTCAGTCTGGACTCAAACTTCCAAACCTCATGCATCAACCTCCAAAGTTCTGGGATTACAAATGTACACCATCAAGATAAGTCTTGGTTTTAAATTCAGATCCAAATGCCATCCGTGGCTACAGAGCCTGTGCCATTTTGCTCCATCTACTTCCACAGTGTTGTTGCCAAATGGTCTTTGGCACGTGGACTTGATGCATGAGGCTCTGCATGGCTCATTCCTATTGCTCCTTCCATTTCATCTAGCATTGCCTCTCAGCAGAGTAGTTCCTGACCCTGGTCTAGAACAAGTATTATGTCCTACAGAAATGGGTGTTCATTTGAAGCCCTTCCATCAGTTTGTAAAGCATATTCTATAAGTGTGAGAAAATATCACTGACACCTCCCCACTTCCCAGTAGCCTGTTTATGCTTTAAAGCATATTTTGTTCACTATTTCATCTCCAGGTATTAGTAGCATGCCACTCAAATTTTGATAAGCCCTATTAAATATTTGTCAAGTGATGTTTGAGTGTAAAGGGAAAAAGTAAGAGAAATTAAGCTGTTGCTGTGAGTGTTACAGACTATATTCAACTCATTACAGCATCTTTATTACCTAGAAAATGACTGGCTCTGTGCCTTATAAAAAGTGGAGGCTTAGCACATATTGGAAGGACTGAGCTGTGTTAAATCAAAGCTTGAACCAGTGCCACTTTAAGATATATCTTAAGCTACCACTTATTGACCATATAGTTGTCATCATTATTGGGCTAATGAATACTCCATGTGATAGCATTATTTTTCAATTTTTATACATTCAGGAATTCACAAGCTGGAGTCTCCATGGGGAAGAGCAGGCACTCTGAATTTAAGATGGTTTCAGAAGAATTCCACAAAGAAACCTTTGACAAAGCTATAGATAGGTATAGACATGATGGATATTATAATACTCAAGTGCTAGCACAGCTGTGCACAATGTCATTGCTACTGCTAGGCCTAAAGTTCACCAGAATCTGTACACAAAGAGGCCAAGGTCAAAGGGTCTAATGCGAGCAGCAGAAAAGTAGACAGAGAGAAGTGGCTGGCTCCTGCAGTACTGAGACTACCAAAAAAATATGCCCAGTCATCACTTCCCCATTTCTCTAAGGTTGTACAAAGGACAAACCCAACTGTAAGTCTGAGAGCAAGAGAACCCTTGATACTATCCTAAAGGTCATCTTCCAAGGCCTAGAGCATATGGAGAAGAGTGGAGGATAGATTTGGAAGTAAAATTAAAAACAATGAGCACCAGTCCCAAGAGCATGTTCCTGAAAGCCAAAGTGTCCTCTGCAAGGTCCAGGCTGTTCCCTCCATAGTCCTCTAAGAGTTCAGGCTGGCTGTCCACATACCACCTTCCAGGAAGAGAAATCTGAGAGTTTAAGATTCTCTTCCCACCCATATACACATGAATCTATGTTCTGAGGCTATCTTGCTGGAACAAAATCATCAGCAGAAGTGGTCCAGGGTATATGGGAAATACAGAGAAGCCCTATCAGGTAGGTATCAGGCCAAGAATCACCCATCAACATAAGGGAACAGTGGGAAGGTTGTCCTCACCCAGGAGTCCACACCTAGAGCTAACATAGAGCTAATGTGGAGTCAGTCACTTTGATGATTCATGCTATAGATAAAATAATATGTTATGAAAGAGATCACAGGAAAACAGGCAAGATCACCTGATGGTCATTTCATCCTGGATTAAATCTGATGGTCATGACTCTGATGACCCTGCAGCATCAGCTCCAGGCCCTTTTCCAATGACACACCATGTCCTGACACTTCCTCATTGGCACAATCTCTGAAAATATCCCCAGGCTGGCAGGATTTGAGTGACTGCCTACAGAACACCACAGATCTCAATGGAAACTTCCTTGGAAGTATAAGGAGCTGTTGTTGTCTGTTGTCAGCATGGTTTCCAACATCTTCCTCTTTGTACCCTCAACTGTATCTTGCTTTGTTTTATTTTTAGAATAGTAGACATCTGCCAGTTGAAGGAAAAACCCAAAAGCCCTTACTTAACTCAAGGACTGTAGAAAACAACTTGGTAGACACTATCTTTCCCTCAGTTTTATTAATAGTTTAATCCGACTTCCTGCAGGCCAGACTTCCTTTATTACAGTTCCTTGGACGGTTTGAATTGTTTATTTTTTTGTGTGGTTTGCATAAACATGTCACCAATAAGGTTTTCTTCCCCCACATATGGCCCCTACTCCCACCCACTGTAGCAAAATATTTGATGTATTTTTCAGTTGTGAGTTCTGAAGAAACATATTCTCATACAACATGGGAATGTCACATTTGCTCATGGCTTTCATGATATACAACTTGAGCTACTTGAGGTTAGAACAAATGACAACACTCATAACAAGCTATTGGGATGATATGTATGCTGCTGGGTTCTCTAGAGAAGCAGAACTGCATTACAAGAGAGGGTTTGTTAGGTTGATTTTCACCGTCAGAGGTGGACTCATCCCACAATGGCTGTCTGTAGGTTGGAAAACAGGGGAAAACAGTGGCTGATGTGTCCTAGAAACCACAAGTCCCAGATCAAGAGGCACCAATTGTAGTGGTATTGTGTTCCCCAAAATATTGTGTACCTTAATAAACTTACCTGGGGTCAGAGAACAGAAAAACCACAAGATACTTAGGCTAGAAAATGTTAGCACACGCCTTTAATCCTAGCATTCCAGAGACGGAGATCCCTCTGGATCTCTGTGAGTTCAAGGCCGCTTTGGAAACAGCCAGGCATGGTGACACACGCCTTTAATCCCAGAAAGCAGCCTTTAATCCCAGGGAGTGGTGGTAGAAAGCAGAAAGGTTTATAAGGCGTGAGGACCAGAAGCTAGAAGCATTTGCCTGATTAAGCATTTGGCTGGTTAAGCATTCAGGCTTCTAGCAGCAGTTCAGCTGAGAGCCATTGGGATGAGGACATGGAAGCTTCCAGTCTGAGGAAACAGGATCAGCTGAGGAATTGGCAAGGTGAGATAGCTGTGGCTTGTTCTGTCTCTCTGATCATCCTGTATTCACCCCAATAACTGGCTTCAGGTTTGATTTCATTAATAAGATCCATTTAAGATTCTTGCTCCAACCAATAATCCATCCAAAGGCCTAGGGGCCTCCGGAGAGTCACTGATGCAAGTCTAAATTCAAAGCTGAGAGTTGGTGTTCACAGATAATAATGAGACAGTTTGTTCATTTCATACTGCCCTTTTCACAGCTATGACATAGAATCAGCCTAGATATCTACCACTGCATGAGTGGATAATGAAAATGTGGTACCTATTCACAATGGAATTTAATTTAACTATAAAGAGACATGAAATCTGCAGGTAAATGGGTGGATATGTAAAATAGTATACTGGCTGAGGTAACTCAAATCCAGAAAGGCAAATGCTACACGTTCTCATATGTGAATCATACTGTCAGATCATTAGATGTGTGTGTGTGTTTAAATTGAAGTGCCTGTGGAATCAAGGAAACTAGAAAGTGGTCATTGGTGGGAAGGGGAAGAAAGGCCTTAAAGGAGAGGAATAGTTGAACACAGATAATATGAAGGGGAAAAGGGGAACAATGGGGAGGGAGGTTTAAGTGGAGAGAGAAAGGGAGAGTAGGGAAGAGGAGAAGATGGGGGATGGATAACTAATAATAACTATCACTAAGGATATATAAAGAAGCCTAATGGAACTACCATTTTATAAGTTTCCTAAATATATACATATGTGTGGAGAGATGATAGGTAGATAGGTAGATAAGTAGGTAGATAGATAAATAGATAGATAGATAGATAGATAGATAGATAGATAGATAAAAATGTTTTATTGGTATTACCTTACATAGGAGGTAATGCTACTGCTAGAGCTTGCCAAAATAAAAGCCCAGTGCCTTTTCTCAAGTTGCTGATCAGGAATGTCCCTCCCCACTCCAAGCTGGAATGTTAACTGGCTTGATCTTGTGTAGAAAACCACAGCTATAGTGGCTATTGTTCTGAGTGGCCCACCGGAACTTGATGGTAAGATCCTATTTCTGGGACAGGAGGTGGTTGCACACACCTTTGATCCCAGCATTCAGGAGGCAGAGGCAGGTGGGGGTCTCTGTGTAACTGAGGCCAGCCTGGTCTACAGAGTGAGTTCTAGAACAGGCTCCAAAGCTACACAGAGAAACCCTGTCTCACAAAACCAAAAAGACCCTGCTTCTAAAGACACCACTTACTTTGTTCACAGGATATATAGAAATCAAGCTGTACTAACTAGAAAGCTTTCTCCTTGCTAGTTAGCTTTCAGAGAGCAAGAAGGCGTTACAAAGGTCACTGGGGAAAAACATCAATAACAACCTTACCCAGCTATTAACCCTATGAGTTACAAGAATGGCTGCTGTGGCAAGACATGTCTATGGGCGCAATAGTGGCAGAGGTATTATGGGGGTAACCACCCAACTGCTAATTGTATGTGGGTCATACGCTACAGAGGAAAACACACACCTGATACTGTAAATCTGGCCAATAACCCATGGTTTGGGAGCTCATATCCCCCCAGGAGTAAGCCTACTACTCTTACTTTAATACATGGATATAGTGTCAAACTGCCCCCTAAATTCATATTACTGTACTGGTAGATTAGTACAGTTCTTGGACCACATAAGAAAAGTTGCTTTGTGCAGTTAGGCAGCAGTTAAGGCAGAAAGTGACAGCTGGCCAAAATATAGAGCTAAGAGTCTGTGGAGTGCTCAACCACAAATGGGACATCTCTGTCACATTTTAACTCCCATGGCTTATACATCATCAAAGAAGAGGTGGGGAGAAGATTGTAAGGGCCGGAGGTTGAATAGGAACTGAGCAAAACAGTATCTTCTGGACTTGACAGGACCAACAAACTCATGAACTCACAGCAGCTGTGGTTGCCTCTATAAGATCAAGTCAGTCAATCTCCTAGCTGAGAAACCACTGACATTTGATGGCTTTCGGGGAGGGAAAGTAAGTTTTCTTTAAGGTTGTGGTCCCTGGCAGGTTGACTGTATCTGTGGATGACCCAACAACTATGAGACTATAGATAACTCAAACTGGACTTGGTGAATTATAATGTCAAAAAAGAGAACACAAAGTTGGGAGGAAGTGGTGGAAGGAGGTGGACTGGAGAGGACTTAGGGGAAAGAATAGGTGGGTGAATATGATCAAAATATGTTGCATGTGTTCATGAAATTCTCAAAGAATTAATAAAATACAGTATTTCTATTAATTTATTAAAAGACTACTTGGGAGTCTAGCACATCATGCACCAGATCCTCTCTTCTACAGTTTTTTGTTCCTTCCAAGGGGACTCCCAGCCTACTGGATAATACCATGCCCATTTAGAGTGTGTCTTCTCCATTCAGTCTGCTGACCTGTATGACAGTCACCTCAGGGAAACACCCCACAGACACATCCAGGAGTGTTTTGTGCCTGTTTTCTACATATTTCTTAACATAGTCAATTACAGACAACAGTGTCCATCACCATAAAAGCACAAGCCACCTGGAACTACCAGAAGCTGGAGGAAGCCAGACATTTCTTCCTGGAGCCATCAGAGGATGAAAAGCCTGACCCATCCCTTGATTTCATGCTTGGTCTCCGAAACCCTGAATTCATACATTGGTGTTGATTTAAGGTAGCCTGACTGCAGGGCTTTTTGTCACTTTAGTTAAAGGAAACAAACACAGGGACTATTCAAACCCCTAGCTGAATTCTTCTGCATTACGGATAGGGAGTAAGAGCGTCAGCAAGTGATCCACAGTTTATGAAGTGTTACATTCAATGATTATTTTCAGTCCTCACAGTGACTCTGCGGGGTAGCAGTTATAACCCAAGGAGAACAAATGAGGCCAAAGCCTAGAAGCCAGAAGAATCTTTGTGCAAAGCTCACACTTTTCTCACCAAATCTCTGCCTGTGGCTCAGAGAAGTCCACATTCAGATCATGGGTAATGAGAAGCAAATTGGAGTGCACACTGCACACTCCAGAGCTCAACCACACCAAGCTCATCTCAACATCAGAACTATTTAACCATACCAAGGTTGGTTCAGTAGAATGGTTTCTAGGCTCATAATCGAGATTCTGAAGGTAATTTAAAATGGATGTAACCAAACAGAACAGTGGTAAACAGGCAGGTAATTTGAATGAGCAGAGAACACTGTTTATTTGCTTATGAAATTTGCTTAAAGAGTACTTTAAGATTCTCAGAAGCCAAGAAGATCAATGGCTTTTTGTAGGCAGACTTTTGTTTCCCACACACCAGTTCCCAAATAATCAACACAAAGACTCAATATTCATTATAAATGCTTGGCCAATAGCTCAGGCTTATTACTACCCAGCTCTTACAACCTAAATTAACCCATTTATACTAATCTACATTCTGCTACACAGCATTACATCTCTGTCATCTTGCACCTCTTATTTCCTCTCTGTGTCTCACTGGCGACTCCTCTGACTCCACACTTCTCCTTCCCAGTGTCCTTCATCTGGTTTTCCCTTCTAACCTTGTCCTGCCCAGCTATTGGCCAGTCAACTTATTTATTAAACTAATCACAGTGTAATTTATATAGTGTACAGAAGGATTGTGCCACAGCAGCTTCCCCAAACCAACTTGGTTTGAGGGACCCTTCATTCCACTGCTGTCTTGAAGATGCTTCATTTATGTGCTGCAAAAAGCAGCACGTGCCGGGGCATTGGTGGTGCACACCTTTAATCCCAGCACTCGGGAGGCAGAGCCAGGTGGATCTCTGTGAGTTTGAGGCCAGCCTAGGCTACCAAGTGAGCTCCAGGAAAGGTGCAAAGCTACACAGAGAAACCCTGTCTCAAAAAACCAAAAAAAAAAAAAAAAAGCAGCACGCCAAAGTCCAAAGTCCCATTGGTCTTAATAGTAATGAGCCAATGAGCTAGTTGAGCAAGTAATCAAAAAAACAAGAACAACTGTTCATGCAGCAAACCCCCAGTTTGCAATTACTTAGCAATTTCAACTCACATTCTGCCTCTGAGGCAGGCTGAGTCTCCCATTCAGAGGCTAATTAGATTAAATTAGTAGCAACACATTAGCTGGGGAGGCTTCATTCATTTTGGATGTTGTAGCTTTAATTGTTATCTACACCCAGAGAGCCACCCTTTGGCCTCTCTGTTGCCTCTACAGGCACTGGAGGGGACTGGATTCCTGTTGCTGAAGCTGGGACCCACCAGCCAACCAAGGCTGATCTGTCAGAGGATTCTACTTTGGGGCCATTATCCCAGCTGCTACAGAAGTAACAGGAAGGAACAGTGGCTTCCTTTACTTTTTATTTTAAGATGTATTTTATTATTTTAATAATGTATGTGTATGTATCTGCGTGTGTGTACATGTGCATATGTATGTTGGTATAGTAGAGTCCAGAAGCATCAGATTCCCTGGAGCTGGAGTTATAGGTGGCTGTGAGTCCCCACCCCCACTCCAGTGTAGCTACTCAAAATTGAACTCAGGTCTTCTGCAAGAGTACTAAGTGCTCTTCACTGTCATTGGAATGGGAATGTACTGGTATCTCACTGTGGTCTAGATTTGCATTTTCAATAATGCTAGTGATATTGAGCACATTTCCATGTGCTTATTGGCCAGTCATGTGTCCTCCTCAATGAGAGTCTATCCTAGTATTTTACTCATTATTTTACAGTGGAGTGGAAGTTCCATTATTAGGGTTTTACATATTCTGCATACAAATCTATCAAACACAACTGGCCTCTGTATCTGTGAGTTCTACATCTATGGATCCAACCAACCATAGATTGGAAATATTCAATGGAAATACTGCATGTATTAGCATGTCTAGTTTTTTTTCTTGTTATCATTCCTTAAGCAACACAACTATGTACATAGCATGTATATCACACTGTAGTTAAATATATGTTTCCTTCTGGTTTGTCTTTCTAATCTTCTGATGGTTGCTTTGCAAATGCAAAGCTAGTAGTATCCTCAATTTTAACAAGGTACAATTTATCTTTTTTTTTTTTTCACACTATATTTTGGCTTTGGACCTGAGAAACCATCTTTACCTAATCCAAGACCACAGAACTTTACCTCGCCTTCTCTTAGAAGTCTTTGGTCTGTTTTTCACCTGGCACTAACTGTGTATTGGGTATGGGATATGAATACACGGACATAGGGTATCCAGTTGCTGTAGCACCATTCTTTATTCTTTGAATTGCCCTTGCACTCTTTTCAATATCAATTTTCTTATGTTTGTGGATCTGTATCTGCTCTCTGGATTTTCTATTCAATTGACCTATTTATCTGTCATTACATCAACACCATGTGTTTTGATTGTTGCAGCTTTAAAATAAGTCTTGACATCATGTATTGTTAGTCTTAAAATTTTGTTCTTTTAAAGATATTGGGAGCCAGGAGTGGTGGCTTTAATTCCAGAACTCAGGGGGCAGAGGCAAGTGGATCTCTGTGAGTTCAAGGCTAGCCTGGTCTACAAAGCTCTGTCTTAGGAGGAAAGTTATTGAGATTAATCTAAGTTCTTGTATTTGCATATCAACTGTAGAGTTAGTTTGTTAATTCCAACAATATTCAGCAAGAATTTTGACTGGCATTTTGACCTATAAACAAAGAAATGTCACGTCTGAATTTACTGAGGTATTCCTTCATTTCTCTCATTGATGTTTTTATGTTGTTCTTGTTGTTGCTTGCTTGGTTGGTTGGTTGGTTTTGGTTTTTTAAGACAGGGTTTCTCTGAGTAACAACCTTGGCTATCCTAGAATTCTCTGTGTAGACTAAGTTAGCCTTGAACTCAAGGAGATACATCTGCCTCTGCCTTCCCAGTGCTGGGATTAAAGGTGTGCACCACCACTGCCCAGCTGATGTTTACATGCACTTGTATCCTTTGCAATGTTTATTCCTTAATGTTTCATACTTTTATACTGTTATATATGGCATTAAAACTTTCCATCTCTCACTTGCAAGGCTAAGATAGGAGGATCAAGAATTTAAAGCCAGCTGAACTACAGAGTCAGTCCAAAGTGGCCTCAGCTATGCAATGGGACCCTTCCTCGAACAGAACAAACTTTAATCTTTGATCACTCACTACTAGTAGATAAACTATGGGCCCTTGCTTTGCAGCCTTGACTGACTTAGTACTCCCTACATAAACCAAGACAGCCCCAAATCCACAGCAAACCTCCTGCCTTAGCCTTCTGAGCACTGGGATTACAGGTGTGCATGGCCACATCCACCTTGTCTCTTATTGTCTAGCTTCCTCGTTATTTTGTAGTCTTTTTAGTATCTCAGGTGGAAAGGTAAATCCAAACCATGTTGGCTGGAAGCAGAAATGTCACTTTTTTTAAAATGCTAATTAAAATTTGGGTGCCTTCCCCATGTGACTTTATCCTTTGCTTTGCATCTGATTATCTTTTAATTATGTTAAGACTAGGTTCCTGCTACTGCCATTGTCATCACTATTATTATTATTATTATTATCATTATTATTATTATTTGTTGTTGTTGTTGTTGTTGCTGCTGCTGCTGCTGCTGCTGCTGCAAGACAGAGTCTCACTATGTACCTCTGGCTGTCCTGGGACTCACTATGTAGACTAGGCTAGCCTTGAACTCATGGAAATCCACCTACTTCTACTTCCAAAGTACGTGAGATTAAAAGTGTGCATCACCTCACCTGGCTACCATCACAACTATTGAACATTGCGAAGAACTGTAACTCCCCATCTGCTGTAACTGCCTCCTGCAACTAGGGAAACATACAGAAACCAGACTGGAGGGAAGCCATGAACTCTGGACCAACAGCTGTGGAGCTGCTTGAGGGAGCCCCTGGCAGTGGGATCAGGATCCATCACTGGTGCATGACCGGGCTTTTTGGAGCCCAGTGCCTATGGTGGGACACCTGCACAGCCTTGGTACAGGGGGAGGGGAGTGGACCTGCCCCAGCTGAATGTGCCAGGCTCTGCTGACTCCCCATGGGAGGCCTTGCCTTGGGGGAGGTGGGAATGGGGGGGCTGGGGGGGAAGGTTGGGGGGCGGAAGGAGGGAGGAGAGGGGAATCTGGGGTTGGTGTGTAAAATGAATGAAAATTTTCTTAATAATACTTAAAAAAACCTCTCCTCCCCCTTTTCTCAGTTCTTGTCTGTCTAGGTGTCTGAGTTCTCTCCCTAGAACATACCATTAAACAGCCAACATGGCAGCACACAAATGTAATCATACCTGGAGTGGTGGAGAGAGGAGCATCCCTGGAGTTCACTGGCCGGCCAGCCTAGCCAAACTGGTGAGTTCCAAGTTCAGTGAGAAACCCTGTCTTAAAAAAAATGTTAGAGAGTGATGAAGGCAGGTTGAGAACTGATATTGCTCTCTACAGGTACACACACAGGGCAAACATGAACGCACACAAACACATTGTTTTCTCGTAGTCTATTAGTGTCATATTTGCTTTTCTTTCTAGAGGAATTACACAGTCAACAGGCCCTCCCATGAGAGACCCCACAATCCTGACCTCCTCCAATCTTGGTCATGATTAATTGGAGCAGGGTGATACAGCCAAAGCCAATTGTGAGCTCAGGTGAGCATGCTAAGCAGTGATTGTAGAGTGGAGTGGCATTGACTAGGTGAACAGGGTGATCCCCAAATTCATTGTGCAAATCAGAATGGCTAAGCCCCAAAAGATTGGGATCAGTTGATGGGAGTAACGCTTTGGTGGGAAGTTTCTTTATGGTGGGTATGTTCTAAACTTAAAGAGAGATGGCAGCTGTGCAACATGGTAAAAATACCAAATGCTACCCATCTGTGAAGTGAAGAATGAGCAAGTTCACTATGTGAATTTCACTAAAGAACTGAAGAGGGAAAGCATGGCCTTCACCGCAGGAAACGGCTGCTTGGGGGAACCTGAGTATCATTAAGAAGTCAGGCAAAGTGCCCAGTTCTCTAAGAGTGGGGAGAATGAAGGAGTCTTAAGCAATAGGGGCCAGTTGTTGACAGGTGGCAAGGGTCAGATTCTGCAGAGCAAAACTGGACTTGCTTTGGCTGGAAAGAGTTAGAGAGAAGTGTGTGTGCCATACTGTCCCCGTCACAGTTCTCAGCACTTCATTGGTGCAGAAACAGCTAAGAACAGAGCACAACTGCCACAGCTGGAGCCAACACTCAGCAGAGTGGCAAAGAGCCTGATGTGTGAAAATCAGTGGTGTGGGTTAGATTCTACTTACAAGGAGGGAACACCAGAGCATTATAAATGAGAAGTAAAAGAATCCAGTGGCACCTCAAAGGTTATAATCTCCAATGCATTACAATACTGTGATACTACAGAGGTATTTCTATCTCTTGTGAAAGATCAAACTACACGCTTGGAGGAGTCAGCCATAGTCACTTCCCATTCTCATCTCCCCCATCTGAATATTATCTTGTACTATAAAATGCCACTCTAAAATTTTGCCATGGTGTTGTAAGTACAGGGTTGGCGACGATCTGATAATAAAGACTAGTCTCACCAGTGACCTCAAGGAGGCCATCTCCCATTCACAGCAGAGATAAAACCCAGATTATACACCACTGCTAGACTGGAACCGATTCTCATCTTCCTGTGCAATGAGAACACCAACCACACTGTCATGAGAGGTCTGAAAATAATTCCAATCTCTGTGAAGATATTATGCGACAACAAGCAAGCAAAAAACAAATGAGATCCAGAGAATAAAAAACACTTTGGGGTATCTGCTGTATTCAGAACTGCCACCTCATTAAACTCACACCAGTCTGTTCAAGATGACCATTCAGATACACCCACCAATGTGGCTGGAGCACTCGGTATCTTCTGTCACTCTGTAGGAAACCGAGGGCAGTAACTGACAGACTCATGTCCTAGGGTGGGAGATCACTCCTTTTAGAAACTACATTGAGTACTGGAGAGATGGCTCAGCCTTTAAAGGGCGGGCTCACAACCCAAATGTTAAGAAATCACATTGATTCGGTGATGGAGAGATGTTTATTCTGTAAAGTGCTCACCATGCAAGCATGAGTTAGAACCCAGAACCCTCTAAAAAAAAGCTGGGCAGGATGGTGACACACATCGTTAATCTCAGCACTCAGGAGACAGAGGCAGGTAGATTTCTGTGAGTTTGAGACCAGTCTGGTCTACAAAGAGAATTCCAGGACAGTTAGAGCTATGTAGAAAGACCATGTCTCAAAAATTAAAGAAAGAAAAAAAAAACACTGAGAAAATCTTGAATTTAAACATTCAATAGGAAAAAAAAAAAAAAGATATACAGGGCATGCTAACATTCATCAAAGTGTTTCCAAAATGGTATTGTACTAAAATCCAGAGCACCCTATCACAAGCCATATAATGGCATCTGCTGCTATAACAACAGACACACTGGCAAGAAGGAGCCAGACATAAATAACTGAAGGAAGTAACAAGCTTGTGGTCCAGCAGGCGGGGAGGAAACACTAGAGGTCAGCGTGCTGGGAAGCACCTCACCCCAATGTCCTCTGGTGTTTGCAGATGACCTCCCAGTAGCTTTGCTGTGTCACTCATACATTGATAAACACTGGTAATGGGACTGCTTGAGAGAAATAGTTCTCTGAGGAATTCGTCTGGCTTTTAAGTGTGGCTCCATTACAGGATTACATGGCGCCACCAAGTCCAATACCCAAGAAGAGAGAGTGGAAATGGGACCCAGGCTGCTCAGGCAAAATGACAAGGGAGACGGTTCTGATTCTGTGGCAGCAGATAACATTTTCTCCTCCCAAAGAACCACAAAGCGTTTTAAAAAGCAAATGGAATAAAGATGTGGGCGAGAGGTTCCTCCCTGGGATAAGCAGATGGGGAGGAAGAAAATGAAAAGCAGGTGAATCGCCAAAGAAAAGGCAGTCCAGTGAAAAACATCAAAATGCAAGCACTAATTATATGCCAGTCTTCAGGAAATGAGAGATAACAAACCAGAAAAACAATAATTTAGTGAAGGTTGAGCAACTGATTCTTTCCCCAAAGGCAATGAAAGAGAGAAGCAAGCATCTTTAAATGCTGGCAATTATGCAGATGGTAGAAAGAAGAAAGACTGGATTTTATTCCCACATAACAAGGGACAGGATTAGGAAGACAAAGCAATTTGAAGTGTTTACAGTTTCGAGATAGCCCACATCTCAGTAAGCATTCAGAATGCATTATCTGAGCTGTGAAAAATTACCCTCAGAAATTACTGAAATTAATCAAGTAGTTAAACATTTATTTAACACAAGCTTAGAAGTTAGAGGAGAAAGGTCAGTTGAGATGAGCCAAGCAGAGCTGAGTCCACATGTTTCTGCCTGTGAAATGTCCCGTGTTTGCTTAGGAGCAAAGGTTCATGTGCAAGGGAGGCGTGTGGAACCCTCACTCCCTTCAGGGACTCCAGCCTGCACTTGGGAAAACAGCTGCTGTTGTCAGCAATCCTTGCAAAGAGCAGCTGATGCAACCCTTAAATGACCTGGGGCCCTTGACCCTCCGTGACGTTGGTACCCAGTTTGGGTGTTTGGGCAACGTTGGAAATTAAACACAGCCCCAAGTTACTCATCCCTCAGTTGCTAAGGTCTAGACTCCAATGTCCCGATAGTTTGCCTCTTCTCACACCCTTTACACCACAGGGTAAGCAAACAGGAGAGCATTTCTGAACAGACACAAGGAGGCTCTGCTGTGTCACTTTAACAGCAAGGAAAATCAGCCACTGGGAGACAGGCACACAAGAGCAACTTCTCCCTGAGATTCCTGGTGCGACCCTCTGTGAGGGGGTAGAAGAAAGACTCAACAGGAAGCTCTTCCTCCCACATATACCAAAATGAGGACACCTAAAACTGTCCCATGGTCAAGAGGAAGAAGCTGTAAGGACAATGCCATGCCATGTTTTTGTCAAATCACCTTAACGCAAGAACTCACCACTGGTCCCTTTTCTTAGAATTTTCTGTGATTTGTGTGTGTGTGTGTGTGTGTGTGTGTGTGTGTGTGTGTGTGTGTGTGTTTCCAATACTGAGAACTGAATTTAGGCCCTTGCACATACTAAGGAAGCAGGCTTCCACTAAGTTCTACCCCTCACCCTGGACCAGTATTTTCACAAGGGAAAGAAATTAAGTTACTTTTCAAAGCTGTCCCTTTAGCATCCTTCGGTTACCCTAGAATTTAATTTATATCTTCAAGATGCATGAAACTCTGAAGGTTCTGTTTGGGGAAATGAAGGAAAAACACACAAAAGCTTCAGAACCAGGAGTGTCTCTGTTCAAATGCAGACTTTGTCATTTACTATCAGTGTGATCTTATTCGACAGACCTCAGTTTCATCATTTGCAAGACGGAAATCTGCCTTCTGCAAAGACTTGATGCAATGGCTTACATGAGCTAATGTGTTTAGCATTGTGGCTAAATTTCTGAGCATCATGGCTCAGAAAACACCCAATAAATAGTAGCCTGTGCTATTAACTCTCATTACTGTTAAATAAACAAGAATTTTGTAATTAAATTTTTTTCTAAATGTTGTTCATTTTAAACCCTGATGTGAGAGTTAATATGACTCACACTACGTACCCTCTGTGCTATGTGAAAAATGCAAGGTAAACCTATGGTGAAGTCAGAACAGAGTCAGCATTAAAACATTAGAGAGAGGCTAGGGTTGTAGCTCAGTTGGTAGAGTGCTTGCCTGATACACACAAAGCCATAGGTTCAATCCCCATCTCTGCATAAAACCGAACATGGGGTAGGCAGTGGTAGTGCATGCCTTTAATCCCAACACTTGGGAGGCAGAAGCAGGAAGATCTCTGTGAGTTCAAGGCCAGCCAGGGCTACACAGAGAAACCCTGTCTCGAAAAACAAAATAAACAAACAAAAACACAGGGACAGTAGCACACAGAGTAATCCCAATATCCTCGACTGCATAGGCAGTTCAAGGCAAGCCTAGAATACATGAGACCCTGTCTCAAAAGGCAAGTAAAAGGAGAGAGAAAGGAAGGAGGGACATTACATTCAAATATTAAGAAGAAAAATTAAAATTTTCCTTTCCAATTGAGTTAGGGGTTGCTCTCAGCAAGTACTGCCATTCCCAGTTGAATGAGACACTGGCATTCTCCCTGATCCCCAGTATGACAATGTTGGTGTTCTTAGATTCTATAGTGTCAGGAAGCTCAGATGATGATGATACAATATAAATTCCCAAGAAGAGCACATTTGTGAAGAACATCAGTACTTCAAATACTATTCATCCCAGTAAGGGAGGATGTATCTTCACAGAGCTTGTTCTGAGCTCATCATTCATTGTAAATTTATGCCTCACACTTAGAGCTGGGGGCTAGCAGTGGAAAACAGAGGTGCTATCACTATTTTAAGCATAGAGAAAAATGGAGAATCAAGACACTGACCCAGAACTAATCCTTTGGAAATATCTTCCATGAAAATTGGGGTTCCTTGGCTGTGCACTCAGAACCTCATCTCATATTCTAGATCTGCACTAGAAAAAAACACATATCTTTCCATGCCTTCTGCCTCCCCCCAAAAGATGGGCTGCATCAAGCCCATCCTTTTGACCCAGTTTTCAAGAAGAGCAAAGATGCTGTGTGCTAACTCCCACCTTCAAACAGTTGAGAATGCATCAAATCACAGGAACCCAAGTCACAGCCAGAAATCTAGGGGGAAGAAGCACCTAGCTGGAGAGGGAAACGGATGCTGACTGTCAGCCCATCCTAGTGTCCAGGGCTGGGGCAGCACAAGGCTTGGAGGCTGAAGGGCTAAACGTGACCAGTGGATCTGTCACTTGCTAATGGCTGTGTGATCGCAGTAAATGCTCTTTATTGTTCCACATTAGACAAAGAGGTTGGACCACACCCTTTCTGAGAACTTTGCCAGAAAAAAACATATACCTTCCTGTAAGAGGTACAATAAGGTTAATGGGAGACATCTCTCAAATGTGCCCATTTCATCTTTGTGGTCATTGTTCTTTTCCTGGTGGGTTATTCCACCAAAGTGGCAATAAAATTGAGGCTGTTTTCTACCTAGAGGACTATCCAACCTCAGCACTTTAAGGTGCACTGGAGATGCATGCAGTTAGAAGCAGGACTGTAGTCGAACAAGCTCTGCAGTCCTCCAGTACCACATCTAAATCTCTAAGAGTGTGAAATGGCTGTCCTGTGTAGCTGGAAGTTTTTCTGTGCCCTGTTTTTGAAAGCCACTCTTGTGAACATGACTGGGCTGAAAAACCTCTTTCACTGCTTATAGGTGCTGCATGAAGGCTTAAACATCCTAAGACATTCTTTCTCTATAATAAATAAATGAATAAATAAATGTTAAAAATTCTAGACTAGAGAGATGACTCTGTGGACATGTGTGGCACACAAGCCTGACAACCTGAAGTTGGATCCCCAGAACCCAGTTTGCAAGAAAAGCAGAAAGATGCTGTGTGCTAAATGCAGACGGAGTAGTGTACGCATCCACAAACCTAGCAGTGCTTCAGGGAGACGGGAAGTGAAGACAAGAGCCCCACAAGTCCTCTGGTCAGCTTCCCTAATGTGTGTAGTAATGAACAAGACAGACCTTGTTAAACAATGTGGAACCAATGGTTGTCCCCTCACCTGCACACACATGCTATGGCATGTGCATGCCCCTCACATACACGGGGGGGGGGGGCAGGGAGAAGGGGGAGGAGGAGAGGGAGATTTTAAATCTTAAAGTAAAGCTTCTCAAACTTCAGACTTCATTTTTAACATATAGTGGTTCTATACACTGTGTACTGCTCAGTGTGATCTTGTCATGCAGGTAACAGATCAATAGGTCTGAGACTCTTCAGATCTAACAGACTCAGAAGGGCTGTAGCTACAAGGACCACCCTTTGAGGAGCAATGCCTAAGCTTGTCTGTACCACACCCTTGGCCCAGCCTTGTCCCAAGTACAAAGAACTAAGGCAGAATATCTTAAGTTGAGGACTCTGACACAGACAATCAGAGACTCGGGGACTGGTGTTTGTTTTTGCTTTTCCCAGTAAATATTGAGTACTAATCGTGGTTCTATACACTGTGTACTGCTCAGTGTGACGCTCAGACACACATGTTCCCAGGGCCTGGCTCTGTAGTTTCCTCCCTCCTATGTTATCCCTATTTCCTGACCCTCTCCTGAAACTAGATCTCTGGGTTTGTGTTTAAATTTCTTCAATTATTAAACAAAGATAGAAATATATCTACACATGGAAATATAATCTAGTCCAGTCACTATGGAAATCAGTATGAAGGTTCCCGAAAAAAACTAAAAACAGATCTACTATACAACCCTAAAGGACTCCACATCAGCATACCACAGAGACAACTGATCATCCATGTTTATTGCTGCTATGAATCAGAGGCTAAGTATAGAAGCATCTATCAACAGACGAATGGATAAAGAAAAAACAGTGGTGTTTTGTTTAGCCACAAATAAGAATGAAATTACATAATTCCTTGAAAAGTGAGTACAACTGGAAATCATCATATTAAGCTAAATAAGCCAGACTCAAAAAGACAACTATCATGTGTTTCTCTAACACGTGGACCCCAGGCTTTATATGGACACACACACATACACACACACACACACACACACACACACACACACACACACGACGTGGAAGCAAAAGGAAGGTGAAGAAAGGAAGGAGACTAGGAAGAGGGGAGAAGGGAGAAAGAGAAGAGAAAGGTACAGGGCATTAATATACTGATATTACATTATATAATTATTGCATATAAATTAATATAAGACTTTATGTACTTGGAAGGAATTGTCTTTGTGAAACCCACCATTATGTATAATGAGCAGTAGACCAGTAAATAAAAAAAATTCCAAGTGAAATCTCTGCCTGTGCTGCAGGTACTCCAGGAGAAGCTTTAGAGTGATACTCTGTTCCTCCTCCTAACCGAGCACCACCATCAGTTCTGTTCCACTAACACCTTGGCCCATCTGCTGTGATGGAGCAGATCACTCACTAGTGCCTCCCTGATTTCTCTACCTCGGGAAATCTGCCATTCACTCTTGAAGAGTAGCAGTCCTGATGGAAAACTTTAAGCTTGCCAGTTCTTACACTCTGGCAAAATAAATGATGGCAAAAAAGAGAAGTCAGTGGGTGACAGAAATGAAGGCATCAACCAAATCATCCAAAAAGTGGTCACAAAGTAAGAACAAAGATGCTCTTGGAAACATGTTGTAAAAAGACAAAGAAATTTAAAATAGCCTAATGATTTATTTATATATGGAATACCATACGGCTTTTGAATGCTTTGTTTAGTTGTTTTGTTTTTAGATTGATTTATTTCTATGTTTGGTAGGGTATGTACCCACAGACACCAGAAGAGGGCATCTGATCCCCTGGAGCTGGAAGTACAGGCTATTGTGAGCCACCCAATGTGAGTCCTGGGAACCAAACTTGGACTTTCAAGAGCAGCAAGTGCTCTTCACCACTGAGCCACCACTCCAGCCCCCTTGATGCAAATGAAGAAGTAAAACTATCAGGGTTTGCAGATAATGTGATTTTCTATGTAGAAAATCCTAAGGAAAATACTGATTAAAAATGATTAGAAGAGACCAGGCAGTAGTGGCCCCCACTCCCAGCACTCAGGAGGCAAAGGTAGGTGGATCTCTGTGAGTTCGAGGCCAGCCTGGTCTATAGAGGGAGTTCCAATAACAGCAAAATGATTAGAAGTAATGAGCAAGTCCAGCAAGATTGCAGAATACTAAATCAATAACAAAAATATTTATTGTTAAACACTAGAAATGAATATTAGAGAAGAGAGTGTATGATTCCAGAGAATGTTCCACACGGGTAAATCCACAGAACCAGAAAGCAAGTCGATAGCATCCAGGGGCTGAAAGCAGGAGAAATGGAGTGACTGCTGATGGATATAGGAGGGTCTCAGTTAAGAAATGGAAACATGTGAAAACCAGATAGTAAGAAGGTCTGCACGCCTTGTGAATGTACTAAGAGGCTCTGATCACACTGTCCAGGTGACTTTTTCATGTAAAAAATATATTTCAATTATTCTTCTCCAAAAAGAAATTGCAAATTAAGCCATAGAAACAAAAATAGATAAATGTGTTGAACTTTTTGTAAAATTGAATTTGTAATTTAAGTTATATGCCAGCTAAATCTGTCTTCTGTATCTGGCACCTCCTATTTTTATTTTTGAATCTGCTCACTCTGTGGTCCGAGCAGCTACCCCTCCTCATACTTCCTGAGTTGACCATCCTTGTTCTGCCTTGGTCTGTTCTCTCAAGGCTCCCTAGGCAGTACCAAATCACCTTTGGGAATGCTACATGCCTTGTTACATAATTTGAGCTTTGTATATTGTGGTATTTTATTTAAAGATAGATTCTCATGGCCTGAGGAGAAGGCTCAGCTGGCGAAGTGTTTGTTTACAAACATAAGGACCTGAATTTGATCCCCAGAATCATGAAAAAAAAAAAAAAAGCCAAGGGCGATTGTCTGTGCTTATAATCCCTGAAACTGGGCAGGAGGAAGGTGCAGGTGGATCCTTGAGGCTGGCCGGTCAGCATAGCCTCATTGGTCGAGTTCCAGGATAGTTGAAAGACCCTGCCCAACAATAAAAAAGGCAGACAGTAGTTGCATAAATGACATATGAGGTTGTCCTCTGGCCTACACACACACATGCTTGCATACACACATACACACACCCACACTAACATACAACTCAACTAATTGATAGAGCTTATAAAAATATATTCTCTTTTTAGTCTTCTTTCTGACAAAAAGGAACTTGTATTCTTACTCATCTCTCTGACAATGATTCCAAATATATATATATACACCCCTGACCTTGGAGTCAAACTGTCCTATCTTTAACTGACCACAGGGGCATTCATAGCCACTCCCCAGCACTTCATATACTTTATAGACACAACCATGGTCATAGCCTTCCATTGCCCATTTCCATTATGAAAATAGCCCAAGTTCTCACAACTTCCTAGAGTCAGAACATATTTCACCTTTAGTGGGTCTCTCTGAGGCTGCTGCCACTGCTGTTCCCACATACTGGTGAGGAAAGTGAGCCTTAGCAGAGTGGCAGTCCCAGGGCTTGGGCCCAGGTCACTTCTGTTATCCTTGTCATTGAGACTTGAAATCTCTGGAGAAACATCAGTTCTTCTCTGTTCTATTTTTTCCCACCAGCCATGAAGATCTGCATGAGGTTGAGGACTGAGCTGACAGACACTGACCACCAATGGGGTCTTCCTTTAATTCTTCCATGGTGATGTCTTACTAGTTGGCCTTTCCATTTCCATGGTTATCAGACTTTAGCATCCCCAGAATATTTTGATGGCTTTAAAAAATACAAATAAATGGGGCTCATCCCACATCTGACTCAGTAGGTCTGGAGTGGAACCAGAGTATGTGTATTTCTGAGGAGTTCCCAAATGATGTGGATAATGCCAGTCCTGAGACCTCACATTGAGGACCAGTGGTCCAAGCCCTCTTGACTGGGCCTGGCCCTGCATGCGGTACTTCACTTCATTTACCCAAAGGCAAACTGGTAACCTCCACTTTTCTTCCTAACCAGACTATGAGTATGAGGCCAAAGTGCCCACTTTCTTTGTCTTTGCCTCATAGTTTACTCAATGTAGCCGTAGCAGGCAAAACCCACCACAGACTTGCCAGAACACTCACCGTGAGCTTTGCCCTGCAAGTAGCTAACATTGTGACTTTGGCACACTCCTCAGCATCTCCAAGGTCAGCTGCCACCTCTGAAAACCGAGATGCTAGGCATGGCTGCTTTGTGGGGCTAGTGTGATCATTAAGTGACACAAGAAATGGCGGGACTTGGCACAATCAAGTAGACACTGGTTCCCATTAAATACTTGCTATTCCTGTGACTGCATCCTGTTCTTTTCCATGACTACAGTGTTTCCCTCTAGATCTTTATGCACAAAATCTCCTTTGCAGAATATTTGTTTTCCTTATTACTAAACCATTCTTTTTATCCTATTACACACTGTGACAATAACTGGATGACATAATTTGAAAGAAAGAAAGAAAGAAAGAAAGAAAGAAAGAAAGAAAGAAAGAAAGAAAGAAAAGAAAGAAAGAAAGAAAGAAAGAAAGAAAGAAAGAAAGAAAGAAAGAAAGAAAGAAAGAAAGAAAGCAGGAAAGACTTTGTTCATGAGATTGTCCAATGTAGAGACAGCAGACCAGGTCCCAAGCTGCCTCTTTATGATATAGCTGAAGAATACTCTTGAGACAGAGAAGCAGTGTGATTTAAGGTTTAGGGAGATGGATCACTAATTAAGAAAATGTTCTACAGCTGGATCTTATGGAGGTATTTTTTTCAACTGAGGTTCCCTCCTCTCTAATGACTCTATCTCGTGTCATTGACATAAAACTACCCAGCACACTGATCAAATGAAAAGATCAATTGATCAACTGATCATAGGGTGCCCAGCCCCAGTTGATACATCTACCAAACAATCCCTATACCTATGGCTTTGGAAACATTGCAGAAGAGGGGGCAAAAAGATTGTGAGATCCAGAAGACCAGTATATCTACCATAGAATAGTGTCCTCTATATATGACAGGGAACTGCACACACGAAAGTTTAACAATATGCTCACCTAAACAAGACCTGCACAAAGGCAACACCGGCATATATCCCAATATAGCCCAACACTTATCCACCCCTAGATGAAGAGCTATGAGCAATGAATGGCTGCTAAAGGGGCGAGAATCAGTCTTCTCCAGGGATGCTCAACCCGATAGATGATTGATCCCAAGTGGTCAGCACTAAACACATATACACATGAGCAACACTCAATGGACTCAGCAGGATACACACATAATAATAATTAAAGAATAGGTCATGAAGTTGAGAGGGAATGGGGGACACAGGAGGAGTTGAAGGAGAAGAGGGGGGATGGAAAAGATATAATTACAGTATTCAAGTATAAAATTCTCAAAAATAATAATAAAATAAATATTTTTAAAGGATACTTACTGCTTATGCAGAGGTCTGTACCTCCCAGGGATCCAGAGACAGGATTGAGTCAGGAACATAAATGTCACCTCTTTCATGGAGTTGGGGTCTTTCTGAAGAATTCCTCCTTTGGGAGGGGCCATCAAGCACGTGCTCCACTGTTCCTCCTGGTGGCTCTTTGCCACGTCCTGGACAGGACAGCCTCCCAGTATTTGGCTGTTCTTCATGGTCTTGGTTTCTCCCCTCCACAACAGAGTATCAGCACTTCAATCCCAGTTCAGGCTCTGCCTTCTAGAAGATCTGGGCCAAGACAGTGATTTTACTTTCTCAGTTTGTAAAATGTGTAGCAATGGCTCATTGGGTCATGAAGGAAATGATTAGCATAATAACATAAACTATAGCTCACAAAAGCATCCAAACATAAACAATGAGCTGGGAGCTCCTGTGAATCCAGAACATGAGTCTGTGTGGGTCAAATAAGTATTCATTTCACATAAGAAACAAAAAGAAAATTTGAGGCAGATGTGTGTCTTACTACTTCCTAGTGTGTGGTTTTGGGGAGACTTTATCTAACTTTTGTCTCACACCACACACACACACACACACACACACACACACACACACACACACACACAGGCTCTATTAAAACAATTGAGCTTTTTTGAGCTGGGTGGTGGTGGTGCACACCTTTAATCCCAGCACTCCTAAGGCAGAGGCAGACGGATTTCTGTGAGTTTGAGGCCAGCCTGGGCTACAGAGTGAGTTTTAGGGAAGGCACAAAGCTACACAAAGAAACCCTCTCTCAAAAAAAAGAAAAAGAAAAAAGTGAGTTTTTCTAAAACAAGTGCAAAAGAAAGGTTTGCACTATGTAGTGTTGCTAAAACCTTAGTGACATCATGCAAACTTCCACTTGTACTCAAGCACGTAGCTTGTTTTGCTGCAGGAATCTTATAAAATCCACTCAAATTTATGCACATTATGTCTAAGGTATTCACAAAATTTCCTTTTTAAAACATTCCTATTGTCATCATATAAAATGCAATGATTTAAAATGTGGGAAGATCATTTTTACTATATATGTGTGAACAGGTATTTTATCTTGAAGGTGGGTAAAAATGCCTGTGTCCGATGTATGAATCAACTTCCAGTATACATGACAGCCTGGGTTATGTGGTGCCACATACCACACTAGTACCAGCTTTGCAAAGCAAACACAATAGGATTTCCTTTGTAGTGTGGCACATAGAGTAGGCGTCTTCTGAGATCAATGCAATGTGGAAAGAGAGGGGGTAGACACAACAGCCCCTTTATATCCTTGCTTCTAAGAACATTTTGGGAGATGCTAAGGTACTTGAAGGAGGGAGAAATACCAACAGTGTGGTTATTGTTGATTACTAAGATGCTGTGCTACAGGAAAATGATTTGTGCGTGTTTGATTAAACAGCCAGGGAGAAATCTTGGCACAGTGGCTGAAACCTATGGTACTACCTACTTCAGAGGCTGAGGCAACAGGATTGGGAATTCATAGTTATCCTGGGCGACACAGTGTGAGCCCTTATCAAAGGGAAAAAAAAAAAAGCTGGAGAGATGTGATATAACTGGACTGGATGTTGATGGAATGTTTGTTCCATGCTCAGCACAAGGGGGCGCTCGCTGCCAGGTAAGTCAAAGAAGCTACATGGGGCCATCCCTCTGCACCTAGCTGGCCTCCCAGAATAAGCAATGGCTGATAGCAAGGGTCTTAATTAGCATTTAGGAAAACGAATAAAACTGCATGTAAGTAATGCATACAATTTGTCCTCAGTATGTGGCATCAAGAAAAGCAAGCAGAACACACAGGCCACCATGTTCACTAAGTGAATTCAGACGGGTGTGCGGGTGAAGACTGCGCAGATGAAGCTTGCAATAAAGGATGGTAAATTCAGAAAAGGCTGTATTGTTGACTGTAGGAAATTTGTTCAAGTGGCAACTTCAGCAAAATGTTCAGTATTTTGAAAGACCTGATAAATCAATAACTTCAGGCCCCAACTATTACCAATAGTTTGCTTATCCAGATCTGCTCAGGTAGCCAAGATATACTGCAAACAGCTCAGTCCTCTAAAGTGAGAGCTTCCCCGGGGCTAGATGGTTTCCTTTGCTGTTTGGCAAATGGATCAATGGTACATTGTGGGGCATATTTAACATTAGTGTCCAAATATCGCAACAGATCATGAACAAAGTATATTCAGGGATAGACACAAACCAAGAGCAGATTAGGTCAGGCGTGGTAGCTCATTCCTGTAAACTAAGCACTAGAGAGGCAGAAGCAAGAACAGTTCTGCAATTTCAAGGCCAGGCTGTCTAGAAGGTGAGTTCCAGACCAGCCAATGGAACCTTGTCTCAAAAAACAGACAGACGATAGGTAGATAGATAGATAGATAGATAGATAAGGCCCCCACCCATTCACCCTGCCTCTCAAGCTTCAATAGCCCAACATTCAGCTTTTGAGCAGGATTCCATCAACACCATAACTATCAGGATGCCAGGAGAAGCCATAAGGAGAAATCTTGCCTAGGCCTGCCTCTCTCTCTCTCTCTCTCTCTCTCTCTCTCTCTCTCTCTCTCTCTCTCACTCACTCACTCTCGATTCATTTATTTCACTTAAAGATTTTTTATTTTAAATTTTTTTTCATTTTACATACCAACCACAGTTCCCCCTCCCTCCCCTCCTCCCACTCCCTTCACCTCCCCCACCCCACCCCACTCCCCATCCACTCCTCAGAGAGGTTAAGGCTTCCCATGGGGAGTCAACAAAGTCTGGCACACCAAGTTGAGATAGGACCAAGTCCCTCCCACCTACATCAAGACTGAACAAGATATCCCACCACAGGGGTTGCTTAGGTCTCTTAAAAGTCACCAAAAGGCTGCCATTCACAAGTCCTGTGCTGTTCTAAAATACAGCAAATAAGAAAACAAAAGGGGACCCTTGCCTATTCATTGGCTTTGTAGCCAGATATGTTATACCTTCACAAAATATTGCAAAAACATTAACCTTGCCTCCAGCATGAATCATATGTCCCCACCCCAGCTTTGTGTTCATTTGATTTACCAGTTTTAGGATGGTCCAAACATGATCATATTTAGTAGAAACCTTTAACTTCAATATGTGTCTGCAGAACCACATTTTTTTTACTTACAAATTACAATGTGCTTAGCAGGTCATGACTCCACCATAACTCAAGGAATAGATGCATATTCTTTTATTAACAGGTACTTTATTTAAATTGTGGTAGATCTTTTCAAATGTTCCTGAAATTGTCTGAGTGTGCCCCACAAACCATTAAGTGTCATGCACATAGAAAATAATTCTGGGAATACCATTTGGGGGAGGTGATATAATTGGGGGACATGCTTATCTCCTAGCTTTTCTTGGCCTTGAGGGGGGAGGCTAGAATATTTGCAGTCTTTTTTTTAAATATTTTTTATTTATTTTATGAGCATTGGTGTTTTGTCTGCATGTGTGTCAGTGTAAGGGTACCAGATTCCCTGGAACTGGAGTTACAGACAGTTGTGAGCTGCCATGTAGGTGCTGGGAATAGAACCTGGGTATTGGTGAAATTATTAAGGCCATTCCACATAGTTAAAAGGGAGGTTTATTTAGTGGCGTAACTTACAAATGAAGGGATAGGTAGGTAGTAGGGTCTGGGAAAGGTGTGGCACAGTCAGGTGGTGTTCTCTGGAGAACTCTGCTCGGTCTACCTCCAGCGTCCAGGGTCCAAGAACCAAAGAGAGCCCCCGCATCCAGAACTTGGGTCTTCAATGTCCTCTCTCAGCCCTGCCTTGTAGGCGTGACCATTACCGAAGCCTCAGTGGGGGTTGGGACTTCCAAGTCAAAGCTGGAATGGCTACCCACTACACCTGGGTCCTTTGGAAGAGCAGCCAATGCTCTTAACCACTGAGCCATCTCTCCAGCCCCCCAATGTTTACAGTCCTGAGCATAGGATCCATATGGTGAAATTCCATACAAACATGAAGCTAAAGCTTGAAGAACAGTGACAGCTATCAGCCAGAGGAAAATGTCTCTGTTCAGCTGAGATGTCTCCTGGCAAACAGGAAGTTTTGGCTGATGGTGCAGCTATCCAGTATCACAGTGTTTTCTCTTTTTCCTGGAAACTCTCCCTAAGAAATACATTTATGACACAGAATAGTATGCACACATATATTGATATGTATTTACGTATGTATGTATGTATGTATGTATGTATGTACACACACATAAGAGAAACAAAAGTTGCCCAAATCAGAACTTTTCTTTCGCTTTCAAATGTGCTTTGTTTGATGTTTTCTCCTATCTTTCCTTCTGTTCATTTTTGGTAGAAATGGCTCAGCAGTTAAAAGAACTTGTTGCTCTTGCAGAGGACCAGAGTTCAGTTCCCAACACTTACATGGCAGGTTACAACCATCTGTAACTCCAGTTCCAGGGTATCTGACAGGCTCTTCTACCCTCCACAGGCATCAGACATTCATACAGTGCAAGACATATGCAAGCAAATATCCATACACCTAAAATAAAATAAACAAATCTCTTAAAGAAATATCACTCAGTTGGAGAATAGACCAGCAGATTCCAGAGATTGTGAATGGGAGTGGGAAGAGGGAGGGGAAACTCTGGGTGGGAGGGCAGTTCTGCATCTTGACTGACTGGCAGGAATGGCTATACAAATGTGTGCATGAGAGGAAATCTCTCTCTCTCTCTCTCTCTCTCTCTCTCTCTCTCTCTCTCTCTCTCTCTCTCTCTCTTTCTCTCTCTCTCTCTCTCTCTCTCTCTCTCTCTCTCTCTCTCTCACACACACACACACACACACACACACACACACACACACACACACACCAGTGTGTACATATTGAAGCTCATAATGTCCAGGTAAAGTTGTGAGTCTATAGCAGTTAATTTGTATCAGGTCAGTTTCCTGAGACTGAAAATGCACTACAGTTACGGAACGTGTTGACGAGTGGCGAGGGTGGGGTGGGGTGGGATGGTGCTCATGAGTAATGCCCTATTGGCCTCTGCTTTTCCTCCTCCTCCTCCTCCTCCTCCTCCTCCTCCTCCTCCTCCTCCTCCTCCTCCTCCTCCTCCTCTTCTTTCTCCTTCTCCTTCTCCTTCTCCTTATTCTCATTCTTATTCTTCTTGTCTGAAGCAAACCTGAAGTTTATTAAAAAATAGTTTTCTGGGCCTGGAGAAAGAGCTCAACAGTTAAGGACTTATTATTCTTCCACAGTACTCTGGTTCAAGTCCCAGCAACTACTTGGTGGTTTATAACCACCTGTAACTCCAGTTCCAGGGGGTCTGATGCCCTCTTCTGACCTCCACAGATGACACCAAGCACACATGGTACACAGATATACACGCAAACAAAAGCATTCACACATTTTAAAAATGAGTAAATCTAACAGAAGATTTAAAGAAATAGTTTTAATACAAATTTAAGCCTAAGCATTAGGGGAGAAAGACTGCTGGGGGGGGCAGTGTACACCCAAGATATGGGTGAGGGCTTCAAAAAGACAAAATCCCTCTGCACTATTTTTACAGTTTCTCATGCATTTACATTTTGAGGGTTTTAGGGGTTTTTTTCCTTCTTTTGTTGTTGTGTTTTGATTTGTTTTGGTTTTTTGAAAAAATTATTCTCTATTAGGTAGCCCTGACTGTCCTGGAACTCGCTCTGTAGCCCAGGCTGGCCTCAAACACACAGAGATCCGCCTGCCTCTGCTTCCCCAGTGCTGGGATGAAAGGCGTGTGCCACCACACCTAGCTTTGTAGTGTTTTTGTTGTTGTTACTTGACATATTATTGTACTCTGAAGTTTTTCTGTGTCCCGCCTGGCCCATAGTCACAACAAATCTCTCCCACTAGCGTCCCAAAGTTGCTTAGTCCCAAGTAAACACACAGAGGCTTATACTATTTACAAACTGGATGGCCGATGGCTCAAGATTCTCTCTAGCTAGCTCTTACAACTTAACCCATTTCTATTTATCTATAAGTTGCCACGTGGCTTCATGGCTTCCTGGTACCTTCACATCTTGCTTCTCCTGGCGTTGGTTCGCAGCATCTCCTCTGCCTCTCCTTTCCTCTTCCTCTCTCTCCAGTTGGAATGTACCATCTAACCTTATTCTGCCTCACCATTGGCCAAACAGCTTTATTTATCAACCAATCAGAGCAACACATATGCACAGCATACATAAAGACCTCCCACAGCATATTATGATTTGTTTTGATTTTGCAGGTTTGTTTGCTTGTTTTTAGACAGAGTCTCACTAGGTGGCCCAAGGTTTCCCTCAAACTCTAGATCACACACACACACACACACACACACACACACACACATCATGGTGCCCCATGAGTAGACACCACATGTAGCACTTTTTTTATTTTTACAGTGTTACTTAATACCACTTAGACTGACACCACAAAGTCACAACACACAGGTTAACTCAAAATTCATTTCACCCGGACTGGAGGCTGGAGGCTGGACTAACAGCAAGTGTGAGTAACTGCATGAACTGACTTCATACCAGCCAGCACTGCAGCCACTTGAACTCTATAACTTCACTTCTGTTTGCTCCAGTGAAGTTCTTGTCTTCCTCCCTACTTGTGTACCTGCCTCCCGACAACCCTGGCCCATCCCACCCTGTTTTGTATAGTGTATAACAACACTGTATAATTATGACATTTACACACACACATACTAGTTGTAAAAGGGTGGAATTCTCCTCTTTCTATCCCCCAAGATTTGGCACAATTCAATGGTGTCCTCAGTTGACCTGAGTCTGTGAAAAGCTAGTAGAAAGGCAAGCTCACATGACTTTCTCAGTCTTTGGAGATGTGTATTTTAAGCAGGCTCTCCAGAGATTATGCACATGGATTTATTGGGAAGCCTGGAAAAGTTTGCTAATGCAGGATGCATGAAAACATGAGATGCCAACTGTAATGGCCACAGGAAGCTAATTTTAAAAGTGCCTTTGTTGTACAAATAACAATTTGGGAGGGAAGCCTTCTTTTCAGCTTATTTGTCTTTAAGCCATACAGTTTTTAATGTTGACAGAAGCCAAAATTCCTGCCTTTTATAACAACAACATTAATGACTCAGTTTCTCCAAGTGTGAGAGCAAAAGACCAGTAATCTCCATAACTGCTAACACTTCGGTGGAGCCCCATTTGTTCTCAGATGGAAGTGATTTTTCATTAGCATAAATTGATGCATATTTTATAAACACCGGCCATGTGTTTCATATTCCATTCATGTTTATTTACACATTCTGTAAACATGTGCACACAAAGCCACATGGACATTTGGGGGTGGGGGGAATACGTGGAACACTACGCATGAGTAAATACCACACTTGGAGGGGTTCCCTTGGGTGGCAAATCAATGACCATGCAAAGATTCTCATTTCTCTTCTTACTACCTCTTGTGGAGGTTACCCTACAGGGACTCAGACATTCAGATTTTCCTCAGCCCCCTTCCTCTCCTTCAAATGTCCAACCTTCTCAAGGTTCTGGTTTATTGGAAAAATATTAAAATATCAGTGATCTCTAATAAGTCAATATAATAGCCTTCTCACACTGTTAACTAATATGTCACCTTGGTCTTGGAAAAAGAGGGATAAAGCCAGGGAGGTCTTCCTGAGCACATTCCCAGACAAAGAACCAAATGGAAACCACAGTGAAAGTTAAAAGTGCTTTCAATGCAGCTGGAGTAGAAGGAAAGAGCAGAAAGCCTTGCAAAAAGGGGCAAGGCAAATCCACAGGGAAAGGACAAAGGGCCTGCCACCCTGAGTCTTTGTCCATTGATGCTTTCAGGGAGTCTTTCCTTAGGCAAAACTGTACTCTAGTTCCTGAGGACAACAGAGAGAGAAATAATTATTCACATTCCTTCCTGTAGGTTTCAACTCCACACTCAGTCACAGGCCATTCTGTGTTGCTCGAAACTCAAAATGGGTGTTTGAGATCATGAGAAGCAGAGAACCAGATTTATTCCTAGGAGTTTGCCTTTTTGCTTTGGTCAGCTTCGGGTCCAAAGGGCACGGCTATTTGTATTTCCTGCCATCAGTGTATTCTTTAGTTTTGTGGCCATTTCAGGTTCTAGGCTGTTCTTCTTGTTCATTTTTAACTAAGCAGTAATAAACAGTTTGGAGATTGTTTTCTAAAATGTTAACATTTGGGAGTGTGTGTGTGTGCATGTGTGTACATGTGTGTGGTACATGCATGCACGAGTATACAGCTGTAAACCCAGAGACTAGAGGAGGACTTTGGGTATCCTATGCCACCATTTGCTGCACACAATGTCTCACTGACCTGGAACTAGCCTGGAAGCCAGGAAAAGCCAGTGATCCTCCTACATCCAGCTCCATGGTGCTGGAATTTCAGGTGCATATGGCCAAGCTCAGCTTTTTAACATGGCTACTAGGACAATAACTCAGACCCTTATGCTTGCACAGCAAGTAGTCCACAAGTGGAAGTTTCAAGCTGCTGCCTTCAAAATCTGCCTCATTTCCATAAGTCCTTGCCTATCCTAATGATCTCACTAAATCCCTCATTCCTGAACTTAATGAAGAGAACCTAATCAGGTCAATGAGGTTATTTTTTTCTGTAAGTAAATTGCACAGCTCCCTCTGTCAGCATTGAAGACCTTGGCTATGCTTAGGGTCAACGGAGTCAGACTTACACAGGGGGAAAGGTAGGAAGGTAGTAACAGGCAGTCTTACTTTACTTCTTACAATTGTGTGTGTGTTCTGAGCCTCTCTGAGACAGAAATAAACCCAAATGTTTTCTCTTGGTCAGAAACGATCAGTTAACCATGACCATGCGTCTCAGAACTAAATTTAAAAAGGTTTTAACTAAGTGTTCAATGTAGCTTAAGTTTTCCTGCCTGGCCCACAGTCAGGATATATCTCTTTCACCTGCCAGTCCCACAGCCTCTCAGACCCGACCAAGTAAACACAGAGACTTATGTTGCTTTCAAACTGTATGGCCGTGGCAGGCTTCTTGCTAACTGTTCTTATAGCTTAAATTAATCCATTTCCTTTAATCTATACCTTGCCACGTGGCTCGTGGCTTACCGGCATCTTCACATGCTGTTTATCATCTTGGTGGCTGGCAGTGTCTCTCTGACTCAGCCTTCCACTTCCCAGCTTTATTCTCCTCCTTGCCCCGCCTATACTTGCTGCCTAGCCAACGGCCAATCAGTGTTTTATTGATTAATTAGCAACACATTTGCCATACATCCCACAGCACTTGCCCCTTTTTTTTTTTTCAAAAAGGAAGGTTTTAACCTTAACAAAGTAAAATTACATATAATTTGGGAATTTGGGCGTAGCTTCTCTTACTACTTCCTGCTGGAAGGGGGCGCTGTATCTTATGGGGAAACAAAGAAAATTTTAGAATTATGGAATAGTCCATGAGGCTGTATCGTCTGAGCCAGATGCCTTCAAACCATTCTGGATGTTGGATCATCTGGGCCATGGTGTCATTGGAGACCTTCAGGGGGTCTTGGCTGGTCAAACCTGATGTATCTTAATCTGGAACAATTCCATAGCCTTTGGCTTTCTGTGGGAACAAAAGCAGAGACTCCTTTCCAAAGCAACATATCCTTATATCCAAATTTTGAAGTCAAGGTACCTTTAAAATATACATTTTGGCATAACTCAACAGCTTTTACAATCAAACGTTTTTCTGCAGTTAAAAATCCCAAAGACAACACAATCCAGATTCTCTGTGTAATAGTCATCTTCACATGGCTTATTTTTTATATTAATTTTACTGTCTCTTTAAAGACTTTATTTTTTAAAACTATGTATTTTTTTCTATAACTGTATATATCACCTTTTTTGTCTTTTTCAAGCCTACGTATCTTTTACACACATTGTAAACTATTACATCTGAATCTGTCTTATTGTGAATCTATTGCCTTAAACTGCAGCAGCTGTGGCTGCTGGCTCCGCCCACAGCTTCTCAACATGGCTACATTTACCACCAGCTCTGGGAGCTATCATGGGTCTATGCTTTTATCCAAGCAGCATGTAGTCCAGAAACTTCTTTTTTTGTTTTATACTAGCAATGTCTAAATCCACCATGCAGCTTAATGTGCCACTTGCAGAGGCCTCATTTCTGCCCTACTGCAGATCAAGCACACGTGCTAGGAACCCGCCAATAGCTCAAACCAGCAGCTGCCGCTCATTTGAGAGAGACAATTAGGAAGCTGTTTTTAGCTCCGTTTTAGAATCTTTTTTCAGGTTTTAGGTGGAAACTCTTGCCACCACGTTGGACGCCATTTGTAGCTTAAGTTTTCCTGCCTGGCCCACAGTCAGGATATATCTCTTTCACCTGCCAGTCCCACAGCCTCTCAGACCCGACCAAGTAAACACAGAGACTTATGTTGCTTTCAAACTGTATGGCCGTGGCAGGCTTCTTGCTAACTGTTCTTATAGCTTAAATTAATCCATTTCCTTTAATCTATACCTTGCCACGTGGCTCGTGGCTTACCGGCATCTTCACATGCTGTTTATCATCTTGGTGGCTGGCAGTGTCTCTCTGACTCAGCCTTCCATTTCCCAGCTTTATTCTCCTCCTTGCCCCGCCTATACTTCCTGCCTAGCCAATGGCCAATCAGTGTTTTATTGATTAATTAGCAACACATTTGCCATACATCCCACAGCAGTTCAATATAATTTGAGAAGAAAAAGACCGTCAGGTAGAAATTTCCCCAAATTTCTCTTTGTTAATGGCCTATGTTCTCCTCTCTTTAAACTGAAGGATTTTTTTTCCCTGAGGCTGAAAGCAAATGCAATAGGTACCTTGAGCTGAGCACTGAACTCTTTGCCAGGTACATACTAAGTGCTCATATTAATCCTTACCCAAAATCTATGCAGTTGATATTCTTGTTCTCATGGTAGAAGAGAACACACATCCTCAGAAACAGCCAATAACTGGTTCAGTGTTAAGTATTTAGCGTCTTAGTCAGGATCTGAGCCCAAAGCATGTGTATTTTATAGTGGTCCCCCAAGGTCACATGCTACCCAGAACCTCAGAATGAGATGCCATTTGGAAATAGTCTTCATAAATGTGCTGCTTAGTTAAGGTAAGGTCATTTTGCAGTCAGATGCTCCCTAGATCAAAATGACAGCATCATTGTAATAGACCCTGATGCACAGAGGTGCCACCTGATGATGGGAAGTGCAGGAATTGCAGCCACTGGGATTGCCAGTAACCCAGAAACGAAGAGAAAGACAAGAAACAGATTCTCCTTAGAGTCTTCGGAGAACATGGCCCTGTGGATGACTTGATTTTAGACTTTCAGATTCCAGAACCATCAATGAATTCCTGTTACTTTAAGCTGTTCACTCCATGATCCCAAAGAATGTGCCCTATAACCATGTTATTATACGAATTTTGGAAAACAAAAAGAGCTTACAAATGCTTACAATGCTATGAAGTTAGTTGGTCACTACAACTATGAATTTTCAACTTTTCTTTGATTCTTTTTAATGGCCATCCCATTAATTTCCATGTTTCAAAATAGAGGCTGGAAACATGGCTCAGTTGGTAAAGGACTTGCCTAACATACACTAGGCCCTGGTTTGATCCCAGAACTTCATAATCCTAGCATGGTTGTACACACCTATAATGCTAGTAGTAGAAAAATGGACACTGCAGATTAGATGTTTGAGGTCATCCTCAGCTACACAGTGAGTTCAAAGCCAGCTTGGGCTTCATGAGAACTTTTCTTAAAACAAGAAAATAGTAATCCCTTATGCATTTCCTCTCTCTCAGTGAATGTGCAGTGAAAATGGTTAATGTTTCTGGAATATGTGTCTTCAAATCATCACGATCATCCTGATTTTAGATTCTTGAAACAGAGCAGGTAGAGACCATAGTCCCATCTTTAGTTTGGAACCCTGACACTAAATTAAAAAGCTGGTCATGGAGAGATTCCCCAGGAAGTGGCAGTATGGGTCATGGAACCATCAATCCACACAACACCCCTGAAGCCACAAGTCAATGACTCTTCTGGAACAACCAGCAAACCTGGGCCTTTCTAAACAGCCCTGGAAACAGCAGCCGGACCACTGACTGGAAAGAGAGACCACGTGGAGTGGGGTAATTGCTTTCCAACTTGGTGTGGTCTTTTATTTTTATTCAAGAGGGAAGCCTTGGGTTACAATGCCAAGCTTTATCTAAAGACCTTGGAGATGTTTGTTAGCTATTTCAGCATGTCAGTATCACCTCACTATTCTGTCTTCTGTTGGTCTAAGAGCTCCAGGCAGGCACCTCTCCATGTTAGTATTATTTAGATTGTGAGTAAAGACAGGGACTGAAATAGAGAAAGCACAGGAGTGATGAAATAGCACAATAGGCTTTTTTCTCCCATCAAACTCATGATCCTTTTGCCTGTGTTTTCAAAGTGCTGGGATCATAGACATGCTCGCTATGCCCCATGACCTATTCCTTCAGGGCTCACTGGCTACATGAGGCTCAGGTTCCCTTAACTCTCTGACTCTAAGAATCCTCACTTGTTTTGGTTTTTTGTTTGTTTTCGTTTTGTTTTATGTGCATAGTATGTTTTGCAATGTGGTTGTACAGCTCAAATGAGAAAATGACTCTTAATAACTACAAAGCAGAAGTTCTATTTCAGAAACACTATTTTCATGAGTATAGTCTATCTGTGAGTGACTCTCAAGACTGCTGGATTATAGTTACCAGTGTGTCTGTTAAAATATAGGTCAGCAAGGTCTGCCCTAGAGTTTCTGGTTCAGTAAGTCAAGGTGGGGGCAGAAAATCTGCAACCGACCCCACTCCCAGTGCTGCTGCCCCTGTGATTCATGAAGAACCTTAGAGAGTTGCCTGCTGGAGTCATGTCAGGACAAATTGGTACTTGTGACACAAAATTTAGAAGTCTTTTTACAGAAGTGGGAAATGTTGTTCTAGTCTCCCTCTCCTGGTGGGGGTATGTTTTCATTGTCTAGATGTTACCGCCATACTGATCATGTCATTTCCAGAAGAAACAGCGTTTTCTTTTTAATTATGTATATGAATATGTGTCTTGTGTGGGTATGTGCATGTGAATGCAGGTGGAGTCCAAGAAAAGGCATCTGACTCCTTGAACCTAGAGTTACAGGTGATTGTGAGACACCTGATATGGGTGCTGGGAACTGAACTTGGGACCTCTGAGAGAGCAGCAAGTGCTCTTTACCACTGAGCCATCTCTCTAGCCCCAGCATTTTCTGGCTGTGGTGCCAGCTTATCCCACTGACCTTCCCTAGTAGAGATGAACAATGGTATCAACATAGCCTACAGAATACCATCAAAGTTTAAAGAAAAGCTCACCAAAGGCCAGGACTCTGCTTCAAACATGGACATGTCCTCCCAGGACATGGCTGTGTCTGGGATAGTGCTGGGATTTCAACCCCTTGTCAATATTCATTTCCCTATATAATTCAATTATTCCTGATGCAATGTCTTTGTATAGTTGGCCTATTTCTTGTTTACTGTATTTCTTGGTCAATACTGCAAAACATCTAAGATCAGGTGACTTATAAAGAATAAGTTTTATTTAGCCCAGAATTCTAGAAGCTGAGAAGTCCAAGGGCAGAGCACCAGTGTCAGCTCAGCATCGGGTGAGAGCCTTCTTGCTGGTAGGAATCTCCGCTGAATACCAAGACAAAAACAGGATGCTCTCTGATGTAACAAACTATAAATTAAAAAGCTACAAATTGAATCCTAGGGGTCCCACTCTCATGACTTCATCTAATCCCAAATGCCTCACAAATTAATGAGCATATGATTTTGGAGATGTATTTCTATATAGAGAAAATTTGAGGGACACATTTAAACCTCAATACCCTGTTGTTTCCCTCTACTGCCCCAAATGTAAAGAGAGGGACTTTTGTTTACTTTGATGTTCCAGTGGAAGGCAAGTAAGAGGCATACAGGTATTATGTTGGATACAGGGAGAAGTGCTGGTATAGTGTGTTTCTTTACTGACCACTCAGGATTTATGAGGCACTTTATACCAAGACTATTTAATAGCTGCCAGAATGACAGGAGGAATGTCTCCTTGTTCTGTCAAAATATACACAAACTATTATGAACTATAAAACCCAGGTGTTTCAGGAGGGAGGCCCCAAATCCCTGGCTCCCTCCTAACCCAATCAAAATTCACACAATTTAACCAAGAGTCAACCTATGTCAAATGGACAGAGAACTGGAGAACCAACAGAATTAGTGCTGGCAGAGACTAAGGGACTAAGATGTTGTGTGATATTTTGATTATGTTCTGACAAATAAAGCTTGCTTGGAGTCAGAGATTGGAGCTAGTCACTAGCTGACCATAGAGGTTTGGAGGACTATAGAAAGAGGAGATAGGAAGTGGTAAGGTGGGGCTTAGAGAGGATCTCAGCTTTTGGGATGGAATGGAAGAGGTAGGAAGCAACTGGCAGCTGCTTCCTGTTCTCTGATCTTTCAGGTTCTTACCCCAATATTTGACTCCTGATTTTTTATTGATAAAGATTAATTAGATTAACACTTCACTTAGAGCCAACATGGCCCATGCAGAAGCAGAAAGACCCTCACTATACCCTACAGTTGTCTGAAGATTGGATAAGGAGGGAAGGTCCAGGTCTTCTCTCATAGGCTGGGCTTTCTGCCTAGGGTTTCTCTTGGTCCCACTAATTGTGGACCCTGGATGATATCCTGTGGTGGTATTGTGTTCCCCAAAATATTGTGTACCCTAATAAACTTATCTGGGGTCAGAGAACAGAACAGTCACTAGATACAGAGGCCAGAAAATAGTGGCACTCACACCTTTAATCCTAGCATTCCAGAGGCAGAGATTCACCTGGATCTCTGAGTTCAAGGCCACAATGGAAACAGCCAGGCAAGGTGACACACACCTTTAATCCCAGGAAGTGATGCAGGAAGCAGAAAGATATATAAGGCATGAAAAACCAGGAACTAGAGCTGATTAAGCTTTTAGGCTTTTAGCAGCAGTTCAGCTGAGATTCTGCATGAGGACTCAGAGGCTTCCAGTCTGAAGAAACAGGATCAGCTGAGGAACTGGCGAGGTGAGGTGGCTGTGGCTTGTTCTGCTTCTCTGATCTTCCAGCATTCACCCCAATACCTGGCTCTAGGGTTTTTTTTTTTTTAATTAATAAGACCTGTTAAGATTCATGCAACAATATCCTCCCACTAAGCATGTGTGGACATCATAATATGTGGTGACTGGTGACTAGCTCCTGGCTTAAATGGAGGGCATACACAAGTCACTCGATTGACCTGCATTTGACACAGGTTTTGATTTAGACTATGCATGTGATTATGGCTATGTTTAGTGGCCTGATAATCAACCTGCTTTTTGTTTGGTTCATCAGTTTGATTTTTGGCTTTTTGTAACCCACATATACTTCAAACTCACAATCATCTAGCCTCTGGATCCTGAGTGCTGGCATTACAGGCATGTGCCACCACACCAAAGCCATTATTTAGGTTCTGAAATTAAACTGATATAGAAAGAGTGATTCAAGAAAATGATTAAGGTTCAGGAAGGAAGACCTCAATAGATTAGGAAGACTTACTAAGAAAGTCTCGTGGAGGGATTTAACAGCTAGAGCTCAGAGAAAGTATAAACCAAGGAAAACAGACTTGGACACTTAATAAATGCTCTCAAAGTCCAACAAGTGAAAAGACATCATTAGCAGAATTAACATCTCTTGAATGTTGACACACAGCAGGCAGGCAGTCAAGGGCTTCATCTTCTGTGACCTTCAATTCCCTTCCGAGCTGTGCAATGCATGGTGTGTTGAATCACAGAGAACTGCTATTTTATACATCATAAGTGATTGAATAAAAACAATGTCATTTGGCTCAAACTAAAAATCATCACTGTCATGAAAATGGTGCAGCCACAGGGTCTGAAGCCAAATTGCTTTTCTTCTCAATACACTACAGGCTAAATTTAGGAAAAGCCATAAGCAACTGCCCTGTTTGTGGGACACTGGCCAACGTTTCTTTTGATGATGTATACTTTCCTGCTCCTCCTTTCTAGTCATAAATAATGCACTTTAAGAAAACTGTAAGTACCATCTTGAAAGAGCCCTAAGCACTGGAGGAACCACAAATGTCTGTTTTCAGGTTATCAAATTTTAATGGTGCTGTTTTGTTACAAAGTGCAGCTATCCTTTCAAAGAGACCATTCCAAGAACTCATTATGTGTTTATAAAATAATAAGGCACTTCAAGTGCTGAACAAAAGGCAATCCCCTCCTTGTAGCAGCACTCAGTACACCCTAATTATGTTTTTAAAACTTAAGCACGCAACAGTGCTTCCTCAAGCAAGAGCTGATCAGGCATAAAGTGAGCTTGAGTGAGGGACTCCACAAAACATGACTCAAAAGTAAGCTAATGCATACGAATTACTCTCCTAGCAATGCCCTATGATCCTGAGTGAGGGTCTCCACAAAACATGACTCAAAAGTAAGCTAATGCATATGAATTACTCTCCTAGCAATGCCCTATGATCCTATAGTCTCAAAGGTTGGAGACTTCTCTAGTGACTATGGGCAGAATGACATATACAACCAAACTGAACCTCTGAAACCATCCCTTCTCACCCCTGCTTTCCTCATCCTTTTCTCTCCACTTCCTGAACCAATGTATGAAGCATGTCTCATGGTTCTCAGGGCTTCTGTCCTTGGCTCATCTACCTCTGTTGGGTCCTAGGACCATCTTCAACCAGTTTTCCCCTTGATTGCTTAGCACCCAGTAGAATTTTCCAAAAAGTGAGACAAATGATATCAAAAGACATCTTGAATGCTCAGTCATAATGGACATCTCTATCACCCTCTCCAAGGTTCAGGGAACACTAGAGAGGCAGGAGAAGAAAGAATATAAAAGCCAGAGGAAGAGGTAGGGGGAGAATGCTGTGGGACACGGCATAGCTGCTGCGGTTTCCTGCAGAAGACTGGGACAAGATCATGCCTTTTAACACCCTGTCATGGCGGGTGCATGGCTCCATCCTTCCTGTGTAATTATATGCAGTTAATGGCTGATAAAGAAGAAGGGGGCATTCTCTTCAGTGGTGTAGCTTTGGTAAGGTACCCAGGCTCCTGTAAACAAGCCCTCATCTATGCTCCTATAAGCAACACTAATGAAACTCCTTGGGTGTCTCCTCTCCTCTCCTCTCCTCTCCTCTCCTCTCTCTCTCTCTCTCTCTCTCTCTCTCTCTCTCTCTCTCTCTCTCTCTCTCTCTCACACACACACACACACACACACACACACACACACACCATGAAAATAGAAGGGATGGGAAAAGGAAAGGATCGGGGAAAAGGAGGAAGACAAGAGATGGTTATATAGTGTGGATATGATCAAAACGCCTTATATACACGGATGAAGATATCATAATGAAACTTGCTATTAATGTATAATTGATATAAACACCTTTTGAAAAAGACCAACACCTGGGGCTGAACAGATGGCTCCATGTTTAAGAGCACTGGCTGCTCTGACAGAGAACCCAGGTTCAGTTTACAGAACCTACTTGGTGGCTCACAACTCTGTAACTCCAGTTCCAGGGGATAAAATAATACATGAAGGCAAAATATTTATACATATAAAATACAAATAAATAAATATTTTTAAATATCAACATCTTAGCTGAGCATAGTGGTTCACACCTTTAGTTGAGCATGTGGGAATCTGAGGCAGGAAGATCATAAGTTCAAGACCTGCCTGGGCTACACAGTAAGTCCCAGTACATCAAGGGCTATTTAGTGAGACCCTTTTCAAATACAAAAAGACCAACATCTTTGTATCATCTTGTCAGGTAGCAGAGTAACCCCGGGCAAACACTCTCCCTCAAAAGGAGAAAGGCGGGTGCTGTAAGTCCCTGCCACGTCTTGCAGGAACATTTCTGGGATCTGCCATTGATTACTGGATGATGTATGAACAGAACAGAAACAGCTTTGACGTCAAGATTTGATCTCTGCAGCACTGAGGAGTAAAAACATGACCATGTCCATTTGGGTCCCCCTCCCATCTTCAATAGTGAGGAGGAAACCCTCTATAATGCAAACAGCTCTCTCCAAATTAGATGGCTTTTTTCAAAGGTGATAAGTTGTAACAAAAAAAAAATATGAAGGCACACAAGAGACCATGTCAGAGGTTAGAATTAATAAATTGTTTACAGTAGGGCTAGAGAGACCAATCAGAGGTCAAGAATGCATACTACTCTTACACAGGGCCCAAGTTCAATTCCCAGCACCCACATTGGTTGTGGTTAGGTACCCACAACTGTAACTCCAGCAATCTAATACTTTCTTATGGCCTCCTCAGGAGACTGCACACATGTTACATACATAAGTAAAAAATTATTTAAAAAATCTTTAAGAATGGGGTTCACTGATCAAAATGTATTTCTCACTTCATTAAAGACTTGGGTCGGAATTAAACACAGTGCTTTACGGCATTTGTGACATACAGCATCAACTCTGTTAGGATTGGCACCAGTCTTGTTACCTAGAATGAGCTGCTTGCATGAACAAAGATTAGTTGATGTCAGAGTTGATTGTAATAGTAATCTGAGGGTCTGGGGTGACAGCTCAATCATTAAAGTGCTTATCTTGCAAGCTTGAGGATCTGAGTTCAGCGTGATAGGACCCACAGTCATAGTATGTGCCTGTAATCACAGTGCTGAGGAGACAGCGACAGGCAGATTCCTGGGGACCGCTGACAGCCAACCCAACCTACTTAATGAGAGATCCTATCTCAAGAAAACAGGGTGGATGACACCTGAGAGATGACAACGGAGGTTGTCCTCTGACCCCCGCATGCATGTGCATGCAGATGCACATGCATCAGATCTAAACATGAACACATACATATACATACCACAGCCGGAGTTCCTTGTGTGAATGTATGCGTGTATGTTTACATGTGTGATGATTGTATATGGTATATGTACACTTGTGTTTTGGATGAGCACTCCTATGCACACATGTGTTGAGACTAGAGGAGAATATTATATGTCCTGCTCTATCACTCTCTGACGTATTCCCTTGAGACAGTCTCTCACTGAACCTGGAGCTGGGCAGACAGGCAGCAAACCTCAGCGATCCTCCTGTCTCTGCCTTCCACAGTACTAGGATTACAGGCATGTACATGGCCATGTCCAGCTTTTTATATGGGGGCTAAGGATTTGAATTCAGGTCCTTAAGTTTACACAGCAAGCAATCTGACCCACCAAGCCATCTCCAAGCCCAGTCACAGCATTTTGAAGACTGTCAAGGTTAGGTGGAGTGACAGACACTCCCAGCCATAAGCAGGTCCCAGCTGGCTCTGCCACCTCTGAGGCAGCTGCAGCCCTGGGATCTTTACCTGGTGTCCAGCTGTGCAGTCAGACTTCTCCAGCTGCCTCTACGTGCCCCACCTTAGTGCACTTGGCTTCTGAGTTTGGCTGAATGTGCTATTCTTGAGCCCCCAATTTCCTGTCCAGACTTCCTTCCTTAGCACATGCTGCCACTGGTGAGGTCGGACTCCTGTAATACATCCTGTATCCACAGCTTTTTCAGTTGGACCTTGATGGAAACAGTAAGGATGCCATTTGTCAATTTGTTGCTCTTAAATTTTACTGCATACCCACAATCTTTTGAATGAGACAATACAGAAAAGTACAATAAGAAAGCAAAGAAGTTGCCCAAAATCCCACTTACTCTTACCAGAGAAGGGAGATTTGGTGATAATTTCCCACACATCTACCTTTGGGGGAAGAGAAGAGGTAGAATAGATCAGGGCAAATAATTAAATGTTGCAGCATTCTGACCTGGGTTCTATTTGTAGATTTTTTTTTCTTTTTACAACCAACCAGGGCCCTGCGGTGTTCTGGGTAGGTGCTCTACTGCTGAGTTATAGACCCAGCTCTGAATTATCTTTTGAATTAAATATATGTACATTTCCCATTCCCTCTATGAGATTCAAGATGTGTTAAGGAGAATTTTAGGTAGCATTTCCCTTCATCCTAATTAAGAGCTATATAAAATATTTTGTTCCAATTACAACTAGAATTACAAGAACCTCCCACCACAATCCAAAGAAACAGCTAAGATGCCTTCATTTCATGCTCTGTTTGCAACTTAAGTATCTGCACTCCCCATGCCCCCCAAGAATGGCCTCTTGGGAAGAGTCTGGATACACCTTGAGTGAGATGTTGCAGTGACAGCTCAGCAGAAAGGTGGTGGAAACACCTCTCCAGATTTCAGTTCCACTCCTGCTTCCAACCCTGGACAGCCCAAATGCCACATGACATACTGCAACAGTTTCCTTCTTTCTTTCTTTTCTGGTACTGGACTCTCCTCCATTTGCTTTGTGGAAACATTGGAAGAAGAAAGTTTTTAGCCCCTTTCTCTTTACCATAGCTGGGTCTCATGACCTTCAAAATCCATAATGTTTTCACAGAATTCCATTTATATTTTGTGTGTTGATCATACTCCACATGTGTAAACCTAGATGTGGAATATACACCCTGCCCCAAAGAAAGTACCTAACAGTGAGGCAGGGCTGTGGCTTATAGTCGCAGCATTCTGGAGGCTGAAGCTGGTGGATCATGAGTTACAAGCTAACCTGGGCTACACACTAAGACTCTGTCTCAATATAATAACAGAATAAACACCTGATACAAGGTCTGGGTTATGATAAACTTTACTAAGTTATTGTGATGTTTCTTTAAATTGTGTATATAAATACATGGTCATGCATCTGTATACATGTGTATGTGTACGTGTATACATGGCCATGTGTATGTGTACACATGCACTTAGAGTCGAGAATCCTAAACTGGCTAGCCAGGGAGCTCCAGGCATCCCAGCACAGGGATACAGGCCTGCACCAGCCACCAGCTTCACATGGATGCTGGAGATTCACTTGAGTCTTCATCCTTGTACGCCAAGCACTTTACCAATTGAACTATCTCCCCAGCTTCTTACTAAGATTTTTGAGGAGACAGAATGAAATTATGTGATAGAAACTTCAAATGATTGAATCCAGGGTCACCTGCCCTGAAAACCCCTTTGGTCCTTTTATTCTCAGAGTAAAAGCTTCTTTGATGCCCTCTGAATAATTTTCTTCTCAAAGAATCTTTGACAAAGAACAAAAACATAGCATGCCTGTCGAAAAGGTTACTCGTGCCCCACACCCACACCCACCGCTCACCACCCAGATGTGCCAGCTGCAGTCTGCTGCAAGCCTGTTGCTCTGCAGTGATGCAGTTCTCTTATCTTTGGGCATTCTGCCATAAGTGCCAGGAAATTAATGTCCCCAGGGTACTGCCCTCAGCAAGCGATGGATGGGAACTGAAGCATTAATTCTTCATCTTCTTTGCTGATGGCTGAGGGCAGAAATGACTCTATACACTCCACCAAATCTCCCGGGGAAACTGAGTCGAGTTGCTCATGAAGGTAGCCTACTTCAGAATACACGATATTTTCCTGTCTTACCTCCCCCTTTCCAGTGCCACCTGAAATCATCCAAAGACACTTGCACTCAGAACTTTGCTTAAGTGGCTGTCAGGAGTTTTCCTCTCCCCCAAAGTAAATTCCTAACTCCCAATACCATAAATGTGAACTTGTGTGGAAATAACATCTTTATGGAGATGACCAAATAAAATATGCTCTCCCCAAGCTAGAGAGGACCCTAATTTGGTGTGACTGGCACCCCTATAAGAGTAGAGAAGTGGGCAGAGACCTATGGAGAGCGACTGCAGGGAAAGGGAAAAACCATGTTGTAGCACGAATTGTTAGAAGGTCTTATTAATAAAAACAAACTCAGAGCCAGGTATTGGGGTGAATGCTGAAAGATCAGAGAAGCAGAACAAGCCACAGCTTCCTCACCTTACCAGTTCCTCAGCTGATCCTGTTTCCTCGAACTGTAAGCCTCTGTATCCTCATCTGGAATGAATCTCAGCTGAACTGCTGCTCAAAAGCCTGAAAGCTTAACCAGCCTAGTTCCTGGTCCTCATGCCTTATATATCTTTTTGCTCCCTGTCATCACTTCCTGGGATTAAAGGTGTGTGTCACCATGCCTGGTTGTTTCCAGTGTGGCTTTGAACTCACAGAGATCCAGTCGGATCTCTGCCTCTGAAATGCTAGGATTAAAGGTATGTGCTACCACTGTCTAAACACTATGTTTGATATTATGGCTGTTCTATTCTCTGACCCCCATATAAGTTTATTGGAGTGTACAATATATCAACCACACCATGTGACAACAGGCATTGGACTGACACAGCTAAAAGCCAAGGACTGTTGCTCACCCAGAAAGCCGAGAGAAAAAGGGAGTCGGACCCTGCTGACACTTGATCTCAGGCTTCCAGACTCCAGAATTTCTGACAATCCTTTTAGGGCACTCAGTTTATAGCACTTTGTATGAGAATCCTAGAAAGCTGATAGTTATCTATCCTATGTATAATGCATTCCTCAAAACATAGTGATAAAAACAACCACTTTGTTTTTTAATTTCCCAACTTTCTGGTTCAGGAAATTTCGGCAGGACTCAGCTCAGCAATTCTTCTGTCCCATGTGGAGTCAGATGACAGTTAGGCAAGTCTAGAGCTTCCAACACAGCTTTGTTCCTTCCCTCCTGCTGTTAGAAGCAGCAGGAAACAGACAGGTAGTCAGGGCCTCATGCACAGAGAGCCTGAAGAGGTCTCTCCCACATAGCAGGATAAAGGTCATCATGATCTTCTATGACATTTGGGACTCCCAGGGACAAGGTTTTCCACGACACCCAGGTAGACATTGCAAGGCTTCTTGGAAATCTCAGGATGTCACTTCTACTGCATCCCTGGCTTCCTGAATCAGAATCTAGCCTAGCTTGAAGGGATTGGGGCTTAAACTCTGTCTCATAATGGGGCAGAGTAGCAATGAGGTGTGACCATCTTTAGTGTGCCCCACTGTGTCTCCAGGTATACTTCTAGTAGATCAGGCTCCCACCTACTTCTAGGTGTGAGTGCACTCACTTCTGGTGTCCAACATACCAGGACCCTTCCTGTTTTCTAATGTTCCATGTTCCATCTTGCTCTGTGCTTTGTACATTATTCATTTATTTATTTATTTATTTAAAACAAAGTTTTAAAAAATATATAGTAGATGTCCATCTTCTGTCAATCATCTCAATGTATGAGTTTTCCATATAACTATTTTCAAGCTAAAAAGTAAAATCAGAAAGAAGTGCTAGAGAGATGGTTCAGTAAAGGGCAAGAGTGTGAGGACCTGAGTTCAGTCCCCAGCACTCACCTAAACAAAAGGAAAAAAAAAAAAGATAGACTTGGTAGCATACTTTTGTAATCCTAGTACCAGAGCACTGGAGACAGGCAGGTCCCAGAAGCTAACTGGACCAGCCAGCTTAGTCTGCTTGTTGAGTTTCACAGTAGTTAGAAACCCTGTCTAAAAAAAGGGGTGGGAAGTGACAGTCCCCGAAGAATGACACCGATGTTGTCCTCTGGCTTCACCACACATAAACAAGCTCTGGGTTCAATTGAAAGAGCCTATCTCTTTCAATTAATAAAGAGAAAAACAATATAGGAAGACCCCCAACATCAACCTTGTGGGCCTCCACACACCTGCACACCCATGTACCCACACACATATAAACATGTAATGCCCACATGAGTAAACTGACAAGTGTTTGGCATCTTACTATAACTGACCTCTTTGTGGTTCTTTGTCTTGTTCTTGCAGCAGAAAAGAAGCCCCGAGTGCTGCAAACACGGACATTGTTGTTCAGAAGTGCTGTCAGAGTTACTGCTTACTAACAGGACAGCTTGAAGTGACACTGAATGCTTTCAGAATGTACTTCCGTAAAGGACCAAAGAGTAAATATTTGAGGTTTTGTGGGCCAAGGGGCAAAACCAGAATATTTTGTGAACACACAAATGTACCTGTTGAAACATTTGACAAACATCCTAGAGTCAGCAGACACTGGGCCAGATTTGAACAATGTGCTGGGTTTGCTACCCTCTGGAGTAGTGGACCAAGAACAAGACTTCAGATCAGGAGAATGTAGCACGATCCCTCTTCAGTCACCTACCATATAATCTTTAGCAGCCTTACCCAGGGCAGAAGCCCCTAATGGACATCCCACCCACAATGGGGCACATCTGAGGGCTTGCCTTGCAAGAAAGATGACCTGAGTTTGATATGAAAACCTGCATTTAAAAAAGTCAGGTGTTGCCGGGCGGTGGTGGCGCACGCCTTTAATCCCAGCACTCGGGAGGCAGAGCCAGGCGGATCTCTGTGAGTTCGAGGCCAGCCTGGGCTACCATGTGAGTTCCAGGAGAGGCGCAAAGCTACACAGAGAAACCCTGTCTCAAAAAACCAAAAAAAAAAAAAAAAAAAAAAAACAACAACAAAAAAAGTCAGTTGTAGTAGTGCATGATTGTTAATGCCAACACTGGGGAGGTGGAGACAGACAGGTCCTTGGGGCTGGATAGCCAGGCAGCCTAGCCTATTCAGTGAGCTTCAGGACAATAAGAAACCTTTCTCAGAAACAGGTGGGCAGTACCCAAGGAATGATACACAAGGTTGCTATCTGGCTTCCACACATGTGCACATATACATGAATATGCATGCACATAAATACACGAGAGAGAGAGAGAGAGAGAGAGAGAGAGAGAGAGAGAGAGAGAGAGAGAGAGAGAGATCAAAAGAAAGAGAACATGAGCAGGGAGCTGGGCCTGAAGCTCTAACACCACAATTGTGGTGTTCAGTACTGGGCCTATATATAAAGCAAGGGGACAGGAAAAGTGGCTTTACCAAAGGCCTAGACCAACATCCATTCTGCATCAGTACCAAAGGTCCCTATCACAGGGACACAATTCCTCTGTGAGTTAAATGAACTGGGGCTCAAGTCCTATTAACCAGAAATTCCTAAGCATAGATGTACTGTAATGCTCTCCTGTGGGGTCTGAACCTGAGTAAGTAATTTTCCAGTTGACCCATTGACTTTCTAGAAAAGTCATTCCTAGGCATGAGGAGCATTCTGTAATTCTTGGAATATGTACACAATAGAAATGTCCTGATAAAGTACCAGCATAAAATAAACTGATTGGTGTTGTAAAGTGTGTTATTTCTCTGATTTCTTTCTCATCCTGTTTATTATTTGTGTATATGAGAGATACTTATTTTTTTTAGTTAATCTTGTATTCTGCCACATTACTGAAGGTATTTATCATCTGTATAAGTTTCCTGATAGAAATTTTGGGATCACTTAAACTGAAAGCAACCAGGTATTCGGTATATGGTTTATCTTGCTATATCCCATCAGAATATAAGCTCCCCGAGGGTGCTAGCTCTGTCTTCTTCATACACTGGTTATATCTCTGAAATGTTCCCCTTACTCCACATCCTCTCCAACATAAGCTGTCATCAGTGTTTTTTTATCTTAGCCATTCTGACAGGTGTAAGATGGTATCTCAGAGTTGTTTTGATTTGCATTTCCCTGATGACTAAGGATGTTGAACAATTCTTTAAGTATATTTTGGCCATTTGAGATTCTTCTGTTGAGAATTCTCTGTAGAGAATTTAAATCTGTAGCCCATTTTTAATTGGATTATTTGGTATTTTGATGTCTAGTTTCTTGAGTTCTTTATATATTTTGGAGATCAGCCCCCTGTCAGATGTTGGTGAAGATCTTTTCCCAGTCTCTAGGCTGCCATTTTGTCTTATTGACAGTGTCCTTTGCCTTATCAGAAGCTTTTCAATTCAGAAGGTCCCATTTATTGATTGTCAATCTTGGTGTCTGTGTTACTGGTGTTATATTCAGGAAGTAGTCTCCTGTGCCAATGCGTTCAAGGCTACTTTCCACTTTCTCTTCTATCAGGTTCAGTGTAACTAGATTTATGTTGAGGTCTTTGATCCACTTGGACTTGAGTTTTGTGCAGGGTGATAGATATGGATCTATTTGTAGTCTTCTACATGTTGACATCCAGTTATGTCAGCACCATTTGTTGAAGATGCTTTCTTTTTTCCATGGTACAGTTTTGGCTTCTTTTTCGAAAATCATATGTTCATAGGTGTGTGGATTAATGTCAGGGTCTTCAGTTCGATTCCATTGATCCACATGTCTGTTTTTATGCCAATATCAAGCTGTTTTTATTACTATAGCTCTATAGTAGAGCTTGAAATCATGGATGGTGATACCTCTAGAAGTTCCTTTACTGTACAGGATTGTTTTAGCTATCCTAGGTTTTTTGATTTTGCATATGAAGTTGAGTATTGTTCTTTTGAGGCCTGTAAAGAATTGTGTTAGGATTTTGATGGGCATTGCATTGAATCTGTAGATTGCTTTTGGTAAGATTACCATTTTTACTATGATAATCCTACTTATCCATGAACATGGGAGATCTTTCCATTTTCTGATATCTTCTTCAATTTCTTTCTTCAAAGACTTAAAGTTCTTGTCATACAGGACTTTCGCTTGTATGGTTAGAATTAGCCCAAGATATTATGTATTCTCTGTGGCTGTTGTAAAGTGTGTTATTTCTCTGATTTCTTTCTCATCCTGTTTATTATTTGTGTATATGAGAGATACTTATTTTTTTTTAGTTAATCTTGTATCCTGCCACATTACTGAAGGTGTTTATCATCTGTATAAGTTTCCTGATAGAATTTTTGGGATCACTTATGTATACAATCATATCTGCAAATAGTGAAAGTTTAACTTCTTCCTTTCCAATTTGTATCCCCTTGATCTCATTTTGCTGTTTTATTGCTCTAGATAGAACTTCATGTACTATATTGAATAGATATGGAGAGAGGGGACAGTCTTGTTTTGTTCCTGATTTTAGTGTAATTGTTTTGAGTTTCTCTCCATTTAATTTGATGTTGGCTGTCTGGGTAGCTGGAGAGTTTTCTCTCCGGGGCCTACCAAGCCCAGGCAGTCCGACAGCCCACTTATAAAACAAACACACAAACGCTTATATTATTTAAACTGTTTGGCCTAATGGCTCAGGCTTCTAGCTATCTAGTTCTTACATCTTAAATTAATCCATTTCTATAAATCTATACCTTGCCATGTGGCTCATGGCTTGCCGGCATCTTCACATGCTGCTTGTCATGGTGACGGCTGGCAGTGTCTCCCTTCACCTTCCTGTTCTCTCAATTCCTGCTTGCTGTATTTTGCTTTTATTGTGTCTAGTTATGTTACTTGTATCCCTGATCTCTCCAAGACCTTTATTATGAAAGGGTATTGAGTTTTGTCAAAGGTTTTTTTCACCATCTAATGAGATGATCATGTGGTTTTTTTTCTTTTAGCTTATTTATATGGTGGATTACATTGGCAGACTTTCATATGTTGAACCATCCCTGCATCTCTAGGAAGAAGCCTACTTGATCATGGTGGATGATTTTTTTGATCTGTTCTTGGATTCAGTTTGCCAGTATTTTATTGAGTATTTTTGCATCAATGTCCATGAGGGAGATTGGTCTGTAATTCTCTTTCTTTGTTGCATCTCTTTGTGGTTTGGGTATCAGAGTAACTGTGGCCTCATAAAAAGAGTTTGGTAATGTTCCTTCTGTTTCTATTGTATGGAACAATTTGAGGAGTATTGGTATTAGCTCTTCTTTGAAATTCTGATAGAATTCCATACTGAAACAATCTGGCTCTGGGCTTTTTTTGGTTGGGAGACTGTTAATGACTACTTCCATTTCCTTATGAGTTATAGGTCTATTTAAATTGTTTATCCAGTCTTGATTTAATTTTGGTATATGGTACCTATCAAGAAAATTGTTCTTTTTTTTTTTTTTTTTTTTTTTTTTTTTAGGTTTTCCAATTTTGTGGAGTACAGGTATTTGAAGTAAGACCTAATGATTCTCTGGATTTCCTCAGTGTCCGTTGTTATATCCCCCTTTTCATTTCTGATTTTGTTATTTAGATATTCTCTCTCTGCCTTTTGTTTAGTTTGGATAAGGATTTGTCCATCTTGTTGATTTTTTCAAAGAACCAACTCTTTGTTTCATTGATTCTTTGTATTGTTCTCTTGGTTTCTATTTTGTTGATTATTTCCTGCTGTCTACTTCTCCTAGGTGAGTTTGCTTCTTTTTGTTCCAAACCTTTCAGGTGTGCTGTTAAGTTGCTAGTATGGGACTCCTTAAATTCAGTCCCAAGCACCCCCAGACTGGGAGGAGGGGAAGTGGATGACTTTCAGCTTGGCATGATGGCCCACACCTGGAATTCCAGCACAGGTGAGAGTAAATGAGGAGGATGGCCATGAGTTCAAGACCAGCCTGGACTGTGTACAAAGGCAGTTCCTTATCAGCCTGGGCTGCAGAATGTAAGCATATCTTTAAAAAAAAATTTAAGAAGAAAAGAAACATCTCAGCTATGCCTGAACCCTTATCTATACTTCAGGTTTATTTTATTTTTTTAAGTGTGTCAGCCACAGAAAAGGTAAGGATGATGGTGGATGCTCTTTTTCCTAATGCTCAGAGCATTCTCAATAAATGTATGTGCTCGTGAATATGCAAATGATCTATTTAAAGTCTACTGACTTGTAAGAAAAGCCTTGAATTGCCTCTTGGTGTTCTAGGAATTCAGCATTTCTCTGTGCAAATATCAAACTCCTACTTGGGCACACCAGATGGAGACTTGGCTCCTCTAGAAGCAGCTATTTTCAAAGAAGAATAAAGCCTATGCTCTGAAAAATGGCCCCAACTCTATGTGGCTTTCCCAGTGCCTATTTCCTTAAAAATGACTTGGGAGGAATGCCACGTAGATGATGGAGCCTCATGGTGAGGTCTGAGGCCAGACTGGTGCCATGTTACATGGCTGTGTTTGACAAAGCTCAAAGGCTCACAGCAGTGGTCAGGCAGAACTGACAGAAAGGAGGAGCTGATGCTGCCTGAAAAGAAGATGTCAAGATTGGATTGTACCAGATAGTATAATTTAATGCCTTTTAAAAAATTTATGTGAGTCTCCTGTTTTTCTCCTTGTCGTCTGTGTTCTGAAGATAGAGAGTAAATCAGTGGCTTAATGACATTTGCAGAAAAATTACTGTAACCCAGTATACCTGAAAGCTTATAATTTTCCTGGTCAGCCATCTTGAGGTTTATTCCTTTCATTGCATTAAAAATGGAGACTAATTAGGGCAACTGGGGCTAGAGTGGGCCAAATTGGATTTTTCTTATGGCTTTCCCTTCATCTCACAGAGTGATGTCATTAAATGTTCAGGCTATGAAATGTTAAGGACAGCCTGTTTCCACTGCAGTATAGGTCATGGAGGAATGCAAAGGAAATAGGCTGCAGAATGCCATAAAGCTTTAAAGTGTTACAGTAAAAATCTCTGCCGAGGTCATGCAGAACATGGGTATTTTCTTCACTTTATAAACAGCCTTCAAGAAGGTGAAGGGAATGTAGGTTGGAGAGGATGATTTGCCGGCATCATGCAGGCATTTTGGAGATTATTTTATCTGGGGGTCTTCTGAATGGCCAGTCGTCATACCTAGCCTCTAATATAGACCTGGGTATACCTAATTGGCAGACTTACTTGGCCCAAGCTGCTTTTGAGTCACTAGTCTATATTTTATGACCATTTAAAACACATTTTTGATTTAAAAAGCCCTAGTGTGCATTCAAAGAAGAGATATTCATTAAATATGCTTACTTCATTTGTTTCCATGGGCACTGGGAATTAAAGAGTTAAGGGATAGATTATATTCCACTAACCAAATTTGTTTAATAATGATGGTTGATTTTTTTTGGACTTTTGGGACTCCTAACAGTAAGAGTAGGGGTATTTGATTCCTTTGCCTGCTTTTAGGACCCTTTTCCTCCTATTGGGTTGCCTCGCTCAGCCTTGATGTGAGAGTTTGTGGTCTTATTGTATCTTCTTGTGCCATGTTTGACTGATGTCCCTGGGAGGCCTGCTCTTTTGTGGGGGGAGACAGCGAGTTGATCTGGGAGAGAGGGGAGGTAGAGGGAACTGGGAGAAGTGGAAGGAAGGGAAGTTAAAATTAGGATATATTGTATGAGAGAAGAATAAACTTCTTTTTTTTTTTTTTTTGGTTTTTCGAGACAAGATCTCTCTGTGTAGTTTTGGTACCTGTCCTGGATCTTGCTCTGTAGACCAGGCTGGCCTCAAACTCACAGAGATCCACCTGGCTCTGCCTCCCAAGTGCTGGGATTAAAGGCATCCACCACCGCCACCCAGCAAAAATTTTAAAACATATATATCAATTATACATAATAATGAAGTCAGTTATGGCACTTTATACATATACATAATATATTTAGAAGGTGGTTTTTCTTTATATCTCTCTGTGTTTGTTTGTGAGCTTGTGTATATGAGTGAGGAGATCAAGGGTGTGACCCCCACATTCCACCTTGTTTAAGGCAGGGTATGTTGTTGTTCAATGCTGTGGGCACCAGGTTAAAAAGCCCATGAGCTTTCAAAGACCCTGCTGTCTTTGCCTCTCACCTTGCCCTAGAGATCACAGATACACAATATTGCATCCTGTTTTGCACAGGTTTTGGGGGTCTAGACTCAGGCCCTCAAACTTGTGCAACCAGCATTTTATACACTAAGCCATTTTCCTAGCCCAGAAGAATGGTTTTCTTTGAGTGAAGTAGGCCTACTGCATCCTCAGATGAAAAATATTTTGCCAGACCCTTCCTTTTGCTTTGTGGTTTTCATGTGTTTAAGTTGCATTTGGATCCTTATTCTTATCCAAATTTCACTTTTTGTGCTGATGTTGATCAAAAGCATTATTGTAACCAGCCAGCTGGCATGCCTTCAATGCATAAAGGATGGTTCTCTGTGGTACAAGGCAGACATTGATCAGTTGGGGAGACGGCTCTGGTGGTAGAGTGCTTGCCATGTAAGCACAAGAACCTGAGAGGTGTGTTAGTGCACCCTTGCAACCCCAGCACTGGGGAGACGGAGACAGGATGCTCCTTGGGTCTCCTTGGCCAGCCAGTCTAGCCTAATCAACTAGTCCAAGCCAGTCAAAGACCCTCTATCAAAATAAAATAAAAAGTTCCTAAAGAATGATACCCAAAGTTATCCTCTGAACTCCCAATGCATATACACATATGTATACATACATGTGGACTGCACATGAATGAACACACATTTATGCATGTGTGTGCTGGTGTGAATGCTTGTGTGCACACACATGCACAAGAAAGCTATAAGATTATCCTCAAGAAGAGAAGCTAAACCCACATTAAGTGGTTGTTAGCACAAGACGACACAGAAGGGTGAAGAAGTTACAGTGATGACAATAATTTGGAAAAGAAAATGAGGAGAGACAAGTCCAAATTAAAAATTTAGGAAAAGCAAGACTTAAAATTAAAAAATAACATTTAAATAAAAAAAACATTTATTGAGGTATTATTGACATAGAAAAAAGCTGTACAAATTTAATGTACACAGCTTAATGAAACTGGGTATACTTACACACGACACTATCACCACCACCAGGTCCACAAATATCCATTATCTTGTTTCATTGACAGTAGGGAAATATAAAAGGCTGTAAGCAAGAGCATTATATTATCCAAGGCTATTTTGTCATAAGCCATGGGGAAGCCGACTCACCCTGGCTTAAATAGTCGAGTGAGTCTCTGCTTACATAACGGAAATGTCTGCATAGGTGCTGGCCTCAGACAACACCTGATCTGGCAGGCCCAAACAAGGATGCAGAAAGCTGGAGTCCAGGGCCCTGGTTTCTGTCTGTCTCAACCACATCCTCAGTTACCACATAGTTCCTCCTTTCCTTCTGCAGCAACTCCAAGCCCCAGGTCTCCTCTTCGGAGAAAGAATGAATTGTGATTTGATTTTATTTTGTTTTGTTTTGTGTTTTTGCACCTGTGGGAGAAGGCAGATGCGTGTTTTCCTGATGAATGGCCTTTGTGTTTCCAGAGCTGACACTGGGTTAGTTACTGGTTAGGCTGACTGGAAATACAGATTTTTATTGGCCACCATAATCTATCCTTGGAGCAGGAGGCAGGACAAATTCTCTCCCCGCCCTCCAAAAACAGCTTGCAGAACGAAAGAGACTTCCTGAGAGAATTTTAGAGAGCTGCCAGGAAAGAAGAGCTCTTGGGTGGCCAAGGAGCAGCAAATGTTCACCAGTGGTAATAAAATGACAAAGGTAGGGTTCTGTGAAAGTCAGGACTGTTTTCTCTGACGATAAAACCAAGGAAGTGTGAACTATCCAATCGTTACCTCCCCAACCTCCTGTAGTCTATCCGTAGGACTCATCACTTCTGTTTCACGGCTCTGGGTCATCTTGTTTATAAAACCAGAATGATTTTCTCAAACAGAAAGAGTTCTTGAATTTGACAGTAAAGGAATTTTCCTCCTGGAGATGGCTAGAGTTTCTACAGAAGTCCTGTTTGCAGGTGCCAGCCAGGAGAAGGCAGTAGGTGTTCAGAGGAAAACATAGCCAGTCTGGAAGAAGCCCGTCTTTGTATGTGTGTGTTCCTTTTTTTTTTTTTTACTATTAGGCTTGAGCTTTTAGTTCCCACAAAAGCAAATTTTGACACTGACTTAATGGAAAAAAGGCAGCTACATTCTCAATCAAAGGCTTTATTTTCCCCTGTCTGGCTGCAGTCGCTGTAGATGGGAAACCACTGTGAACTACAAAGCTATCTGGCACAAATGAGGAGCATGCTCACCAGCCTTCCAGATGTTGGCTTCCTTCAGGGCAGTAACAAACTGTCCTTGCTATTAAAGATCATCATCACAGAAGCTATTGTGAGGGCTTGGTGTGTACGCAGCTCAGTTTCTGAAGGAGATGGGAGTGTGATACCAGGTGTTCCCCACCTGGCTTCCAACATATTAGGTTCAACTTGACCTGAATGTCCTACCATTTAATTCTCTGCCCATGTACCAGTGCCCTAGAAAATGAATGTAGTCCTGGGATGGTGTGAAACTGGAAGGACTGGAAGAATCTCTACAATGAGAAATGCTAAATGGAGGAAATGTACTAAGTTCCCAAAATGGCAAACACAGCTGGAGAATCCATTGTAAAGAGCATCTGAGCTTAACATGATTCTTTAACCCTACCAGGATCCCCCGTATGCACAGAAAGCTTGCAATTCATAGGAGCAAGCTGAGCCACAATGACTCTTAACTAGGAAGGAAAAATGCAAGTTCAAGTTAGAAACAGGAAGAAAGCAAAGCAGGTCTTCCACTCTTGTGTTTATCTGTATGCAACCAGCAACTGCTCTGTGAGCAAACTATTCTGAGTGCTCTCTGGGAATGAGGAATGCTATTGATGCTTAGACTAAAGTCTCTGTCTTTCCATGAAAGCATCACCCTCGCTCCCTACCCAAGCAAAGGGCATCCCCTTCTCAAATGCAGCAGCTGACATGCAGTCCACTGAGATAACATTGCATGTTTGAAAAGAACCAATACCAATGGAAGGTGCATGAAGTGGAAAGAAGTGAGTTGCTTGATGTGGGATAAATGAGCGCTAGGGAGAAATGGGTAAAACCTGGGAGCCATAGAAAGCCAGGAGGACCAGGAGGGGGTCTCTGAAAGGTGACAGGAAGTAAGTAAAGAATACTTTGGTCAGTACCCATGCTCTTGGCATTAAATGCTTACAGGTGATCTTTCTGCTATTGCTGGGATTAAGGAAGTAAACTTGGACCTATTTTTCTTCCCCCTTCTAAATTCCCATAGCTACCCCTTCAAAAAATACTTTTTTGCTTGGTAGTTTGAATTTTTCAAAGTAGTTTCTAAGGTATTTGGCATACAAATTAGTATAAATAATTCCAACTCAATTTTCTGAAAGCTCACAGAACAAATAATGTTGAGTGTGTGGCTCACTTTTCCTAAAGAGTTTGGATAGATCTTTGTGTTGTGGTCGAACCATCTCTTCATTGGCATGTGTATGGGGGGTGCACCTTAGTGTTTCTGTGCAAGTGTGCACTCACAGGTGCACAAGTGTGTGTGCATGTGTGGGTGGAGGCAAGAAGTCAACCTCAGGTGTTGTTCCTAGGTGCCATCCCCTTTGTTTCTTGAGACAGGGTGTCTCAATGGGACCTGAGACTTGCCAACTATAGGCTGACCAGGCTAGACTTCAAACCCTTACACTAGCCAGGCTAGCCCTCAAGCCCTAGGGTCTGCCTTTCTCTGGCCTTGCCAGATTTTTGCATGGGTGCTGAGGACTGAACTCAGGCCCTCATGCTTTTTTAACGAGTACTTCAATGACTAAGACAGCTCTTCAACTCCTCCTTTGTTTATTGGATTTTACTCTATTTCTAGGCTGGCCTCAAGCTCACAGTTCTCTAGTCTTCAGCTCCTGAGTGCTAGGGTTACAGAACACCATCATGCCAAGCTTTATGGCTCTTTTTTTATTACAGTCCTTGTGCACATAACAAGTGAAGTTCTGCAACTCTTGCTGAAGTCAGAATCTTCCCTGACACCTCCCCATTCTCAGTTCCAAACAGTGAAAATAAGATTTGGATCCTTGCTCCTCCTGGTGCTTTGTATCATGTTTCTAAGTTTATTTCTCAATTTCTTGATTTAATTTTAGACTTAAAAAAATAGGTATGTATGTGGCTACATGAGCTTTTGTACACCATGTGCATGCGGGTGCCCATAGAGGCTAGAAGAGGGCACCAAATCCCCCTGAGTTAGAGTTGTAAGTGGCTGTAAGTATGGGCACTTGGAACTAAACCTAGGTTGTCTGCTAGAGCAGTAAGTACTCTTAACCACTGAGTCATTGCTCATCCAAACTCTTTAGACTATTTACCAACTCTGGTAAGAAAAGTATTTGAATCTACTTCTGTCTTTTCCAGCTCTTCCTCCCACTCCTACTGTTTGGCAGTTAGATGAGAATTATCTGCTCTCTCTCTCTCTCTCTCTCTCTCTCTCTCTCTCTCTCTCTCTCTCTCTCTGTGTGTGTGTGTGTGTGTGTGTATGTGTGTGTGTAATCAACAGCAGGCCTCCATATCTTTGAGTTTTGCATTTATGACTTAATCAGCTATGAACTGAAAATTTTTAGAAAAAAACCGCATGCATACTAAAATGTACAGTCATATTTTTTCTTGCTGCTGTTCTCTGAGCAGTATAACTAGTGTTAATATAGAATTTAAGCCATGTTGAGTATTATAAGTAATCTGGAGATGGTTTAAATTGCTGAGGGTGTGTGAATAGATCATGCACAAATACTGTCCCATTTTATATATGAGACAGAACTCTGTGTGCTTTTGGTCTCCGCAGGAAGGTACTAGAGCCAATGCTCCTATATTCTACTTTAATTTGGGGGAGGGTACAGGGCTTGGAAACACTATCTCACTAACAACCCAGATTGACCCTGAGCTAGTAGTTGTCCTGTGTCAGCCTCCCAAGTTCTGGTGTAACAAGCATGGACCATCATGTCTGGCTATTGTGTATCATTATGATGTGATAAATACTATCCTTGACCCTCTAGTTCTTCTACCCAACCATGCAATGAGGATACTGTTTCTGCCTCCCTCTCACTTCTGTGATCCCCATCTTCTGTTGCTCAGATTTTTTTTCTTTTTTGGATACAGGGTTTCATTTAGCCATGCCTGTCCTTAAATTGACTATATAACTAAAGATGACCTTGAACTCCTAATCCTCCTACCTCAGGATTATAAAAGTGAGTCACTGTGCCTACTGGGCCACACACACCCCTCTTGCTCAGACTCTTGGTCTTCTGCCTTGGCCACATCTCTCCTGTATCTTGTCTAGGTAAGACCAGTGGATAGAGTTGAAATCCAGCAGCTAGAGATGATGGATCAGAGACGTGTCATTCTTGATTATCAAAATCAAAGAGAGGCATTTTGGTGATTCATGTCATAATCCAAGCACTTGGGAAACCGAGGTAGTATGTTTGCTGTAAGTTCAAGGCCAGGCCAGGCTACATAGTGAGTTTCAGGCCAGCCTGGCTACAGAGTGAAACTGTCTCACTTTACCAAAACAAACTAAACAGCAAAGGGGGATGCTAAGGTTGGGCTGCTTTTCTAAATTCACCTAGTTTATCAAGCTACCACATCACAGAAGCAGACTCAAGAAATGTTGTGGGAATGGAGGCTATTAGAATTCTACTAGATGCCCCTGGCTAAGAAGCTTAGGGTAGAAAAGATTTGAACCTTGATACTTTCATCATTATACTTACATAATTGGCAACATTTTAATCTGTGAGACAAATTATTTTTAACAACGTCGTGTGTGTGTGTGTGTGTGTGTGTGTGTGTGTGTGTGTATAGAGAACAAAAAGTTGAACTCTGAATATGAGTGTTAAATGCCCCATTTCCACTGTGAATGTCTTACAACGTACCCATCAACATAGACGATGCCACTTGAATGGTTTCCTAATGTGTTAGACTCTTTTTTAAAATGCATCTTTTAATGGGGATCAGAATGTTACCCAGTCAGGGAAAACAGATATGTTTCTTGAAATATAAGCTGAGTGACTCCCAGCTGCCCCAGGCATTTCCCAATGATAGATATAAAGGGCCTGGTATATTACTTAAAGCATAAAGGAAGGTCAGCAGCACAGCAGCAACAAATGTTTCCAGCAGTTGCAGGAACCAGCAATTCCTAGTTTGCCTGAGATTTTAATCCATCTTCAGCACTAATGAGCAAGCCCTAAGGATCTGCTCTGCCTCCTCATAGTTAGGATTACAAACATGTGCTGTGCTTTTTTATGAAGGTTCTGGGAATCAGACTTAGAAATGACTGAGCTATCTCTCTAGATTTTTTTTCTACAAACATTTGGCTTTGGTTTTGCTTTTCAAAGACAAGTCTCACTCATAACCCAGATTGGCCTTGAACTCACAGCCTTCCTCCTGCTTCAGCTTTCTAAGGGCTGGGATTAAAATCATGTGCCACTGCACATTGGTTCTTAGCATATATTAATTGTGAAAGATAGAAGACTCAAACTTCAGCACATGTAACTATAGTCATTTGATACTTAATGAAGCCAAAGATACACACTGGAGAAAAGATAACATCTCAACAACTAGATGTCTACATGTAGAAAAATGAAATTAGACCCATATCTATCACCCTGCACAAAAATCAACCCCAAATGGATCAAATAACTAAGTGTGAAATCTGAAACTGTTAGGAACAAACGTAAGCAGGACACAAGTGTAGGAAAGGACTTTCTGAATAGGACTGAATTTGCTCAGAAATTAAGGTCAACAATTGAAAAATGGGACCTCATAAAACTGAAAAGCTTCTGTACAGCAAAAGAAATAATCAGATAAAGAGTGAGTTCCCAGAGTAGGAGAAAATCTTTGCCAGCTATACATCTGACAGAGGATTAATATGCAGACTATACAAAGAACTCAAAAAGCAAACAAGAAAAAAATGTATTAGATACTTTGTTTCTGCAACAAAATCCCACAACCAAAAGCAACTTGAGGAAGAGTTTACTCCGACTTACAGTTCTGGAGGGTTAGTCTGTAATGGTGAGGAAGGTTTGGCAGCAGACAGCCAAAGCAGGAAACTGAGAGATATCAGCAACAGAAGAGAAGAGAGAGAAAACTAGAAATGGGAAGAAGCTATCCATCCCCAGTGATGTACTTCCTCCAGCAAGGCGACACTCCATAGAGGTCCGATGACACCCCCCCCCCCCAAACAGCACCACCAACCAGGGATCAAGTGCTCAAATACATGAGCCTATGGGGGAAATTTCTCATTCAAACCACCACAACAAACAACCTAATCAAAAGATGGCTATGGACCTAAAAAGTAAAACTGGCTAATAAACATCTTTAAAGGTGTTCAATAATCTTAGGAACTCCCTAAATGCAAATTAAGACACTTTGAGATTTCATCTTCCCCCAGTCAGAATTGCTAAGATCAAGAAAACAACTGACAGCAAATACTGGCTGGAGAAAATATGGAGAAAGGGGAATCCTCATACACTCTTTGTGGAACTGCAAACAGATGCATCCACAGCTAGGAAGCAGAGGGAGATGAATGTCGGTGCTCAGCTCACTTTCTCCTTTCTATTCAGTCCACGAACTGCCATATCATGTGGGATGGTGCCACCCCACCATCTCAAAGTAGGTCTTCCCATCTCAAGTAACCCAAAACAGCTAATGCCCTGCAGGCTGCACAGAGCCCTGTCTCACAGGTAATCCTAGATTTTGTCAAGGTGGCAATCACAATTAGCCATTAACAGATGGTTAATCATGGCTGTCAACTTGACCACATCTGGAATCAACTAAAACCCAAGCAGTTGGCCACACCTGTAAGGGATTTTTCTTGATTGGATCATTTGAGGTGAGAAAACCCACCCTAAATATGGACCATGCCTTCTTGTGGCAGCCCACATAAAGGACACGGGAAAAAGGAAGCTTCTCCTTTTTGCCTGTTTGCCCTCACTTTCACTGGAAGGTTCACTGCCATTCTTTCACTGGCATTGGAGCCTACTTCTTCAGGATTCCAACATATACTGAAGACCAGCTAAGACAGCCAGCCTCGTGGACTGAACAACTACTAGATCCTTAGAACGTCTGTCCAGAGGCAGCCATTGTCTATCCAGACCACAGTCTGTAAGCCACACTAATTATCAACCTTTTAACACACTCACATACACATGCCCGCATGAACGTGCACATGCACGCACATACACCTCTCTCAGTTCTGTTCCTCTAGAGAAACCTGATTAGTACACAACACAGGAGGCATTTTATGAAAATCAAAATGCTGAATGAAGTAAAGGAGTCAAGTCAAATGCCAGTTTCTGAGGGACAAGGATGTAGCTCAGTTGGCAGAGTACATTCCTAGAATGTCTGAGGTCCTCAATCAGTTCCCAGCACCACTGTGAACTGAGATATTCCTGCAATCTCAGCACTTGAGAGGTGGAAGGAAGAGGTTCAAAGTTCAAGGTCATCCTTAGCTAAATAATGAGTTCAAGGTCAGTTTGGGCTAAATGAGACCCTGATGAGAAAGAAGGAATGAAAGAAAAAAGAAAGATAGACAAAGAAAGAAGGAAAGAGAGAGAGAGAGAGAGAGAGAGAGAGAGAGAGAGAGAGAGAGAGAGAGAAGGAATGAATGAAGGAAGGAAGGAAGAGTAAGAGGAAAGGAAGGGAAGGAAGATCAAGAAAAGAATAAATTTTTTAAAAATCATCACAGAAGCCTGGCATGGTAGCACATGCCTATAAGTTCAGCCACTCAGGAGGCTGAGTCAGGAGGATCATAAAGTCAAATTTGGTCTAGAAAACTTAAGGAGTCTGCTTCTTTTTTCCCTTCCTCCCTTCCTCCATCCCTCTGTCCCTCCCTCAGTCCCTCCCTCCCTTCCTTCCTCTTTCCCTCTGTTGCAGTGTCTTGCTATGTAGCTTTGGTTCTTTCAGAACTCAAGAGACAGCCACAGCCTCCCACATGCTGGGTTAGTGGGTTTACACTCCCATGCCTGGCTTAGCTTGATTTTGACTTTCCATCTCCTTCATCAATTTTTTTTCCTTCCCAAACTCTATTTTGAAGGAACATAAGGTTTTGGAGACCACAGGATAAGAGGGACATAAGCAGAAGACAGCTTTCTTTTGATCCTGTCCTGAGAGGGATCTGGCAACTGTCCTAAGATCTCAGGAACAGCCCTGAAACCCCTTCTGCTGGTGGGAAAACACAGGCAAATCAGAGACAAGATCAATGTCACTTAGTGAATTAGTGACAGAGACAGGAACAGAATCCAGACTTTCTAACTTGAAGATCCCCCCCCTCCTTTAATGTTTAAATGGCTCTTTTTTATTTTAATCCAGCTGTGCCATGTTAATAAGGTTTTGAGGAGACCCAGCTCTGTGCTTTGGGCAGTTCACAAATTTGATATTTACCTCAGCTATTTGTTGTCTGTTTAATAAGTTTTGTTTGTTCTCCAGATGTCCATTATCTGGCAGCCTATAATCATATACAATTGTTTACACCACTTACCGTTTGCTTTCAAGTCATGCCAAGAAGGACTTGGTGTAAACTAGCTGTCTGCGACAGCCACACTAAGCTAAGCCTTTAAAAGGGTCTATTCGAGCCTATATAAATAAATACAGCAATATGGAAAGTAACCCCATGGACATTTATGGCACTTGGGGCAGCTGGGAAGCATGCAGACTTTCCCTGCTGTTATTTGGATTCTCTTTTTAAAAATTATTTTGTTTTTCTTAAATTCTTTTTAAATTTTTCCATTGTGTGTATTCACAGTACTGTGTCACATATGGACATTTTCATACAAGTACATGACAAATGTTGCACATGTAACCCTTGTCGTGGTTGCAGAGAGTTGTTTACATTTTAACTCACTGTCTCATCCAATCTCCTCCAACCCTCACACACTCCAGGAAAACCCTTTCAGATGCAACCAGTTACAAGCAGGTGGTTAGCAAACCCTCACCCTGGGATTCACTTCCATACAAAATGATCAAAACTAAATCACATCTCTGCTCATTAAAAGGCCATCAGGCAGACCAGAACAACTGCAGAGCCACAGATGGTTTGGTCCTTTTTGACTAGTAAATATGGTCAGAAGTCACCCTCCAATGAACTGCTTAGCTGTATGAAAGAAACCAGAGCCTAAGAAAGAGGAATCTACCCCCAAATGTTCTTCACACACTTGCTGTGAAAAATAATTCAATTGTCATTTCTTTCTGGAGGTGGCAGGGTTTCATTGACATAATCTGTGGGATTGTGCATGCAGGAGCATGAGCACACACATGCAGAGGCTGGAGGAAAATCTTCGGCATCATTTATTTTTAGACAATGTCTCTCACTGGCCTGGAACTCACCATATAGTCTAGGTTGGCTAGCCAGTGGACCTCAGGACTTTTCTGGTCTCCACCTTACACACACTGGAATCACAGGCATACTTCATACTTGCAAAGCTTGTGCTCTCCCTCCTGAGTTCCCCTCCCCATATTGTGAAATGATCTTTGTATATGAAAATAGTATTGTTACAAAGAGAGTTTTAGGACTACATTGAGTAAAAGTAAATTTTTCCCTTCTTCATTAGATGCTGATTGACTCATCACTATGTACCCAGAACTTTGCCAAGTGTCATGGGCCAGGATGAGAGATTCACAAAGATATGGGAAGCTCTCATCTTTGCTCTTGATTCATTAGTGAATTATCACTACATTAATAATTTAGGGGCTTAAGAAATGGCTCAGCATTGAAGAGCACTGTTCTGACAGTTCCCAACATCCACATGGAAGCTCACAACTGTCTGTAACTCTAGTTCCAAGGGATCCGATGTCCCTTTCTGGCCTCTGTGAACATCAGGCATGGTACACTGACACACATGCAGTCAAACACTCACACATAAAATAGATAATTTTTAAAGTGAATGGCAGGTGATTTTGTCTTACACATATGTTCATATTAGCTTCTTCAGAAACAGCCCTCCACTGCCTATAGATTTTTCAGTATTTTTGTTTTTTTGTTTGTATGTTTGTTTTGAGCAGTGGTAGGGTTTGAACCTAGAGCTAGGCAAGCGTTCTACCACTGAGTTGGCCCCTTCCATTTTTTCGATGGGGAGTTCTATTCCACCCTTATTTATAGGTGATTTCTTCTGCTTTGAATTTCATCTACTTAAGTGTAAACATTGTTTCACAAGGACAAGGAAGACTGTCTCCTTACACTATATTATTTTCATATATGATTTTGTCACAGGCTGGGAGGGGGCACAGGAGGTAAAGTGTATGCCTTTCGAGTGTGAGCACACTTGCACATGCCTGTGATCCCAGCGTGGGGAAGTGAAGAAAGGAGGAGCCCTGGGGCCCACTGTTCAGCCAACCTAGCCTATTGATCTTTGTATCCTTAGCAAGACATGTTCAATAAACAGCTGTTGGGTCCACAAGTGAATGAATGCACAATATTGATACTTCCTTTAAAAATGGCAATGTATTTCCATTCCCTATTGGAGTGTTTGAATTTGGCTCCTCTTCATTGGCACCCAAATAGTGTTTAAATTTGCTTGTGGCGTTTAATTAATGCCAGAAGGATTTGTGTTAGCTGAAATCCTGTAAGTTCATTTTTTCCATGTAATAAATTTTATTTATTAAATATAACATGAATCTTAAAAGGTCTTATAATAAAAAAAAAACAGAGCCAGATATTGGGGTGAAAGCTGAAAGATCAGAAAAGCAGAACAGCCAACTAGTTTACCTCTAGGAAATCCTCAGCCTCATAAGAGAGAGAGTTCCTGTTTCCTCACACCTTATATACCTTTCTGTGTCCTGCCATATTACTTCCTGGGATTAAAGGTGTGTGTCACCACTGCCTGGTTCTGTTTCTCTCATGTAGCCCAGTGTGGCCTTGAACTCACAGAGATCCAGACAGATCTCTGCCTCCCAAGTGATAGGATTAAAGGTGTGTCCCACCACTGCCTGACCTCTGTGTCTAATTTAGTGGCTGGCTTTGTCTTCTGATCTCCAGGTAAGCTTTATTGGGGTACACAATATATCACCACAATTAAATGCTTTTAGGGGGAGTGGAAATTATTGTTGATTTTGGAGTATATGTGATGAGAGTGTTATGGTTATATTTTAAGAAATTGCAAACTGAAATATTTACGAGCTGAAATTAGATGGTGTGTTGATTGGCCTGAGACTAACTGGGGAGAGTTAAGGAGTGAGAATATGGATAAAATTTCTGTGAAAGAACATGAGGGATTTTTTGTTTTTGTTGTTGTTTTTTAATTTTGGGTACTGGAGAAATGGAAGTTCACTAAGTTATACCTACTGCCACTGCCTCTCTACACATTTTTCCACAATAATACTAAACGCCATTTTATATTTTCAAGAACTCTAGTGCAAGAGTAACACCTGAACAACAAGCATGAAACCACAGAGTCAGCAATGCCCACAGCACTGCCCTGAGCTACAGGAACAACCATGCACACTAGCTTCACTTCTGGTGGTCACGACTGCAGCATGACCACATTCTATTTAAGTGCATTTGCTGTAACTGTCCATAACAGATCCTGAGGACTGAGATGGTAGGATCACAACACAGCAACATCTTGAGGTCAACTCTGGACCACCTTCACTGGCATAAGTAAACAAACGCCTTCCAGTCCTCTTCTCCTCCAGTGCTTCATTCCAGCAATTTCCATGAGTCCCAGTATTCCTCAGGTAAGACTGCTGGGCAATATAGGCTGTCACATTAAATTTGAGTTCCAAAAACACAACAGACATTTTTGAATATATCTCAAATATTGTAGAGAAGGAACCTTACACCTTTTATTTTCACTTGCAAAGTATGGCAGCCTTATTCTTGGAGCTATAATATGTTGAGAATCCTAACAGGTTAGTCAGTTAATTAATAACAGGCTGTTTTCCATATTTATCTGATTTAGTCATATTGAAATTCTTATTTAGCTTCCTTTGTGAGAAAAAAAACCTCAAGTTTACTGAGGAAAGAAATTATTAGAATACTTGTCTTTTCAAGACTTTTATAAGAAAAATAAAATACACATTGTTAGTGTGGTAGTTTGAATGTAATTGGCCCTCATAATCTCAAGGAGTGGCACTATTAGGTGGTATGGCTTTGTTGGAAGGAGTGTGGCCTTATTGGAGGAAGTGTGTCACTGTGGGGGTGGGCTTTGAGGTTTCCTATGCTCAGGATACCACCCAGTGTCTCAGTTGACTTCCTGTTCCAAGATGTAGGACTCTCAGCTATTCCTCCGGCACTACATTTGACTGCATGCTGCTATGTTCCCTGCCATAGTGATAATGAACTGAACCTCTGAAACTGTAAGCCAGTGCCCTCAATTAAATGTTTTCCTTATAAGAGTTGCTATGGTCATGGTGTCTCTTCACAGCAATAGAAATCCTAACTAAAACAGTTAGCAATGATAAAAAGTTGGTTTACAAAAAAAGAAGTAGCTGGCATCTACCGTGTCCCCTCCTGACCTTCATTGTTATTCATTTAGGCTTTTTGAGACAGGGTATTACTTTATAGCCTGTAAATGAACAGTCTTATTAAATAAGAAACACAGAGCCAATTGCAGAGTTAAAAGCCCATGAGGTCAGAGCAGTAGCTAAGAGCTGAGCTTACCCTTCGCTGCTGCTGCCGTCCTTCCTCTCAGCAAGAGCACTACCTCCTGTGTATCTGTCTTTTCATAGACTTTCTGTTCTGCCCTCTCATTGGTTGTAAACTCAACCATATGACCTCTTCGTCACTGCCCGTCTATACAGACCTCCAGGTCTTCTATGGTTGGTATTGAGATTAAAGGCGTGTGTCTCCATGCTGGTGGTGTCATTGAACACACAGAGATCTGCCTAACTCTGCCTCCCAAGTGCTGGGATTAAAGGTGTGTGCCACCACTGCCCAGATTCTACTATGGCTTGCTATTAGCTCTGACCCTCAGGCAACTTTATTTATTAACATACAAATAAAATCACATTTCAGTACAAATAAAATATCACCACAACAGCCTAAACTGGCTGGAATCTTGTGGCCTGCATGCTTCTAGTACTGAGATTAGAATTTTGTGCCATCACTCCTTCCAACTACATAACAAAGTAGGAGTTACCAAGCTTCAAATTATCTTTGTTACTCAAGAGTAATCCTATCTTTCTCAGTCATGATTTACCAATTTGAGGCACTGCACCCCAAGTTTCTGTTGTTAGATGATGCAGTTCACTTAGTGCCTTTTCAATCTCCCATTCTCATCAACAGTGTTAATGAATACTGCTGAAGTGTTTGTATCAGAGCATAAAAATACAGCAGGGCCCAGCAGTAAGCCCTCCGGATTATATTTTCTATCTTTATTCATTTTTAAGAATTGAGAATATCACCAGGCAGTGGTGGTGTATGCCTTTAACCCCAACTTTCAGGAGGCAGAAGCAGGCAGATCTCTGAGTTCGAGGCCAGCCTGGTCTACAAAGCGAGTTCCAGGGCAGCCAGGGCTACACAGAGAAGCCCTGTCTTGAAAAACAACAACAAATTGAGAATTATTTATTCCTTACATGAAATTTGTTATCCATATGTCCTGACTATCTCTGTAGTTCCTTTTATATCAGTGTCCTCATAACTTTCAAGCCTGTTACAAATATTGAAATAAATGGATAGCCATATGTGAAGGAAAAGAAAGAGAACAAACTAGATAGTTTAGTCAGTGTGTAGGGACACCTGTCACCAAATCTGATGACTTGAATTCAATCCCTGCAGTCCACATACTATGCTGTCACACGTACTGGGAACATAAAAAGGTATTAGATATTATTAATCATTAGGCACACGGAAATTAACATCACAGAAAATCACTATGTGCTTGTTAAAACAGTTTAAAGGCTGAGCAGAGCAGGCACTGCTGAGGATGTATGGAGTTGGACACTGTTGGGGGATGTTTACGGTGATATAGTCTCCCTAGAAAACGGCATGGAAGTGCCTTTAAAAGTTGAATGCACACTCCATGCATTCCTAGGTATTTATGCAAAAGAAGTAAAATCATATGTCCACAAATATTTATGTCTAAGTGTTCTAGTAGTTTTGTTTGCAATAGCCAATAACTAGAAAACAACCCAAATGGCCATTGATGGGTGAATGGATAATAAGTTATGACATACCCATAAAATGAAATTCTACTTAGCAGTGAAAAGAACTATTGGTCACTTTGTAACCTGGATAATTTTCAAAATAATTATGCATCAAAGGGTCAAACCAAAATGGGATTCCATTTATATGAAATTCTTTTTAAACTTTATTAGTGTATGTGTGTGTAGAAGTGGGGGGTAAACACATATTTCACAGCATGAATGTGGAAACCAAAGGACAACTCTGTATAGTAAGTTCTCTTCTTCCACCTTCTTGTGGGTTCTGAGGATTGAACTCAGATCATCAGGCTTTTGTGGCAAGGGCTGTTACCTACTAAGTCATCTTGTCAACCTGAAATTATTGACTATATACATAATTTACCATGACATAAAAAATCCAGCCACTTATAGAGGAGACAAAGTATGAGAGGGGCAAGAATAGAGCTTCTAAGGTGATAGTAGGATGTTATGCAGGTATATTGACTATCAGAAACATAAAATTTTACACTTTGGATATTTGAAGTTTGTGTATGTCTTCTAAACCATAATCAATTTGTTTTAAGAAGTAAATGCTGGTTAACAAGTGTGGTGTCGTATGAATGGAGGGGGCAGGAATGTGGTTAGTCCTGTCAGGCACTGTCAGGAGGGTGGGCTGGTGTTTTTTGTTGTGTGTGTCTGTGTGTATGTGCATGTATTTACCACTAGAAGCATGGATACATCTTCAGAAAGATAAAATACAAAATAAAAGTTCATTGGAAGAACAATGTAAGTAGAGCATGTGTTGATAGCTTATTTGGTCCACAATAATTCAACACTTGCCATGATTCATCAAGCTTGGAACCCCTGTGTATCCAGTTGTGGTGACAATGTCCTCATTCCTTGCTTCCCTGTAATGATTTGTTGGTGGGTGTTGTCATCTTCACAGGTTTTCAACACCCAGTGAAGTCATTCATTCTCATTCAGTTGTTTTGAAACTTGAGCAATGATCAATCAATTTCGTGGGAGAGCCTATTCACTATAATGCCAACATGCTGTGGGATGTTCTGTATGGCAAATGTGTTGCTAATTAGTCAAAAAATAAATCACTGATTGACCATTGGCTAGGCAGGAAGTGTAGGCGGGACAAGGAGGAGAATAAAGCTGGGAAGTGGAAGGCTGAGTCAGAGAGACACTGCCAGCCGCCACCATGACAAGCCGCATGTGAAGATCCTGGTAAGCCACGAGCCATGTGGCAAGGTATAGATTAATGGAAATGGATTAATTTAAGCTGTAAGAACAGTTAGCAAGAAGCCTGCCACGGCCATACAGTTTGTAACCAATATAAGTCTCTGTGCTTACTTGGTTGGGTCTGAGCGGTTGTGGGACTGGCAGGTGAGAGAGATTTGTCCTGACTGTGGGCCAGGCAGGAAAACTCTAGCTACACCAACAGAAGATTTTTCTAGCAATTTCTCAGTCCCTCTCCTTTCTAGCATCTCCATGACCAGTCCTTGCCTTTCTTCTTTCCCACTATCGCTTCCCTGAAATGAGTGGGATTTCTGGAGGAGGCTGTATAGATGGGCTCAGAACCATTGATTTTGTTACTGGTCCCACCACACCTTTCATGCTATGCTTCTGTGGAGCTGTAGTGTTAAGTAATTTCAAAAAAGTCTTTCTTTGTGGTAATAAGTGGCTCTTCAAGTGACTCTAATCTCCTATAATTGTCTCACATTTGGTAGTTGTGGGGTTTGGGATGGCAGGACTTTTCCTCAACTTATCAGTGGCCCCAAAACCTGACCAATAACCTGAGTATTCTGGTAAGTTACTTGTGCAACTATGGCTTGCCTGTCACCTCCTCAGAACCCTGATGCTTTAGCATAATGGAAATGGTGGCAATGTGTTGGTATATTCTAGAGTTTTGCGTTCATATATGGAACAAATTATTTAACTATGATTCTGATTGCAGTTAGACTTGTTTAAACAAAACTTTGAAATCAGTGGAAATCTAGGGCTGGAATAGAGAGAATGTCTTCAATCAACTCTTCTTTCTGGAAGGTGATATGCATCTTAGTCTGTTTTCCATTGTTATAACAAAATGTCATAGACTGGGTGATTCATAAAGGAAATTTATCTTGGTTCACCATCCTAGAAGCTGGGAGGTCTAGGAGCACCACGCTGGCAGCAGGTTGCCATCTGGTGAGGGCTTCATCACGTGGAAAGGCAGCAAGAACCATGTGTCAGGAGTGAAAGCACAAGAGAGCAGAGGAAGCTGTGGAACTCTGGTGAGAAACATTTCCCTACAAGAAGGAACTTATTCCTGCAAGATTAGCATTAATCCTTTCAGGAGGATGGAGCCCCATGAGACCCAAACATCTTATAAAAGTCCCAGCACCTCTCCACATTTTACCCTGGGAACCAAGTTTTAACATGAATTTTGAAGAGACAACCCATCTTGAAGCCAAGATTTTGGGAATCAATTCCTGCAGTACCCTTACTCTGCCCAGAAAAGCTACAGATGCAGGTAGACATCAATCTATGCTTTTAAAGAAAGCCATGAATTAAGCTGCTTTTTAAGGAGATTTCATGCTCAAAATATAATTTGAGGCAGAAAGTCTAACAATGATACATTTGCCAATATTATGGCCTTTTAAACAGCAAATGTGAAATGAAAGATGTTGAAATTATTTATGACTTCAGCTAGGGATTTGGCAAGCTTCAGCTCATATCTTGATAAATCATCTAAACACTGAACAGCATTTGTGTTCAACTAAGATAGAACTAGAATTAATAGGCTAATGTCATCTGAAAGTATGTATTACTAATTCTTAATAATATGACATTTTTCCCTGACAGACACATTTAATATCCCAGGAGAGTAATATGTTAGGGAATAAGCACCATTGTGCTATCTTATCCCCAAAGAGGGCTGGCTACCTATATACCCAACTGTCATCTTTCGCTTTTTTGTCACTTATTCATGTTTCCTCTTTGGATCTGTCACCTTTGTTCAAAGAAATGGACCCAAAAATGTCATAAGTGGCTCCTATGTAGAATAGGGCTGTGCACCCATTAAATGCTCATTAAGTCCAACCAGCAGTAGGGATTTGTGTTCCCTCCCACAAAAAGAAGACCCTGGGGCATGGATTTGGGTGAAAATAATTTACATGATGACATAATTTATGCCAGGAAGAGTCATGGCAAGTGAGGGATATGACAGAAGGAAGGGTAAAGCCAACAAGGGAATTAAATGATTAGGTTACCTCTGTAGGAAGTTGGGGCACCGACCTGCTAGAGACCCTGGGGAGACTTGCTGACTCACATCTAAGTTTCATCTGGGTGACCGGTGAGGAAGTTTGGCTCCCTGTTTCCCAACACCATTTCTCACTGGTTGAAGGTCATTTCATTTGAGGTTAACAGTCTGTGTGTGACTGTTAACACCTGCCACTTCATCCTTTAGACTTTGTTCACTTGGGGGAATGGAAGTCACTGACACCACCTGTCCAGTGGCTGTTCTGGACCAAGGAGTGCCAGGAGTGCACAAGGGGTTGTGGAGAAGTTGCACTTCCTTTGTAAGCATCAATCTGTCGAACTTATGAGAATGTCTACTTGTTCTGTGTGGCTGGTAACATTACAAGGTTAAAGAATGTCTATCAGGCTTTATCTGTGAGGCTGCCATTGTATCTGCCTTTTAAATTGGTTTGTAAAACAGTGCTTTGTAACCTAGATAGAGAAGATGTCTCATTCTGCTGATTGCTCCCCTGCTCAAAACTCATTGCTTTCAGAAGAAAAGGCCAATATTTTTTAATATCACATATAAATCCTTAATGTTAAATCTTTTCCTGCTCTGCTATTGGTAAGCTCCTTGTATGAACTCTGTATCTTTGTATATGCTGTCTCTCCAGGAATGCTCTAAGACTAATTTCACCTTCCACCACCAGGGCCAGTCCTCTGTAGGACAGGATTCTCTTCCTCTCCCTGTTTGGGCCCATGTGACCATTCTACTATCACTGTCACCTTACTACCAATCACCCATGAGTCTGGTAGCATGGAATGGGTTTCCAGGTCCCTGCCATGTCTACAGGAAGGAGTGAAAATGCTGAGCATAAAAATTTCTTGGAATGGAGAAAAAAGCTACTCATTCATTCCTATAGCAGCAAAGACAAACTATGAATAAATAGTCTATTGTGATTATCACACTGAAAGTTGGTTTGTTAGCAGTGTGGAACAACATTGTCCAGTTCTCAAAGTTCCTCTGATTTACTACTGTCGTTTAAAGACATGCTCTTCCCTCCCTCAGTGAAGGATGTCACACTGTGTGTTGGCCACAGTCCTTGCCCCTATGTTCTAGTCAATAAAGTGGTTTGATAATATTGCTCTTGTTTTCATTCATCTAGAACTAAATAGAGAACTATGTTAATGTTTTTCCCGAACAAAACCCCAAAACACTGATGGAAAACAGGAGATGTGCTACACAGACACTTTAAGGGTTCAGTCTTAAAGTCTGTGTTCAAAAGAATCTCCCAAGAGCCTCTATGGTGTGACTCTACACCAACCCCCTTTGCTTTCTAAAACTCATCTGGCAGCAATGAGCAATTTGGGGTTTTAAGATATAGAATAACTGCCAAGCAGAAGGTTGAAAAATATTCCTGGTGTCTGCCCCACATGTGACTTTAGTACAGGGTTCCTTCCTCTGAAAGGGGAAAGGTTAGCATAGAGAGAGAAGGGTCATCATTCTTCTTAACTGACTCTTTTTAGGACATGAGAGTAAAAATTGTTTTCCAGTCTGGGGAGATGGCTCAAAGCATAAAAAGTGCTTCCTGTGCAAGCATGATACTGAAGTTCAGATTCTTAGCACTTATATAAAAAGGTGGCCAGTGCCAGTGGCCTGCCTGTAGTCTCTGTACTTGGGAGGCAGAGATGGGGGAAGAATGGCTATATAGATAGAGAAATCAGTGTGCTCTCATTCCAGCAAGATTCTGCCTCAGTAAATTGAGAGTGATCAAGAAAATTAACGGATGACAGCCTCTGGTCCTCACCTGCATGTGCACCTGAGCATGTACATGAAAGCACTCACACATATAAGAACACACACACACACACACACACACACACACACACACACACACACACCAGCATTCCACAGACACACACACATGAATAAAGATTATTTCCTCAAATTAGATTTTGGTGAACTAAAGGAAACTGGAGTTCTTGAGAAAAATCACAGTGTCGTGGTACTTACCTCAACAGGTCCCTATGGTGTAAACTGCTTTGCTATAGTCATTTGTGACCAAATGCCACTGCTGCACACATTCAAGTTAGAAGAACCCTTACATGGGGCTCTCATCAGGTCAACTGAAGGTTCTAATTAAGCTTCTACAGGGATGCAGCATGTAAGAAGCACAATGGCCAAGATTTGTCTTAGTCTTCTCTACCAGCCAACTTCTCCATGTGATGTGCCACCACTACACAGAAATCATGTGTGGTTAGCATGCGAGTTCATTTGTCTGCTGGGCAGAGGATTTCACATCTCTGACAATAAAATGTTAGACTCAGGAAGCTCTATTTTCCCATCCTAGTCCAAAGAAGAGGACTCAGCAGTCAAAATTAGTCATGTGACCTGCCTCCTGACCACACAAGCTAGAGTGGTCCTAATCATATTCTTTCAATGACAAGGAATTGGAATGAGGAGACCTGAATGACTAACAGGGAAAAAACAGCCACTTAGAAGTTGCTTTTGTTAAGAAGCGATGACCCCTCACTGAGTCCATGAGCAGCTAATAGCTGTGTGAAAGCCTAGAACCTTGGCTTCAGTTTGCTTCTGTCTCCTTCCTTTGGTCACCAACATCCCTCTTTGAGTGGGTCAGCCGACCACTCAAGGAGCCCCTGTGAAGACACTGGAGATAGCCAGCCTATTTCATTCTGCTTCAAGGCTGAAGCCATGAAGATTCACTGTCCTCAACCAGCATTTCCACAAATTGGCTAAACACATTATGGGAACAGTGGAAACCATGGAACATGCTTTTTGACTTTATACACAAGAATTTGAAAACAGATATCAAAATTTCTGGAAAAATGACATTTTGATCTATTTCTCACTCCATCTTCAGTCAACATAAATATGCCACCTGCCAATTTCCATAGAATTTGTGGAGCTGCAATTTGGCATCCACCTTAAAGAATATCCCTTTATTAATTTTTCACAGGTCCTGTCTTCCCAGGAACAATGAATGACCTTTACTTCACAGTCACTATGTGTATTTCCACTTAATGGCAGCATATGCATTTGTGGGTGACTATTTTCAAGAATGAAGCACACTACAAGCCAAGCTAGAGCCAAAGTATCTGATGAGTGCCTGGGGAATCCACCGAGAACTGCAATTACTTCCATTGAACCAGACTGGTGGCCATGGTGGTGGTGGCATGTGTCACACATAGACAGGTGCACATGGTGGTGTGTTGCATAGGCAGGTGCACATGGTGGTGGTGTGTTGCATAGACATGTGTGCAAGGTGTGGAGGAAATCCATGCCCTACTCTATCACTCTCTGTGTTATTCCTTTGAAGCAGGGTCTTTCCCTGAACCTGGAGCTAGGCTAGGTGCAGCAAGCCCCAGTGATTGTCTTTTCCTCCCCACAGCACTGACATTGCATACCCATGCCTGGCTTCTTATGTCTTCTGGATCTGAACTCAGGTCCTTATGTTTGTGTGGCAAGCACTCTTCCCCAGAGTCCTCTCCTCGGCCCCCAAACTCCATATTGATACTTTAGTTCTCCAATGCAATGCCAAGCTCTCTACTGGTTTTATGTTGCCCTCTTTTCTCTTACTTCCATAATAAAAGTATTCTTTAAAATCAATTCAGTTTTATTTCTTAGACATCCTCATTTTCTCTATTAGTGACCACAAAATTAAGACTCAATGATTTTAAAAGATTTTCCAAATGAGGAACACATGTAGCCCCAGTGAGCCGATCCACAACAGCTTCCCTTTACCAAGACACCCTAGACATTTTCCTGTCACCTCTTCTTCTAGGTTTCTCAACATCTGTCTTGCTGTCCTAATTTTATCTCCTTTCCATGCTTTGCCTCCCACCATCCAGGCCTGGCTTTATTCCATCTAGGACACAAATCTGGAGCTCTGACCTACAATGCAATAAACTGTGTCAATGGGCAGGGAGTTCACTGATGTCAGGGATATATTTTTCTTGTTTGTATTCCTACATGTAGCTAGAGTTTTCCTGCCTGGCCCACAGTCAGGACAAATCTTTGTCACCCGCCAGTCCCACAGCTGCTCAGATCCAACCAAGTAAACACAGAGACTTATATTGCTTACAAACTGTATGGCCGTGGCAGGCTTCTTGCTAACTGTTCTTAAATTAATCCATTTCCATAAATCTATACCTTGCCACATGGCTCGTTGCTTACCGGCATCTTCACATGCTGTTTGTCATCATGGCGGCTGGCAGTGTCTCTGACTCAGCCTTCCACTTCCCAGAATTCTTCTCCTCCTTGTCCCACCTATACTTCCTCCTGCCTGACTACTGGCCAATCAGTGTTTTATTTACTAACCAATCAGAGCAACACATTTGCCATACAGAACATTCCACAGCACCTGCAGCCCAGCAGTGTACTAATATACAGCAGTATGTAGTCAATGCTCCCAAAAGGAAAAAAGAATGTGAGTATAGGACACACATACAAGTATCAGGAACATTAACACTTAACCTTGCACATCCTCCTCCATTCAATGTGCTCCACAATGCTCACAATACTACAGAAAAAAAATGCTCTGCATCCAGAGGCTCTGCATCAACCCAGGCTGAAGCATTTCTGTCTCTTTATTCCAGGCAGGGCCTCACTATGGCGTCCTGGCTGGCCTGGAACTCACAGCATCAGAATTACAGGCACATACCACTGCTCCCTAGTTGTGGACCACTTTCTCTGCATCTACATCCCATTCTCTTTGTTAACAACACTGTGATTTCTGCTTGTGCCTTTTATTTCCTGCTTTTTAACAAAATGATCATGCTTCTCAGTCCCAGTGGCCAATGGAAGTAGCTCTCCCAGCTGAATCCTCCCTCACATTTACTTCTGGTGTCAGACACCAGATGATTCTTGGCCACAGGACATGGGGTCAAAATTGGTATAGGCTGTACATAATGTCTGCAGTAATCTATCTGACCCATGTGGACCAAGGCACCAAGGTGTTTCTTAACAACTGTCACATTCAACTTTCCTTTGCTAGCCTTCCTGCTCTTACAGAGTTCCACAAATATTTCAAACCCTGCATTTATATTTTGACACTCATCCCACCTGTCTCTCATCAACCCCAAGACTGATTTTCTTAGGCTTGAGGAAATTCTGTTAGGATATTATAGGCATATGTGACTACATTTCCTACTATGGATAGGTAGAAGACTATATAAAGTTGAAATTTTTTAAAAGTGATAATTTATTGACATTCTCTGGTTTAAAAAATGAGAAAAATTAAATCTTAGAGGGTTTCTTGGCCCATACTGATAGTAGGAGTTAGGGATGGTTTGGTTTTTCTTTTCGTGGCTGGAAATTTAGTGTCCGTCAATACCTAGAGATTCTGGAGTGTCTATGTGAAGACATGGCACAGGTGTGTTTTCCACTGACTATACAGACCCTCTTTACTTCCTGTGGGCTCTTAATAGGTCAGCCTAGGATACTGGGAAAGGCATAATGAAGGCAGACTTGTGCTAATGCTATGCAAATAGAGCTATCACAGTGCTGGTTCAAATCCAGTTTGTGGTAGAGAAAACCATAGAGGAGTTAATGTCAATTTCTGGAAGCTGTAGGAGAGGTGCTGAGGATGTAACTCAGCTGGTAGAGTGCTTGCCTAGCATGCACAAAACCCTAGAACCAACCCCCAACACCACATAAATTAGGTGTGTCGACATATGCCTGTAATCCCGGGGAAGGCAAGGAGGTGAAGGCAGAATGAGAAGTTCAAAGTCACCTCAGCCAGTTTGAGGCCAGCCTGGTCTACATGAGGCACTGACAGGAAAAAAAAAATAGGGGCAGCAAAAGCAAGACTAGGCCAAACAGCAGAAGCATCAGCAATTAATATGTCTGAGTGTGGACCACAAGGCTTAACCTGGAAAAGAAAAAGAAGGAAATACAAAAAAAAAAAAAATGCTGGACAGCTGTTTTCCTCTCTCTTAAGTGTGGCCATCAACACAACAAAAGAACAGCAGCATCACCACAGCCTCTCAGATGGAGGGCCAGGGCCCAGGCCCCTCACCCTGCTGCCCTCTTTTCTGGCTGACTTTCCAACCCCATGCTCACTACCTGGATCCCAGATGGCTACCAGGAGATCAAGCATTTTTCCTCTCATTCTGGCAACACAGATAATAAAGAAACAGCATAGTGCTCTGTACAAAGGCCTATAGGGTGTATTTAGAACTCTGTTTTAGTAGAATAAAACCTTTTTCCCAGAGTCCCTTAGCAGCCTTCTCCCTCCATTTCATTGGCCAGACTGTGTCACATGATCCCCTCTGGTATAAGGCTATCTTGGGACAGGACTATGAAGCCAGGGGAAATGGGGTTTCATATCTGACCTAGATTTAAAACCATTTCTCGATTGATGCTTGAGGAGGTGCCAGTCTTCTTTGAAGTAATTATTCTTTAATAAATGATCAGTTTTACCATGTCCGTTTTCTGTAATTTTTCCAATTTTCAATGGTTTTTGGTCAGCAGGTATTTTCCAGTGAGTTTTCATTTTACAATGAAGGGTCCAGGAATATAGAAATATAAAATTATAAGCTTAAGAGATAAAAACGGACAGTCATCAGCTCTAAAGGTTAACTGCTAACAGTGGCTGTCTGCTTTACAGCCAGCTCCTCTGTCAACAGCCAGGGGTTAACTTTTAACCCCCTACCCCTTGTAGTCAACAACTGCCTGGACCAAAGTTAACTTTTAATAGTTGTTTCCACGTGACTCCTAGCATGCACCTCATGCCTGATACTATAAAAGGGGGCCAGTACCCACCTCCATGGCCACAGCCCCAGAACTCCAACATTGGCTGTGGTCTCAGCTAGCTGATAAGCTTTTGTGCCCTGCAGTGTTTTATTTTAATTTTAATATTTTTATTTTTCTGGAATAAAGTTTGCCACTGGTTTAATAGACTTTGGTGGTCTGTCCCCCATTATTGCGTGACCCTGGACCCAACAATAACAAAGACTAGTTTTAGTTGGTGTTAATCTTATTTTTGTACTATTTATATAAAATTCACACCCACCTCCTCAGCCTATCACAACAATACCCTCGATTACAATAGTAAGGTAAAAAAAAACCCAAAAATCATAGTTCTGTCTTACAGGAAAGGGAGCTTTTGGGGAGGAGACAAGGCAAGAACCTACAAAGAGTGGAATGTTTGCCTAATCGAGAAGCTGGGTTTTAAACCAGGCATGAAGGCACAGGCTTGTAATCCCAACACTTGGGAGGCATCACAGGAGGATCGGGAACTTAAGGCTATCTGCATTCTCCACTACACAATAAGTTTGAGATCAGCCTGGGTTACACTGAGACCTTGTCTCCAAATAAAAAAAAAAGAAAGGCTGGGCAGTGGTGGAACACACCTTTAATCCCAGCACTCGGGAGGCAGAGCCAGGCGGATCTCTGTGAGTTCGAGGCCAGCCTGGGCTACAGAGTGAGTTCCAGGAAAGGCACAAAGCTGCACAGAGAAACTCTGTCTGGAACCCCCCCCACCACCACAAAAAAAAAAAAAGTAAGTGCCTCAATTTAGAGGTGACTGCCTAAAAGTAGCTTAATGTCTCTGCTTGGTCTCAGGTCTCAGGGAACTGCTATGAGTTGCTTCTCCCTTCACAAGGAGCTTGCTTTTTGCTACTCAGCCGTGTGAAAACTGCAAGTGGTTGTCCTATGTATTTTTCTTATAATCTACATTTCATCAATATTGGATTTTTAAAGTCAACTTTCAATAAATGGTCAGTTTACCATATCTGTTTTTGTAATTTTCCCAATTTTTGATGATCAGCAGGTTTTTTTCAGTGAATTTTCACTCTATAATATGGGCTAGTTTTAACTAGTGTTAAATTTAATTTTTGTACTATTTCTATAAAATCTAATCTCTTCTCCCCCATTGGCCTATCATAATAGCCTCGATTACAACAACCTAGACAAATATTCTGTTATGTTTGGTGGTTTAGTAACAAAGAATTGTATAAGTAAAACCGATTTTAGAAAAATCGGGTTCAAGTCTCTTATTTTATAAATGAGACCGAGGTACAGAAAGGTCACATGACTAGCTCACAAAATGGGTGTGATGACCTGAGCAAGGGAAAGGTTTGTAAGAATAGAGGTGCTGAACAAATGTGGCCAATATCAATTGATTGTGGGAGAGAATTTGGATGATTTTGGGTTTCAGGCTTGGGTGACCAGCAAGACATTAATGACTAAGAACACATGAATTGGGGTAGAGGATAAATTTTCAAATGTCAACTTTTCAAATATCAACTGGTCATCTAGGTGAAACAGGTGGGTTTTGTTGCTGGTGTTTTGTTTTGTTTTTGTTTTTTAGAGACAGAGTTTTTCTGTGTAACTGCCCTGGCTGTCCTGGGATTCATTCTGTAGACCAAGCTGGCCTCAAACTCAGAGATCTACCCGTCTCTGCCTCTCAAGTGCTGGGATTAAAGGTGTGCACCACCACTGCCCAGCTAGGTGTACTTTTTAAAAGAAACATTTTAAAGGATTTGGGTGGAGTGACATATTTGAGCGTTGCCAGCTTCCAGTTGACAGTCATAAAAACAAAGTCTTCACACTAGGGTAATAAACACCAAGATAGTTCCTAGCACCCCATTGGGCAGCTCACAACAGCCTATTTCCGGCTCTGGAGAATCCAACGCCTTTGGTTCCATGGATACCTGGACTCATGGGCATCTATCCTCACACAAATACACACACAAACACACATTTTTAAAAATAATTTTTAAATCTTTTTAAAAAATTTGGAAGAGTTTATGTAGATGGATATTTTTATATTTGTTTCTTTTTAAGATTGGTAGGATCTTACACCACAGGCCAGCGTTTTGGTAGGCAAAATCAACTATAGCTAAGTAGGGACAGTGAGCCCCTTTTCCTCACAGCATCCTCCACATACTTCCTCCCTTAGAATTTTAAGTCTACTGAAGACTTGTGTATGGTAGTGTAAAAAGACCCAAGAGGGAAAGAGTTATGAAAAGTGGAAAGTTGGGGAGGATCAAGACTGAGTGGAGGAGACCAGAGAGAAGAAAACCCAGACTCTAGATCCCAGAGGGTTGGGTAACCATAAGGCAAAGGCATTGGGATTGACAGAAAGAACAAACCTGGTTTCCACTGTAGAGTCTAGCAAATCTGCTTATCTAAAATTTATCAGTCACTTTGGATAACTTCTTTTTTGGTGCCTGTCCTGGATCTTGCTCTGTACACCAGGCTAGCTTCGAACTCACAGAGATCAGCCTGGCTCTCCCTACCGAGTACTGGGATTAAAGGCATGTGCCACCGCCACCCGATAACTACATTTTTTAAAAATCTAAGACCTTTATCTAATTCCTCCCCATCTGCCACATCAACTTCCAAATTATCACTGACTTGTATCCATTTTCCTCCAAACCCTTCTTTCCGAGTCCCTCATGCCCAGTACACACACAGAAGCCTGCTTCTGTCGCTCAGTCTTCGGGTAACAGAATCCAGGCAGCACCTTCTGGGCATTGTAAGGAGCATGGATTCTGTGCCTTGCCGGTCTCACCCTGTGTTCTTCCCCAACCTCCTTCCTCAAGGGTGCCATAAGCTGCCTGTGCCAGGTGCTTTGGATGCTTCTGGCTGCTTTTCTTTCAGGTCTTTACAGGCTTCCTCTCTCTCCCTAAAGGAGTCTCCTCTGAGAATAATGGACCTTTTATCGTAAAGTGGCTCTGACTGCCTTCCATTTCTCGGAGTCTTACTTCCATAGATTTACCTCTAAGAACACACATGAGAGAATGAGCCGATGGCCTGCAGCAGTCGCTCAGTGGTCAAGAGCACCAGTTGCTGTGGCTGAGGACCTGGGTTTGGTGTACAGCACCCACATGGTAGCTCTCAGCTGTCTGTAACTCCAGTTCCAAAGGGATCTGGCATCCTCTTCTGGACCTCACAGACATCTACCTGTACATACATGTACCTGACTCACTTTCTTAACCAAAGATAATCTCCACAAAGGCAGGCCAACTGGTCCATCTCTGCAGCTGCAGACTCTGAAACAGTGTCTGCCTGGCACATAGTGCGACCCTATTTAAGGCCTGTCTGGCGAATAGTTGGGCCTTATTTGAGACATGGTGGAAAGAGTATGTAAACCCAATCACACGCAGCAGAAACGTAGACTTCTTTGGAGTAAGAAGCCTACTCCTTTAATCACAGCACTTAGGAGGCAGAAGCAAGCAGATCTCTGAGTTCGAGGCCAGCCTGGTCTGCATAGTGAGTGCTAGGTCACCCAGAACTAGATAGAGAGACCCTGTCTCAAAAGCAGAAAGTACACACTTGTATTTCAGTGAGGCGTGCGTGTAGTTTACCAATCACGAATCCTGGGTACCGAGGCTGATCTGCGTTCCGCGCCTGCGCAGTCATTGGCCGTCGGCCTACAGGAAGGACAGCGGCCGACGAGGGCGCGCGTTGATGACGCCATCGGCGTTTGCCTGGTAGCCCGTAGTAACCCGGAGTCTGCGGAAGTGCAGCTGCAGCACTGGCGGCTGAGACAGGTAACTTCTGTCAGTCAGCTGCTTCCGGTCACGCAGACCCCTGGGGTGAGCAAGCGGGATCCTGCGCGACCTGTCGTGGGGTGATCCCGTGGGGTTCTGTTCGACCTCCTGTGGAGTGAGCCGTGGGGTCCTGACACGAAAACTAACCGCGTCATTAGCGCTCTGCGCTTTTCAGGCAGTGGAGACAGTTAACTGCAAAGGTGGCGGGCGCTCAGGGTAGATGGTAACCACACCAGCCAGCGGTGCTTAGAGCTGCTTTTAAGGGTGACAACCGGGTTCTTGTTGATGCTGAATTCAATTCTGATCCCTCGTGTTTTTGTTTTGTTTCCACGTGCAATTAGTACATTCATTTCTGGAGAGTATGTTGTGTTTCGTGTGATTCTGACGAGGCTACCAGTGATTCACTAGTTGGTAAAGATTAGGTTGTCCAGTATTGGGGGCTACGGAGTAGAATATTATTTACTGTCGACGGTCTTTTGGCAGGGACTGTGCCCAACACTTTACATTTCATTATCTCCTTAGTTCATGCAGTAGTGTTGTGAGTTATGAATTATTATGTCTGCTTTACAGAGAAAATAACTGGGGCTTAGTTCCATGAAACTGACCGGATGAAAATTACCAGTAACTAAAAGCAAAGCCAAGATTTAAATTCAAGGTTATGGTATGATTTCAAAGCCTGTCTCCCTCCCTCCCTCCCTCCCTCCCTTCTTTCCTTCCTTCTCCTCCCTCCCTTCCTTCCTTTTCTTTATTTCTTTCTGTTTTTTGTTTGTTTCTAAATAGCCACCATTAGTGGTTGAATCCCAGAGTTTGCTCACTCATCTGTCCATATGTTTGTGCATATGTGTGTGTACACACCTGCACGTGCAAGTGCATGTGGAGACAGGGATGATAACCTCAACTGTGTTTTCTTAGACGCTGACCACCATTTTTTTTTGAGACAGATTCTCTCACTAGCCTGGAGCTTGCCATGTAGATTGGGCTGGCCAGCACCCTCAGGATGTGCCTGTTCTCACCTCCCCAGCACTGGAGTTGCAGACCTGTGTGCAACTTTTTTATTCAGGTTCTGGGCATTGAACTTGGGTCCTTGTGCTTACACACACAGCAGGCGGTTTTTCTACTGAGTTGCCTCTCCAGGCTGTTTTGATATTTGTATCTATGTTGTAAATTCTCATATTCTTGGAGTTAAGACATCCAGAAGACATGTCTTCCTCCTACATGTACACATACACCCCCCACACCCCTACACACAGCATCTTTATCTTTAAGGATGACATAAATGGCAAATGATGTTGCATTGTAAATACCTTCTATTCAGAGCTCCAAGAGATGTGTAAATTTTTTTGTAATGAAAATGTCAGTAAATAATTTAAAGGCATTAAGTGGCTTTCTTGCCTTCTTTCTTCCATGATGCAGTCACAAACATGTGTTCTGGGTTGAAATGTTGTGGTTTCCTCAGAGCCTTTGCTGGTTTTGACTCTCTGTTGCTGTGTGTTTGAGTTTACTGAGCTTCCTGTGGCTCATTTTTCATTGTCACCAGCGGACAGTAAGGGGCCGTAATGAACCTGTAGATGGTGGAAGCAGATGTCTAGATTTTACATCTTAGCTCTTTTGCTTAGTAGGCAATTGAGGGAGCCCAGGCAAGTGCCTGACCTCTCTACACCCCAGTTTCCTCATTTGTCAGATGGGGACAATAGAATATACTTAGGTGGGTGTTGTGATGACAGAAAGAGTTCCTGTGATGCAAAGCTTAGAGGGGTGCCAGATTCACTGCGAGGAGCAGCCAAGGGCTCACTAATGTTGTTGACTGGTCTTGGCTTTCCATCTATAAAAATGACACTCTAGTCCTTTGGAAATTGTTGTTCATGGAATAATATTTAATCTGTGTGTGATCTTTACCAGATAACTAGTTGCCTTTACTGGAAGCCTGCTATTTTAGATGTCTTGTTAAACTTCCCTTCATTGCATTTTTATTATGCAATAAACATTTTGATTGCATATTGAAATATTTTGCTTTTTAAAAGTTTATTTATTATAATTATGTATTTCTGATTGGGTGTGCATGTATGTGTGTGCTGCTGCATGTATTTCGGTAAGAGGACAACTTGTGGGAGTCAGTTCTTTCCTTCCACCATGTGGGTTCAAGGGATTGAATTCAGATCACAGTTTGGTGGCTAACCCTTTTACCCGATGAGCCATCTTGCCAACCTAAAATATTGTGTCACAGTAATGGACTTTGAATTTCTGCTTAGACTTCTGAGGTTATTTCAATGTTGTCTGGTATATGGAAACCCTGCAGAAATATATGAATGTACTCATTATGGGTATGTAAGGATTAGTTTTGCCTTCAAAACTGCTGTTACATATCACATGTACACATAGCCCCTCAGAGTAGTTCTCTTGTTTTAACCCAGAAAAGACATTTGTAATCCCTGCTAGTTTGGATTGCTAGTTTGGAGTTGCTTTGGGCTAAATGGCAAGATTCTCTCTAAAATAAAAATGGCATAATCTACTTAGGAAAATTTTAAGCTGTGTCCCCACTGGCCTCAATCTGTTGGGCATTTCAGGCCATGGCCAGCTACAGGTTAATGTTGACTCCTATGGCACCTTACTTAGAAGCTTGAGAATGAGTTAAGACTCATATTCATGATACAACTTGCTTTGAAGATGTATTCTGTAGGTTTTGAAATGACTATTTTTATTTTATGTATGTTACTAAAAAATGCACATGACAGAAATTACCATTTTAAGTTCTTGCACAGTTGGGTGGTATCAAACACATTCACAGAGCTATGTGGCCACTGCAATGGGTTTCCAGAACTTCTTTTTTATCATTCCCAAAAGAAATGATGCACCCATTAAATAATAGCTTCCCATCCCCCTTCCCCCTCCCTCTCGACATCCTCTGTTCCTGCTCTGTTGTGTTTGCCAGCTCCAGAAATCTCATGTTGATGGAATCCTGCCATATTTGCCCACTTGTGACTGGTATATTTCACTCAGAATGTTCTCAGAACTTATTCATGCTGCAGCATATATCAGAACCACATCCCTTTTTAAGGATGGATACTATTTCACTGTATGGGTATTTCTTACTCTGTACTTTTGGGGTGTGTTGAATTTGGCATGAACACGGTCTTTGGTGATTGATTATAAGCTTACAGAGAGTGTAGATGGAGATATCAATTGAAGTGATGTTGTTTGTTTTGCATTATGAACACAGTGCCTGGTGGATGTAGTCAAGCTGGAGTCAAAGCACAGGTTGTAGTGTGATATGGAGCCTAAAAATAGTAAAGAAACAACACTGATATGAACATAGCTGAACAAGTGCTCTTGTGGTGTGGTTGAGCATTCCTTGGGTATATGCCCAAGAGTGGTATAGCTGGATCTTGGGGGAGATGGATTCCCAATTTTCTAAGAAATCGCCATATTGATTTCCAAAGTGGTTGTACAAGCTTGCATTCCCACCAGCAGTGGAGGAGAGTTCCCCTAGCTCCACATCCTCTCCAGCATAAGGTGTCTTCAGTGTTTTTGATCTTAGCCATTCTGACAGGCGTAAGGTGGTATCTCAGAGTTGTTTTGATTTGCATTTCCCTGATGATTAGGGATGTTGAGCAATTCCTTAAATGTCTTTCAGCCATTTGAGTTTCCTCTGTTGAGAATTCTCTGTTTAGTTCTATAGCCCATTTCTTAATTGGACTGTTGGGCATTTTGATGTCTAATTTCTTGAGTTCCTTATATATTCTGGATATCAGTCCTCTGTCAGATGTGGGATTGGTGAATATCTTTTCCCATTCTGTAGGCTGTCGTTTTGCTTTGTTGACCGTATCCTTTGCCCTACAAAAGCTTCTCAGTTTCAAGAGGTCCCATTGATTGATTGTTTCTCTCAGTGTCTGTGCTACTGGTGTTCTATTTAGAAAGTGGTCTCCTATGCCAATGCGTTCAAGACTACTTCCTACTTTCTCTTCTAGCAGGTTCAGAGTAGCTGGATTCATGTTGAGGTCCTTGATCTACTTGGACTTAAGTTTTGTGCACGGTGATAGATATGGATCTATTTGCAGCCTTCTACATGTTGATATCCAGTTTTGCCAGCACCATTTGTTGAAGATGCTTTCTTTTTTCCATTGTGCACTTTTGGCTTCTTTGTCAAAAATTATATGTTCATAGGTGTGCGGATTAATGTCAGGGTCTTCAATTCGATTCCATTGGTCCACATGTCGGTTTTTATGCCAATACCAAGCTGTTTTTATTACTGTAGCTCTATAGTACAGCTTGAAGTCAGGGATCGTGATGCCTCCAGAGGTTGTTTTATTGTACAGGATTCTTTTGGCTATCCTGGGTTTTTTGTTTTTCCATATGAAGTTGAGTATTATTCTTTCCAGGTCTGTGAAGAATTGTGTTGGTATTTTGATGGGGATTGCATTGAATCTGTAGATTGCTTTTGGTAAGATTGCCATTTTTACTATGTTAGTTCTGCCTATCCATGAGCATGGGAGATCTTTCCATTTTCTGACATCTTCTTAATAGCTAGAACATGGAAACAACCTAGATGCCCTTCAACTGAAGAATGGATAAACAAAATGTGGTACATATATATACACAATGGAATACTACTCAGCAGAGAAAAACAATGACATCATGAGGTTTGCAGACAAATGGATGGATCTAGAAAAAATCATCCTGAGTGAGGTATCCCAGACTCAGAAAGACAAACATGGTATGTACTCACTCATAACAGGATACTAGATGTGGAACAAGGATGACTGGACTGCTACTCACATCACCAGGCAGGCTACCTGGAAAACAGGACCCCAAGAAAGACACAGGGATCGCCCAATGACAGAGAAATGGAATGAGATCTACATGAACAGCCTGGACATGAGTGGGGGTAGTGAAGGGCGAGAGTCGAGGGAAAGAGAGCTTGGGGGAGTGGGAGATCCCAGCTGGATCAACAACAGAGAGGGAGAACAAGGAATAGGAGACCATGGTAAATGAAGACCACATGAGAATAGGAAGAAACAAAGTGCTAGAGAGGCCCACAGAAATCCACAAAGATACCCCCACAACAGACTGCTGGCAATGGTCGAGAGACAATCCGAACTGACCTACTCTGGTGATGGGATGGCCAAACACCCTAATTGTCGTGCTAGAAACCTCATCCAACTACTGAGGGATCTGGATGCAGAGATCCATGACTAGGCCCCAGGTGGATCTCTGGGAGTCCAATTAGCGAGAATGAGGAGAGTTTATATGAGCGAGAATTGTTGAGACCAAGGTCGGATTAAGCACAGAGACAAATAGCCAAACAAACGGAAACACATGAAATATGAACCAATGGCTGAGGGGTCACCAACTGGATCAGGCCCTCTGAATGGGTGAGACAGTTGATTGGCCTGATCTGTTTGGGAGGCATCCAGGCAGTGGCACCGGGTCCTGTGCTCATTGCATGAGTCGGCTGTTTGAAACCTGGGGCCTATGCAGGGTCCCTTGGCTCAGCCTGGGAGGAGGGGACTGGACCTACCTGGACTGAGTCCACCAGGTTGATCTCAGTCTGTGGGGAAGGCTTTGCCCTGGAGGAGATTGGAATGGGGGGCGGGCTGGGGGGAAGGTGAGGGGGGCGGGAGGGGGGAGAACAAGGGAATCTGTGGCTGATATGTAGAACTGAATTGTATTGCAAAATAAAAATTTAAAAAAAAATAGTAAAGAAAATAATAGTGATGATATTACCTGCTGTTATGTTATGCAACATTCACAGCACCACACATGGTCTAGGCATTTTGCCCATAAAATAAGAACTTTTTTATTTCCTATTTTATTCATGAAGAAACTGTAGCATAAGCGAATTGGATGGATTATTAAAATTATGAAGTTGTTAGGTGGTGAAATTGAGATCTGAACTTGGGCTCTCTGGCTCTGAAGCTCATTTATCTGTAGATTTGTTCAATACTAACTTTGTAGTGAACTTGTTTGTAACAGAATTGCTGTGTTCCTTGCCTGCCTTGTCCCTTTCACTGTCTTAAAACTGGACATAACTTCTGAGCTCATCGGGCAATGCAAGGACAAACCCACATTCTGAAAGAACAACTGGTGCCTGGTTTGCACGGAGCAATCACATCCACAGGGAATTCAGACAGTATTTCCACAACTGCGTTCTTAATCCTTTTAGAGCCTTGTCTTTGAACACTGTGTAGTTCCCACACTCAGAGCCCTGTGGGAGGGAGCTTTTTGTTCTTAGCCTCAGTACTGTCAGAATGGATTCTGACACACTCATTTCACTGCTAATTTGTTACTCTGTGATGCTTGATTCCTGAAGAAATTGTTGTGAAGTAGCATTTATGCACTCGTTACCAGTTCCATTGTCATTTCTCTTGACTTTTTGTTTGCTTACACTTTATTTCTTTGACATTTGCAATTGAAGGTCTAGTTTTGGAAAGCAATGGAAATCAAGATGTGCTTGCTCTATTTTGTCATGAAAGGCAAATCCCCTTGTTCTTTTTGTCACTAGTGATATCAGGCGTATGTCACAGTATACTGTACGTTTGGAGGTCTGAGCTGTCTGTTATGTCTTGTAGGTGGAGCTTCTGTTACCCTTTGTTGGGCGTTTGAGATTCTCAAGACCAGGATGCTCAGTCATCTGCCTATATCTATAGATTTAGAAGAATCCATTCTGCAAAAAAGAATTCCAGCATGCTGTGTTCAAGTGAGCTATCCTTGCTTACAAGAGGCTCCTCCAAGTCTTTTACTCACATGTATTTAGTTATCATTTTTCCTGTAGTGATAGGTGACCTGTAGTAGATTGCAGAGAGAATGAATCAGTATGATAGACCTCAGAGATACTTGGGTTAACGTGGCATAGCTTCAACATTGGTCCTAGGTGTGAGTGAGGAACCTGGGTGACTCCAGAGTTCTACTTTGGGCAACTGGGTAGATCCAGTGAGTAAGATTTTAAGCCAGAGCTGTAGGACACAGAGGGATATAGTTCATCTAAGAAGTGGGAGAAAGAAAGTCCGGAAGTAGAAAGATAGAGGGGAGAATGTAATCACAGATCCTAAAAGAGGAGAAACACTTGCGGGGAGCGGGAGTATCAGTGCATTAATTCCCCCAAATTAAAGGCTAAAAAGACCCACTGAATTTGTTCATGAAGAAGTAATTTGCCTCCACTGTGGAACTTCAGTGGACTAGTAAGATGTGAACAGAGCCTAGTGGTCAGTCAGAAAGGAGTTTGGGGAGAAAGAATAGTCAGAGTAGTGTGGAATAGAGAGTGCTTTGTTCACTTGTAGGGTTTTTTGATCAAAAGATTGGATCAGTATCTTCTCAAACAAACAAACAAACAAAAAAGGATTGGAAAGAGGAGGAAGTTGAGGTGGAGGATTTAGAGGGCTAGATGATTGATAAATCAAGGACCCAGAGGGGCAAACAAGATTATATCCAGAGCAGAAGCCACAGTCAGGCCATGCTTGGATTCAGGGGACAACTTGTGTCCTGAGAAGGAAAAGATTGGAAGAGATGAAAATGAGTTCCTGTGCGGCCAATAGTGCTGCTCAGTGGAAAGCTCTTGTCTAGTGGGTAGGAGATCCTGAGCTAAATTCCCAGCACCAGTGTTGGGGGAGGGGAGGGAGGAGGAGAGAAAATGTGCAAAAGTTCCTGTCTTATTGCAGCAAAAGATTTTAAGTGAAGCAAATGAATTTGCTGATACGGAGTGTACATTTAGTGAGTAGTGAAGTTTAGAATAATTGCTGAAAAGAAAGTCCAGGAACTGCAGGGGCAATTAGGTAGACACTCTCTTCTCATATTGGAATTTGTGACTATGTAGAGCTAATTACTCTCGTGATTGTGTTACTTATTTAACTTTTGTTGTTCTCCATAGGTTCAATTGAGATGTATAACTTGGAGGATTCCATTGAGGGTTAGTTTTTGTAGAACCGTTGTATTAGAATAAAAGAGCTGAAATTGAGGCTAAATTATAACATGAGTGACTAAAGAAATAGATAAATGAGGCCTGGTAAAGTCATGCTTGCTGCCAAGGCTGACAGCTTGGGTTTGTTCTCCAGGACCCACATGGTGGAAGGACAGAACCAGCTCCCACAAGTTGTCATCTGACCTCCACACGTGTGCCACGGCACCCCCTCCAAATAAATAATTAAACATAAAGAAAAGAAAAGAAACAAGGCCATGAACTGCACTCTTTAAAGAACACCATGGAATCTGGATTCTTAGTGTTGGGAATGTTTATTTCTGATTCTAGGTCACACTGTCCTGTGCATTGTAGAGTGCTTAGCAGCACCCATGGCTTCTGCTCTCTAGGTGCCAGGAGCAGACCCTCAATTGAGGATCATTGATGTCTCTAGATATTGCCAAGTGTTAAAGGACTGTCCTCCATGCCGAATTGCCACCAGCTTCATGAGTTTAGCTGTACCCACTTGTGTAAGGTCATCACAGCTGGGCCTACTGACTTTGGAAATTCCTTCATAGAAAAGGGGGCAGGGAGTGTCGTGGGACCCTTACCTCAGCATCTAGCCATTCCTCTGAACCGGCTGAATGCAATTCTGCCCTAATTGCCCAAGGCCTTGGGGAGGGGCTGTAGGATAGAGAATAGGGAAAGGGTTCCATCTGTGCAGCAACAGCAGCAGCATCTTTCATGCTGGGTGCAACCTCCCAGTTCTCCTGCAACTGGGGTTATCCACGCTCCCCCCTGTAACTCCTCCCCAACAGACACATTGGCTCCCAGAGTGAACTGTATGAAATTGTACGTTGGTTTGTTGTTGGAACCTTGTGTGTGTGTGTGTGTGTGTGGGGGGGTGTTGTTTAGGTCTCCTCCAAGGAAGGAATTTAAACAACACTAAGTATCTTCTGACAGACAAAATCAACCCCAGTTAGAAGCCATTGCCTTAGGGACAGGGAGTACACAGACTGGACAAAGTATGACATCTAAGGGCCAGGTGTATCCATGTGATAGTAGACATGTTGGTGGGGAGGAAGACTGGGAGAGCCTGTTCTGCAGGCTGCTGGAGGATTTCACAACTGAGTTCTTCATAGTACTGTGCAAGGCATGGACTGTTTGTCTTAATGTCTGTTTATACGTTATAAATGAATTAGTGTCAACAGTCACTATACATTCCCTTGGGAGAAAAGAACATCCAGAGCCTGGTTTCAGTTCCCAGCACCCACATGGTGCCTCGCAACCATCTGTAACTCCAGTTGCAGAGGAACTTATGCCCTCTTCTAGCCTCTTTGTGCATGTGGTACACAGACATAAATGCAGACAAAATGCCCATGCATAGTGGTCTTTTTAATTGATTGAAGGCCTGAAACTCTTACATAGATATTAAATTATAGTAAATAGTTTCTATTGTTAGAGGTTTTGTTGTAGAATATTATTTTAACTAGGCAAAGATGTGTTACATTTGTTAATACTGTGGAATATTACTTTAACTGTGTAACAGTGTGTTACATTTGTTTATGATGCATTTGTTTAAGGATGTAAGAATGTGTGTTTTAATTGTGAAAAGATGGGTTTCATTTGTTTCACCTTGCCTGCGTAAGACACCTGATTGGTCTAATAAAAAGCTGACCAGCCAATAGCTAGGCAGGAAAAGGATAGGTGGGGCTATCAGGGAGAGAAAATAAATAGGAGGATAAATCTAGGCTTGAGAGAATGAGCAAAGAAAACGAGGAGGAAGAGGGGGATACATGCAGGGCTAGAAGCCAGGCAGCTGACAGACAGACGGACAGGAGAAGAAGGAAAGAAAAGTAAAAAGCTCTGAGGCAAAAAGTGGACAAAGAGAAACAGGTTAACTTAAAAGTGTTAGCCAGAAACAAGCCTAAGCTAGGCTGCGCATTCATAACTAATAAGAAGTCTCCATGTCGTGATCTGGTGGCCCAAAAGGAAAAGCCTGGTACAGTGTTTTTAAGGGGTTGGTAAAGAAAGGGCTGGGATAGAGTTCAAGGGTAGAATGCTTGCACAGCATGTTTAATACTTTGATCTGCCTACACAAAAAAGTGTTGACCTGATATTCACATCTCAATGAGATGACTGGAAAAGCCCTTTCCTAAGAACAGGCACCCAACTGGAGTGTACATTCTGGATCTACTTTTGTAAGAATGCTGTGACATGGTGTGCATTTATTCCCACAGAGAGCTAGAGTATAGATACTGATGAGGTCTATATGATTCTGTTATTTTGAGGGAACTTTTGAGTCTACACTTGACCTAGCCTTGCTTCTAAATTAATCTGTACCCAGGTGAAAGACATGGTTACCAAATGACTCTCTAGTGGAGGGAGCACATCCTCTGAGTGGCTAAGGAAGTGTGCATCCTAGGACAGGAATGGGGAACTTCTTGCCCTTCCTGTGTAGCTTCCTACAAAGAAAACAAAGAGACTGTTAGTGTAGGGCAGGAGGTTGGGGTTGTGGGGTCAGATAGAAGCCAGGATTGGGGGAGGTGTGGCCAAGAAAGGATGTGTTTATCGCCTATCCTGCACATTTTGAATGGCCCAAATTCCTCAGTACTCTAAGCACCATCCTGCCTGAGAAGCCCCATGGCAAGTAGCTGGAGTTTGTTGTTGTTGTTGTTTTCCGCCAGATGCGGTTTTTTTAAGCATCATTGAAATCACACACCTAATCCTAGTGGTTGGGGATAGTCTTAGACTAGGAATTCTAGCATCTCATGGCATCTGGTAAGCATACAGATCCTTAAGGCCCAATCATTTGTTTTAGCAAGAACTTCAGGCAGTCCTTAGAACATGTGTAAATTTGAAATTAGCAGCCCACATAGGTGAACTTGATGGCTGAGACAAAAAACATGGTGAAGAAAAAAGGAAGTGAAAATTTCATTATGTTCACACTGTTCATGGCTGCAGTTCACCCTGGAACGTAAATAGTGCCAAATGTAATAGAAAAGAGCCTCTCACTTTGCTTCCTTTTTCATCTTAAATATTTATTCCTTGACTTGTGTGCATGTTGACAGTAAGTGCAAATGTACATTCATGCATTCGGAGGCCAGAAGTCACCCTTGGATTCTCTGCACTGATGTCTTGGTGTCTCTCTTGCCTGGAATTGACCAGTTAGGCATGTTGACTGCCCAGGAACCCAGGGATCTACTTGTATCTACCTTCCCAGTGCTGGGGTTACAGGTGTGTGCCTTCAGGCCAGGCTTCTCACTTGGAATCAGGTCTCAGTGCTCGTATGACAAGTGCTTTACACTGAGCCATTTGCTCAACCTGTCATTCCTTGATTTTCTTAAACTTTATATATGCAGTGGCTTGAGAGAATCCTGATCCCATCGCTGTGAAGGCAAGGGTTAATTCAGGTGGCTCAGAAGCTGTTAAGTCTGTGAGAATTTTCTGAGTGCCCTGTTCCCATGTGGGTTGTTGGCTGCTGTGCTGAAGGCTGTCCTTTAGTAGTCCTGACATTGTTCATCTCAGAGTCTACACTTCCAGGAGCCCCTGCCTCTCCCACATTATATGTAGATCATGTGGTCCACACAGCAGCTTGGAGAAATTCTATGATCCACTTCCAAGGTGGGCAGTGATTTATTTGATTGTAATTTTACCCTTGGGAGTTCCAAGATTTAAATGTTTCCATGAGTTTATGAGATTATTCACAAATATGTATCTTAATAACTAGTACTGAAGTACCAGCTGTTTGCTATTCTCTGGGAAATCATACAGAGGTGCTAGAAATAAAAGTATCTGAGACATCATGAATACTCTTCCTAGGTTAAAAATGTCCCAGAAGATTGCTTGACTGTAATATTGTAACACAAAACTAATGCCACTAGGTGAAATTCTCAATTTTATATGCATATAGAGTATTTTGATCATATTTACCCCCACTTCTCCCAATGACTCTTCCCATATCTGCCTCTACCCCTTCTCAACTTCATGTCCTCTTTTTAAAAATAACTCACTGAGTCTAGTTTGTGTTGTTCATATACTCATGGGTATAGGGCTGTCTACTGGAGTGAGGTTGGACTTGTAGAGGGCCACACTTTTAAAGAAGGCTGACTGACTTTCCCTTCTACCAGAAGCCATCAGCTATCAGTGGCTTCTCAAGGGGAGAGGGCTAGGGGGCACTTATGAGTTTGTCCCAGCTCCAGGCTGGAGTGTTTACTGACTGGCTTGATCTTAGGCAAGCAACCACAGCTGCTGTGAGTTCATGAGTGTAGCTGTCCTGTCACATCTAGAAGTCACTTGTTTAGACCTGGTCCTCCCTGGCCTCTGACTTTCAGGATCTTTCTGCTTCTTACTTGGCTGTAGTCCCCAGGCTTGAGGATTTTGGAGTTCTGGAGTGTTTTCTGACTAGTTTTTTTTTTTTTTTTTTTAGAAAGTCTACTTTTGTAGTTTCAAGGTTGTAACACAAAGCTTCCCATTGGAAAAAGGCAACCTGAGAAATACTGCAGGAATGTGACTTTGCATGCAGGTTCTAAGCCACATGCCAGCAGGTGGCATGAGACAGGAACTCCGAAGCTGTGATCAGGGCAGAAGTGGGTTAAGGGACTTGGACTTTTTCCTGGGAAGAATTGTCAGAATAAATTATTGTATCTAGCTTCTGCAAACAGTAAGGAACAAGAAAGAACCAGGAGTCATTTTCCTCTTTTCTCAGTTCTTGGAGCTCTCCAGCAGTTTCTGTCTGTCGTCTTCTGTGCCAGGCTTTAGTCACAGCTTCTTCAAATGGGATCGAGTATAGACCCGACCTGTCCTATGTTACCTGCTGGGTGGGTGATCTCTGCAGAAGTATCTGACCCTTGGTGTGTGTGGCTTTGGGGGTAGGTGGATAATGTGGGAAGGCAGGCACAGGGCTAAGTTCATCTTAGAAGTTGTCCACTCTAGACCTTCATGAGGCCATGGAAGCCATGTGTTCTTTGGGGGATGGTGAATTTGGGGAGCCTAGGCTCTGTCTGTGTCCTAGAGCCTTCAGGAGAGGCTCCTTGGTGCACTTGGTTGCTGGTGTTCACAGGATCTATAAAGAGCCTCATCCTCCTGCCCCTCAGACATTTGACTTCTCCATTCAGAACACGACAGAACGCTCACATCAGGAATCTGAAGAAAAGACCATCATCCCAGCCCCTTTCTGTTCCTTCTGAGGAGACCTACTGCATTTGACTTCCTTACAACCCACTCCATGCTCTCCAGTCCTTTGATCCTTGCCTCAGTTTAGGGAACAGAATTGCCCTATGCTTTGGTAAAAAACACATTTCAGAGCGTTTAATTTCCTCTTTTTTGTTGTTTTTATTTCAATATTTTTAGACATATTCTCTGTAGCTCAGACTGGCCTAGAACTCATTATGTAGCCCAGGCTAGACTCAATCATATGGTAAGCCCTCCTGCCTCTATTTCACAAGTGCTGGAATTGTAGACATCAGCCACCACATGCCTCTTTTCCATGTCATTTTTTAACAAGGTATATATTTGATTTCAGACTGTCACTTTTTTATCCATGTTTTTTAAATTGTGTGGGATGATTTAAAGTAGATTATGGCAATATTAAATTTATTTTTGGTCTTTTGTACTTTAATGTATGGCAGAAAAAACAAGTTAGCAAATCCAACCTATGATTTTATGCTTATTATTTCCTAAGGTGAAGAAAGCTGAACAATTCAATTATTAAGTGGATTTAGAAAATGAATGTTAGAGTGTGAAGGTGGCAGACATATTCAGTGGTAAAATGTGGCTGACATTTGGGAAATGCTGTTTTAAACATACTCAAAGCTATCACATTTTAAATGTTTTTTGAGATTTGTTTTTATTTATGTAAGTGTGTGTGTGTGTGTGTGTGTGTGTGTGTGTGTGTGTGTGTGTGTAGGTGCCTCTGGAGCCCAAAAGAGGGCATGGGATCATTTGATCTGGAGTTCAAGGCTATTGTGAGCCTCCTTATATGAGTTATGGGAATCAAACTCAGTCACCTGAAAGAGCAGCAAGCACTGGACCCCTCAGCTGTCTCTCCAGCCTCTAAAGGTCTTTAAAACAATAGATAAAATAAATTATGAAGTTTAAAACACTATGCCATGTTAGAAAGAGATAGGGACTTGATAGCTTGTTTCACTAACAGCAAATTCCCATTCAAAATTATGCATGTCTGTCTTTGTATTTGTTTTTTTTAATGTTTTTATTAATTTGTGCTGATGTAGATAGTAAGTCATATCAGATACATTTTTCCAACATAATATTTTTATTGATTATCTGGGAATTTTACATCATGCACCCTAATCACAGTCACTTCCCAATTCTCCCGTGCCTGTCCACTTTGTACCTTCCCCCATCTTTCCTAAAAAAGAAAAAAGAACAAGTCCAGTTTGTGTTGTCCATATATTCACTGGAGCATGGTCCAACTCCCAGTGGCCAGCCCCTCAAGGAAACTGAGTCCTTCCCATCCGCAGCCCCACCAAAAGCCCTCAATTGGGGAGAGCTACACTTCAACATCCTTATCACAATTTTTAAGAGTTCTCTTTGATGGCCTTCTGTCTGGGCTGTTACTTTTTGGGGCTGGGGTAGGTGTTGTCACAGAAGCCTTCCATGTCCCTTTTTCTCAACTGTACATCTGCAGTCATTGATATTACTGCAAAAGTAGCATGTCTCTTTTAAACATTCTTTAAAAATGTAAGCTGACAGCAGCAGCATGTGAGTTTGTGTGCTGGCTGTATCAGGGCTTTTCTCGTATTAAGAGAACTCATACCAACCTCTGTTGAAATAGCTGCTCCCCTGCCCCTGCCACCGCTGCACATAATCACACACCACAGGAGGTTCCCCTCTAAGGCAGTGGTTCTCAATCTGTGGGTCAGGACCCCTCTAAGGGTCACCTAAAACTGTCAGAAAACACAGATATTTGCATTACAGTTCACAACAGTGGCAAAATTGTAGTTATGAAGAAGCAACGAAAATAATTTTATGGTTGGGGTCACCACAACATGAGAAACTGTATTAAAGGGTCACAGCGTTAGGAAGGTTGAGAACCGCTAATTTAATGTCTGATGGCTTCAGTGTATCCACAGGACTGCACAATCCCCACTGTAACCTGAGAACACTTTCATGACCCCAGAAGGGATCCTTATAGCCTGGCACCGTCGTTCCTCATTTCCCTCACTCCTAGCACATGCCATCTGTTTAGTCTGTGTCCTGTCATTGGGTTCTCCAGCATGGGCCCCTGTGTAGCAGAATTAGACAGGACATGGCCTTTGTGTCTTACTTTGCTCTTAGCACAGTGCCTCCAAGGTTCATCCATTTTGAGCAACCATTAGCACTTAGGTTTTTTGTTTGTTTGGTTGGTTTTTTGAGGCAGGGTTTCTCTGTGTAGCCCTGGCTGTCCTGGAACTCACTCTGTAGACCGTGCTGGCCTCTAACGCACATAGATCCACCTGCCTCTGCCTCTTGAGTACTGAAATTAAAGGTGTACATCACAGCTGCCCAGCTTCAAATTCTTTTTCTTTTCCTTTTTTCTTTCATGACTTGTTTATTTTATGTATATGGTGCCCTATCTGCATATACACCTGCATACCAGAAGAATTCATCAGATCCCATTATAGATGGCTGTGAGCCACCATGTGGTTGTTGGGAATTGAACTCAGGACCTCTGGAAGAGCTGCCAATGCTCTTAACCACTGAACCATCTCTCTAACCCCCCAGCACTTTGATTTTATGGCTGGATAATATTCCTTTGTGTGTCTAGAACATACTTTGTGTAACCATTTATCAGATGATGAACATTTGGGGACGTTTTCTTGTTTTAAAACAAATATATTGGGGGATTTTCCAACAGACGATTCCATAAATGTGCTTTAGAGGGGCTTGTGTTTGGGAGGAGGAACTGGCATTTGAATCCCTATCTTTCTTTCTTTTTTTTTTTTTTTTGCTAATAAAATATGTTCTAAGAGATGGAGTAGTTGTTATCACTGTGTGACTGCAGCTGTCACTGACACTGGAAATGTTTCCATGTTCTGTTCCTGCTTCAGCTTCACAATTAGCTGCTTTTAAAATGGAATTTCTCAGCATTTCTTGAAGAGGTGATCTTACTGAAAAAGCTGAAATTTTTGTCTATATTTATAGTTCTTTCTCAATCTCTTTATTTCTACTGTGCTGATTCTGTAACCCAGCCCTATTTATTGCTCTAGACCTGTTTCCAGTATGAATATTTATAGACAAAAATAAATTACATTAGATCTTCTAACACAGTTTTGAATGTTTGTTAATTTTTATCCATTATCACAAAAACTCTCTGGGTGGTCTGATAAATCTTTAACTGTCAAGTCAGTTCTTTCCTTTTTGAAGCTGCATTAATTAAATTATATCTTCAAAAATCTTCAGTGGCTGTTGATCTTGGGTTCCTGTGGGCAGAGCACTTTGAAGTTACCCCTGTCTCAGCCTTGGTCTCAGCACTGGGCCCACCACTGGGCCCTGGGATGGACTACTTAGGTTCTGAAGGCTCTCAGAATGTTCTGAAAACTGGGGTGGTTTTCCTGCTGAAGAGGTTCAGGTGGCCTCTTGGCCACTCAGAGCTTCTTTGCGGAAACTGGATTCATCGTTTGCCTTGATGTCAGCCAGCAAGGCTATGCCTGTGCTGGTTAGAATGAGGCCTAAATATGGATTTCTTTTTTCCATTCTTAAACACCTTTGCACCATCATCTGACTCCCAGAGTGCCTGTTTTTGGTGTCTGGTAGTAAGAATGTTTTGTGAATTGTGTTTTGCTCAGTTGGAATGCATGGAATGTCACATGACAGTCTGCCTTAGGTGCTCAGTTCTAGTGTAACAGCTAGTGGAATGTAAGCATGAAACATGCTGTTCGATGGGATACAATGTTGTGTAGTGAAATTTTACTAGATTACAACTAAAACACACTTTTTGTCCGATAGGTGTGAGGTTTTGTCACTCCTTACATTTAGGATGTGCAATCCAGTGTCATATTCCTAGTGACAGGACGGTAGGTGTGGTGTGGAATGGAAGGGAAGACAAGGATAGTGATTGTTTGATATGCCTTTCAGAGGTGCAGGGCTGAATGTGTAGCTGTGTCACAGGACTGCAGCATTCCAGCACTGTGGGAATTGTACTACCTGGGTGAAAGGAAAACAACATCTTAGTCTCCAGTGAAATAAAGGAAAGGACAAGAAATCAAAGATGAGTGGGATGACAGCATGATCCACACCCAAATCCCAGACCATCATAAAATTTAGTCTCACCCCACATCCAAACATTAGGTGGAGAGAGAGCCCAGGTTGGAGGTCTCTATCAGGTCCCTCCCCTGGAGCTCAGGGAACTCCAAGGAAAATGAGGAGGAAGAACTGTAGGAGCCAGAGGGGTTAGGGACACCAGGAGAACACAGCCCACCTAAGCAGGGCTCATAGGGGTTCACAGAGACTGAAGTAGCAATCATGGAGCCTATGTGTGTCTGAGGTAGGTCCTCTGCATATTTGTTATAGTTGTCCTTGGTGTTTTTGTGGGACTCCTAACAGTGGGAGTGTGTGTGGAGGGGGGAGTGTCTCTGACTCTTTTGACTGTTCTTGGGACCCTTTTCTTCCTACTGAGTTGCCTCGCCCAGCCTTAATAAGAAGGTTTGTGCCTTGTCTTGTTGTATCTTCTTATGCTGTGTTTGATTAACATCCCGCGGAGGCCTGCTCTTTTCTGAAGGAAACAGAATAGAAGTGGATCTAGGCGAGAGGGGAGGTGGTGGTGAGAAACTGAGAGGAGTGGAGGGAGGGGAAACTGTGGTCAGGGTGTATTGTATGAGAGAAGAATAACATTTTATATTATGTAATATACATATTATATATAATACATAATATATAAATAAATATACAGTATTACTATATATTCAGTCTCACAGAACTGAGGGATCCTTTCCAGGTGTGTGTCTCACATTTGTTCACTCTGGCTAGCTGTATCTATCAGAGTTCAAGACCCCTCTGGTCACACCTTACTGGTCTAACTCCTTTACTTCCACAGGGGCAGGTCCAGCACCCCCTCTTCCCCCCATCAGAACTGCCTCCTCCATGCATCTCTCTGTTCCCAAAGCTGGCTATAGGTTGCCCATACTTTCATTAGCTTTTGCCTTTATCTGATAGCTGCCCACAGATCTTGTTTGGAGACCATAGGCAGTGTTTTCCTGTCCCAGCAGCTGCTTCCAAATTACCACACAGAGGCTTATATTAATTATAAATGCTCGACCGATAGCTCAGGCTTATTACTAGCTAACTCTTGCATTTAAATTAACCCATATTTCGTATCTATGTTTTGCCACATGGCTTGGTACCTTTTCTCGGTACTTGCTCTCTCTGCCTCTGCCCTTCTACATTCCAGCATCTTTGGTTTGATTGTCCCACCTAACTTTATCCTGCCTTACTATAGGCCAGCTTCTTTATGAACCAATGAGAGTAAGACATATTCACAGTGTATAGAAGGATTATTCCACAGCAGGAGACTTTAGGGCTAATGAATGTAGAGTACTTTAAAGATCTGAACTTACCAATTCTGAATGAGCTAACAGCTGTTCAGACTATAATAGGACATCAAAATGGCTTCTGTGTCATGCTGAACATGGATTTCAGCAGACCCTTCCTTCAGAATAGGCCTTCCCACCATAGCCCCTAGAGACCCTTCTTATCACAAGTGTGTGGTCTGCATGGCCAAAATCCTTCATGTAGGAAGGTTATCTATTTTAACATTTTCCATAAAGGCCAGGCATGGTGGTGCACACTTATAGTTCCAGCACTTAGGAGTTAGAGATGGAAGGATCAGAAGTTCAAGACTGCCCTCTATTACATATCAATTTCAAGGCCAGCTTGAGTTACAAGAGACCCTGATCAAAACATATGAACAACAATAGCAGCAAAATGAATGGGGATATAGTTCAGTGACAGAGTGCTTGCAAGGATTCACAGAACCCTGGGTTAAATTCTCAGTACTGCACAAACCAGATGTGGGGCCCATGCTTTTATCTGGGGAGGTAGAGGAGGATGATCAGAACTTGAAGGCCGTGAGCTCATGTTGCCTCCATCAGTTTAGCTTATCAGCTGTGTGACCTTAAGCAGGTTGTAGAGTCCCTGTGCTGTAGTTCTCATCTTGTTAGACTAATGATAGTACTGACGTGATAGTTGCAGTGAATGCTAAGTGAGTTAAGGTAGTCAAAGTGACTAGAGCAAAGCCTGGTACCTAGTTGAGGGTGAATGGCAGCAGTTATTAGTGCTTTCAGGAGGAAAGTTTAACAGAGAGGAAGTGTTCCTGTGTGGGTTCAGAAAGACAGGACCATGGCTAGAGGAGAGCCTGGCACATTCAGATAAATGGTTGGTCAGACAGGCTTTAACTGTCAAAGTTTGCATTTTTCTTTAAAACAAGGTAAAGAATTCTTTCTCTCTCTCTCCTGTGACGTGGAACTGGTGTGTTTGGGGGCGGGTGTCTTAGCCTTGGGGGTTTGTGAGAGAGGAAAGGCAGGGTACAGGTTGTGAACTCAGAACACATCAAAACGTCACTAGTGTAGTACAGCCCCCAAATCTTCATAGCTTAATAAAAGCCACAGCCAGACAACCTAAATTCCATCCCCAGGACCCACATGGTAGGAGGAAGGGACCCCCAAACTTGCCTTCTGACCTCCACATACGTATAACTCTGCAACAATTGTTGCATGCCCCCCCCCCAACACACAGTTCAGGTGGAATATCCAGTCAGTTGTGTCACACTTCTATTTACCTTAAAAGAAGAAGGGCCCTGTGGAGGGTCATGCCTCATCCATTTCATGCCAGGCCTTGAATTTTGCTGACGGATACCTTCTTTTCCTGAATCAGCACCTAGAAAAATTACAGGAGCCTCAGGAGTCAGGCCTCCATGGGGATGAAGAACTGGGGATGGTGGTCTTGGCTTAGAGTGAGCATTGTTGCATTCAGTATCACTGAGCTGCATAAGAGAAGCCAAAGGAGTGGAATTTAAAAGTTGGTAGTTGATTAGGTTGAGTTGTGGAAAAGTGGGGGGTGGGGGGTATGGTAAGACACTTGTGTTTCACCAGAAATCTGGAAGCTACCAAGTTTGAGGGTACAATAGGATATTCCTGGGGCACCCTTAGTAAAGTCTCTGGTGCTGTACCCCCTTGAGTGCTGGGATTATGGGTGTGATGCTGTGCCTGGCTCCTAAGTGTTAAAGTGGAATGAGAGTTAGTGGAGGGGCAGTGCCCATGTCCTCAGCTTCCTTCCCCCTTCAGGGTCCTGAGACCGGCCCTTGGTTCTCTTTACTGCTGCTGAGGCCAGTGTGAACTGCAGTTTGGTTTTCCATGTGACTTTCCATCAGGCAGGTATGTCCTGGACACCTTAGGATGCCATGCAGTGGAGGATGTAGGTATAGTGGGTAAGAAAGAACATTCTGGAGTCTGGTGCTTAACTCAAATTCTCACAATCCTGGGCCTGTGTACCCAAGCCCCCACTTTCCTCTTACCCATGAAGTGGGGCTGGTGAAAATATTAGGGACTTCAGAAGATAGGGAATGTGTTGGATGCACCCTAAGTACTCTGTAAATATCAATTTTTTTCTTGTAAGCAGACGATCTCTAATGGGTGGTTTCCCTGCCCTTTCCTAGATTTGGTCTTTTTCTTTTTTCGACAGGTTCACTTTGTGTCTTAACTGATAAATTAAATCATCTGTCTCTGGATAAGGGGGAGTTGGCTGCAAGTGTTGTGCATTTGGCAAAATGACAAAGGCTCCGGGAAGGACAAGGCAAAGTTGCTGCAAGAGGCGTGCCTACCGCCACGTTCTGTGGACAGGCCTTTAGCCAGTTCCACTCCAGAGATGATTTTCTAATTTTAAAACATAGATATTTTATGTGTAACATTAGAAACTGTGGTGATTTGAAAGAAAGAGAGTGGCACTATTAGGAGTTGTGGCCTTGTTGGAGGAAGTGTGTCACTGTGGGGGTGGGCTTTGAGATCTCTTTTACTCAAGCTGCCCTCAGTGTGACAGTTAGTTGACTTCCCGTTGTCTTCAAGATGTAGCCCTCTCAGCTCTAGCACCATGTCTGTCTGCATGTAGCCATGCTCCCCACCTTGATGATAATGAACTGAACCTCTGAAACTGTAAGCAAGCCACTTCAATTAAATGTTTTCCTTTATAAGAGCTGCCGTGGTCATGGTGTTTCTTCACAGCAACAAAAACCCAAACTAAGACAGAAACCCAGGGTCACAGCTGATAATGCCATGAAATAAATAGACCAATGTTTGTCCAGGCACATCTAAAAAGTTAGAGGCTGCAGTTGAGTGATTGATCAACCTCTGCAGCAGGCGTAGGTCTTGACAATGGAGTGGAAGACTGAAGTATCCTTTCCTCTGTAACTGTAGGGAGCTCTCCTCACAGGAGTCTTTTCTGATCACCCCAGTGTAATCCAGTTTAAGTAGCACACTACAGAACTGAAATGTGCTCTGCTTCATGCACATGATTACAATCACAGGGATTGAAAATTTATAGACATTATTTACAGCCTGATCTCCGCAACTCACTACTGCTGATACCATGAGCACAATCACACCAGGCAAAGAGGAATGGTCCTTGTAAATAGGTGTGATCAGGGTAGTCAGGGAAAACACTGATATCAGAAAGTCCGAAACCCATCCTGACGTGTCGTGTCATGGTTCAGCAGAATTTAGGGTCAGTTTGTGGTAGTGGGAGTAAAACAATTGGTTTTGGTGTTGACGTCCCAGACCTCTTCCCTTGCCCTAGACTGACTGTCATGTTGAGGTCAAGCCTACTTGAGGGTGATCCACTTTCCTTACCCTGGCAGTCTTGACTCTGCCCAGGCTCCTGCTTCATCCTAGTGTGCACTTTCTGAAATTTCCAGGACAGTTAAAGCTCTGCTTTGTTTCCACCTCTTACTTTTTTTGCAGCTACATCACAATAGGGTCTTTCATGCGAGGTTGCTGACGCAGGCAGTTCCGCCTGTGCTTCCTGAAAGTAGTGAGTTTGACAAGAGAGTCAGCATAGTTCTTACAGGTGGGTTTAAAGATTGGTTGAGAAGTTGACAGCTACCACATGTGGTAATCCTGCAAAGTGCTACATATTTTTATTTATAGTTAAGGGAATAAAATAAAATCCTCCTTTGACTACATTTCCTGCATTATTTACTCAGTGATAAATGGAATTGCCTCATGGGTCTGAGTTCTGCAATGAAAGACTCTTTTGTAGTTATACACATGTGGGAGTGTGGTTGGAGTTATAGCTCCAGGGGGAATTTAAATTCCGAATATCCGGGTAACTTTGTACACACAGTTTTCTGTTGTTCAACACTGTGTTTTATTCGAAGTAAAAGAAAATAAGGAGCAAGGGGGAAAAGCTTAGGGTTGTAGTACTAGAACCCAAATAAATCAAGTGAAAGCAGCCTGCATGCAAAGGTTAAAATTGTCTCAGAGTTGATGACTGTTCTTGTGTCCGACCATTTCTGCTGTTTCTAAACACTTCAGCTTTAACTCACCGACTCTCCAAGGACACCAGTGAGTAGCACCCCCATCCTGGGGGACAAGGAAGTAAGCTGCCAAGTTCCAAGGGCTGGAAAGCTGGGAGCTACCTCTGTGTTTAAGAGATGGTTCTTCACCAGGCCACTTCATCATAGCCAGTGTTCATGAGACTTCTCAGAGGAAGAAGGAGATATATATATTTTGGAGGGAGCATTAGTCTTATACTGTATTTGTTTTAAATTAATAGGAAAATTCTATTTTGAATAAAGTAAAAATTAATTCAGTCTCCACTAGTACTCAGTCTTAATGATTATCAGGAAAGGGCTGCCATCTTGACAAGTACAGTTGGCAGTATAAGATTTAAGATAGATATACTTGAGGGAACTTGCCTCTTTATTTAGTGCTTAAAAGCTAGACTAGCCCCTATTTCTGAGGCCTTCTTATGTGTGAGAAGTCAGTCTTGAATGCATCAGGCTCCTTGTGAGGGCTGTTTCATTTTGTTCTGTATGCTTTTAAGATTTCTCTCTCTCTCTCTCTCTCTCTCTCTCTCTCTCTCTCTCTCTCTCTCTCTCTCTCTCTCTCTCTCTCTCTCTTGCAGTTTGACAGTGATGTAGTTTGGTTGGCTTCCTTTAGATTTATCATGCTTGCAATTATCAGATTCTTTGGTCTTTAGTTTTATGTTTCACCTAATTTGGAATATTTCAATCTTTTTGAGACAAGGGCTTCCTGCTCTGGAAGGCTGGCACTGAGCTTCCATCTTACCTTCTTAGTGCCCTGATTACTGACATGTACCACCACGATGGCCACAATTTTAAAGATAAATGGTTACTTCTGAAATCTGTGTAGGTTTATCAAAAAGTTACAAGATAGTGAAGGGAATTCTGACATAGTCATCACCAGCTCCCCTAAGCGTTCTTGTGTAATATATATTTGTTAAATTTAAACGGTTGTCTTTGTATAAGCTTTTAACTATAGTATTTCTATTAATGTCCTTTTGGTTTTTTTTTTTTCTGTCTTAGCACATTTTACATCAGACTGGAACTGTTCAGAGCCCTGATGGTGTTGTTCAGTACCAGCTAGGTTTTTTAGGGTGTCTGTGAATGTGAACATGTATGGCATTTTCTCATGATCATAGAGTTGTGGTTTGTGTGTGGTAACAAGAATGCAGGTCAGATTCAGCAGGTCTGAGAAAGGAGCTAACGCACAGTTACGTTACCCTTCAGAACGAGCTGCTTCAGGTAAGAGAGACTGACAGCAAGGCCCGTGGGTTGAGCCTTGAAGTAGAGGAGCTGCTGGGAGGAAGACAACGTACAGAGACAGCAGAGGGAGGCCTCAAAGTGAGGGAGAACCCTTTCCTCAAAACTTTGAGAGGAGCTCCATGAGGAGAGACTGCCACTATGTCATAACATACATAACAGATCCTGAAGGGAAGAACAAACCCTCTGCTTTTCCCTCAGAAAACCCAGAAAACTGGAGGGGGGGGGGGTTCTGACTTTTGTTTCTAAAGTGTGGCAGGAAGTTTCACACCACATAATTTAGTCTGGTTTAGCCTACATGCTGGGGGATCAGGTACTAGGTAGGAGTATAAACTTATCCTGCAGTAGCAAGTCCTGGGGGCTGTAGCTGGGCTTGTTCACAGTTGAATGTGGGAGAAAGAGAACTGAAGACCAGAGAGAGGCTGCAGTGGGGTGTTGCCTGGTCTCTGAGAGGGAGAAAGGCAACCTGAGGGTCTACCATCCAATGCAAAGTGCCCTTCTCACCGCATGCTATTAGGGTGTGGAGTGATGACTGATACTTAGCTGGTACTGAACTCGACAGTGTGAAGATTTCTGGGTTTCTCTACTGAGAACAGCATTTTCCCTTTTCTGTTTCCTATCATTTGCTAAGGCTACTGTAAGACAGCATATTCACCCATGCAGTCAACCTTATGTTTATATGAGAATAGACTCATAGGTGGCATTTCCATTCTTTGGGTTCTAACTCAATATCACCATTGCTTACTTTATGCTCTCCCTGGACCAGCCTTTAGGAGCTCTTCAGGTTGGCTCCTGCCCCTTTGAGACCCTCCTTTTTACTGCCCCCTGGGAGAATCTGTGGTGGCTAGTCTTGGTTGTCATTTGACTTCATTTAGAGTCAACTGACATCCTCCAGGCTCATCTTATGTTTTCTCTGCCCGCCCTGTCCTATAAGCTTCTATTTGTCTGAGGAGCCTGGTCCCTTTCACTGGAAAGTAGTATTTGAAGCTGGATCTAGGAGCTGGTTGTACTTGCTTGCCGTGGCTTCTTACGGTGTTTCGCACTGCACTCTCGTTTTGTTTTACTAGGTCTTTTTAGATTCAGATTTTGTTGATATTTAACCTTTGGTTTTTTTTTTTTTATCTCAAAGGTACCTGGGGTGCTGTGTTCATTTCTTTCAACTTTTTTTTTCTGTTTTTCAGGTTGAATACTACCTGTATGACTATTTACCTCTCCTTACTCTTTCCTTTGAATCCTAAGCTATTAAAAAAAAAACTAGTATATTTTCATTTCGTGTGTATTATTCTTCAGTTCTAAAATTTCTTTTGGTAGGGAGCAGTGGAAGTACTGATTGGATGTATATTGTTGACATAGGCACAGACATGACAAGGACCTGGACCTCAGACCCATGGGAAATGGTCTTTCTCCATAGATGAGTCAGGCTCAAAGCTGGCACAAGTCTGATTCTTTACAGACGATTGACCAATGTGGGCAAAAGCTAACAATTACAGCTTCTTCAGCCTGAGACTGATCACCTACAGAGACCTCCTGCTAGACTAACCCCTCCCCACTGTGCTGACTGTGCTATTTGTCCTAGAGTCCATCCTTGGATTCTTCATCCAGTAAAGGCTGCAAGATTTAATGTAAGTTTTAGCTGCTCAGCCCAGCACCAGTTAGGTAGAACTTGCTCTTGGGAGAAGGAATTTGGACTGTGAGAACCAGCGTCATTTTCTTAAGTGTCAGCTTCCTGCAGTCTTTACTGCTTTTCTTACCTTGATTCCTGTGCTTGATGCTGCTGCTCTTGAGAATTTGCAAGTGCTAATAGTGGAGGGTTAGTCTGATAGGAGTCGGTACTCCCTTTCATTAATGGGAGAACAGTATTGGACAAATGCAAAACCAAGGCAGTGTTGTGCTGTGAAGGTCTTATAAGAGGAAATTGTCACAGTTGGTCACCTGGTACACAAGAAACCAAAGCTGAGTTACATAAAGCCCAAAGCCATGAAAAGGTGGTGACCCCTGTACTCAGTGGAGAAGGAAATTTGTTCTTTTCTAGTAAAGAGTTGAGGGAATTTGCTGTCTACCTGAGGCTGGCTGTACATGAGCAGAGTTCTTAAGTCTTCAGACTGAAATAGTCTCAGAGAAGTGAAATACAAGTCCTCATTCACATATGCTAAATGACACAGAAGAGTGTCATAAGGAAAACACAGCAGATGTGTATAAAGACAGGCACAACAATAACAAACGTCAGCAAAAAGAGGTGTTAGAATATGACAGAGCATTGTGTCTGGAGTGCTAAGTAGAAATGGCGTCAGCCTCAGAATCTGTATCATCATTTAATAAGGATTCAGTTAAGACCTTACCCACACAGGTGCTGAAAGAGCTCCCAAAAGGCTCCTTTTTAAGGTTTCTATTGCTCTGAAGAGACACCATGACCATGGCAACTTTTATAAAGGAAAAGCATTTCATTGGAGTGATTTACATTTTCAGAGGTTTAGTTCATATCATCATGGTGTAACATGCTGGCATGCAGGCAGACATGGTGCTGGAGAAGGGGCTAATACCCTATATCTTGACCCTCAGGCAATAGGAAGTGGCATCAGGTACTGGGTGTGACTTGAGCATATATGATACCTCAAAGCCCACCTCTTCATGACTTCCTCCAACAAGGCCATACCCACTCCATCGAAGCCACACCTCGCAATAGTGTCACTCCCTATGAACTTATGGGAGCCAATTACATTCAAACTACCACACTCCTCCTGACTTAAAGACATGGGAAATTGAGCAGATGATATTTTCCTAAAATGGTTCCAGTTATGTCTTCCATTTCCCTGTGTTTCTCTGTAGTTGTAAGTTTTCTCTGGTCTCTCCCAGCCCGCAGTCCTGCAGCTGCTTATAAAATGATTACTCAGAGGCTTATATTAATTACCAATTGCATGGCATATGGCAGGCTTCTTGCTAGCTAGCTCTTATAAGTTAAATTAACCCACTTCTATTAATCTATGTTTAGCCACATGTTCTGTGGCTTTACCTGCATCCCATTACATGTTGCTCTTTGGGCAGCAGGCTGGCATCTCTCTAGACTATGCCTTTCTCTTTCCTGTCTCTCCCCTTTCCCTCCTGCCTCTAAGCTACCTTGCCATAGGCCAAATGACTTTATTTATCAACCAATGGGAACAAGATATATTCACAGCATACAGAAAGACATCCCACAGCATTCCTCTGTCTTTTACCATGTCTGCATCAAGAGGTTAAAGTCAATTCCTCTCTCCTTAAATCTGTATTGGCCTTTGATTCTTCTCTCAAAATGATGTCTGGAACCCCAGAACTGGGAGTGGAGACAGGTGGATCCTGCCTGTGGCTGGAAGGCAGTCTAACTGATATTGTGATCTCTGGGTTGACAGACCCTATCTTTAAAAAAGGGGGGGGGTGATGGAGGGCTGCATAGAGGAGCTCAGTGATTAGGAGCACTTGCTGCACAATCATGGGGACTGGAGTTCAGATTCCCAGCACCCATAGAAGAAGCTGGGCGTGTTATTCCAGCTCTGTGGGATCTGATGCCTTTTTCTGGCTGTTGTGTATGCACAGGCATGTGCACATGCCCACACATATGTACACACACTCACACAGTATCTGAGATAGGGTTACTATTGCTATGATAAAACACCATGAGTGAAGCAACTGTGGGGAGGAAAGTGTTTATTTGGCTTACACTTCCACATTAATGTCCATCATTGAAGGAAGTCAGGACAGGAACTCAAACAGGGCAGAAACCTGGAAGCAGGAGCTGATGCAGAGGCCATGGAAGAGTGCTGCTTACTTGTAGCTAGAGTTTTTCTGGTCCTGCCTGGCCCACAGTCAGGACAAATCTCTCTATCCTGCCAGTCCCACAGCTGCTCAGACCCAACCAAGTAAACACACAGAGACTTACATTGCTTACAAACTGTATGGCCGTGGCGGGCTTCTTGTTAACTGTTCTTATATCTTAAATTAACCCATTTCTATTAATCTATACTTTGCCATGTGGCTCGTGGCTTACCGGTACCTTACATCTCTCTTGTCATGGCCGCAGATGGCAGTGTCCCCTCTGCCTTCCCGTTCTCTCAATTCTCCTCTCTGTTAGTCCCGCCTATACTTCCTGCCTGGCTACTGGCCAATCAGTGTTTTATTTATCAATCAATCAATCATCCACAGCACTTACTGGCTTGTTCTTCATGGCTTGCTCAGCCTGTTTCTTATAAAACCCAGGACCACCAGCCCAGGGATGGCACCTTGCACAATGATCTTGGCCTTCCCTATCACTTATTAAGAACATGCCCTGCAGGCTTGCCTACAGCCTGATCTTATGGAGGCGTTTTCTCAGTTGAGGTTCCCTCCTCTCAGATGACTTTTGCTTGTGTAAAGTTGACACAGAATTATCCAGCACACATAGAAACACAAACATAAAAGTAAAGTTGAGTGTGGTAGAAGAAGATGTTTAACATTTACCTCTGACTTCCATATCTGCATGCACGGGCAACTGCACCTGTACCTGTGTGCTCTCTCTCTCTCTCTCTCTCTCTCTCTCTCTCTCTCTCTCTCTCTCTCTCTCTCTCTCTCTCTCTCTCTCCCTCTCCCTCTCTCTCTCCCTCTCTCCCTCCCTCCCCCCCACACACACTAAGAGTAAGGAGAAGTGATAACCATACTGACTTTCAAGGCTTAAAGGTCATGCTGTGCTTGTGGGTTGTTTGGGATGCTTGTTCTGGGTCCCCCTGGCTGCAATAGGAGACACCTATGTGAGATAGTTGTTGTGTAGCCTTCCTGGTCATCAGACCCTCCAGGCAGGTGTGTCCTCTGAGTACCACTGCATGACAAGATAGAGGAGTTGTAGAAGAATGTCCCTGCTGGCTACAATTCCAATTCCTCAGCTACAGGGTAGGATGAGATAGTTAGTATCCAAAGCTACAAAGTTAGTTTGTCCTGCAACAACTAGAACAGCATTGAACACAGAAGGGAAGAGAGGGATGGATGAGTCAGTTATTGTAAGGAAGCAGGTGAGCAAACATACTTGTTCAAATAAATACTGGCCTGAAACTGTTGGATGGGGGCCATGGAAAGCAGTCTGACACCAACCTTCAGCAGCAGGTGTGGAGTGAGGAAGAGAAGCGAATGATTGAACTTTCTGAGGTCCTTGTGTTGTTTCGAAGGCTGCTAGAGATTGACTTTAAGTAGGAATTTTAAGGAAAAGAAATAGATTGTATAACTTATCTGTCAGTACAGGGGAAAACAGGAATGCAGGGAAAAAATTTAAAAACATACAAGTATAATCTTGGAGCAAAAAAAAAAAGCATTATAAATAGAAAACCCAAAATAGCTTGGTTGACATCTGTACCATGGTATCTGCAACCATGATAAGTATAAAAAGAATGAATTATTATCATTAAAAATAGTAATGTTTTTAAAATTTAAGCCAAATTTTAAGAGGCAGTCTAGATGAAACAACCCAGAGTGCAAAGTAAAACTAAAGGGACAGAAAAGCAAACTGAAGAAAGTAGGTGTGACAAGGAATGTCAAGAAGTGTGAGTGTGCAACGGCAGGTGTGCACTGCTCGCTGTAGGTCTCTGAATTGGTGAAAATGTTGTGAGAATTCAAATAGTGACAAGTTGAAGAGTGCGGAGCTGGACTGTAGATTATCTGCATGGGGACAGCGACAGCAACGGGAACAGACTGTGTATTCAAGTCACTCTTCATTGTGTTCTACTTTTGGGCTTAGAGAATGGGGTTAGCTGTGCACTTAAGGCTAGCCTAGAGCTAGAGTCATAGCTCAGGTTGGTCTAACTTTGTCCATTTCTTGCCTCAGCCTCCTGGATACTGATATATTGGTGAAATTATTAAGGCCACTCCACGTAGTTAAAATGAGATTTATTTAATGGCATAACTTACAAATTAAGGGATAGGTAGGTCGTGGGGTCTGGGGAAGGTGTGTCGCGCCTCCCTTGGCCCCGCCTTGTAGGCGTGACAGTTGCCGAAGTCTCAATGGGGGTTGGAACTTCCAGATCAAAGCTGGAATGGCTACTCACTACACTGGTACATTACAAACATGTACCACCACAACTGGCCAACTTGTGTGTATTCCAAAACTACTGAGTAAAAGAAGTTGCTGAGTATTAACATCCTACTTCTAGACACAGAGTGGTGTGGATGGACTTAGAATAAGCTTCTTTCTGACTGAAATTATTTCATCAAATTTCACAGCATTTGGCTATCTTCCTATGATTATATGTATCTAAGGAATTGTGCCCAGAAAGTATCTTTTCGCTAGTGAACGATCAGTTTTTAAGAACATTTGCTGGTTCATTTTCTTTCTTTCTTTCTTTCTTCCTTTCTTCCTTCCTTCCTTCCTTCCTTCCTTTCTTTCTTTTTTTTCTTTTAAATTTTTTATTGAAAATAGATGTTTTTTCACATAATATATCCTGATTATGATTTCCCTTTCCTCTGCTACTTCCAGTTCCTCTCCACCTCTCCTCCCATCTGGATCCACTCCCTTTCTGTCTTTCATTAGAAAACAAACAGGCTTCCAAGGTATAATGATAAAATAAAACATAATAAGATAAAACAAAAACTACCACATCAAAATTAGACAAAACAAACAGAAGGAAAACAGCCCAAGAGAAGGCCTAAAAATTAGAAACTCACTTGTTTGCACACTCAGAAATACAATAAAAACACAAAACACTAAACTGGAAACTAGAAATATATACACGAGGACCTGGTGCAGACCAATGCAGGCTCTGTGCATGCTGCTCAGGTTTCTGTGAGCTCATGTGAGTTTTCATCATGTTGGTTTAGAAGGCCTTGTTTTCTTGATGTCCTCCGTCTCCTCTGGCTCTTACACTCTTTTTTGCCTCCTTATCTTCAGGATTCCCTGAGCCCTGAAGGGGGGATTTTATAGAGATATCCAGTTGAGGGCTAAGTGTTCCAAGGTCTCTCACTCTGTGTGTAATGTCTGGCTGTGGGTCTCTGTATTTGTTCCCATCTGCTGCAGGAGGAAGCTTCTCTGATGATGACTGAGCAAAGAATTGATCTATGAGTATAGCAGAATGTCAGTAGGAATCATCTTATTGCTACCTTTTTTTTTTTTTTTTTAAGAACAGTAGAATTTGGTTTTATCTAGGTCCCCAGGCTATCTAGTCTCAGGTTCTTGGTCACCCAAGCAGTGTTGGATATGAATTCCATTTTGTGGAGTGGTTGTTGATTACTCCCATAAGCTTTATGCCACCATTGTCCTAGCATATCTTGCAGGCAGAACAGCATTATAGATCAAAGGGTTTGTGTCTGGGTCTTCAGTTTGTCTGCTGTTTGTTTTTGTGCCAATGCCATGCTATTTTTATTACTATAGCTCTGTAGTATAAATTAGGGATAATGATGCCACCCACAGTTCTTTTATTATTCAGAATTGTTTAGCTGTCCTGGGTTTTTCGTTATTTCCATATGGAACTGAAAATTGTCCTTTCTGTGAAGAATTGTGTTGGAATTTTGATGAGGATTGCATTGAATCTGTAGATCACTTTTGGTAGAATGGACATTTTTACTATGTTAATCCTACTGATCCATGAGCATAGGAGATCTTTCCATCTTCTGATGTCTTCTCCAATTTCTTTCTTCAATGTCTTAAATTTTGTAGCATATAAGTATTTCTCTTGTTTGGTTAGAATTACACCAAAGATACTTTATATTATTTGAGACTACTGTAAAAGGTCTTATTTCCCTGGTTTCTTCCTCAGTCCATTTGTCATTTGTATAAGGAGGGCTACCGATTTTTTATGAGTTAATTTTGTATCCAGCTACCTTTCTGAAAGTGTTTATCAGCTGGAGTTTCCTGGTGGAATTTTTAGGGTCACATATACACTGCCATATCATCTGCAAATAAAGATATTTTGACTTCTTCCTTTCCAATTTTTATCCCCTTGATATCCTTCATTTATCTTATTGTTCTAGCTAAGACTTCAAGTACTATATTGAGTCAACCTGGACAGAACAACCTTGTCTTGTTCCTTATTTTAGAGGAATTGCTTTGAGTTTCTCTCCATTTAATTTGATGTTGGCTGTAAGCTTGCTGTATATTGCTTTTATTACATTTAGGTATGGCCCTTGTATCCCTGATCACTCCAGGACTTTTATCGTGAAGGGGTGTTGGATTTTGTTTAAAACTTTTTCTTCAATTAATAAGATGATGATGTGGTTTTTGCCTTTCAGTTTTATATAGTGGATTACATTTATTAATGTACATATATTGAACCATCCCTGCATCTCTGGGAAGAAGCTTATTTGATCATGATGGATAATCTTTTTGGTATGTTCTTGGATATTCTGTTTGAAAGTATTTTACTGAGAATTTTTGCATGTATGATCATAAGGAAAATTGGTATTTCTTTGTTGGTTCTTAATGTGGTTTGGGTATCTGGTTAACTGTGGCCTCATAAAATAAATTGGGCAATATTTCTTCTGTTTCCATTTTGTAAAATAATTTGAGGAGTACTGGCATTAACTCATGTTTGGGATTCTAGTAGAATTCTGTGCTACAACCATCTGTCTCTGCACTTTCGTTTTTTGGGAGTTTTTTTAGTGACTGCTGCTATTTACCCGGGGCTATATAGGTCTTTTTAAATTGTTCACCTGAACTTTGGTAAGTGGTACCTATGGAGAAAATGATCCATTTCTTTTAGATTTTCCAATTTGGTGGAGTACAGGGTTTTAAAGTATGTTCTTATGATTCTCTGGATTTCCTCTGTGTCTGTTATGTCCCCTTTTTCATTTCTGATTTTGTTTATTTGGATATTCTCTCTCCATTTTTTCATTAATTTGGCAAAGGGTTTGCCAATCTTACTGGTGTTCTAAAAGAACCAACTCTTTTGTGTCATTGATTCTTTGTATTGTTTTGTTTCTCTTTGATTGAGTTCATCCCTGAGCTTCATTATTTCCTACCATCTACTCCTTTTTGGTGTTATTTCTTCTTTTTGTTCTAGAGCTTTCAGATGTGCTGTTAAGTTGTTAGTATGAGATTCCTCCTGGTTTTGGTTTGTTTAATGTAGGCACTTAGAGCTATGGACAGCTACCTTCACTGTGTCCCATAAGTTTGGATAGGTTGTGTACTTATTTTCATTCAATTCCAGAAAGTCTTCAGTTCTTTCTCAATTTCTGTCTTGACCCATTTTTTTTCTTTAGTGATGAGTTGTTTAGTTTTCATGAGTTTATATGCTTTGTGTAGCTTTTGTTGACACCCAGCTTTAATCTGTGGTGGTCACATAGAATGCAGGGTGTTATTTCAATTTTGTTGTATCTGTTGAGACTTGCTTTGTGTTAGAGTATGTGGTCAGTTTTGGAGAAGGTTCCAACTAGGTGCTTATATTCTTTTTTTATTTGTGTGAAATGTTCTATAAATATCAATTAGGTCCATTTGGTTTATAACATCAGTTATCTCCAGCATTCCTGTTTACTTTTTGTCTGGATAACCTGTCTTTTGGTGAGAGTGGGATATTGAAATCTCCCACTATCAGTGTGTGAGAGTCAATGTGTAATTTAAGCTGTAATACTGTTTCATTAAAGAACTTGGGTGCCTTTGTATTTGGTGCATAGATGTTAAGAATTGTAATGTTGAGCTGGGCATGGTGACACACAGCTTTAATCCCAGCACTTGGTAGGCAGAGACAGGTATATCTCTAAGTTTGAGAACAGCCTGGTCTATGTAGTGAGTTCTAAGACAGGGTTACATAGAAAGATCCTGTCTTTAAAAAAGGGAAAAAAATTGCAATGTCCTCTTGGTAGCTTTTTCCTTTGAGTACGTAGTTCCCTTCTATGTCTTCTGATTAGCTTTGGTCTGGAGTTTACTTTGTCAGATATTAAGGTGGTTACACCAGCTTGCTTCTTAGGTCTATTTGCTTGGAATAACTTTTTCTATGTTTTTACCCTGAGGTGATGACTATACTTGATGTTAAGGTGTGTTTTTGGATGCAGCAGAATAATGGATCCCGTTTTTGTATCCATTCTGTGTCTTTTTATTGGGGAATTGAGTCCATTGATGTTGAGAGTTATCAATGATCAGTGTTTGTTGATTCCTGTGATTTTATTGTGATGTGTGTGTGTGTGTGTGTGTGTGTGCACATTGCCACAGCCCATGTGTAGAGGTCAGAGGATAAATTCCAGGAGTGAGTTCTTGTCTTTTACATTCTTGAGGCAGAGTGTCTCCGTATTTTGCAGTATATTTCAGTTTAGCTGATCCTTGAGCTTTGGGATGATTTTCTTGTTTCCACTTCTCATTTCAGAAATTTTCAGATTACAGATATGTCTTACTGCATCCAGCTTTTTACATGAGTTCTGTGGGTTAAACTTGGGTCGTCAGGATCATTTCCCTCTGTTGATTAGCTTGTCTGGGATTATTTATTCCCTGTGTTCTCTTAGGTGTGGTGAGCCGTTTCAGGTTGGAGTTGCCCTCCTGTGCCTTCTGTGGGGCTGGATTTGTAGACAGATGCTGCTTAAGTTTGGTTTGTTGTTGGAATGTCTTATTCTCCCCATCCATTGGGATTCAAAGTTTTCCTGGGTGGTGTAGTAGTCTGGGCTGGCATCTGTGGTCTCTTAGAGTCTGTAGCACATCTGTCCAGACTCTTCTGGCTTTTAGAGTCTCCGTTGAGAAGTCATGTGTTATTCTAATAGGTCTGCCTTTATGTTACTTGGTCTTTTTCCTTTGCAGCTTTTAATATTCTTCTTTGTTCTGCATGTTTAGTGTTTTGATTATTATGTGCTGAAGGTACTTCCTTTTCTGGTCAAGCCTATTTGGTGTTCTATATGTTTCTTTGTACCTTGATAGCCATCTCCTTTTTTAGCTTAGGGAAATTTTCTTCTATGATTTTTCTAAAAATATTTTCTGGGGCTGGAGAGATGGCTCAGTGATTAAGAGCACCTGACTGCTCTTCCAGAAGTTCTGAGTTCCATTTCCAGCAACCAAAATGGTGGCTTACAATCATCTGTAATGGGATCAGATTCCTTATTCTGGTGTATACAAAAAAATGCATGAATAAATAAATCTCTAAAAACTTTCTGTACCTTTGGCCTGGTTTATTCCCCTTCCTCTATTCCTATTAGTCTTAGATGTGGTTTTTTCTTAATGTTCCAGATTTCCTGGATGTTTTTTTGCCAGGAATTTTTTAGATTTAACATTTTCTTTGACCAAGGTATCCATTTCTTCTATTGTGTCCTCAGTGCCTGAGATTCTCTCATCCATCTCTTGTATTCTGCTGGTGAGGCATGCTTCTGAGGTTCCTGTTCAAGTTCCTAAATTTTCCATTTCCAGATTTCCTTCAGTTTAGGTTTTCTTTATTGATTATATTTCCACTTTCAGGTCTAGAACTGTTTTATTCATTTTTCCTTTCACTGTTTGTTTGTGTTTTCATAGATTTCTTCGGTTTATTCATTTACTTTTTAAGGACCTCTATCTTATTCATAAAAGCTGTTTTAAGATCTTTTTCTTATGCTTCAGCTATGTTGCGGTACTCAGGGCCTGCTGTGGGAGAGTTACTGAGCTCTAGTGGAGACATAACGTCCTGGCTGTTACTTACTGTGCTTTTATGCTGGCGTCAAGGTATCTGGGTTTGGGGAAATTGTAGTTCTGGGTGCTGATATCTTGTCTTTGTTGGGTGTGTGTTTTGTTCTTCAGTTTCTGCTGCCCTCTCTGGTTCTTATGAGGGTGTGGTACTGTGTATTGCCTGGTGGGAAATTCATGTGGGATTCTGATAGGTGTGGCCACTGGAGGTTCCAGGTAAAATGTGTTTCTAGGTTTTGGGAGATAACACTTAGGAATGAGGGTCGCCTAGGAGGCAGGGCACTGAGGGGGTCAGGAGGGTGGAAAGCAGGGTGTTCTACCAGGATCTGCTTAGTCCCCTGGGAATGGGAGCAGAGAGGCCACAGCAGAAGGTCTGCTATAGAGCTGGGGATGCGAAAGGGGAATTGGATTTGGAGAAGAGGGATGGGTGAAGATCTCCAGTTAGTCTGCCTGTTTCTCTGTCAGAGTGGTCTGTGTGTTCCCAGGGAGTGCTTCCTGGAATCATGGTCTGGGATAAAAGCAAAGAGTTGGGAGAGAGAGAGGTAGAAGAGGAAGATCTGTGTGGTCAACTGGATGTGAGGGTGGAGAGTTGGGAGGCCCCAGCAGGTGATATGCTGCGGAGCTGGGAGTGAGACTGGGGGATTGAATTTGGAGGAGCCAGGGTGAGAGGTGAAGATCTGAAGTTAGACTACCTGCTTCCCTGGCTGGAGTCATGTTTGCTGAATCTTAAAGAATAAACACGCCAATTTTAGGTCTGGAAACTCTCTGCAGCTCTCCGGGTTAGCACCGTGAGCTACATTGGTACCAACTATGACCTTTCAGCCTTTATGTTCTATGGTGGAAACAGCCAGGCATGGTGACACACGCCTTTGATCCCAAGAAGTGAGCCTTTAATCCCGGGGAGTGATGGCAGATAGCAGAAAGGTATATAAGGTGTGAGGACCAGAAACTAGAAGCATTTGGCTGGTTAAGCTTTTGGGCTTTGAGCAGCAGTTCAGCTGAGATTCATTCTGGATGAGGACTCAGAGGCATCCAGTCTGAGGAAACAGGATCAGCTGAGGAATTGGCAAGGTGAAATAGCTGTGGCTTGTTCTTCTTCTCTGATCTCCCACCATTCACCCCAATAACTGGCCTCAGGTTTGATTTTATTAATAAGACCTTCTAAGATTCCTACTAAATCTCTCCTGATGGAAGAGTTTTTCAAGCTGAATATGCTACAGAGGCTGTGGAAAACAGTAGTACAACTATTGAGATCAGATGTAAAGATGGTGTTGTGTCTGAGGTAGAAAAATTAGTTCTTTCTAAACTTTATGAAGAAGGCTCCAGTAAATGACTTTTTAATGTTGATTGACATGTTGGAATGGCAGTTTCAAGTCTGTTGACAGATGTTCATTCTGTAGCAAACACAGCAAGAGAGGAAGCGTCCGTCTTTAGATCTAACCCTACTACAGCACCGCTCTGAAACATCTTGCAGACAGAGTGGCCATGTACATACGTGCTTATACGCTCTCCAGTGCTGTTAGACCTCTGGGCTGCAGGTTCATGTTAGGGTCTTACAGTGATTATGATGGTGCACAGCTGTATGCGAGTGACCCATCAGGTGTTTGATATGGTTATTGGGGCTGTGCCGTTGGCAAAGCCAGGTAAGCTGCAAAGACAGAAATAGAAAAGCTTCAGATGAAAGAAACGACTTGCTGTGATGTAGTTAAAGAAGTTGCACAAATAATTTACATAGTGCATGATGAAGTTAAGGGTAAATCTTTTGAACTAGAGCTTAGCTTGGTTGGTGAACTAATTAAATGAAAACATGAAATTGTCCCGAAAGATATAAGGGAGGAAGCAGAGAAACAGGCTGAGGACTCTTTGAAGGAAGAAGAGGAATCAGATGATGACAGTATGTAATATTTTCTTCCCCCTCTCTTTTTGTTAATTTATGTGACGGCTCCATATGACTAGCACCATGGATCATATATACCTACTGACCAATTTTTATTAAATTTTTGTCTTACAAAAAAAAGGTGAAGAACAAACATGCCAAGGTAAGGTAAAGCTGCCTTCCTCTGAGAGCTGGTAACTTGCAGAGTTAAAGCTAGAGCTGCCCTGCTTGTGTACAGAAGAGTGAACAGATTCAGAAATTCCTCTTTTCACCCCAAGTCGATTGCAAGTGGGAAAAAAAAGATGTGACGTGAAGGAGGCGTAGGTGTTTTGTAAGAAAACATGATTAGACCAGAGGAAGGTGTTTGTCAGGCAATGACTTGTACCTGACTTTATAATTTATACAAACCATTCCTGTTTTCTAAGTAACTATGTGTTAAAGTCATAAGTGCCTCCAGTATCAGCTTTATAGGTGTGTATGGAGAACCTAGAGTAGATAGTACTTTCCATTTAACATGACCGTGAACCTGAAGTGAACCGTCAGCCCCACGGTATATATAGCACAGGAAATGTAAAGGCCACAAGAACTATACACATCACTCTAGCTTGGAAGGAACATGGAGTGATTTTTCCATGGAGGGTGGGGATGTGTCTAAGGATGCTGTTTCAGACTACACTGAAGGGAGCAGGGCAGCCTCTTTTCTGATGCATAGGTTTATTAGCTGTGCATGAATCCTCTGAGATGAATGTTTAAGCATTGGAACCCAAAGCATGCATGCTTCAGAGGCTGCAGTGGGTAGCCAAAGAGAATTAACCAGATGAACAGTTAGTTTTGATAGGGAGAGAGGCCTTTCCATGTTATATCTTATGACAGCAAGTGGAAAATGCTTCAGTGAGGCAGGCCAGCACTTAAAATCAGAACACAGCGATAGCCAGAAGTGCTGAAGTCAACAGACTTCTTAGAAATATGGTTACCATTTGCTGAGAAAGCCTTTCATAGTGGCCACAGACATGCGTGTGTTTGCAACCACAGTCAGTTCATTTTTTCCCCTAAACGTGGGACCATGACCTCGATTGACGCCAGTGAGAGCTGTGTACTTCCAGAGAAGGGAGATTTAGTTTATGCACAAATCCAACACAAGTAGGAAATAGGTAATGGAGCACCAAGTTGCAATAGGCTTACATATCACACTCAGTTCAGGTGACAGTGCTGTCTGTTCTCTCCTGGGGGTGGCTTTAAATACTTTCCTCCCTCCAGCGGGGGGCGGGGGGGGGGGGGACAAAAGAAAAAAAGACCACAAGAGGAACTAACTACTAGTCTGTGGATTGAAAAAGACAGGTGAGGGTGTAACGAGGCTTGGAGTGATATTTAGTGATTTGGACAGTACAGATGAGGCACATGTGACCTAGAGGGAAGCATTAGCAGGTGGAAAAGTTCGTCCCTCATAAACAGAAGAGAAGTGGCCGACTTTTGTGCTGTAGCTCTCTGAGTCTTGTAGTCTACAGTTGTAAAACGACATCTGGATTGAGTTAGTTTTAAAGTTCAGTGAAGTAAAGACAGGTTAAATTAGCAAACAGAACTGGAGATGTAGTCAGTGGTGGAAGTGTGTCAATTCCTAGGTTTGAACCCCAGAACTGTGTACATCAATATAGGCAACAGGGCTAGGGGTAGCTCATTTATGAGGAGAGGGGCACTCAGAGTGTTCTAATGTCAGGAACAGGAGGGAATTATTGAGAAAGAAATATTGGCAAGAGAAAAATACCAAAGGAAATAAGGGTCTAAGTGTAGTGAAGTGAGATGCTGATTGCTAGTCTGTCATTTCCTTCCTTGTGGGGAGAGACACTTGGCTGTGACTTCTTAGGGAGATGGACAGCATTGCATGATACAGTTTGGCATGCTTTGCTCAGCTCTCTTTTGTTGCTAGAGTTTTCCTGCCTGGCCCACAGTCAGGGCAAATCTCTTTCACCTGCCAGTCCCACAGCCTCTCAGACCCGACCAAGTAAACACAGAGACTTATGTTGCTTTCAAACTGTATGGCCGTGACAGGCTTCTTGCTAACTGTTCTTATAGCTTAAATTAATCCATTTCCATTAATCTATACCTTGCCACATGGCTCGTGGCTTACCGGCATCTTCACAAGCTGTTTCTCATCATGGCGGCTGGCAGTGTCTCTCTGACTCAGCCTTCCACTTCCCAGCTTTATTCTCCTCCTTGCCCCGCCTATACTTCCTGCCTAGCCAACGGCCAATCAGTGTTTTATTGATTAATTAGCAACACATTTGCCATACATCCCACAGCACTCTTTGGCTTAGGGCAGCAGTCCTGGCCACAGAACGTTCTCTGCTCTTCCAACCTTACATCCTAGCTGGAGGAAGTGACCACCTCTTCTGGGAGCTCTGACCTGTTCCAGCATTGGCCAATGGCCATGTGGGTGCATTTCATTTGGAACACATTTTCCTTTGACTCCTTCAGTAAGCCACACTCCAAGTTCAGCTTTTACCAGAAATAGTGCTGGAAGTTTAGTGTCCCCTATAATTCTCAGCATGATTGGAATTTTTATGCAAAAGTTCCCCAAAGTTGGGTTCAAAGGGGGCAGTGGTCCCTTTATTGAGAAGAATATTGTTCCCTCTGTATTAGGAAGAGGCGTGAATTACAGAGACCTGGAGGTTCTTTGAATTATGACTACGTTTCAAAGAGTCATGATCATCTCAGCAGAGTAGGGGCTCAAGTAGTCAGCTAAGAGTGAGTCATCAGGTGAAGGAGTCAGGTGAGAGGTTAGCAGGCGAGACTTGGCATGGCATCCATAGAGAAAGTACTGGAAAGTCTGCTGCAGAAAACTGAAGGCTTGTCAGTCCAGTGACAAATACACAAGCATGCGAGGCTCACACCAAAACTAGTGAGAGGCAGACACTAGCTATGGTAGCATTTGAAGACTGAGGTGGGAACCCAGGACCAGACTGGACAGCACAGAGACCCAACTTCTCAGAAACTTTAGAAGCATCCGTGGTTGGCCACCAGAAAACTACCTCCTGGTATTGATAGTGATGGTTTTGATAGCCAGCCTGACAGAATGAGGCTCTGAGGTAGCTGCCCAGCATTATTCTTTGCCACCATGGACACAAGTAATAAAAAATGGCTTTGTAGGTCATAGTGTATTCTCAATTATACAGTTGCCAGGCGGATCTCTGTGAGTTCGAGGCCAGCCTGGACTACCAAGTGAGTTCCAGGAAAGGCACAAAGCTACACAGAGAAACCCTGTCTCAAAAAACCAAAACAAAATAAAATAAAATAAATGTGAGAGTCTATTGGAGTCAACTAATGAGTAGCTTTGTCTCTGTGCCAATAAATGCTAAACTGTCTCTTCAGTTATGATAGTTTAGGCATTGTTCTTTCTGTGTGTCTGTGTCCCTCCCTAGCTCTCTCTCTTCCTCCCTCCATACCCCACCCCAACCCTGTGTGTTTTCAAAGTTTTTTTTTTTTAAAGTCTAAGCATACAGTGGCATGATGGTTTATTCCTATGATCCCAGCACTCAGGAGACAGAGGCAGGAGAATTGCTGGAAGTTTGAGGCCAGCCTGGACTACATAGAAAGTTCTAGGTTGCCTACAGTGTATATGAGACCCTACCCCAAAAACCAAGAGAGAGAGAGAGAGAGAGAGAGAGAGAGAGAGAGAGAGAGAGAAGTCCAATCAACAAAATAGTATACACAGTATGTGTTAACTGCTCCAGATACCAGCAGGATAAGCTTTTCACAGCAATTTCCCATTAGTGGATGCAGGTGATAGCTATAGCCAAGTTTATTATTTGTAAATGATAAGTTCAGTGGAAATTGTGCAGAAAGTAAAGTTGACAAAAAAATACCTCTAGGTAGTTTTAAAATACAAAAGTTTAAATATTCTCCTCTCTCATTGTGTTTTATTTATTTTCATTTTTTAGTAAAAGAAAAGCAGCATATGCTAAAAGAAATCAGGTACATGTCAGGGTCTGAAATGATTCAAATAATTCTCCCCTTAGCTGTATTGCTATCATGTAAGAATACATTTTGATTCAGAACTTTTCTGAAGAACTTGTACATTATATTGCAACATCTGCTTCTGCATTTTAATTTCTCTCCTTCCTTTTATAGATATTTGCATACTTTTTTTCCAAATGAGACCTTTTGTTTGCCACAAGAAAGCTATTACCCAGAATGTTAATGGGTTTTCAGCTATTAAGATGTAATGTATACCTTGAGTATTTAACTATAAATTTGAAAAGTCTCCATGAACAATCTCAAAGGAATACTCAGAATGCACTCCTGGTAAATTGGCTCATTTTCCTGTAATTTACTGGAAGTGCTGATAGGAGAGCAGTCCTAATGTGGAAAGTACATTAATCCCTGGAGTTACATTGTGTGGATTAAATTATTACTCTCAAAGAATACAATGTATGAGGCCATTTAGCCCTCATTCACACTTGTTATTTAGAATCACAGTAGAAAAACAACCACTTACCTTTTGATGCACAAAATTAGAATTGATACATTTAATATCTTTTAAAACAAGAGGCCATAATAGTTGCAGTTTTACATAAGGATTGCTCTTTTCTGAAAACAAGGGCTGTGTCCCTTAGTAACTTAGAGGTCAATAATGTAGCTTCTTTCCTGTCAGTCAGAAGGATGAGCCTTTCTTCTCCCCTGAGCATCTGCCACCTTGGGGATTGCTAGGTAAGGTGGCCAGCATGCAGGATCCACAGCTGCAGGGACATTCAGGGTCTCATTTGGAATTTCATCTAACCGTATTTTTCTCTTTGCCAGGAAACTGAAAGTTGTGGAAACATAACTTGTGATTCTGAATGATTAGAGGAGATAGGAAGCCACAGCTGAGATTCAGCAAAGACACCAACTGCAGACTGCACCATGGACATAAAGCTGGACCCTTCCCGGGACGATCTGCCTCTCATGGCCAACACCAGCCACATGCTTGTGAAGCACTATGTACTGGATTTGGATGTGGATTTTGGAAGTAGAGTCATTGAGGGTACTATAGTTCTTTTCTTTGGAGATGGAAACAGATTTAAAAAACAGACGAGTTCCACCCAGAAAACCTTCCAGATGGAGTCAGAGGAAGACTGCACATTTGGGACAGCTGAACCCTGCGATGTTCCTGAGGTGGATGCAAGTACCTATTCACCTCAGGTGGGGTATAGTGAATTTGCAGTCTGTGGTAAAGGTGATCAAGATGCCTTCAATAACGATGGTAACCATGACAACTGGGAACATGATTCTGAGATCTCTAGCTCAAAGTACTGCTGTGACACAGAGAATCATGGGAGAAAGGATTTCTTACTAGTGTTGGACTGCTGTGATTTATCTGTGCTAAAGGTAGAAGAGGTGGACGTGGCTGCTGTGCCAGGACTTGAGAGATTTACAAAGGCTCCCAAGCTCACAGCTACTCCTGAGAAGCGCAGGCGTGAGATTGTCCATGACCTTGTGGCTCTGCCTGCAGATGGTTGGAGGGAGCAGTTAGACTGCTACACTCGCTGCAGCCAGGCTCCTGGCTGTGGGGAGCTCTTCTTTGACACTGACAGTTGGAGCTTACGGATCAGGAAGACAGGTGCTCAGACAGCTGCTGACTTTCCTCATGCCATCAGGATACGGTATAAAACTAAACCCGAGGGGCAGTCAGTGACTTGGACCTCAGACCAGAGTGGCAGGTAGGTTATCCAAGTGCTTCTCTGCCCCTAATCTCATGCACTTCAGGGGTGCTCTCTAAGAAGAGACTAAGTCTGTGGGGGGCTTCTGCTTGTTCCATAGCCTTACCCAGACAGACTCAGGCCAGACCGCAGGTAAATCCTGCAGCATGCTGAACTGTTGTCAAGATCACCTCCTGTAAATTAGGATGGAGAGATTCTGTGATCCAGTTTCAGCATTTCTGAGTTAGGAGCTTGAAATATTAGCTTGCTGCTGAAGTGCTGAGCCTGGCTGTTGGTTGGGATCACTGGTGGGGACTTCTAGGGCTGCTGGTGGGATAGTGCATCTCTGAGCAAGTACTTTCTCAGAACAGTCTCAGCTCCCACTGCTCTGAGGCTGGATGGGTGTGAAGCTCGGCCAGCCATGCTGTGTGACTTTCTCACTGTACCTGACTCAGCAGCTGCAGGTGTCATTTGATGTGAACCTCCAATGCCCTAGAGGGCTACTTCTGGGGATTAAAGTGGTCAGACCTGCTGAACTGCACACTGGTTTCTTGGGATGTGGCTTTTCGTCTCTGGGACCAAAAAATACCAGATTCTTAGGAGTCAGGAGAGTCGCTGCCTGGCATAGGCAGCCCCTTGACCTTGTCTTACTGACTTTTTAGAATATGAAAATTTCTAAATCAAACTTTATTGGTTTTGCAAGTCAGCCTAGCGAATCATTGACGAGGTAGATAGAGGCTTGCTCATCTGTTAGCTGCTGTTGAGAGCATTCGTTTAGAACGTTGGCCCCTCTGATGGAAGTGGTGGTCTCTGGCAATTGCTTGCATCTCTTCCTCACTCTCCTCCCCAAATACTTTTAGATTTGATTTGAAAGTACCACTTTAACATTGAGCTCTAATTAGCCTGTCCGTTGCCTATAATCTTTCCTCTTGCTCTGGCTTCCAGGCCTCTCAGAGGGAGTTTGCTTTCTGCCTCAGAGTTTGAGGAAGCCTTTGGGAAAAATTGCAGGGTTGCTACAGAGTTACAAGAATACAAAAGCATAGTGATTATTTGTAGTGTACCTTACTGGGCATTCTTTGGAGACTGTGAAGGAGCAGGTGTTTTTACCTGTAGCTTCAAAGTTTTTAGAATCACCTAAGATTTTCACCAAGGTTAACCATATAATACTATTGAATATTTAAGTAGGAATTCCTATAGCATTTGTGGTGTTTCTTTGTTTCAGAAAAGGCCAGGATGAAGCTGGTAAGCACTAACTTTTCTGGCATATTCTTCCAGCTGTTGGACCAAGGACAGTGTACACTACTCATGTTTCTAGGTTAACATCACAGCCAGATGTTAGATATCTGTACACCGCCTCCCCCCTGAATTAACTTTATTGATTTCTAGCTCACTACATAAGAAATCTTTAGCCGGGCGGTGGTGGTGCACGCCTTTAATCCCAGCACTTGGGAGGCAGAGCCAGGCGGATCTCTGTGAGTTCGAGGCCAGCCTGGACTACAGAGTGAGTTCCAGGACGGGCACCAAGCTACACAGAGAAACCCTGTCTTGAAAAACAAAACAAAACAAAAAGAAAGAAATCTTTAAAAAGAATGAGTAGAAGAGCTCAGATTTCTGTTTATTTTAATGTCTTTATTTAATATTCATACATGCATATAATGAGTTTGGATCAAAATCCAACTTCCATCCCCCTTCAGTTCCTCCCTATTTCCCTCCACCACCTTCCCTCCCGGTGTCAGGTGTTCTCACTCCCTCATCCCTCCTCTCCTTCCTCTCCCCCTCTCCCCCTCCTCCCTCTCTCTCCGCCTGTATGTGTGTGGGTATGGTTGTATGGGTGTGGAGGGGGCGTCCACTGGAGCCCCATCCTTGAAACTCTGTGCTCCCTCCTCCAGAACCATCTGTTGCCAACAGCTCCTCAGGTAGGGTTGAGACTTCCTGAGCCTCTCTCCCACTGGTGGGAGTTTTGTTAGCTTGATTTTATATAGAACTTGTATACTTCATATACTGTATTTTGACTTTTCCTCCCTCTCAACTCATCCCATATCTTCCCTGTAGTTGGACTTTTCTGTCCTGCCTGCCAGTTCCCAACAAACAGCACAGAGACTTCTTATATTTATGAAAGCTTGGATGGTACCTTAGGCTTGTTTCTAACTAGCACTTAGCTTATAACTTAGATTAACCCATATCTTTTAATCTATGTTCTTTTACATGGCTTGGTTACCTTTACTTTGTAATGCCCATGCTGCTTCCTCTTAGGCTCCTGGCATCTTCCTTCGTCTTTGCCCTTCTTCTTCCCAGCATCCTCTTTGCCTCAGAAATCCTGCCTAGCTATTGGCCATTCCTCTTTTTTATTAAACCAGTCGAAGTGACAAATCTTCACAGTGTACAAAAAGGTTATTCCACAACACTTTTCTACCTCCCTACCCCCCAACTTTAACTTTATGTTCCTTCTCTTTTTCAAAAAAGAAAAGCACACAAAAACGTAAATCAAAACAGGCACAAGTTCAGTAAGACACAAATGCCAAAACAAAGCAAAATGAAGCAAAAAGTCCACAGAAATGCCACCGAGTTCATTTTGTGTTGGCCAACTACTCCTGGGCTGGGGACCTGTCCTGGAGTGTGGTTGATAAACACCTAGTGACACTGCAGTGGAAAAGCTGATTTTCCCTTTGCCAGTGGGTATGAGTTGCAGATAACTTCTTGGTTGGGGTAGGACCCCATGTCCACCTTCCCCTCCCAGTGCTTTGAGCTGTCTGGCTTGAGCCTGTACAGTTGTGCATGCTGCCAGTCTCTGTGCGTTCATATGTGCATCTGTTGTATCTGGAAGACACTGTTTCCTTGGAGTCATCCACATATGTCTGGCTCTTACAGTCTCTCTGTACAGATCTTGTATATTCAGCCGCAGCCACTATGAGTTGATGTGTACAGCAGCCCTGTTTCACTGCAGATGTCCACTGTCTCTCGACTTTTTCTGCTCCCTCTTTCTGTCATGACCCCTGAGCTCAGGGGATGTGACATAGATGTCTTGTTTAGAGCTGAACACCCCAAAGTTTCTTATTCTCAACACAATGACTGGTTGTAAGTCTCTGTGTTAGTTTCCACCTCCTTTAAAAAGAAGCTTCTCTATTGAAGGTTGAGAGGTGCTCTATGGGTATAACAGAGATAAGAGTTTAGGGGCAGTTTATTGTTATGTTAATTTAGGAGTATTACAGTACTAGTTTCTCCTCTAGAGCCTCTGACAGCCAGCAGTGGGTTTTTGGCCCTGTTAACAGTACCAGGAATGGATTCCATTTTGTGGAACAGCCTTTAAGTCCAGTCAGAAAGTGGTTGATTTCTCCTATAACATTCACGATACTATCACACCAGTGGGCATATTGTGCCACGCTGGTCATTGTTGCTCACAGGATTCATAACTGTGTATGTATGTTGATTCTTTCTCTTTCCCAATAGTGTACACTGAGAAAGCTAGCCAGTAGGGATGAAGCTTCCAAGTGATTCTAGCTTGATTTCTCTTGTCCTGTGACCCAAGTATGTGGCATCTTCAGCAATAGGGTCTTTCCATCAAGTTCTGGAGGGTAACCAAGACAATGACAGTAGCCTGCAATGTTTTGGGAGGGGATCTGTGGAATCCCTCTGACAAACAACTCAAAGAGAGGTAACTTGTATTGGAGATAGACGTTTAATAATAATTATGATGAATGAGGGGAGACATTGTTCCCCTGTTTTAGAGTAACTCTGTTTAAACTTTCTTGTGTGTATGTGTGTATTTTAGAAAATTTCTGCAGTAGTAGGCTTCCATATAAATTTTGAAAGGCCTTTAGTATAAGTTATCCCACCCCATACCCCTCTCCCCCCATCCCCATGCCATTTAACCCTTCCCGTTCCATTCCTCTTTCCTCCCTCATACCACCTTCACTCTGTCTTCTTCTCCTTGAAACCACTCCTCTCCATGGACACTTACTAGCTCCCTGACCTCTATGAGTGTTCCAGTTTAAACACACATAAGATTCAAATCCACATATAAGATAACACATAGATATTGTCTTTCTAGGTCTGGGTTACCTTTTAAAGACTATTGCCAGCACCATCCATTTACCTGCAAATCTCATTATTTCTTTACAGTTAAATAATGTTCCATTTTCTATACGTGAACCACATATAGAAACCACTCATCCGTGGCTGGTCTTCTAGGTTGTTTGTGTTTCTTGGCTATTGTGACTAGAGTAGCAATGAATGGGGATGAGCAGGTGTCTCTGTTGTAGGATGTAGAGTCCTTTGGGAATATGCCCAGGAGCACTATAGCTGGATCATATGGTGGATATATTTCTGGCTCTTTGAGGAACCTCCATTCTGTTTACACTCCCACCAGCAATGAATAAGTGTTCCCTTTCCCATACTCTCACAAGCATTTGTTGACTTTTTCTTTTTCTTTCTTTCTTTTCTTTTTTCTTTTGTCATTCTGACTTGGGTAAGATTAAATCTCAAAGTAGTTTAAATTTTATTTCTCTTATGGCTAAGGATATTAAATACTTGTTTCTCAGCCGCGTTTTGTTTGTTTTTAGTTTTTTGTATGTTATAGGCACCCTCTGTCACATGTATAGCTGATAAATATTTTTTCCATCTCTGGCCTCCCTCTTCCTTAAGTTCATAATGTCCTTTGCTTTTTAAAAGAAATTTGAGTCAGTGTGGTGGCACACACCTTTAAATCCCAGCACAGGGAAGGAAGGGACAGGCAGGTCTCTGTAAGTTCAAGGCCATCCTGAGTCACAGGGAGGTAATCCTGTCTTAAAAGACCGCAAAATTAAAAAACAAACAAACAAACAAAAAATCTTTGTTTTTGAGACAGGGTCTCTCTACGTAGCCCTGTCGGTCCTGGTAGACCAGGTTGGCCTCTAAAATGCTTGGATTGAAGGCATGCACCACCACACCTAGCTAAAACTATCTTTTTATTAATTAAATTTATTTATTTATTTTACATTCTGACCACAGTTTCTCCTCCCTCTTCTCTTCCCATTCCCTTCCCTCACCTCCCCTTTGCCCCTCTCCCCAGTCCACTCCACAGTTTCTGTTCAGAAAGAGGCAGGCCTCCTATGGATCAACAAAGCATGGCATATCAAGTTGCTGTAGGACTAAACACCTCCCCTTGTATTAAGGCTGGGCAAGGCAACCCAGTATGAGGAATAGGGTCCCAAGAGTCAGCCAAAGTGTTGGGGACAGCCCGTGCTCCCATTGTTAGGAGTCCCACAAGTATACCAAGCTACACAACTGTCACATATAAATATAGAGGGCCTAGATCAGTTCCATGCAGGCTCCCTGGTTTTCAGTTCAGACTCTGTGAGCTCCTGTAAGCCCACAGAGTTAGTTGATTCTGTGGGTTTTCTTGTGATGTCCTTGACCCTTCTGGCTCATACAGTCTCTTCAGCCGGATTCCCCAAGCTCGACCTAAAGGAATCAAGTATCAACAGAAAATAACAAATAACAGTGGCCTGTATAACCAAGGATTAGTGTAGTATATTGTAAAATTGGAGAGTGCTGGTTGTAGCTATGCTGCCAACAAGTCAAGCAACTGTAGCCAAGTCATTGACAACCAGACCCTAGTTTCTTTATGTGTAACGTGAGAAGAGTCCATGAAAGGATCTCCACATTCCCACCTGACCCCAAGAAGGGCTTCCAAAGACCAAAGCTTGCCTTTGCCCTTGCAGGGAGCTTGCCTATTCTGCATGAAAAATGACTCTCTTGGCCGGGCGGTGGTGGTGCACGCCTTTAATCCCAGCACTTGGGAGGCAGAGCCAGGTGGATCTCTGTGAGTTCGAGGCCGGCCTGGGCTACCAAGTGAGTTCCAGGAAAGGCACAAAGCTACACAGAGAAACCAAAAAAAAAGAAAAAAAAGAAAGAAAAATGCCTCTCTTGAGTAAGTCCTGTCCATTTCAAAGCAACAGTGTCTTTAGACTTGCTATCTAGAAGATATTGATCAGTTCTGGGTTTGGTAATGGTACCATGAAATAGAATTAAAGAGGAAGGCAGAGGAGGCCATCATTGATGGAACTTCCTCTACTAGAAATGTTGGATTTTGCTGTGTGGCAAAAGAAAGCAAGAGGTTTGCCCACTGTAGCCACTAGTGGAGACTATATCACAGCTTTGTTGAAACCCCAGGTTGTAAAAGTATTAGATACAATAATAAATGGAAATAAATTGGAAGCCTGGATACTTTGTAACCCTTGGAAGCTTCTAGATAGTTCTGGCTGAACTCCTGTGTTTGTGACTCCTAGTCTGTCCATTGGCCTCATTTTAGAAAGGCCCTATTAAGCCACACAACCCCACTTCTCCTATAGTCAGCTCTCTAGTTGCTGATTGCTGATCAAAGCCTCTAACAAAGATTGATTTGATGGGAAGAGGAAAGCTTGGAACCTTCCAAACCAGAAATTGTCTCTTTCTCTCCTGAAAAGACCATTCTGCATGGTAGTCAGCAGAGAATGACTACATGGTTCTGAGCTGTTTCCTGCAGATTCTCTGTTACAATGCTCTTTAAGGTGAATAGCAAGCATGTTGGGGTTAGATGGCTGGTTTTCCTTTGCCTGTTCTATGAACACAGCTCCTGGCTTGCCTCTCTCTCTCCTGCTTGGTTTCTCCCCTCTATCATTCGTGTTACAGTTCTCTGTATTGTTATCTCTGCTTTCTAGACCCTACCTTGCCTTCTCTTTTCTTTACTGGGTCTTGATGATAGAAGAAAGCCATCCTCTTGTGTGTCCTTTCATATGTCATACAGACAGATTAATGTTCAATCATAATGATGTCAATGAAAACAGTTTATCTGAAACAACTAGTAGCTGGTTCATTTACATTGTAAGTGAAGCTGCTTAATTGACATTTGTCATAACTCAAAACAAAACAAAAAAAACAGAGTGCCATTCTTTTCCTAAATTGTTTTCCTGAGGAGTCAGTGGTGTGCCTTCTCAGTGGCATAAGAATGGAATACTCTGATCTTGCAGGTCTTTACCATCTCTGTTAACTGTGACTTAATTATAGAAAGAGTTTCTGCTTGGTTTGGGAGGGTTTATACTTGGAGTGACCGAGTCCTAACTCATGCTGTTGGTTTCATACCTTGCTTTGGTAATGTGCTTGTTCCTATGGTCTTCCAAGCCTGGTTGCTGTGACCTCTACCATTCTGTTTGTGCCAAGCCCTGTTCTTGGCTTCCACACAAGGATCCCCACAAGGACTCCATCTGAGAAGGCATTTTCCAGGACCAGGAGGGTCTGCCTGCCAACACTGGCTTTGAGACCACCGCTTGTTTTTCCAAGATTAATAATCACAGAGATCTCCAGCCATGTTTTCTTTTCCAAAATACTTTCCAAAAAGTCTGTAAGAATGTCACTGAAACTTTTTTCCTTTGAAGGCAGAAAAGCCTAAGGGGAGCATAAATTATAACTTCGCAGAATAGTATTTAAAACCTTATCCAAATTTTTTCTCTTAAAACACACACACACACACACACACACACACACACACACGCACACACACACACCACACTACCCCTGACACACATACCTTTTCACACATTTGATTCCTTTGGGAGGAATAACCACTGAGCTATTGACACAGCAGACCCTTGGCATGTTCAGTTCAATGTGAGTCAGCTACAAAGCCTCAAATGTTTCTACTTGGAAAGCTCAACATGACCTTCCTGCCATGGTGGTGTGATCGGTGACAACTCATTTTAAAGATTCTTCCCTTCTCTGTCTTTGTCTTTCTTCTGCAGGCCGTGTCTTTATACTATGGGATCCCCCATCAACAACAGGGCCCTTTTTCCATGCCAGGAACCACCTGTTGCCATGTCAACATGGCAGGCTACAGTTCGAGCAGCTGCATCTTTTGTTGTTTTAATGAGTGGGGAAAATTCTGCCAAGCCCACCCCACTTCGAGAAGGTACTGTGTATGTGTTCTTTCTTATTGGGGTGTGATGCACACACTGGACCCAGGGGCCCATCAGCTGTGCTATAGCCTCTGAGGAGCAGCTTTGCTGGTGAGGTTGGAACAAAAACCCTGCCAGAAGACACACAGGGTTGGGGAGGGGCACTTGGGAGTCTGGGTATGGGGTTCCAGACTCTCCAAGACAAAGTTACCAATTCATAGATGGTGATGGTTTGTGGAACAAAAGTGGGTGGTCTTGGTTGAAGACTTCCTGGATAGGCAAGTATGTCATGGAAACACATTAGAGTTGAGCTATGTGTGGTTTGGATGTGGTATCCATATGTGGTTGTCTGTTTTTCTGAAAGGTAGTACTCAGGCTAGCCAGCTTGCTGGGCTTGGAAACCTGAACCCAGGGTGCGTTAGGAAGATGGTGGTGAGAGCCAACACATCACCCGGGTCTTTTGTGAGGTACTTGCTTGTTCAGTCACCAGTGTCCATTTGATGTCATCAGCATGCTGATGCCAAGAAAAAGTACCATTTCTTATTGTAAAATATTGTGTCCCCTTCCACGTACTTAACAGAGAAACTTGAAAATATATAAAAAGTTAGAAACCAGAATGAAATAGTTTGTAAAGAATGACTGCTTACATGTTGCATCACCCCCAGTACTTAAGACCCATGTGTATCAAGAGGTACTAAATTGTCATTATGGTGGGCAACAGTGCCATATGCTTTTCTTGTTAATATTGTACATTGAACAATACTTCAGGTTGCTACACATTTTAGAAATATAATTTAAAATGTTAGCATTTTTTAATTGTCTGAGTACATCAGAATCTGCCTGACTCTCACATTGGTGGATATTTTGATTACCAGATCATTTTCCTGTTATCAATATGGTTGTATTAGATTCCCAAAGAGATGATTGATGAATGAATAAGTGGTAGGGTGTTGTTTGAATCTTAAATGGTCTTTTAATAAAAAACCCAGGATGAAAGCTGAAAGATCAGAGAAGCGGAACAGCCAGCCACTAGTTCTTACCTCTACAAAATCCTCAGCCTAAAGAGAGTGAGTTCCTGTTTCCTCATGCCTTATATACCTTTCTCTGCCCTGCCATATTACTTCCTGGGATTAAAGGCATGTGTGCTTCCCAAGCAAAGGCATGAGATCTCAAGTGCTAGGATTAAAGGTGTGTGCTACCACTGCCTAGCTCTGTTTCTCTCCTATACTGGATCAATCTCATGTAGCCCAGTGTGGTTTTGAACTCACAGAGATCCAGACGGATCACTGCCTCCCAAGTGATAGGATTAAAGGTGTGTGCCACCACTGCCTGACCTCTATGTCTAATCTAGTGGCTGGTTCTGTCCTCTGATCTTCAGGCAAGTTTATTAGGGTACACACTATATCACCATAGTGGGGTCTGAATTGGGGCACGTCTAGGCTGTGTCATGTGACCCACAGTATTTCCAGATCATGCCATCTTACCTAATGCTGATAATCTATGACTTGTAGAATGGTGTTCATGGGTCAGATAAGGGTCCACTTTAGCTTGATAATCTAAATCATTACCTATTTTCGACATAGAAAGCCTCAGGGTTGCTGAATTTTATCTGATATGATTTATGACATCTGCTTCATCATAGGTTAGACTTGTTGCATATGTACCAGATTCTTGAGCTTAACATTTTTAGTTTTAAATATAGAACCTTTAGGTAATATATTTACAAATGAACACAGGGCATAAAAGTCTCTTTTTCTTTTTAAAATTTGGAGTGGAGGTTAACACTTTCATTGCAATCCACTTGAGACAGCCTTTGCCCATGCATATACCATTTTTTAATTATTGAAGAATTTCATACATGCACGTTTGTATTTTGATCAAATTCACCCCCTTATCCCATCCATCCAATTCCTGCCCCCCTGCTTTTCCCTCCCACTATATCTATTTAGTGCTTCCTGTATGTGCATGGGTGTGGGACCATCTACTGGAGCATGGGCAGCTTCTCAGGGGCCATATCCCTGAAGAAATTGGACTCTCCCTCTCCTAGCAGCCATCAATTGCCAGAAGCTCCTCAGCTAGGGGTGGGACTTCCTTTGCTCCTCCCCAATCCATGCTGCCATTTTTGGCTGGCTTGGTCTTCTGCAGGTTATGAGTTCAGGTGCTGTGAGTTCAGGTATCCTACACTATCGTGTTCAGCAAACACCGTTTTGTTGCAGACATCCATTTCCTTTGGTTCTACAATCTGTCCTTGACTTCTTCCAAGTTAACCCCCGAGCCTTGCAGGGAGGAGATGTGATATAGATGTCCCATTTCTTATTCTGTGCACATTGACTGGTTGTAAGTCTCTGCACTGTAAAAAGAAGCTTCTCTGATGAGGGTTGACAAATGTGTTAATCCATGAGCATAGAGATAATTGCTTAGGGACAGTTTATTACTATGTCCATTTAGCAGAATGATAGCACTAGGTTCTTCTTTAGGACTTATGACAGCCACCCATGGGTTTTTAATCCCAGTTATAGGTACCAGGTATGGATTCCATTCTGTGGAGCAGGCTTTAAATGCAGTCAGAAAGTGGTTGGTTGCTTCTGTAGCATTCATGATACTCTTAGAGCAGTAAGAGTGTCTTTCCATATCACAGCTGGATTACAGTAGCTCACAGGCTTCAAGCTGGGTAAGACTGTTGATTCTTTTTCTCCCCCTGTAGTGTGCATAGAACCTTCCAGCACTATGGAAGCTAGCCAGTAGGGATGGATCTTCCAGATCAGTACCAGCTTGATTTTGCCATGTTCTATGAATCAGATATATAATATCTTCAGCAACCTGGCCTTACCATAAAGCTCTGGAAGGTAACCTGGAGTAATAACAATAGCCTGCACTGTTTGGGGATCTATGGGACTCCACTGACAACTCAAAGAGAGATAACCTATTCTAGCAGTGGGCTTTTTATTTGAGTCTATGGTATCTGGGGGAAGCAATGTTCCCTGTTTTAGGGTAACTTCCTCTAAACCTCTTGTATATTTATAAGAAAAAAAGTGTGTGTGTGTGTGTGTGTGTGTGTGTGTGTGTGTGTGTGTATTAATCCTGCAGTAGTAGGTTTCAATGGCATTTTCAAAAGTCTTTTTTTTTTGTTTCTCATCCTTCCTGTACTCCCTTCTCCACTCTGCCTTTCCACTTTCACCACATTCAACCCTTCTGTTCCAGCATTTCCCTTCCCCCTTCATACTGCCTGCATTCTATCCTCTTTTCCTTGATATCCTCCCCCATGGCTGCTTACTAGTTTCCTGACTTCTATGGGTACTCTAATCTAAGCATGCATATCTGAGTGTTCACAGCTATCATCCACACAAGAGAAAGAACATGCAATGTTTGTGTTTCTGGTCTGTAACCTCACTCAGAATGATTATTTATAGCTCTATCCATTTATGTGCAGATTTTATAATTTCTTTTTTTTTTTGTTTACAAATGAATAACAGTCCATTGTGTAAATGTACCACATTTCCAGTATCCATTCGTCAGCTGATGGACATCTATGCTTTCACTGTTTTGTGGCTATAGAGTCCTTTGGGAATAGTCTTGGGAGTCATTCAGCTGGATCATATGGTAGATTTATTTCTAGCTTTTTGAGGAACCTCTACACTTACTTTACAAAGGCTACACCAGTTTTCACTCTCACCAACAGTGTATAAGTGTTCCTCTTTCCTACATCAAAGCCAGTTTTTGTTGTCTTTTTTTTTTTTTAATCTTAGTTATTGTAACTTGGGTAGGATGAAATCTCAAAATAGTTTAAATTTGTATTCCTCTCATGGTCAAGAATGTTTAAAATATTTCTCAGCCATTTGTATTTTTTCTTTTGAAAATTCTGTTTTAATTTCATGCCCCAGTTTTAAATTGGGTACAAACCTCCCAATTGGTGTTTAGTTTTTTGAAATCTTGGTGTATGCTGAACATTAACCCTTTGTTAGCTGTATAGCTGCTAAAGACTTCTTTCCCATTCTTTAGGTTCCCTCCTCACTGGACTGATGGTGCCCTTTGCTGTACAGAAACATTTTAGCTTCATGAGGTCCCATTTCTCAGTTGTTGGTTTCAATGCCTGTGCTACACATATGGACACAGGGACTCATGTACCCCTGGCTACCGTCAGACGTGCAATGTAGTATGGTACAGGGAAAACACTCTACCAGCTGAGTTCTAGCCCCAGCCCGGTAACGATTTCCTTCTTGCTCCTCTTTCCCAGTTTCCTAATTACCTGCCTTCGAGGCATCAAGGCTGTTGGTTTCACTTACTTAGCTTTTCTCTTTTGCTGAGTGAATTGCACATGTGTATGCTGGTCTCCCTTTAGAGAACTGGGAAGTTTAATACAATATGGGATTCAAATGCATTTTCCTCTACATTTTGCTTTGTGTTATATCTTTAGGAGGTATTGTTAATTGTTTAATATTTCACCCAGTTTCAAATTATATGTTGAATACATGTTTAAGTTGATTTTTCATTCTTGATCTCTTAAGCTTAAATTGTTTTTCAGTTGTTTGAGGCAAAAATTTTAAAAGAATTTTTTTTTCTCCAAAAGTGGATTTATACTTCATTTTCTTAGTGTCCTCTTACATGTTGATTGACTGTGAAATGTATTCACTTATGAACAATTCTTGGCTAGATATTAACTTTTTTCTTGAAGTAAAGACTGGATGAGGATGCTGGCTGACTTTAGCTTCTCTGACCCTTCTGCCTCTCCCTACCAGGTGCTGGCACTATTCTGTGGACTCCACACCCAGCCCTAGATGTCCATTTCCTACTTCACTGTTTTCCTCTCTGAGATAACTGCTAATGCTGTCATCACTCATGTGACATTCTGAGGATAAATCTTACATTAAGGTTTAATTTTTGAAATAAGTTGGGCATTGCTGCCCACATGTTCTTTGAGTTTTGAAATTCAAACTTTAGATCTAGATGTGGTACCTTTCTTTGTAATTGGTCATACTGCATCATGAGTTGCTTGTACTGAATGTGTACTTTTAAATGTGTTGTTCAATGAGCTCTAACCACTGCATATACCTGCATGATTCAACACTGTCCTGTGGTAGCACAGGACATTTCCATCACCCAGAAGTCTCCTGGTGTGCGGTTATTCCTCCCAGTCCTTCCTGCTGTGTCCCTGACCTGATTTCTATCTCCAGAGGTTAGCGCTGCTGTGTATTCCAGTGGGCCTGGCTTTAACTTAGCCTGCTGATCCCATAATAGTCTTTAATCCATGGGTAGAATTCTTCATGTGAATGAGCCATGTTTTATCCATTTACCTATTATAGACACTTAGATTATTTGGGCCAGTTCAGAAATTATGCTGTAATGTTCATATTTTTGACTTTTTTGTAGACATGGCTTGCATTTCTCTTGGGTGAATTTCTGAGAGTAGAATTTCTAGATCATGTGATAAACATCTGTTTTTGCTTCTAAACTTAAATTGGGGTTCATTATCTGCCAGGTCCTGTCTAAAGTGCTCTCATGGCTTTGTATTCTTGCTAGCAGCATCTGAGAGCTCTGGTTGTTGTTGGCCATTGCAAGTGCTTAGCATGATCCATCTTTGAAGTTAACCCTCTAGCCAGTGTGGAATGCTGTCTCATGGTTTCGCTTTGAATTCCTCGGATAGCTAGTGGTGTTAAATATTTTTCATGCACTTTCTGCACATTCTTATGTTTTTATTTGTAGAGCATCTATATTTGGGTTTTTGTTGTTGTTGTTGTTTGTTTGTTTTTGTTTTTGTTTTTACTCTTTTTGGGGCCCGCCAGCCAGCTCCCAAATAAATACACGTATACTTATTCTAACTTATGAATGTCCGCCCTTAGCTTGGATTGTTTCTAGTCAACTTTGCTTAAATTATCCTGTCTACCTTTTGCCTCTGGAATTTTACTTTTTCTATTCTGTATTCCTTTCTTTCCTTCTTACTCCATGGCTGGTTGTATGGCTGGGTGGTTGGTCACTGGTGTCCTCTCTCCTTCTCCTTTTTCTTTTTCCCTGAGACAGAGTTTCTCTGTAGCTTTGGAGCCTGTCCTGGAGCTTGCTCTGTAGACCAGGCTGGCCTCAACCTCACAGAGATCCACCTGCCTCTGTGTCTCAAGTGCTGGGATTAAAGGCGTGTGCCACCACCACCCAGGTGCTTCTGCTTTTCTTTTTTCTTCTTTTTTTTTCTGAGCTGAGGATCGAACCCAGGGTCTTGTGCTTGCTAGGCAAGTGCTCTGCCACTGAGCTAAATCCCCAACCCACTTCTGCTTTTCTTGCTCCTCCTCCTTCTTTTTCTCTTTCTATTCATTCTCTCTGCCTGTCAGCCACGCCTATCCTCTCTCTCTCTCCTACCTAGCTATTGGCCATTCAGCTCTTTATTAGACCAATCAAGTGTTTTAGACAGGCACAGTAACACAGTTTTACAGAGTTAAACAACTGCAGCATAAGAGAATGCACCACATCTTTGCATCATTAAACAAATGTTCCACAATGCTGTATTGTGGAATGTAACACACCTTAGACTAATATCCCACCACAGCATCTGCACAGGTCATTGGAGGTTTTTAGTATGTGTCTTTGATTGTAGATATCATGAAAATTCTCTGTCTAATGCTCTAGACACAGAGTACAAGTACATGCTTCCAAGTCTTCAGGCTGGTCTCTTCATTTATGTGCTAAACCTTTCTTTACCATGTTGGGGTGGGACCCTGCACTTTGTGTATTCTAGACAAGTTCTCTGCAAGTCTTCAGCCCTGCTTATACTCTGCACCACTAACTTTTTGGGAATGATATTTTTGTTCTTTACTAATTCCATTCATGATTGAAATGATATGATATTTTCATATCTTATTTTTTAAAAAAACTGTTCTTCTTGGATCCCAGTTTGTCAAACTGACATGTCAGCCTGGTGTCTGTGTGTAGCTTTGTATTCTTAGTACTTAGAAGTTATATCTCCTTATGTCATAATAATAAAGCCAGTTTCTTAGTTTGGCTGTGGCTTCTGTAATAAATTGACCTCTAAGGTTTGTTCTTCCTCTTGAGTGTTTAGAGTGATATTTCATGTACTTTGTTGTTGAAGTATATTTTCCCCAGTCTCCATGGCTTTATTCTTTGACGTGCAGTAGCAGACAGGATGTCTACATGCTGAGTTCCCTTTGCTTGGTGGTTCATCTACATGTGGCTGAAATCCTCTCTTACTTCAGCAGCTGGAAGTTAACTGACAGCCCCAGCTCTAAGGTCCTGTTGACAGTTGTCTTGTCAAGTTGTGCTTTATTTGTTCAGGATCTTCCTCTCCTCTCTCTGTCTGGCTCCCTGACATGTGGAATTGACTCACTCAGTACATGAACTCCTGAAGTCTCCAGCAGACAGTGATACCTGGGCATTTTCATAGCAACTTCGCCCTGGTAACTATACCTCCGAAGATGCTCGTATCACTAACAACCTCCTCCTCTCACACCTGCATACTTTCTCATTCATGCTTTGGTATTGACACATAGATATGACTCCATGTGCATACCAGTGCTTCTCAAGCATGAACATTATTTTTCTTTTTCTGAATGTGTGTATGTGCACCATGTGCATGCCTTGTACTTGCAGAGGCCAGAAGAGGGTGCCACATCCCCTGGAACTGGAATAGAGATTATTGTGATCTGACATGTGGCTGCTGGGAATCAAACTCAGATACTCTACAAGAATATCCAGTGGTCTTAATAACTGTGACATCTCTCCAGCCCTATTTTTAGTTCTCAGAGAGCAAAAACCCCTCATCTACCAGAGTTGACTGAGGCTGTTAATATTAGAATGATATTTTAAAAACTAGAAACCTACTGTAACTCTTGCACAACTGAAGCAAATAAAATCACAAGTTAAATACACTAGTTTACTAAGTTACTAACATTCAAACCAACTTAAATTTGATGCTGAGATTAAGATTTGCTAAAATGAAATTGCCCTCATAATAGGAGAGTGATGCTGATGGATCCAGAAAGCTATGTATAGAGTTTGTGGATCTGTCTTCCTGTCTGTGAGCATCTGTATGTCTGTGTGTGTGTTCTGAATATCTGTGTGTGACCAAATACCTATCCTACCCTGAACTATGTGATACCACTTCCCTACTACTTTCCTTCAATCTACTAAAAACAACCTTTGCTTCTCAGACATGCTTTGATGTCATTTGGCTTTTATTTTTCTTTTTGTGTGTATAATGTATATGAGTTTGTGAATGTGTGTGTGTGTATGTGTGTGTGTATGTGTGTGTGTGTGTGTGTGTGTGTATGCGTGTGTAGACCAGATGTTGGTATTGGGTGTCTTCCTCTGTTGTTCTTCACACTTTAAAATAATATTTATTTTTTAATTCAAATATAATTAATCATTGACCCTCTTCCCCTTTTTTTTTCCAACCCCTCTTGGAATCATGACTCCTTTTCCTTCAATTATTTTTTGTACATACATACATTCAGTTTGCTCAGTCTGTTTTGTATTATTTATATGTATATGATTTCAGGGCTGACCACTTGGTATTTGTCTTAGTTAGGGTTTCTATTGCTGTGAAGTGACACCATGACCATAGCAGCTCTTACAAAGGAAAGCATTTAATGGGGGGGGGGGGGGCTGGCAGACATGGTGCTAGAGAGGTAGCTGAGAGTTCTACATCTTTTAGGCAACAGGAAGTAAAGTGAGTGTTACCCTGAGTGAAACTTGAGCAAAAGAGACCGCAAAGCCCCCCCCCCCCCAGTGACACACTTCCTTCAAGGCCACACCTACTCCAACAGAGCTATACCTCCTAATAGTGCCACTCCCTTTGGGTGCCGTTTTCTTTCAAACCACCACATTCCACTCCCTGGCCCCCAAAAGCTTGTAACAATATCATAATGCAAAATGCATTTAGTCCAACTTCAAAAGTCTCCATAGTCTATCACAGTCTCAACAGTCTTTAAAAATCCAAAGTTCAAAGACTTTTCTTTGATTCATATGATCTTTTAACTGTAATCCCCTATAAAATCAAAATAAAAAAACAGATCACATACTTCCAACATATAATGGCACATGATATACATTACCATTCCAAAACATAGGGAAGGGAGCATAGTGAGGAAATACTTGACCAAAGCAAGACCAAAAACCAGCTGAGCAAACTCAAAGCCCTGCATCTCCATGTCTGATGTCAAAGCGCTCTTCAGATCTCCAACTCCTCTCAGCTTTGTTGACTGCAACCACCTCTTTCTCTTGGGCTGGTTCACTCCCTGTTAGCAGCTTCCCTCAGCAGGTGTGTCCCATGGCTCTGGAATCTCCAAAATCTTGGGGTCTCCAAGGTAATCCAGGCTTCAGCTTCACATCTTCACACATTGGCCTCTCTAAGCCTCCATTCAGGACACCCCTGCTCAGCAGCTCTCCTTGGTCATGGAGGAAGTTTCCATAGTGCCTTTCTTCTATCCTTAAAACCAGGACCACTTGGCTAAAGCTGCCAAGTTCTACTGTGTAAGCAGTAAGGGTTAGATGCTTTCAAGCACCGGCACATGCAGTCCACAGACAGACTCTGTCTACTGCCTGCTCTTTAAATGAGCTTTGCTGGGTTATGACTGTTGCCTGCAGTGTCTTCCAGGCACAGGTGAGAATTTACAAGGAAGGATCACAAGACCAGAACCTTTGTTCTCTGTTCCTCTACAAAAAATGTTTTCTGATTTCTACCCCTATTTGTCTTTTGTCAGTCTATTTAAAGATTATCATTAAAAAATTAGAATAATCAGGAGACTGAGGTGATAAGAGCAAAAGTTTAAGGTCAGCCTGGACTACGCAGTGAGACCCTGCTCGCCCCCCCCCCAAAAAAAAAAAACAGGAAAAGTATTAAACTTAACATTTGCACGGAAAAGTTTAACACTTTTAGGAATATTTTTGTGGGTTTTTTTTCTTTAGAATTCCAGGTGAGAGCAGAGTTTTCATAAAGAGATGTTTGCTGGGGTTTCATGTTCATGGCACTTAACACCTCACAAAACATTTTCCAGCCCAACCTGAGGACAGATTGAGGTAGAAAAGGAGAGCGACCTCTCCCCACAACTGTAGCTTATCAGAGGACAAACAAGGAACCATATTGCTAGAGCCTATGTGGACGGGACTCAGAGTAATTGTTAAGAATATGGGCAGCATTCACAGCTAAGTCTGCAGGCCTCAGCAGAAAGGCATGTGTGGTGGGAGATGGTGGTGTTTCCTCTGCTAGGCCTGCCTTCTGGGTCCTGCACTCTGCTGTGTGCAGTCCCTGGAAGCATGAGTAGCACAGCCCTGCCAGCCAGTCTGGTTCCATCGCAGTGACACTCCGTCAGCCTCATTAGCACATTTACCAGGCACTAGCTGATTTCCTGAGACATAAGCATCTGGGAGCCAATCACAGAAATGGCAGCAGCCCTTGGGCAGGAAAGAAAAATCAGAAGAGAGCCCTCAGAGTCCGTGTTCCATTAGGAAATCATTCCTCCTAACGGTTTTTAAAAAGGCTAATGGTCCAGGCCATCGACAACAACTGTCATAAGAATTTTTTATTAGCTAAGTAGTCATCTATCTTTTCTGTTTTCTTTCTTTCTTTCTTTCTTTCTTTCTTTCTTTCTTTCTTTCTTTCTTTCTTTCTTTTTTCCTTTCTTTCCTCCTTCCCTCCCTCCCTCTCTTCCTTTTTTTTCTTTTCAGAAAGGCTAAGTTAAGACCGTAGATTGAGATGAACTTGTTTGACTGACTTACCTAATCAGTTGCCTCAGCTTAACACCGTTTTGGCAGGAATGTTACCCCTTGTCCCATGCCAGCCTCTGTCCCCACTTGCAATGCTTTGTGTATAATAAGGGCTCAGAAATGGATGTGTTGAATATAGCCTATGTAATCAGATGAAAGTAACATTTCCTGGCAGAAACATTGAAAACCACTGTAGGTGATTCTATGCAAGTCTCATTGCTTTCCTTGTTGCTGATTTCTCTCAGTAAGTGTTAAAAAAAAAATCAATATGCTATCCACTTCCCCCTAGTAATTATTTTGTTCTTTCCCCTTTTTTTGGTTTTTCAAGACAGGGTTTCTCTGTGTAGCTTTGCTCCTTTCCTGGATCTCGCTCTGTAGACCAGGCTGGCCTCGAACTCACAGAGATCCGCCTGGCTGTGCCTCCTGAGTGCTGGGATTAAAGGCGTGTGCCCCCACCGCCCGGCTAATTTTGTTGTTCTTTTTAAAGATTGTATTTGTAAATTGTTTGAGTGTAGTGCTTCAGACCCTCTGGAGCTAGAGATATAGCTGCTTGTGAGCCCCTGGATGTGGGTGCTGGGAATGGAACTTGGCACCTGCAAGAGCAGTGTGTGGGCTTAGCCACTGAGCCATCTCTCCACCCCCTCACTTTATTTTTATAAATCTAATTCGCCATATTCCAAATTAAATAAATTATTTTTCTAAGATCTTTCTTCCCTTTTTATTTTCAAAAGTAAAAATTGTAAATATTGCCAGGCAGGGAGTGACATGTGCCTTTAATCTCAGCATTCAGGAGTCAGAGGTAGGTGGATCTCCGTGAGTTTGAGGTCTGGTCTACAGACAAGTCCCAGGACAGCCAGGGCTACACAGAGAAACCCTGTCTTGGAAAACACGACAATAACAAAAAGTGTAAATGTTACTTGCTACTCTGGCCTGTCTAATAGACCAGTTCTCTGACATTCTCCTTTTCATGACTGGGAAGTTCTAGGAAAAGGGATTTAAGGAGCCAGATCCTCCCAGACTAAAAGCTAACTCCCCCTCCCCACCCTTTTGATGGCTCAAAGTAAGTAGCACTGTTGAGAATGCTCCCACAGTGTACAAGTGGGGATTACATGTAAGGAGGTAGTAAATTAAAAGGCATTTAGGGATGGTTATCATTAAGTACTTTACCCACAAAAAGAAAATGCAAAGTAGAGAAAGCTTCTTGGTTTAGGAACTGGGAACTCACCCTGGGCTAGTGCATGCACGTGCTTTGAAGATGTAGTGCATAGTAAACATATGCATCGTTCCCAGTAGAATGCTACCCTCAAGCCAGAGTTGTGTTCTGTCACTCGTGTGGCCTCAGATAATGTCATATACTTTTCAGTTCTTTACCTTGTGCTTTGCTGTCACTTGCTCGCCTGCCTCCTAGCACTGTGCTCTGTACACACGGAATATGTAGAAGTTGTGCTTTTCTCTTTGTAGATCACGGTGCTTCTGCCAGCATGTTTTATTCACCCATTCATAAATGTTTGAATGTAAGGCATTAATGTTTGCCTTCTGACCAACCATCTGGAAAGGTGGTCTGTCCACTGATGTCCTTTGTGTTTCCGGGAAGCTAGCTATCTGCATTATAGTTGTGTTTGTCCAGGGAGACCTGGTAGACTAAGAAGCCTGGTGCCACTGTTCCCTTAGGGAAGCTAAGAAGCTGTAAGATAAGGGATGCTTATGATCTACACAGCACCACTCGCTTCAGCAGGTGGCGCCCTTTTACCTTTGAAGGTTATTCTCTCCTGGTCTCCTGTGCCCAGGCCATACCTTGCTGGAGAGAGGCCTTCTGGGGGTAACATTGGCCTGTGAAGCTGTTGTCTGGCCTGGTTAGGGAAGGCTGGTGGGCACTGGCCCACCTGCTGCCAGTGACAGCCCCTGAGCAATAGTGGAGGATTGTCATAGCCATGGCTGTGCCAAAGGTGCCAACAACTCATAAAGTAGGTCATGCAAATGCAGCATCTCAACAGTCGTAACAGAAAGAATGCTGGGGTTGCTGAAGCACCAGAGTATGGAGAAGGATACCATGAGGGGAAGAACAGTGAAAACTGGGAGCCCACATTCTTTTCAATGTTTACATTTTACTTATATATGTTTCTATGATATACATATTTATATAATATAGTTATCATACACTCATAAATGCATGTATTCTTATGCAGCTTGCATTTGTGATGGTGTTCCCAAAGCATTCCTGACATATGAAATAGTTTGGGCAGGAAGCTCTGAAGAAAGAATTGTGGCTAGAATAATAGTTTTGAGGTAGGAAATACATTAGATTTGAGGAGATAAATGTGATCCATTGAATGAGAGCACATACCAACTGGACATTGCTGAGGGCTTCATTCTGTTTGTCTAGCTTGCACCAGAAAGCGTCCAAAGGTACATGAGTGCTTCCAATAGGAAGACTTTGAGTGCCTATTTTAATTTTCAGTGAAAACAACAACAAAAAAATTTTTTTAAGATCTCATTTATGTCTGGTCTTGAACTGGCTTTTGTTTATTTGTTGATTTTGTTTTTTATTGTTGTTTTGTTCTTTAATTTGAGATAAGATCTCTTATAGATCAGGCTGGCCTCAAGGTTGCTATACAGCCAATTATGGCCTTAAATATGTGTCCTGCCTTCACCTCCCAGCAGCTGGCCTTGTAGATGTGCACCACTGTGCCCAGTTTTAGTGGTGCTTAGGATTGGACTGAGGCTTTCTACATGCTAGGCAAGCACCCTGCCAACTGAACAGCAACCTTCAACTAACTCTAAATGTCAGGCATTCTGTGAGCTGCTCAGCTTGTGAAAATAAAGCTGACCTGCTCTTGCCTGTGTAAGAGTAAGGTGGTGTGTGTTGATAGCTACCTTTGAAGTTTCAATGGTTTACCAGGTATGCAGGACTTGACTACCCATATACCTCATTAGTTTACTGTTGCTAATTGGTATGACCAAAAAGTGACTACATAACCTTGATTTTTCTCATTTTTTCCCTTTCATAAAAATGCTCAAATACTGAAGTTTTTCACAAATGTAAGATACAAAATCATAGCCACATTGCCTCCCTCCCCTACTCTCACCCCATGAGCTGACTACTTTGTCATTTTTTGTCTCTCTTCACTAGTAATTACACTACCATCTATCACCTTATGAGAGAGCCTTCAAAACTATTCCGAGGACAGTTTTCAGAGCAGTAAATGAAAACAGTAATTCAGGTAATTGTGTTAGTACTTTCTAGGTTACTCATTTCAGAAGTAAATTTTCATTGTAATATATATAATGTGCTGGGCATCAAACCCAGAGTTTTGTGCATGCTATATGAGTACTCATAACTGAGCTGCATCCATAGCCAAAACCAACTTTTTAAATTGTCTCTTTTGACTTGAAAACTAACCCCTTTCGAGTCCTGTTATTACTGCAAAATCCAGTTATTCTTAAGGAAAATTTCAGTCCTGTTTTGAAGATGAAAATGTTTATTGGATCTTATCATAGCTGCAACCGTGCTTGTGAGACAGATGTCTGATTGTACAACCACCTTGTGAGATTATTGAAATGTGCCCCTAAATATATTCCAACTTGAGAAAATGGTATGGGGTATATGGTATAAAGAACTCTGGTCTCTTTTTGAGGGGGTCATAAGCCCAGGGTTACAGAATCTGTGTAAAAAGGAGGATGAGCTTGGCTGCTCAAGCCTGTGTGAGGGAGCACTATTGCTTCTGGGTGTTTCCACAGCCCCATCTCTGCTGCCTCGATAATGAGTCCAGGCCCGGCTATGAAGTCATCCAGGGTGTGATGGGCTTCTGGCTTCTAGAGGAAATACTTTGGGCTAGTGTAAGTACAGTGTGTTCCCTTTGTTTTGCAGCTGGTTCTGTGTGGGGGTTGGGTGCAAGTGGGTTGAATAAAAAGGAAAATGAAGGCATTCACTGTCTGTTTCATGGAGGACAGCTCACTGAAAGTAAACACCATTTAAATAGTCTCCAAATGGCCCATTCTGTATGAAGTCATGCAGGATGCCCCTTTGGGCTGTCGTTCTCCTTAAAATGGATCACTTTGTTTGTACTGTGTTTTATGCCATTCAACCTTAAACCCCAAATGTGGGCCTCATCAGGTCATGGTTTCAAGTGCACATATGGCAGCCATACCTTCCAACATCCTTGCTTGTGCCTTCAGAAAGTCATCCAGAGTGGTTGGGAGAGGCAGCTATGGAGCAGAGGTTATAGATGATGACAGCACCAGTGACAATGGCAGGGATAAACACTGTGTCCAGCACTGTGCCTCGTGACTCCTGTCTGCATTATCTATTTTATTCCTTACAGGATCTTGTGAGGTAGACACTATAATTGTTCCTTTGGTACACATGAGGAAATTGGTGTATCCAAAGACACTAACATGCTCCAGCTAGCAGGTATAGAGCAGGAACTGGGCCTACCCTCTCCAGAGCCAGCATTGACCCATGGCATTCTGGGGAAAAAAAACAAAAAAAAACAAAAAAACAAAACACCTCTTACTGATTCTGTCTGCAAGGCAGGCTGACTAGAAATGGCAGACTCTGGAATATATGCTCTGCTGTCCACACAGTACTCCCCTGGCTGCAGGTAGACTCTGTAAGATTTACAGTAGACTGACCCAAGAACAACACAGAAGAGGCTTTTCTTCCTGGTGAGAATTCTGTAAATGTCCTCATAGTCCAAACTGAAAGCCCTTTCCAGGGCACAGGAAGTTCTCCACAGTCCAAGGCTGGTGCTAGCATTGCCCAGGATCAGGACAAATGTTCAGGGACAGATGTGCTTGAGAAATGCTCCCTAGAAGCTTGGTGAACCACCCAGGGCCTTTGGAGCTGGATTCCTAAGGGCCAACCAGCTGATGTGCCCTGTGATGCCACTTGAAGCCAAGCAAATGTTTCTGTTTTTAAAGTCTGAGGTATGAAATGGTCTCTTCCAAGGAGGCCATCTGCAGCACTTCAGACAATTGCAAGTACAGACAGACATGTAGGTTCTCTGTTGGCTTTTCAGATTCTGATGTCTTCAAGGTACTTGTTTTCATATGGGACAATGCTCAGTCTGTCCCTAACATTCTGCAAAATAATGAAATAGAAAAGTAACATGGTTTTCAGCACATTAAGAAACAAACAAACACATTCTTTCCATTGTTTAGCATGGTGGCTCCAAATGTCTCTGCTGGGCCTCAGCTCAGGTTTGTCAGAGCTTTCACGATCTCATTCAGAGTCCATATCATTTAAGCTGCTAACTTTTTCTGCATACCTCCAGTCCTCTTACTTCCTACACCTTTATGTCCCATAGTGCCTTCCCTACTTCACCTGGAGTGCTAGGTGAGGTGTCGTATGATTGTCCCTCCAGTTCCTGGTGAACTTAGAAATTGTTTCAGTCCCTGCATCTCCACAAGACTCTAAAACTAGACAAGTCTAGTTCAGTACCCAGTGCTGGCAGAAAGTCTTGAAGGGGATCTTTTTAGGGTACCGCCTACTCCTTATTTCTAGATTGCTCCTTCCCAGTTGACATATTTTATCATTTTAATAGTGTCTCAAGATTGAAAATGTCCCTTTTTCTGGCCATGGTGACTCTCCCTTGGCAATCCCAGCTCTGGTGTAGTGAAAAGAAGGGTTGCCATGGGTTTGAGGCCAGTCAAAAGAAGAAAAAAGGTTTCCTTTTAATGATTTAATTTTAATTGTTTTACATTAAAATACCATATTTAAGAGCCAAATAATTTTTGCTTTTATTATACTCTTTTTCCCAAAGAGCAATCAATCACCAGGTACCCTCAGGTACTCTGGAGCCTGAGGCAGAAAGAGCTGTAGTTCAAGGCCAGCCTAGGCACTTAGTGAGGTTCTGTCTCAAAATAAAAAGTAAAAAAAAAGACTGAGGATATAGCACAGTGTTCAAGCATTACCTATGGGTAAAAATAAATAAAATGAAAATGAAGTAGTTACTTCTGCCTCTCACCATGCTCCTTGGCATCCCCCCTTCCCACATCCCTTGATAAGGTGCTTGATTATTCAGAGCAGGGCCTTCCCAGTGTCCCATCTTCTCCTTGTAGGTCACATGATTTGAGTTGCACAAATACTTGAAGTTTGTGTGTGTGTGTGTGTGTGTGTGTGTGTGAAGGGCCAGAGCCTTGTATAAAAGCTATGGTTGTGTCATTCCTGTGTGTTCATTCTACTTGGAGTTAATAATAGTGCTTTGGTATCTCCCTACTCCACTTTCTTGGATTTCTATATGTTTATCAACCCTAGACTCTTTGGTCTCCTGAAGGGTTCTCTCTGGGCCCTTCCTTAGTCAGCCTCCACAGGTACATGGTTCATGGTTCTGCAGACATCCTTTCTTCTCTCTCGTCTCTTTTTGAAGCACATGTCTGTAGACTGGTAGCTTCCAGAGAATATGGGTGTGTAGGAGGTGGATATTTTTAAGCTCTGTGTGTCTGAAAATGTAGGATCTTGTCTTCATTCTCCTACTTCAGGTTCATAGCACTCTTGATGTGTGTGGGTTATTCTGTGTCTCAGGTATTTTGTGTTGTTTCTATCCAGAGTCCCATGTTCCCTTTTGGGATAATCCCCTGGTTTTTAAGCTGATGGTTTTCTCCTATTTTCTCTGCCGTGGTTTGGGAGACTTCTATTACTTGGTGTTGGGCCTCCTAACAGCACTTTCTTCTCTCTTATTCTTGCTGTTTGTTTTGGCTTGGCTTGGTTTGATTTGACATTTTGCTTGACCCTCTGGTAGATTTTTTACCTCAATATCTCATCTTATCCCTTTATTGAGTCTTTCTTTTCTCCCATAAGGTTTTTTATTTACCCATAATGATGTACTTTCTGAGAACTGTTTTTGTAAGACTGTAATACATCCTCCTGATTCAGACTGTTGGTACCTGGTGGTGTTAGCATATTGAATGTGCTCACTGTCCTCCAGGTGCATTTTCCACCTACCTTGTTCTCTTGGTCTTAAACCCTAGGCTTTCTGCAAGTGCCTTGAAGATCCTTGTTTGTCAAGATTTGGGAGGAGGACTTTAAGGAACAGACTGGCAGTCCTGAGTGCATATGTGAGTCAGCCTTATCAGAGCTGATCACAGGCCTCCAGCATCTGTGTCATCTGGCCTCTGCTCTTGGATTATCAGCTCCTTCAGTCTCCTGCCTTCTGGGCAAAAGCTTAGCTACTAGCTGTCTGGGACCCAAGTAAGAGAAGATGCTTGTGGTCCCAGCATCCTTCATGCCCATACTTACCTAGTCCACCTGCCATTCTCTCCTCTTACTCCCACACCCTTCTAGTATACCCTTTCTGTTCTCTCTAGAAAGTAAGCTACAGTTATTTTCCAGGATCTGTGGAAGATAGACAGATAGTACAGATATACAGGGTAGGGAAGGCTACCCATGGATCTAACCACTGTCAGATGCTTAGCCAGGCTAGCTTAGGTTCATTATGTCCTCCATCCTAGAAACTTTTGCAGCCTACTGGAGGAAAATAAAAAGTGGGCCTTACCATTCTCTGCTGCCCACAGGATGTGGGTCTATGCCGTCATTTGCCAATTTTATCAGTCTTTAAGAAGCTTCCTGTATTTTGTAGCTATTCTGTCTTATTTTCTTCATTCGTATTGTTTCTGCCTTGAAATAAGTAAATAAAACCAGCTTTTATCTGCATACAATAGAGTATACGTACTTGTTATCCTAGCACTTGGTAGGAGGATTGGGAGATCAAAGCCAACCTCATCTACATATCTACATACTGAATTCAGTGCCAACCTGAGTTGCATGATACTCTCTGTCAAAAACAAAATAGTGTTTAATAGTGTTGGGGCGGGTGTGTGTGTGCATGTAGAAGCAGTCTCCATTCATGGTTCCATTTTCTCCTGGAAGCCTCTGTATGGCTGCTCTTTTGCTGATCCCAAGGTTCTTATATAGCCCAGGCTGGTCTGAACTCAGTATGTAGCCAAGGACAAGCTTGAATTTCTGATCTCCCTGCCTCTACCTCCTGAGTGCTGATATTATAGGGTATATGCATATGAGGCAAGTACTCTAACAACTGATCTACATCCCTAGCTGCTGTGGTTTGGATTCTTTTTTAAAGCAAAGCCCCAGTTACCCATATTAAATTCTCAGAAGAATACTGTAGGTAGTGACTAGCTCTAGCCCTTGGATTTAGATTTGGGATTTTTTTTCTTTTTAAGTCAAAGCTTTTCAAAAACAATCATATAAATATATAAATCATATAAAGGGCTAGAGAGATGATTCAGTGCTTAAGAGCACCTGCTGCTCTTGCATAGGACCTGGGTTGGATTCCCAGCACCAACACGGTGGCTCTCAACCATCTGTAATTCCAGTTTCAAGGGATCTGATATCTTCTTCTGATCTCTATTGTAACTAGATATACACACATAAACTAAATACATCTTTAAAAAATTGTGTGTGTGGTGTATATGTGGTGTGTGTGTGTATGTGTGTATATATGTATGTGTGAGTTGGTGGAAGTTTTTGTCCTGCCAGCAGCTCCCAAATAAACACATAGAAGCTTAATATTAATTATAAATGCTCAGCCAATAGCTCAGACTTATTACTAGCTAACTCTTACATTTTCAGTTAACCCATATTTTTATCTACACTTTGCCACGTGGCTTGGTACCTTTTCTCAATACGGCATATCCATCTTGCTTCTCTCAGCATCGCTTGATACTCTTCAGACTCTGTCCTTCTTCCCCCCAGTATTATTAGTTTGGTTCTCCCACATAACCTTATTCTATTGAGCTGTTAGCCAGTCAGCTTCTTTATTAAGCCAATCACAGTGATATATATATATATATATATGTATATATATATATATGTGTGTGTGTGTATATATATACATATATATATAATTCACAGAGTATAAAGCAATATTCCACATGTGTATGTGGGGGGGGATCCCTAACTCCTGAGAGGAAGTCTCATGTATCCCAGGCTATTTTCAGACTTGCTAAGCTTGCTGTGTAGCCGAGTATTACTCACTACCATGCCTGACTCTGTGAAATATCAGTTTATAGCAGACACTTCTATAAGAATGTCATGCTAAATCTGATGCTGTGTCCAAATTTCAGAAACAGGAAGTTTACTTCTTCATTTTTGAAGTGAGAGAGACCTAGGATTATAAATGATTTATCATTTATTTGAGAAAAGCCTTCTTTAATGTCTGGACCAACTAGAGAATACATTCTGAGCTGGGGTGGGAGTGCTTGGTGCCACAAACTTTCTACTTCAGCTTTGCATGTGCTCAGGGATGAGAGGGTGATCAACTAAATACTTAGAAGGATGAAAGTAAGACCCACAGTTCCACAGCTAATTGGTTGTAAAGTCAGGGCTAAAACCTAGGCACTTCCTTTCCATAATTTCAGTTTCCTGCTGTATCCATCTTAGAGTGACTTCAATTGAATTTAGACAAAATAGTTGGATTACAGCACAGAAATGATCCTTATTTATTCATTTTTTCATCAAATATCAGCTATGTTTCCTTTTTCATGCCAGGCATGGAGGAAGGAAAGGATGTGTTCCTGTACCTTCTGTGTTTTCAGCTAAGTGGCCACCTTAGCACCACCCTTTAGAGTTAGTCTTGCCGATTGCTTCACATTGATCTCTGGAAGAGACCCAGACCTCCTGGCTGCCTTCAAACTAGCATCTCTCCTGCACTTTCTCTGAGGCCTGCAGTCGTGCCCCTTCAGGTGGCATGGCTTGCCTCAAGGATGAGCTGTTGCCAGTTTGACTCTGCAAGTGACTGAGCGAAGAACTAGAGTTGAGTAAGGTCCAGAGCCACACAGTGCCTCATGACAATTGCTCTCTGTTTATAGGGTGCATGAGCTGGTACTACTACGTGACCATGCCAATGCCAGCCTCCACCTTCACAATTGCAGTGGGATACTGGACAGAAATGAAGCCCAAGACATCCCCATCAGATGATCTTGTGACAGAACGCCCCCTCCCACTTTCGAAAGCTGACTTCAGGTTTGTGTTTGGGAGTTTGCTGATTTCACTCTGGGAATGTGAGTCATTCTTTCTTGTTGAGAAAATGAGCCAGAATGGACCTAATCAAAGTTTGGAAAGGTCTACTGGAAAATAGAGAGTTGGCTTTGTTGTTCATGAAGAAAGAGAAGAAAGCAAGTAGATGTGAAATCCTCTGTGATATCAGGAGAAGAATTTCTACATGTTTGTTCAAATTAAAAAGCTGCAGATTGAAGACTTTCCCTCTTACCATTTAGATGTCAGTCTTACTGCCTGGTCAAAAATGGCTTAATAAAGCAAAGGTGTGCAGTGAAAGGAAGGGTGCAGTGAAAGGAAGGTGTGCAGTGAAAGGAAGGATGCAGTGAAAGGAAGATGTGCAGTGAAAGGAAGGGTACAGTGAAAGGAAGGTGTGCAGTGAGAGGAAGGTGTGCAGTGAAAGGAAGGATGCAGTGAAAGGAAGGGTGCTGTGAAAGGAAGGGTACAGTGAAAGGAAGGATGCAGTGAAAGGAAGGATGCAGTGAAAGGAAGTGTGCAGTGAAAGGAAGTGTGCAGTGAAAGGAAGGTGTGCAGTGAAAGGAAGGGTACAGTGAAAGGAAGGTGTGCAATGAAAGGAAGGTGTGCAGTAAAAGGAAGTGTGCAGTAAAAGGAAGAGTGCAGTGAAAGGAAGGGTACAGTGAAAGGAAGGGTGCAGTGAAAGGAAGAGTGCAATGAAAGGAAGGTGTGCAGTGAGAGGAAGGTGTGCAGTGAGAGGAAGGATGCAGTGAAAGGAAGGGTGCAGTGAAAGGAAGGATACAGTGAAAGGAAGGTGTGCAGTGAAAGGAAGGATGCAGTGAAAGGAAGGTGTGCAGTGAGAGGAAGGATGCAGTGAAAGGAAGGTGTACAGTGAAAGGAAGGGTGCAGTGAAAGGAAGGGTGCAGTGAAAGGAAGGTGTGCAGTGAAAGGAAGGGTGCAGTGAAAGGAAGGGTACAGTGAAAGGAAGGGTACAGTGAAAGGAAGGGTGCAGTGAAAGGAAGGGTGCAGTGAAAGGAAGGTGTGCAGTGAAAGGAAGGGTGCAGTGAAAGGAAGGGTACAGTGAAAGGAAGGTGTGCAGTGAAAGGAAGGGTACAGTGAAAGGAAGGGTGCAGTGAAAGGAAGGGTGCAGTGAAAGGAAGGGTGCAGTGAAAGGAAGTGTGCAGTGAAAAGAAGTGTGCAGTGAAAGGAAGTGTGCAGTGGAATGAAAGTGGGCAGTGAAAGGATTCCTCTAGTTGACCCTGTGGAGGGCGCTGACTGTTTTGGTCCTGTGATGCCTGTGGGTGGTATATTGTGGGGCAGCCTCTTCAGTGGTGCTCACTGGCCTCCAGAAGCATTGGTCACAAGGAAACTCATAGTCATTGGATTAAGAGATTCCTGCTGAGCCAAGGCCTTGTTAACTTTTTTATTGTTTTTTTTTTAAAGATTTATTGATTTATTTTATGTATATGAGTTCTCTATCTGCATGTGCAACCTTATGCCAGAGAGGACATCAGATCCCACTATAGATGGCTGTGAGCCAAGTGGTTGCTGGAAATTAAACTCAGGACTTCTGGAAGAGCGGCCAGCACTCTTAGTCATTGAGACATCAGTCCAGCCTCCTGTTTTTGTTTTTGGTTTTTTTTTTTTTAATGCAGGAAAAAAATCAACTTCAGGTTTTTAGAAACTGATACAAGCTATTGAATAGAGACAATCCAGAATAATTGTGCAGATGCTTATTTCAACTCTGAAATAAAAGTGAGGGTGACAGGGTGCAGCTTTGTTGGTGGAGTCCTTATCAGGCATGAAGTCCTGGCCTCCACTTTCAGCACCACATAAACTGGGTGTGGTGGCCCATACATGTAATCCTAGCATTTAGGGGGTAGAGGCAAGTTAATGTCATCCTTGGATACATGGCAAGTTCAAGGCCAGCCCTGTATGAGACCCTGTCTCAAACAAAACAGAAAAAGAAACCAACTAAGACGTTTTGGGTGCATTTCTTTTGTGCTGGTCTCTCTCTGCTATGTTCCTTGTATTATCACCACACTGGCTATGGTGGTGTCCTTAGGAGCTGACACCAGGTGGTTCCTCTTCTAACAAGCACATCTTACTGCCTACATGATGCCTTTTTGGCAGCATAGAACTATTTTCTACTTTTTGCCCAATAATATGTCAGTTTTGGAGTGTCTGTCCTAATGGCTCTACTTTATATAGCTCAGGAAAGATTATTAGATTTTACTTGCATTCTCTCAAGGGAAGAAGGAATTGTGGACAGAGTGGCATACACTGCTCTCATGTGGGAATATTTAGTTGCAAGTAAGACTCTCTAGTGTTCCCTTCCCTTGCTCTAGAACCACACAACAGACTTCATTTTGTAATTGTAAATAGCCCAAATTTCTGAGTGAAGAAGACAAGTGCCCTAGAGAGTAACTTTGACTTGGTAATGAGCAAGAAATGCATCTTCTTGTGGTAAAGCACTGGTGTGTGCTGCAGGGTTTGTGACTGTAGCATGTCCTAGCTGATCCTGAACCCACACAGAAGCCATTGGCTATCTGTGTAGTCTGTAAGATGTGCTGTCTTTGTTACTCTCAGTTATATGTGAGGATAAAGAGACTCGGACAATAATTTGTTTATTTTCCTACCTACTGAGGAATAGTACCTGTATTCATTAATTTCAGGTCTAATCTCTAGAGAGGTGACTTAGAATCTTTTCTAGAGACGTTTAAAACCTTAATGTAACAACTGAGCCACCTCAGAAGGTATCTTGAAGCCATCTTCTCACCTGGAGTCACCACCACGACTTAGCTATTGATACTAACTGGAGAGCATCTTTAGAAAAACAAGTTGAGAGGTAGGAGACAGTTCAGTGTAAAGGCTCTTGCTGTCAAACCTGATGGCCTGAGTTCAATCCCTAGAACGCAAATATTGTAAAGAGAGAGCCAACTCTTAAAAGTTATTCTCTGACCTCTGCATGAGCCTCTTGTTGTCATATATACAAAATAAGTGTAATTTTTGAAAAAGAAAGAAAACACAAATTAAGGTTCCCTTGAGCCCGAAAATGCTGTCCTGACCTTACTGCCTGGATATGGCACTGTGGCAGACCCACACTTTTTTTTTTTTTTTTTGTAAAATGAAGACTTTGTTCATGAATTCTCAATGGTGAAGAAGTTCTCTGTTGTTAACCTGTAGTTTCAGAGCTTGTTGATTGTTAGGAGATGAAGGCCAAGAGATGAGGTTGAGTTGGAGCCTCCTGCTCAGAGTAACTGGAATCCCTTTTCATTTGTCTCTACCATTGTGAACAGAAGAGAGCACATCCAGGTCAGAGGGGGAACTGGGAAAAAGAAAGCTGCAGAAGCCCCTATTGGGACCTGGGGAAGGTAAATCCTATTCTTCTTTTGCCCTTGTGTGTTTGGGACCAGTTGAAGAGCGTACACAAGGAAATGAAGGCAAAGATTTGGTCACTGACAAATTGGGCTGAGAGAGTACATGGATGCCAGGTTTTCTAACACTTCCATGTCAGTTACCAACCAGGTTGACTGCTACACTGATGCTCAAGGTAACATAGGCCAGACAGCAGACCCCAGAAGATACTCACTGGACAAGGCCAGCCAATCAGGGAAGCTAGGGGAGTTGTTGCTTTGTTGGAAAACTCCCAGGAGTTTTGCGCTGTGTTGTTTTGTGCAAGGGTTGAAGTAGGGTAGTGTTGTGAATGAACTCCACACTCCTGTCCATGACCCACCGTGCACAGTTTCCTTTTGTTTATCTATATGCTTGTCCATCAGAAATATACAGCTAATAAAACCATAACTTGGATTTTTCAATTCTGTCATGCCATCGTGCCTCATATGACCATCTCTGGTAGTTAGAGTGGTTCTGTTTATCCACTACATGCCTGAATTCATGGGTTGAACAGCTAGCTCTGTTGTGCCATCATACCACGATGGTGTTTCTGGCCATGCTTACATCTGATGAGGCCTGCCTTCCCAGCCCTCCTTCCCACCAATTTCATTCATGTCAATCTAATGTTTACAGGAGCCTTATATATCATGGCTTTCGTTTGCGTAAATGTTCATCTGGGTCTAGAAATTTAGCTGAAAGGTTGGTTACTGAACTTTAGATCACTGTTCACAGGAGCTAAATTATGGTGGGGTGGGGAGCACTCTTCCAGTCTACTTGGGATGAACATTTTAATAAACACATAGGCTAAAGACAGTCATATAAACAGTCCAACATGCATTGATTTTATTTGGTTCTAGCCACAGGAGAGTCTTGTTTTGTGTTTAACCTCTCAGGCCTTCATCTTGAGTCATACAGCTTAAGCTTGGCATGGAAGCTTGGATAACCTCCAGTAGAACACAACAAAAGTGATTAAAGGCATTGAAAAACTGGCACCATGTTAACGACACTGAGATGACTCATTCTGCAGAAAAGAAGACAGGGTGGGGAAAGCCTGTCTTGAGAATTATAAAAGCTGAGGGAAAGCCACCAGGAAAGGAAGAGAAAGAATCTCCAGTTGCCATTGGGTCTATGCTAACTGTTAATTACACAAGCCCTGGCATCTCCTTAGCTGCTGCATGAATGGGGCCATGAAGCAAACACCAGAGTCATCTTTATAAGAAGAAACCTTAGGAAGCATTTCAGTAGATGATTGACATCCACTGTGACATACTGGAGGTTGCTTCAGTCCACTGTGTATACAACCTGATTGAGAACATTCTGTCATGTCAGAGTTCCTTCCTGCCCTTCCTAATCTGTCCTCTTCTCTTTGGGCAGCAGCATTAGTGAGACCATAGGAGGGATGGAGAGAAAGAGGCATCAAATGCTGAAGTCTTTGCCTTGGTCACAGCCGATCTAAGCATAGCCACTGAAGCCAGTGTACTGGTCCTTACACAGGAACTTACAATGGTACCCCCCATACATTTCTATGACTACCAGGAGCCTCACTGACTTAGTGTTCTGATAGCTTGATTGCCTTTAAGTCCTGAATTTTATGGAAAACAGTATTAAGTCATGTATCTAGTAGTAATTATCCTCACTAGTTTGGCGAGTGTCATATATACCTGGAAAGAAAATAATTTATCTTTTTCCTTGAACAAATGCTTGTTTGGTGTACCTTTGACATCTTCACTCTGTTCCTTCACCTCTGGTTTTCTTAAGTGTAAGAAATAGTCTCACTCCATGGGAATAGACAGTTTCTAGATAGAATGCCTCTCTGTATTGCAGCATTATGGTGTTTAGTTCTTAAACTTACTCTCTTGCTCTGTCTGGAGTTCCAGCTTTAGGTAACATGCTTTGAAGGCCCCTCTTCAGTTTTTTGAGACAGGATCTTGATGTGTAGCTTGAGCTGACTTAGAACTCATGATTGTAGTCCAGGCTGGTGTCAAATCCACAGTACTCTTGCCCCAGACTCCCTGGTATGCGCTGTTCTCACACTTGGCTTCTGAAAGCCTTTGGTGGGAGATGGCTTTTTGAGGCAGGGTTTCATGTAGCCCACACTTACCTTGAACTCCTAATTGTCCTGTCTCTACCTTCCCAGTGTTGGTTACACACTTATGGGCATATACCACCATTGTCAGTTTGTAAAAGCTCTTGAGTAGAGAGTATGTGAGCTAAAATACCACAGGGTGCTGTTTTCCTATGTAAATGCATTTTTAAAAGTCCCATAGAGGCTGACTAGGTAAACAGCTTCTGCTTGTTACCATTAGGTAGGTGTTGAATGTTTACAAGAAGACACTTTTGCTTTCTTTCTTGGTAAGGTAATGTTATCAGTCCAGGACTTTGACTCAAGTTCAGTGTCAGTGACTATATCACTATGTCACTTTATACTGGCAGTTTTTCTAACCCACTCTCAACCATAACCCAGTCTCACTGGGCCTAGATAGTGTATTCTTGAAAGTGAGGCTTGGAGAAAGGTGAGGCTTGTTTACATAGCTGTGTGGATCTCTTGATCACAGGCCTTGGGTGGGTGGAAGATACTTCATAAATCTAAAGAGGAATTATTGTTGCAACCTGCCCAAATTGAGGCAGGCAAGTGTTTAGAGAGTCCTCAGTATTCGTGGTGAATCACAGGAGCACCCACAGCTAGAATTATAATCTGCAATTTAAAGTTACAGGGGTTTTCCATTGTGTCTGAATTGAGGACATGTTAACAGATGAAAAAATAGAATTCTCTTTGATGTTGGTTTCTTTGGATATATAAGTTCTCTTGAGGCCTGTGAGTCAGGCCCTAGGAATTTTCTTTTGGCTCCGCCTTTGTCTTTCAGGGAGTAACTAGTCAGATGGTGCTGACTGAGCTCTGGTCTGCTTCCTTAGAAGGTTAATTTCATTAATTTTATACTGAAAGTGCATTGGAAAAGAATTGGAGATATAGCTCAGTTGTTAGAGTACTTGCCTAGCATGCAGGAAGCCCTGGGTTCAATTCCCAGCACCATATAAACCAGGCATATGCCAGTAATTGCAGCACACAAGAGGTAGAGGCAGATGATCAGGAGCTCAAGGCCATTGTCAGCTATGAGGTGAGCCTAGGATGCATGTGACCCTGTCTCACACACCCAAAAGGTGTAGTGGAGAAAACACCCTGAGAAGTGCCTCTGTTTTTCTTAGCAACAGCTTCTGAGTTTGGTGAAGGATGCCTAGATTATTTTTTGGTAGGATGGTTTGTTTGTTTGTTTGTTTGTTTGTTTTTGAAAACTGTACCTGTAACTGACTTTGTCCTACCTCATCCCAAGTCATTTGTTGTAGGATATTCCAGAATGGAATCTAATTTGCTTAGAGCCAGGTACAAAGTGGCTCATACTTGTAATCCCAGCACTGGAGAGGTAGATGCAGAAGAATCAGAAGTTCCAGGCAGCCTTGGCTACATCATGAGTTCAAAGCTACCCGGAATACGTGAGATCTCAAACAATGAAAATTAAATAAATAAAATGGCTATTACATTGCTCCCTTTCGAAGAATTGTTATAGTTTTTCTGTGGTAGCATTTGAAAGTACATTACTGAGGGTAAAATTTGCTTTAATCTGGGTGGGAGATTGTTTTCTTGCTCTAAATCTTGCCTCCTCCCCAACCCACCCCACTCCCATTAATTCTAAAACAAGGTCTTTTTGCTTTCACCGTAGCTTAGGTTGAAGTCGTTTCAAGCACATTGATAAATATTTTGATCTGTTTTTTCCACCATTATCCAAAAGCAGACAAGCAAATAATTAAAATGAGCCACCTTTGCTAGTAAGCCTGTTTGAACCGCTGCCTTCTAAGTTGTCTGCATCTCTTCCTATGTGTTGTCTCAGGTATGCTGAAACCTGCAGTCACGTAGAATACCCCTGCCGATTCCAGAATGCTTCTGCTGCCACCCAGGAGATCATTCCTCACCGAGTGTTTGCCCCACTGTGCCTTGAGGGTGCCTGCCAAGAGGCCCTGCTGTGGCTGATCCCTCCTTGCCTCTCAGCTGCGCACTCTGTCCTGGGAACACACCCTTTCTCCCGGCTGGACATACTCATTGTCCCTGCCAACTTTCCAAGTCTGGGAATGGCCAGGTATGCTTCTCAGCATGGCATGTGGAACACATGCTTCAAAAGTCTGGGGACCACTAGGGGGATGTTTTTCTTAAACTCTATCAGCAGTGTCATTTGCTTAGGATGGAAGGAAAGGGTTCCTTGTTCACTCCTGGGTCTCTTACGGTTACCTTCAGGGGATGGTTTTCAAGTAGGCCCTCCTCCCTATTACCTATTAACCTATTACCATGAACCTATAAGTAACGTGGCTGGGACTGGAAATACACTGCATCCGAGAGTGATATATGTGGGGTCATGGTTACTCAGTGGCTGTTAGCTTGGGTGATGAAAGCTTGCTGCTAATGAGTCTAAGGTCATGGCGTCAGGCTCTGCACATAGTAACAAAACCTGGTCCCAGGGCTACAGCTGCTTGCCTAATCCTGACCAGCTGCCTCATCCATTCTCACCATTGGTCACAAGGCAACAACTTTAGAGCCTTGTGTCAGAGAGAGCATAAATCCATCCTCACTGCTGGAAAAACAGCTAAAAGCAGATGGCTTACCATGGGGGAGGAGTATAGCAACTTGTTCCTATTTTTAATACAGTAAGTAAAGTAGTCTTACCATGCCTCCATTTGATTCTGGCAGAAAAATGGAGACTTACAAGCTGACCCTTTACCCTGTGTTAATTAAGCCACACCCATCAGTCCCACTGTCCATCAACACAGTGATGGGAGAGTGGCTCTATTCCACAGAGGAAAGATGGCAGGGAGAGGAGGGTTACCTTGCTTATGCTTCTGTTTGCAAATCCTCCTCACTAACAGGGACTGTGTTTGACTAGGGATGGGAAAACGATCTCATCAAACATGTGGCTTTGAGTTTTTCCCTATTAGTCGAGGAAATTCCTTCTGCCAATTAATTTCCATGCTTTTGAGCAACTGTCATTTGTGGTGTTCCCCCCACCCCCCCAAAAAAAAACAAAAAAAAAAACTGCACACATTCTTGGTAAAACCCTTGAGTAGAAAAGAACTGACCAGAACATTTGCTTTTGATCTCTACTACACACACATGCACACACACACACACACACACACACACACACACACACACACCACTTTTTAAGGGATGGCTGGCTCGATGTAATCCTTGAAGAGTTCTCAGAAAATCATTTAGACTGATTTTTATCCTGTATTTATGAAGATAATGGAAATGTAGAAACTAGAATAATTATATATGTTTGGTTGCATGCATCATATAATTGTCTTGATGTCTATATATAGGGTTTTTCTTAACAAGGGGGCTTCTTTAGTCCCTTTGAAGAGTTTCCTGTACTTAATTTAAGCTGTTATTGGTGAAGAAAGGGTTGTTCATTAAATGCCTCTCATTTGTATATGGTTTTGAGGGGTCATATTAATTGGAGAGGTTTTAGCACTTTATGAGCATTGTTTGTCGGGGCATATTTGCTAACAGTTCCATGTTCTAGCCTAGGGGAACCAAAGGCTGAGTATTTTTCATGCACAGAACCTCTGGATAGCTCCTTCCCGACACACAGTCTGCCAGAACTAGAGTGTGCTAACCTTCAGGCCATTCTATAAGCTTCACTTTCCAAGTCTGCATGCCCAAGCAGGCCGGCAGTAAGATTTCTGCTTTTTCAGATATTTAAGGTGATTTAAACATGCTTAATGCTGTATTTTTAAAATAAGCTTAAGTGCCTGAAGGCCAAATGGTGCTGGGCACAAATGTCAAAACTGGAGTGGTGGAATCAACTTAATATAAATAAGACAGCTATCAAACTTCAGGACAGAACTGTGCACAGTTCTCAGATAGCACCCCACCACCACCACTACCACACACACACACACACACACACACACACACACACACACACACACACCCCTTTCCTTATTAGACAGGAAATGGCCTGTCCTGGTTAGACTATTTCCTCTACTTAACTACTTTTCTTTGCATTTGAACTGTGGAAGGGTGATCATGGCATTGTCTACTCTCAGTTGGGGTACAGAATTGGGGGGCGGTGGGGGAGGGCTTCTGTTTTTTGAAACTCTGACTTAAATATATTCCAATTGCTGAGCTTGTCTGTACAGATCCTTATACTTTGAGCCACATGCAGCGTCTGGGGACCTCCTACTTTATCTATGCTCAAGGCTCTACTGCAACAAAAATGGCAGGTGTGGAGGTCAACTCTGTGCCCCACACAGAGATAGAACTCGCAAAACCATGAGGTGCCATTACGAGAGACCTGTGCACCAAAACTCACCATGTCCTGATCATTATAGTGTGCTGGAGAATCAAAGTACTTCTTGGTAAATTAACTGACTCTTTCCTGAGTCCCTGTTTATAAACATGTAGCAGGATCATAAATTCCATAGCTCTGGGCTTCTTTAGTAATTAGGTTTTAATTATAATGAATACCATTTTAGTATTCCTGTTTGGCAAACAACATTCAGCATTCCCACATGAACAAAAACAGGCAAATCATTAACTGTGTTAAAGAGTTTTTTAAAACGTTTGGATGATACACAGTGTTTAGACATTATTCATCATAGTTTGTATGAATATGCTCTTGAGCCAAATAGGTGACTTCAGTGAAGTGAGGAAAACACATTTTTACAACTTGAAAGCTTGATAATCAATTCACAAGAAGGTAAATAGTGCACTAACAGTGGTCTAGAATTGCACCCATTTTTAGCAGAGTGCTTCTTGGTATTCTTTTGTGTTGTTTCTGTCACCTTTCCTACAGAAGCCCCAGCTGACCAGCTAGCTCTCCCTCTCTCCCAGCACTTCTCTTACTCACTGTTCAAAGGGAGAGATGCTTTCACTCTAGTCCAGTAGTTCTCAACCTTCCTAATGCTCTGACCTTTTAATACAATTCTTCATGTACTGGTGACCCCCAACCATAAAATTGTTTTCGTTGCTACTTCATAACTAATTTTGCTACTGTTTTTGAATCATAATATAAATATCTGATACAGAGATAATCTTCGGTGAACCCTATGAAAGGGTCATTTGGCCCTAAAGGGGTCATGACCCACAGGGTGAGAACCACTGCTCTAGTCCAACTGAGGAAACCTACCAGTTTGCATTTGGTCCTCCATGGCCCACTCCATCCCATCTTTTGCTCATTTGGGATCTGTGAGCTTTCTGGCTTTGTTTCATTTAATCACTGCCTTCTCTGAACATGGGGTCTGCATGTCTTAAAGTGAGTACTGTGATGCCCCCATGAAGAGATGAATGCATTTTGAATGAGTCTCCTTTGTCTACAAAGCTCTCCTGCTCTTGAAATTAATATTCTGCTGTTTTTGTTATGGCCTCATGTATTCTTACATTTCAAGGTGAGATGAGATGGAACAGCTAGTCTAACTTCCTCTCATTGAGAAATAAATGCAAAGGGTACCCTTCATCACACTTGCACTCTTTGCTGTAACAGCAATAATGTCAGTGGAACAATAGCCCGGAATGAGATTTATGAGCATTGCTTAAAATGAACACCCCAGTCCTACCTCTGTACGTGTTTATTTCACCAATTTTCTCTCAGCAGATCACAGTTAACACCCCAGTCTTACCTCTGTGTGTGTTTGCTTCACCGTTTGTCTTTCAGAGGTTCACAGTTGTGTGTCACAAGGCATAATTAAGCTGGCAGAACTACCTTGCTAATGTCCAGGTACCCCCACCCCATATTTGAATTTCATGAATCCTGCAAATTATCTTAGTGCCAAGGTTTCATTTAGTGCCATCAAAAAGCCTGCTCTCCTTTTCAACTTCACTGTTCACATCTTAGTCTTGCCCCTGTCCAACTGGGGTAATTGTAGAATGGGGGAAGTAAAGGGAGTATGGCCGGCTAAGATAGCTGGCAGATTCTGCTCAGATCTCTTGTTTACTGGCTCCCCAGGTTGTGTGTAACTGTCTGTTTAGTCTTGGTGCATTTCTGTCAAGCACATTGTCCATGTGCAGTTACTTAAATTGCCAAGTCTACAAGGGCAAGTGAGGTTGATGAGATCTCCATTCTTCTGGGAACAGACATTCTAGTCTGGAAGGAAAATAGAGTACATAGAAGTAGAGATGTGTGCTCTGAAGAAAATAAAACCAAGGACACTGAGAATGAGTAGGATGGGCAGTTTTGTTAGGGTGGGCTCAGGTCAGCCACATGAAGACAAGCAGAGACAGTGAGAGGTCATGGAGAGCCATAGCAATCAGCCTTGTCTTAGGGTCATGGGTGCTGTACTGTCTTATGACCTGCTAGTTAGAGCCCCAGGGCTTAGCAGCGACTGTCCTTAAACAGAATCTCCATTTTTGGAACTGGCACAGCACCTAGTACCCAGCCTAGAGACTACCCCTGTGCCAGGGGAGAAAGATGATCCCAATGGCCACATTTTCTTTACCTGGTGACTCTTTTGTAATTTCTTGATCACAGGGAAGGGAGCTGGGCATATATGTTTGCTCATCTAAGTTTTTAAGGTTATTTTTTTTCCTTATTGAACAAAAGTAATATTGACAAAGAGTTTAGAGAAATAATTACTCAAATATTCTCAATGTTCTTCATGGTGGAGAAATACTGTAAAGCCCCTTATTACACACAACTTGTTCTTAAAAGATTGGTTGGGCAATAGAAAACCTTTTGCATGCTTATCCTAGCTCCTGACTCTGCATGCAGAGTTTTCTTAAGTAGCTCAACTGTAGATAGGCACCCTGCACATACATGCCCAGGAATGACGGTAGCCAGTTTGCCCCACCCCTCCCCTGGAGTTAGACAGGGTGTTGTCTTGTTTGTTCTTATCTCCCAGCCAATTCGTAATAGAATAAGCAAAGCACAACACACTGCTACAAAGGGCCTGTTGTTTTCAACCCCCTGACTGTGCTCCTTTCTGCCAGGGAGGAAGCAGTCATACGTTTCTGTCATTATCTTAAGTAGTAAGGTTTCGCAGCTTTGAAAGTCTTTCTTCATTTGTTTTTTTGCTAGCTTACACTTGAATTTTTAATCCCCTAAACCCAAACCACCACACTCTTAAATAGTCCTCTGTGCCAAGGGATGTGCCCACAATGGTTCTTCCCTCAGGAGTGGGGCTCTGAGACAAGCTGGTGCCTGTTCACTCATGCATCCACCCACTCTGCTGCTTCCTCTCATAAGCTGCATATTTGGGGTTTGCATGTAGGTTTTGTGTTGAGCTTAGATTGTTTCTCAGATTTCTAATAAATTCTCAAATTTTTCATGGGTTGTTTCAAAACCCAAACATTTGAATGAGCATTCCTGTCCCTTGTGCCTTTTGCACAGGTGGGTGAAGGTGGCAGGCAAACACCACACACCTTCCTTTTCCACTCCTGTGGAAAAGCTGTTTTCTGTACCCTTGACGGGGCTGTAGAGCTGAGGTAGTCCTGAGGGCTGTTGCCCCCTCTGATGCTTTGTGTGTGTGTGTGTGTGTGTGTGTGTGTGTGTGTGTGTGTGTGTGCCCTCCTCATTTTGTTGCTGATTTCTGTTTCTAGGAAGGAGTTAATTGACTTTGTTTCTCTTTTGTCTCACAGGAGGGCCTTCTCCTAACAGGTTCTGTTTTTCACTTTTCTTTCCTAAAACAGTGACTGTTATTCATAAAGTGGTATTTTTCTGGGGCTCAGAAAGCCCTTGGCTATAGTGGGTTTGCTGGTCTTGGCCAGGATGTCCTAAAGTTTTTCATTCATAAGCCCTTTCTGCAAGAAATTTTTATATAAAAATGGTAAATGTAAAGTTAGTACACAAGTCAAATGTTTACTAATGGATAGTAAAGAAATGCATTTTAACAATTTCTTTAGTATGCCACTTACTAAAGTCTAATTTGCACATTAATGAGAGGAATATGCTTGTTTATTTTTACATAAACAGGTAAAGCCTACCTGAATATTTGACACTGCAGGGTATAGTGCATCTTCAGTGTTTTTCAAAATTGATTGATATTTTGACTTTATAATCCTCAACATTCAGAACACACAACCTTCAAGCAAATATAGTACAAATGGTTGGAGTATTTTACAGCCAGCTCAAAAATAATTAGAAATTTTGCCCTAATTCTAACGATCAAATTTATTTTATGATTTTTTTAAAGTGAAACTCAAACCAATAGCTCAAGCATTGCAAAAACTCAAACAACCTAACACAATATAATCAAATCAACCTGTATACACTGATTTGATACTTGCGTGCTGAGGCATAATAGGAAAATACTGTAAGTCTTTACTTCCTGTGATCAAACCTTTGTGTTTCTGTGAAAGCAGAAAACCTTGTGTGCATAGTGACAACCCCACTGCTGGTAAATGTTCAGCAGCTGCAAATCTGTGGGAAGTGTTTGGCACTGCAGGAGAGATGCAGAGTGTTGTGCGTGTTTGGAGCCGCAGCTGCTACGAGCATGTGAAGTGCAGGCAAGTGCTGCCAGCACGTTCAGTGCGGCACCTGTTGGATTTGAACTATGTTGGTTGTAGATTTAGACACATTTTACTGGTGCCAAACTTTTGGGAACCCCAAAATTCAGTTACAATGTTGGGGTATCGACCCACAGCTTAAGAAACTGTGGTTTTGACAATAACCAGTTTGTATTAAGTTGGGCAGGGAGTGAGAGTTTGGGGTTCAGGCACAGGTGGGACTTGTCTGTAACTGTCTGAGGCCAAGTGCATTGCTTTCAGGGAAGGTGATGAGGACTGTCACTCACAGTGGGCTGGCTTTGAGGTGAGTTGTGCAGAGCCAGGCAGAGTGAAAGTGTGGCTTTTGTTTGTCCAGAACCTTCTTGCCATGGGCAGCTGTACTGCTTGTCAGATCCACCAGTAGCATTTCATCATCATTATGCCGTCATCCCTCACCTCTGGAAGATGGTACCTAAGTGTTTCGTTTTCTCTGAACTGTTCACACACACAAAGACTGACAGACCTACTTTTAGAGAACTGCTAGAGTTTTCCTCAAGAGAACTTGTCAGGCCTTTGAAAGGCCTCTGCAGCAGTCACCTTCACCTGTGTTTGTAATCATCTTTCTCTGTTGATATCATCATAGGCAGCTAACCTCTTCCAGTCCTGGACCCTGCTGTGCCTAGTCACTACCATCTTGTCCTTTCCCCTTGGAGGGAAAGCCCCCTTCTCCTCTCTACTGAGCCCTCATTACTGTGCTCTCTGGATAGAGAGCCATGGAAGGCAATAGATAAGAGTTTACATTTGAATATTGACTCTTTCAGGGTCTTATTCATCAAACCATTACAGAGAAAGCTGCTGGGTTCTGAACCGTATTATAAACATATGAAGGAAGGACTATGCATTTCCTTACGGGAGGAGAACACCAGCTCTAGAAATAGTCTCAAACGTAATGCATGAATGGCTCTCTTGGGAGGGACCTGTTTCTGTGTTAGAGCACATAGCCTTGTCATCCTAAAATACATTTGAACACATTGACTAAAAGGCCAGATACAAGGAAAGACTCCTTTAAAAAATGTATTACTGTGGGGGCTGAATATGGAGCTGTTTTGTAGCGTGCCTGAAGCACTGCATAAACTGGGATGTGGGGGCACACACCCATAATCCCAGTTTGTGGAGACAAGAAGATCCTAAGTCATCTGTGGTTATGTAATAACAGGCTAGCCTAGGCTCCACGAGACCTTGTCTTGAAATAAAGAAATTGTTTTCATAAAAACTTGAATGTTGTGTGAGATTTGAGGGTTCAATGTTAAAATGAATCCCAATTTAACTCCAGAGTAGGGCTCAGAGTAGGCTATCTTCTGTTTCTTGGTAACTACCCATGCTCACTCTCTCTCTGTCTCTCTGTCTCTCTGTCTCCCTCTCTGTCTCTCTCCGTCTCCCTCCCTCCCTCCCTCCCTACCTCCGTCCCTCCATCCCTCCGTCCCTCCGTCCCTCCCTCCCCATGGTTTCACTATGTATCTGACAGGCCCAGAACTCTGTTGATCCGGCTGGTCTTAAACTCACAAAGATCCACCTACCTCTGCCTCTGTGCTGGGATTAAAGGTGTGTGCCCTACATCTAGCCCCTACCTGTACTCTATAGAAGTGACTCCATTGAACATACCAGATCTGTACTTCACCTTCCTGAGTTTGTTTGCTAAGAATTACTCCGCCTCCTTCACAGTGTGAAATGGAACTCTTGAGAGCCCATTCTAAGAGAGTGTAGATGACAGTTGGACTCTCTCTGGCGAAGAGGGGGCTGCTCCTGTAGGCTTGGCAACTAGGCCTTTGTACCTGGAGAACCGGTGCTGAATTGCCAGAAACAGAAGTTGGAACATTGTAGCTCTTGAGTCAATTTCCTTTGTGAGGACATCCTGAGAGTTGAAGGACAGTGTTTCTATTTAGGAACAAGTTTGTTGTAGTTCTAGAGTTTTTCATACTTGTGCAGTTGGGGGATGTCCCACCAAAGCTGGCATTTTGGACAGGATAGATGAGCAAAATGGCCAGAATTCATTCAGTAAACGCCTATCAGTGGACCAGTGTGATGAATGCTGATGATGCTGTGGCCTCAAGGAAATGTGAGCCAATAAGCTTAAGTCAGGAGCTTTTGAAACTTCAAGGAGACTACTTTTGTAGAATGTAAGTAATTCAGAGTCAGGAGTGGGGGTGAGCCAGGCATTGCAAGTTAATCAATTTAGGAAATACGTGGGTTCCACAGAGTTAAAAGGGAGTTCTTTTTTAGGGAGCACCCAAGAAAGCCTTTAATATTCCTATCATCTGATTTAATGTCCTGAGGCATCTACCTGTCAAAGACAAAGACTCCCTCTCCCCAGCTGAGCAGCATCACCCCACTATGGTGCTCAGGGGTACACATTTACTTCTTGAGACACTCACAGACTCAAACCACAACTCAAACCACTCTTTGGGAGATGGTTCTGTTCACAAATATCTGGAACTCCAGTGTATAGCCAGCTGTAGAATTCCACTCTTTTTCTGTCTTTGGTGACTGAGGACTTGGATATGTTGGGATACTTCACAGTATCAAGGAGGCCACTGAAGCCCTGCCCTTTCAGGCCACTAAGCCGCTTCGTGTAGGGATACTGGAGAAGTCTGGCTCCCTCTTGAGGTTTTTAGTCTATTAATAAGAGAATCTAAGGACAGATTTAAATAGAAGCTCAAGGACAATTTTATTAATTTTAAAGAAAAACCCTCAGAGCAGGCAAGCTGCAAGTCTCAGCAGCTGTGGAGAGGAGAATGGAGGAGAGAAGGGAAAACCATGCTGTTTGAGTTACTGGCGTGGAGGTCTGCCACATGGCGGGGAGGGGAGCTTCAGAGAAAGATCAAGGAACTCAGAGTACCAGGAAACGCATGCGTAGGTTCTGAAACAAAGGTACAGAAAAAGAAAAAGGAAGACTTTTAATCCAAACTCAGAATGATGGGCAGACTCAGCCGAACCTCATGGCTGCCAGACTTGTGGAGGGAAGGGCATTCTAGGAAGGAAAAGTACTATATCTAATTAAAGGAAAAATTTTCTGCCTATCTCTTCAGCATGGCTTAAGGTGAGCCTGGCTTCCTAAGGGTGATTCCCTGGCCAGGTGATTGACCATCCCAACAGGAATACTAGGTCTTCATCCAGGCCAGAGACTTGACCAGAAGGAGTTTTCCTTAATTAGCATTTATTGTAATTTTAACATTTGGGAGCCTCATACTTTCAATTCCCTGCTCTGTGCATCCATACTTATTTATATAAAGTTGTATACACTTAATGTGGTGTTTGTGTGTCTATTAAGGACACTACAAAGCACAAAAAATAAACACATTTGAAGGATGAGGAAAATAATCATAAAAGTCAATCCTGTGGGTTTCTGCCTTCACCAGCAGAGCAGAGTGCTTAGTGCCCTGGGAGTCCTGCAGCTGCCTGGACCACCCATGGAGACCTGGCTGACAGGCTTTGGGAATGTGAAGTGGCTTCCTAGATGGTTCTGAACAGATGTTAGAGTGGTGGAGAGTGTGTGGGGGCCAGGTAAGGAAAACCTGGGAAGTTCCCACAGCCTGCCATCTTCTCTTTCTGAGAATCTCTGACTTGAGAAAGTGAATGGACGTGTTGGGGGAGAGAAAGAAATAGTCCCTGAGGATGTTCCTACCTGTCTGTTGCTCGGACAGCCTTGCTGTCTAAGGATCTGCATCCAGTTGCAGCTGAGCAACTCCTGGCCTAGCTCTTTGTTGGGAGATTAAGGGTTGATTTAGAATAGCCTGCAGCTTGTCTTAGTGCCTTAGCATTTTTTAAAATTACGTTTTTAAAAAATATTTTGAACAAGGCTAAGGTGGGTGATTCAATTTTGTTCGGGAATTTAACAGACACGTTTTCTTTTTGATGAAGATAAGTTAGATTACGAAGCTGGGATTGTCTTGCACTCCATCAGCACCTAGGCATCAGTAGGCATCTGTATGTTAGGCCCTCAAGGAAGAGTTTCAGAAAGGATCCCTTACCTCTAGTTAATTGCATAATAAACAGATCTCAGGAACAGGATCCCTCCGCTGACCTCAGTGCTAAGCAGTATTTCAAATGGAGCACCAGCAGTGGGTTCCATGAGAGGGCCTTCTCCCTTTAGCCAGAAATTCATGGCTTGGAGCCTTTCTGTCAGCTCCTGCAGGGTTGTGACTAACTGGTACCTCCTGCCGTCCCTGGGTCTTAGCCTTCAGGTGTTTCCATTTGCACAGTAATAAGCTGCAGTACAGATGTTTGAGCAGTTGTCAGGCTTGTCTGCAGTTGAGCCTGTGCTCTGGTTCAAACAGCAGCAGAGAACCCTGGAGGGGGACTAGATGAAGACATTAAAGTTGTGCCTGCAGGTGGTGGCGTTTTGACCTTGACAGTCAGTTTGAAATGACCTGTCAAGTACCTTTGTGTACTTTTGGGCACACTCACCTGGAAGATATTATGTCCCTAAATTTTATGTGCCACAACAGGCAGGCATCAGACCTATGGGTTTTGTTTTCCCTGAGGGGGTTAGTACATGCATGGCAGGACTCTCCTGAGAGGGGCCCAGCTACAAATGCTGTTTTCGTTTAACTTTGATTTCTCCCTTGGCCTTCCTTTCTCTGCTCCCTTCATGCCCATCAGCCCTCCCTGCTCTACTCCTTCTCCCTCTGCTCTAAGCCACTTCTTCCTGTCTTTGATGCCTCCTTGCAAAGCTTCAAACAACCAAGGCCAAGGGTCCTTAGGCACCTCACAAAATTGGACCTAAACACTTTGGCCTTTGTGCCTATTCCATTAATTCTGGGGGGAGTGCAGCCCCCTAGAGGTGGAGGCCTAAGTGATACCTGGGGAGACCTCTTAGGCCTTGCCCCGACCTCTTCTGCATGGTCCGGGAGATCACTGTTGCACCTGTCTGGACTTCAGTGTTCTGAAACTGGAGTTTCCCTTGTTACACCGGCAGCCATACCAGTGCATGCTAGGAAGGTGGGGTGAGGGGAATGAGTGCATACATTAAGGAACTCTCAGATCCAGCTTGGAGCCACCAGCACTTGGATTGTTTCAGATTAACTGAGGATACAGAGTCTGACTCCAGCTGGAACAGTACCTCCTCATTGTCCATGTTCAAGACCCTAGGACAGCTGTGCTGAGGAGGTGCTTGTGCTCAAGACCTGTTGGCCATCTTGTTGTTCTGTATGGTTTCTCCAGAGTCATAACAAGACAGAGGCCCTGGCCTGGATATTAGTCTCTCCAGTGAGTCCTCCTCCACTGGCAGCATTCCTCGCTGTGTGAAGTGCAGTGTGCAGAGTGGCTTTCACCTTGGTGCCTTCAGTGCATGGCTGCAGTCTAGTACAGGACCTCAGGGGAAGGTCAGTGCTTGCCAGCTCTTCTCCCCAAAGCTCATAAGGCTTCCTAGGCTGTGGCAGTGTATTCCATCATCTCCCTCCAAGAGACAGGAGCCACTTAATCTGTCTACCACACAAACTCATACAAACATTAGTAATTAAGAAATGGTCTTTATTTTTCTGGTTAAGAGAAGTAGGTTTTATTTGTACAACTGGATTTGTGGTTTTATTTATTTAGGGGGGTACTCTGATGTTAAATGAATAGAACTAGCTGGGGTACCCTCAGGCTTACTTTGATTCTCAAGCATAAGCAAGCAAGTGTGAATTTACAACCCTTGGGAAAAGACCGACTGCCAGTCCTACAACGTAAGTGAAAATATTCTTGAACTATGTTGAGAGAAAAATGAAGGAGATGATGGTTCATGAACCCGTATTATTCTCGCTTCTGTGCACTCGCAGGCGCTCGCTCTCTCTCTCTCTCTCTCTCTCTCTCTCTCTCTCTCTCTCTCTCTCTCTCTCTCTCTCGGAAGATGTTGAGAAGACAGAGACTTTGATGGTTTAAATTTTTCAGACTTGAACTGAATTCCAAGCCAGACCCAAAAGCAGAAAACGTATAATGAAATGCCAGAAAAGTAGAAGTGAAGGTTTCTGGAAACAGGCAGATGTATCTGAGTCTGCAGGTTCATCAGGCAGTGAATGGGCTGAAGTAATTCTAAAGGCTCAGTTGAGTATCCATGTGCCCTCCTCTGGGTAATTGTAGAGCACATCACCCCAAACTCAATTTTAGACAGTAGACAGAACCTGGGCTTGCCTTACCCCATTATGGCTTCATGTTGTCCAGACTAATCTAATTTCTTTAAGTGACATCAATGGTAGGCAAGCAATAGATGTGATTTATCTCAACCTTAATAAGGCATGGCATTGAAGAGTAAATTCAGAAAATATTCCTTACCAGGATAGCAAATTATTTTTTTAAATAGCTCTAAAAGACAGCCACTTTTGTGGGTACAAAATTAACAAAAGCTGTAAGCCTCTGGACTGTGCAAACACATACCATACATGCACACATGCTCTCAGGCTCAGGCACCCTGGTGGTTATTTGCTGTTACCACCCAAGCATATTGATCCCTACACTGGCTTGCAGATCTGCAGAAGAAAACCAAGAACTAGCCGGGAGAAGCTGGTCATCTGTGCAGAGCTCCCATGTGGCACACCCTTTGACCCCTTTACAGATGCAATGATCTTATTAAGGGATGTAGCAGCCAAACAAGGATCATTTTTTGCACTTGTATTTTCAAATGACTGTCTCACTTGCATGGTCTCTACTCATAGGAAATGATTCATAAGAAAAAGTTATTTAAAAGCTCTTTCTTCTCGCTAACCCTGTTCCCCTCCACAGCCTGGCTCCCTCCACAGCAAAGCAGCTGGCAAGCCCATGCTGAATGTGCATTGTATTAGCTGCATTGCTGACTGCCCGGTTCCCTGTTCCCTGTTCTATTGTTAATAATTTATTATTATTATTATTATTATTATTATTATTATTATTATTATTAATCCCAGCAGGTTTAGGGTTCCTTTTTTAAAATTTTGGTTATATTCTGTAACTTTTTAAAATCAAAGTAAACCAAGGATACTTTTGAGGATTTTGCCAGCGATGCACAGCAAATGCTTGCTTGGACGCTCGTCAATATGGGTTTCTTCCTTTCAGCTTGTTTCTTGTTCTGAGTCATCATAGTTGCTTTCTGCTACATGGTTTTCTAATGCTATTCACTGCTTAGAAGCTGAAAACTCTAAAACTGGGCTCAGAGAGCTAGATAGTCTCCATAGCTGCCTTCAGAAGCTGTGATACTGCATTCCTAACTCCCTCGAACTGTCCTGCCTTGTTGTTTAGGCCTTGCAGTCTCCACTGGGCAGAGGCTGTTTTTGTGAGTGTTCTAAAGATGAGGAAACTGAGGAAAGGTTGTCTGTGTCTGGCCAGCTCCTTGTAAAACTACCCAAGTTGACTGTTGTCCCTGGGGCCATGATCCCATTCCCTTCCCAAACTGTCTCTCTCACCGTAACTGCCAGGCAGCTGGCATGCTTTTACATTGAAGATCATTGCAGCTCTGTAGCCTGACTACCCTGTTAACACAGGGTTAGTCATTCCTGACTTCACACTGGTCTGCATGTGTTCCTGGAAATTCACTTTATTTAACTGCTTTTCCAAGTTGTCTGAGTCTTGCTGTATTTTAATCCAAGCCCTCAGATTCTGCCCTAATTCTCTGGAGGATCCAGTGCAGCTTCCTGCCTGGGGAGCACTCTGGGGATCTTGGTCCTGTGTCCTCAGCAAGGTCACTCTTCTCCTCCACTTCTAGGTCAGACTGAATGGGGGGAAGAAGCACAGACTGAGCATCATGTTGACTGTCAGAGGCAGGAAATATTTAGGTAGTATCTATTTTTTTTTTCATGTTTGGAGGTTTCCCCAGTAACTTCATAATAACTTCAGTACTACAGAAATCTAGCCACTTTCTTTCAAGTCTGTAGCTAGAGAACTTTTCTCCAGCTCCCGCCACCAAGTCCCGCCAGTCCCAGAGCCCACTTATAAAATAAACATATAAACTCTTACATTATTTAAACTGCTTGGCCATTAGCGTAGGCCTGTCATTGTCTAGCTCTTACTCTTATATTTAGCCCATTTCTATTAATCTTTACTTTGCCACATGGCTCGTGGCTTACCGGGACCTTCCCACGTGGCTTGTCCTGGTGGCGGCTGGCAGTGTCTCCCTGACTCAGCCTTCTACTTCCCAGAATTCTTTTCCTTGTCCCGCCTATACTTCCTGCCTAGCCAATGGCCAATCAGTGATTTATTCACTGACCAATCAGCAACACACTTGACATACAGACCATCCCACAGCACTTCCCCTTTTCTTTTTTTAAAAAGGAAGGTTTTAACCTTTATATATCTCCAAAGTCAGCTTGGTATATTTGGGAATTTGGGCGTAGTTTCTCTTACTACTTCCTGCTGGAGGGGGGCGTTGTATCTTATGGGGATACAAAGAAAATTTTAGAATTATGGAATAGTCCATGAGGGTATGTCGTCTGAGCCAGTTGCCTTGAAACCATTCTGGATGTTGGATCATCAGGGCCATGGTGTCATTGGAGACCTTTCAGGTGGTCTTGGCTGGTCAAACCTGATGTATCTTAATCTGGAACAAATCCATAGCCTCTGGCTTTCTGTGGAAACAAAAGAGACTCTTTTCCAAAGCAACATATCCTTATATCCAAATTTTGAAGTCAAGGTATCTTTAAAATATACATTTTGGCATAACTCTATAGCTTTTACAATCAAATGTTTTTCTGCAGTTAAAAATCCCAAAGACAACACAATCCAGATTCTCTGTGTAATATCCATTTTTACGTGGCTTATTTTTTATATTACCTTTATTGTCTCTTTAATGACTTTATTTTTTAAAACTATGTATTTGTTTCTATAACTCTATATATCACCTTTTTTGTCTCTTTCAAGCCTATGTATCTTTTACATACATTGTAAACTATTACATCTGAATCTGTCTTATTGTCTAAAGTTATCTATCCTGTCCCAGTAGCTACCACGAAGACTCAGAACTGGAGAGGTTTGTGGAAGCCACAAAGACCTTTGGAACACAAAGATTACCACCTAGGAAAGACACTCACATAGCACTGATTTAATCCCAGCCAGTTCAGTGCACATGAGCAGCTCACTGTACAGTCCCATGATGTGCAGTGAGGGAAGGAATGGCTGTTTGGATAGGAACAACATCACTGATAAGAGTTATTTGCTTTTTGTGTGATTTCTGAGTTTCTTATCTCCTGAGTATGGATAGCAGTTCAACCAGAGGAGGGCACAACAGGATCCACCACTGTAGTTATCCTCAGTTGAAGTGAGAATAAAACCTACCCTCTCCTCTAAATACCCAATGGTCTAGGAAAACAAGAGCATCAGTGTTTAGACCCTCAATTGCATAAAACAGAGTTTATAGAGTCCTTACTTTAGCTTTCCTTGTTCTCCTGGCATCTTGTTTCCTCTGGCAACACATTCCCTGCCTCTTCCAAACCCAAAGAATCCTGAGTCTGTGGAACATCATTGAATATTCAGCCAGCTCTATACTTGATGATGCAAAAACATAGCTCTCATCTCAAAGGGGAGAAGAGAGGGTTCATTCTGAAGCCAAATATGAGTGACCATGGCCTGCAGACACAGATTTAGGTTATACCAAATTCAGTGTTCCGACTTGAGCAGTTTCATGAAGTTTTTATAGAAACAGAAAAAGTCATAAATAAGACAAGTTTCTAATACACTGGTAGAGATATCAGCAAGGTGGGTTATGGCAAAGTAGGGGACCTCTGCTGTCAGCCCCTGATGTTTTCTGATGACAATCAGGTGTTAGGTTGGTGAAAGTGAATAAAAAGAAGAAATAAAAAGGAAGGACAATGACCGCTCCTGGGCATGTTGGAGGAGAAAGTTTATTGTAACTAAAAGGGAAAGCATAGCTAGAGTCCGAGACATCTGGGAGAATCCAAAGTGGGCATGACCCTGAGCCATGTGAGGAGAAGTGGGGAGGGGAAGAGAGAGGGGAGAGAGGGGAACCAGGTGCTGGCTGCAGCCAAGAAGGCAGAAGGTAAAAAAGGGGTGGGTAACCGAAATGGTTGCATTATATAGGGAAGAGCCTCTAGGGGAAGGGCAGCCCAGCCCCTGGGCTTGGAGAGTTCATCTGGGTATGTCAGCCATACCCTGTAACAGGTAGGACTCAGGGGTGATGGGAGAACCTGGCAGCCAGGTCTGCTTTGATTTGTTAAATGGGCACCTCAGCGGTCTATCCCAGTGTCTGAGACATAAATGAAAGCTTGGGGTCTACTGAGTTATTACATCCCAAAGGAAAGTTAGTGTTCTGTCCTTGCTTTCCAAATGATTCACCTGATGGGCATAGAGCTGTCTGGTCAGGTACAGAAAGGGACAATATATTACTTTGAGAGGGGCTCTGTATCTGGATCATCAATGCTTTACCCAGCGTCTTTCTGGGAACTGATGTTCAACACACTGGAGTTATAGACTCAGAGGAATTTAGAAACAGCTGGAAACATTTCCTAATTCCCAGGTGGAGCCAGAGAAGAGAACATGTCTACTCTCCACCCAGTTGTCAAATTCGTCTAGAAACTTGAGCCCTGAATATTTTCCTGGTTGATAACACAGCTCTGCTAATCTGTAAATGGGAGAGAGTTGTGGAGCCTCTGCAGGGGGTGGAACCAGGTGATCCAGGCATGGAGGGAGGGCATTGAAGAGAGACACTTTCTCCTCATTCTATTTTAACTCTCTGGGTTTTTATAAAGCCAATCTCTGGTCTTGAAATACAACTGCTTCTCATTTGGTGAGCTTCCCCTGCTTTCTTGTCCATTTGGCAACAACATTTTCCTGTATTTTTAATGGCACCAAAATTAACATGGCTGTTCTCATTTAACAAGAACAACTTTAAGTTTTAAATGACACACCCAGCCAAAGAATCTCTGATTTTTTTGCCCTGGCATTTCCCAAGATATTAGAGAGCCTGCAGAACCAGGGCTGCTGGACTGCCCTTGCAGAGGCTGCGGGGCCACAAGGTGACTGCAAAGGAAGGAGTTAGAGAAGGCGAGAGGAGAGAAAAATGGGCCTCCTTCGGGTTACTATTTTTAAACTTTGTTCTCCTGTTGAATTGGATATTGGTTTTTACCTTCCGCAGTTGTCTTTCCTGTTGACAGCATGATGGAAGCAGGGCTGGAAGCCCCTGCTGTTTAGAGTTTTCCAAGCATGTGCTCCCTCGGATCCTGGAAGCAGCCCTTTCTCCTCCCTTAGAAGAGGGATCCACACAGTCAAAGGCCTGTGAGGGGCTGGCCAAGCCCTGAATTTCCTAGGAGGTGGGATCTCAAACCCCAATTAGAGACACTTTAGGAAACACACATCTTTATTTGTTAAACAAATACTTTCCAATGAGATTTGGCCAAGGCATAGGCTTGTTTTAAATAAGTGAAGTAAACACACTGGTTCAGAGGAAGGTCTTCTGTGACCTTCAGGTCTAGTCCAGAGGTTTGAAGTTGGAGTTCCCAGTGTTCTTTTGTCTTTGGCTCCTTTTCTGTTTCCTCCTTTAATAACTGGGAAGTTAATAGGCTTTTTTGATGCCATAGAGATACTTTTCTTGTATTGGAGGGCTGCAATTGGCTAGAGTAAAAGGCTTCAGCTCTCTTGTGTTAACTCATGGTTAAGGATTTATAACTAACTGTAAAGTTTGCCTCTAGCTGCAGAGCTGGTACTCATAGTATTAGCTTGACAATGGCTTTTACTTTTTTAAGTGTCTTAAAATGGAGCAATTCACAATTTCAGTTTAACTGTTTGTAACTTGTTAAGTTTCAGGATGCAAGGAAATAAAAGCACTTGATTTTTAAAATAAAATTTGTGACTTTTAAAAAATATGGATAAAATTATTTGATTTTATACCTTCAAAGGAAAATACAGCAAAATGTCTGTGAAATCTATTTTTAAAGATATTGTTACAGTTTTCTTGCTGAGATTAAAACCTCCCATTGGACTTCTAGGGCTGCTGTGCTGCCCATGAGCTTCAGCTCATTGTCTCATGGAAATACAGCCAGTCCCGGTCATGAGACCATGGCTGCTGGCTGTAATTTCTGATTCCACATATTGGAACACTGGAAATAAATAGCCCAGGTTCAGAGCTATAGTGGAGATGTCTATGGGCACCAGGGAGCCTTCTCCCACCCCTTGCTTTTTGTCCCTCTTCCTGGTCCCCACAGTATGGAAGGAGGGGAATGCCTTTTATTCATTGACTTTTGTTATAGCAGATTACTATCAGAGGTGTTTGAGGACACACTGAGATGGTGTCATATTTTATGCAATTGACTTAAAAGTTTTCTAAATAAAAACTAAATTAAAAAAAAAGTTTTCTAAATAAAGACAGTGGAATCTGTCACAGACTTCTGTCCCACACCCCACACCTTGTGTTGGTTTTAAAGATTAGGAATGTGAGCCTTGGTTGTTAAACTATGGGACTTCAAGCCCTTTGCTATTTCCTCCATTCCAGCCACTAGATAGCAAGTTCAGCCCTTGTAGAAATTTGTAGACTGTTTCTTGTCTTAGATAAAAGTATGGGAAGAAATTCGTAAGTGGATATTCCATATTTGGCTTTCTTCTCTCCCTGTGAGGGGCAGAAAATGTCTTTTCTCCTACGCGTTTCCTTATGCAGCAGTGTGCTCAGATGACCCTTTAACATTTATATGGGAACTGTTTGGAGACTCTTCCTGCATGTGTCCAAGGCTTGAGCTGTGGAGTGATCTTTTCCTGACCTGACTGGTCTCTGGCCAAATAGGATATTGAGCAAGCCAGAAACTAGGCCCCAGCCAAAAAACCAAATAGAGATAAATATTTACCTCCTCCCAGTGGGAGTCCTGGGTTTTTAGGATCAAAGACCTACTTTGTGTGTGTGTCTGTTCCTAAGCCTTGGATAAGCACCCAGAAGCAGGAGACCTGGAGTATGGTACAGACTCTGGGACTCAGGCTCTTTAGCCCTTAGACAAATTCCCTGGTAGTTCTTTAAAAAAAAAAAAAAAAAAAAAAAAAAAATCCCATGTATAAAAATACGTTGCATTTCTTAAAATAAGAAAGAGAAACAGAAGTGGAATTGAAGAGGGGAAAAGATGAGCAGACATGGCAAAGAAAGCACCAGAAGTAGAAAGCAAGGGTGTATGTGTCTGTGTCTATGTATCTGTGGTGTGTGTGTCTGTGTGTCTGTGTCTGTGTATCTGTGGTGTGTGTGTGAGTCTGTGTCTGTGGTGTGTGTGTGTCTGTGTCTGTGGTGTGTGTGTGTGTGTGTGTGTGTGTGTGTGTGTGTGTGTGTCTGTGTGGCATGTGTGTCTCTGTGTGTCTGTGTCTGTGTCTGTGTGGTGTGTATGTCTGTGTGTGTGTGTCTGTGTGGTGTATATGTCTGTGTGTGTGTCTGTGTGGGGTGTGTGTGTGTGTGTGTGTGTGTGTGTGTCTGTGTCTGTGTGGCATGTGTGTCTCTGTGTGTGTCTGTGTGGCATGTGTGTCTGTGTGTATGTGTGTGTGTGTCTGTGTGGTGTGTATGTCTGTGTGTGTGTGTGTCTGTGTGGTGTGTATGTCTGTGTGTGTGTCTGTGTGGTATGTAGGTTTGTGTGTGTCTGTGGTGTCTGTGTGTGTCTGTATGTATGTGTATACAGTGGGGACAAGTTCCCAGAGGGCAGAAGGCTATGCATACATGTGTCTCCATTCTGCAGCATACCTTTACTTTTTCTGGTAATACTCCCAGAAGCACAAAGGTTTTTATTTTGGATTGAGTCTAATTTATTTTCTTGAGTTGCTTGTGTGGTGTCTGCAATTCCATGGTCTAATCTGAGAACAGAAAGATTTTGCTCATGTTTTCCTCAAAGAGCTTCACAGTTTCCACTGAGAATCAATTCTGTGCTTGGTGTGAGGTAAGGCACTCTGCATGTGGAGAACTACTTGTCTCGGATTTTTATTCCTTAATTCCACAAATATGTATGGTGAGCACAGTCTGTGCCAGCCATTGTGTGCTGCCAACAGAATGTCCACTGGTGCCAGAATGGCCCAGAGACTAAGGAGGGAAAAACACTGAAAAATTTGGGGAGTAAAGTTTTGAGGTTTTTTTTGTTTGTTTTTTGTTTTTATAAATTAGACATTTGAAAAGAGATTATTAAAGTGTAATATGAGGAAATACAAGCATATTTTAAAATTATTGGTTTTTAAAAGGAAAGCAGATTAATTGTATGCCCTATATAATTGTTAGTATATATCTCTTGCATAGCTAACATGCAAATTGCTACTTAATATATTGAAAGCTAAGTAGGCCTGGTTGTTTCCTTCAGATTATTGCCAACTATCTAAATATTATTTATTTGCACACCAAAAATTACTCTTCTTTGGGCTTATTTTGAAATCCAGAAAAGTGAAGCCATTGTCTAAGCACGTGGCAGACAACAGTTGGCAGTTGTGGAAGCCATTCTTCTAGGAGCCTGTTGATGGGAAATATTCCAAATGGGAACATGATGCATCTCTGGACAGGGAAGTAAAAACAGTTAATTCCTGACTTGAGTGCACTTCACACAGCTGGACATGCCCATGGTGCCAGCGCCTTGGTCAGCCTCCCTACACAGCTGCCTGTAGCCGTCCCTTCTACCCTTGTTTCTTCCGTCTTCAGTAAAAGCACTGGCAAAATTTCCCATGCCTCCCCCCTCCCCACCTCTCTCTGGCCTCTGCTGGGAACCCACACTTTCCCACACCTGTATTTTCTTTGCCCCTTATTTTCCAGATTCAGGTGAACAAGTGCCTTTACTAGAGCTCCTCATGGACTTTGGTCATCTGGATACTCTTTGGCCTCATCTCTGCTAGTTGCCCAGGAAAGTTCTAGAAAGAAAATCACAATGGCTCATTCACCTTGTCTCTGTGATTATTATTATTATTGTCATTATTATTATTATTTTAAATCACTTGGCCCATGTATAAAGAACTATATTAGGGGATGACTGCATTTTAACTTTGAATGGGAGCTGGGCTGCTTTTGAGGATCAGAAGGTAAATCCTGGCGAGAGTTCTGTGTCAATAGGAAAGTTATGCCCAGATCACGGGAACCCCCAAAAGACCACCACAGAGACCAAATCCTATATGTAAAAGCAAAGAGCCTTTATTTCACTCTCGGAGCTTGGTCTCTCTGTCCAATGCAGTGGTGAAAGCAGAGAGCCCTGAGCCCAGGCAGGGTAGGGTTTTTATCATAGCAGAGGTTGGGTTGAGGGGATTTCCAGGGTTCAGGACCCTGATTGGCTGACATTTGTCTAGGAGTATAGGTATAGTGTGTGCTGGGAATGTTTGGAATGTCAGGTATTTCCCCTTAGATGCAGGGCCCCCTGGGTGGGATCAGCTATGGCTTTTCCTGGATCTGGGTGCGGCCTGCCAGTAAGCCTGTTACAGAATCTGTGTCTGGGCCTCTAAACCTGTCATGACAGCTGTGTGGTCAAGCTGTTTTTTGGGTGTCCCCCCAAACTCCCCCCTTCACAAGTACCAATGACAGGACTCAATCATGAGTCCTCTCTGTCCAGGGGTTTAAGAGTATTGGGACTAAGAACCATTAGCTAACAAATTTTTCTAGGGAAGCAATATCTGTATCTATTGCCATTTTTAAGGCCCTGTAGTTCTGATCTTTGAGTACAGCCAGATTATAATCCTGAATGATTTATATAGATTTATATAGAAATAATAATTTCTTAAAGCCATATAATACCTCTTTGGTTCTGCACAAAGGTGGTCAAGTGTCTTATTGCAGAACCATTTTAGTTAATAAATTCATCAGTTGATAACTCTGAACCTATTTTCCTGGCATGTCAATGGACATTACAGTTAGCCATTTTGTCCCCTATGTCAGGGAGTTTCTTTTTGACCCAGCATTTCAACCTATTGTGAGCAGGGAGCGTGGGACAAAGTATTCTCTTCTGGAACTGCTTCAAGCTGACTCTGGGGTATTGTTGTCAGGGCCCCAAAAGTCTCAAAAGCTAGTCAAAGGCTAGGCAGTGGGGCATCTGTCAGAAGCATGTGACTACTTGACCCAACTGTGGAGACAGGGAACAATCACATTGGCTAGACTGGTCCACATCAGCTTTCAGCAAGTCCAGAACTCATAGTTGTTTGGAGCAGGTTTTAGTCAGCAACTGAAGCTTGGAGGTATCTGCCAGCCAAGTGGAAACCTGTTTAGACAAATTTAAACTAGGAATAGAAGTTAAAATTTATGAAGTTATTTGGAAGTTTTAGGCCCATAGTCTTAGTAATTGGGAAGGGCAGGAGTCCCAAGACCAGGAGAGAGAAAAATACCATCCTTAGGAATAAACAGGTGAGGAAAATTTAAGCTGTACTTAACTGGAGTCCTTTTGACCTCTGTGAAGTGGATCCAAGTTTTATGATTCTTAATCCTCTGAGGCCTATATGAATTTTTATCTTACAAAATGACAAAAAAGTTTTAGATACATTAGTATTATCAATCTGTACTGAAATCCATATTGTAGACAAAGCAGGTAATGGGTATCTATAAAACAGCAGAAGTGAACTCATACCTTTGAGTCCTAGCAAGAACTACAGATTTGGGTTAAAAGTATGTCCATTTTCCTTTTGTCCAGAGAGCTAGTTATAGATTGGACAGAAATTTCTTTGGCCTAATGAGAAGTACTTTTAAGTTTATGTTTAGATGACAATCAAAATAAATCTAAAATGTTGAGCTTGTGACTGAACAATAAACAATAGTTATTGTTGTACCTAAGCTTATCAGAACTCTATTAAATGTTAAGCTCTGAACTTTTATATCATAGAAGGGGAAAGCAATCTGAAACATTTTTTATAATCTAAATCATTTATTTATATCTTCATAACTTGCATTTATATCTTAAATCATTTTCTGAGATTTTTAAAGCTTATAAGCTTTCATATCCTCAGACCTTTATATGTCTTAAAATATTTTTAGACCCTCAAAACTTGTGTAGATTTTCATATCCTCAGACTTTTTTTTAATTTAATTTAATTTTATTTTACAATATAATTCAGTTCTACATATCAGCCACAAATTCCTTTGTTCTCCCCCCTCCCGCCCCCCCTCCCCTTTCCTCCAGCCTACCCCCTATTCCCACCTCCTCCAGGGCAAAGCCTCCCCGAGGACTGAGATCAACCTGGTAGATTCAGTCTAGGCAGGTCCAGTCCCCTCCTCCCAGGCCGAGCCAAGCGTCCCTGTATAAGCCCCAGGTTTCAAACAGCCAACTCATGCAATGAGCACAGGACCTGGTCCCACTGCCTGGATGCCTCCCAAACAGATCAAGCCAATCGACTATCTCACCCATTCAGAGGGCCTGATCCCGTTGGGGGCCCCTCAGCCATTGGTTCATAGTTCATGTGTTTCCATTTGTTTGGCTATTTGTCCCTGTGCTTTATCCAACCTTGATCTCAACAATTCTTGCTCATATAAACCCTCCTCTTTCTCGCTAATTGGTCTCCCGGGACCTAGCCATGTATCTCTGCATCCAGTTCCCTCAGTCATTGGATGGGGTTTCTAGCATGACAATTAGGATGTTTGGCCATCCCATCACCAGAGTAGGTCAGTTCGGGCTGTCTCTCGACCATTGCCAGCAGTCTATTGTGGAGGTATCTTTGTGGATTTCTGTGGGCCTCTCTAGCACTTTGCTTCTTCCTATTCTCATGTGGTCTTCATTTACCATGGTCTCCTATTCCTTGTTCTCCCTCTCTGTTGTTGATCCAGCTGGGATCTCCCGCTCCCCCAAGCTCTCTTTACCTCGACCCTTGCCCTTCATTACCCCCACTCATGCCCAGATTGTTCATGTAGATCTCATCCATTTCTCCGTCACTGGGTGATCCCCGTGTCTTTCTTGGGGTCCTGTTTTCCAGGTAGCCTCCCTGGTAATGTGAGTAGCAGTCCAGTCATCCTTGTTCCACATCTAGTATCCTCCTAATCCTCAGATTTTTTATCAGACCCATATTTAAACATTTATGACTTATTTAAACTTTTATATCTTAGAACATTTTCTTTAAAAATGGACTAACAAGCTGGCTATAGCCTTGTGGAAGGATCTGGTTGTCTGATGCTGCCAAGCTGACAAAGTTATAGCTAGCCTAGCTGTCAGTAATATCAGAGATCTGAGAAGGATAAATTATATCTGAGTGCAGACCAAGCAGCTTCCAATTCTATAAATGACAGGGATCAGTCCATACCCAGTTAGCCATACCCAGATCTCCACAACACTGGAGGCAGAAGTGTCAGAACAGCATCAATGTTTGGCCTCTAGGCCCGTAAGGGGAGAGTTTTTCCTGTAGAAGAGGGACATGGGGAAGACTGATCTTACTTCGTCTAGGCAAAAGGGGCACAACCAATTCTCCAGCATCCTGCTGCTTGTCCACAGTCTGGGCCAGGTCCTGGCTGCAGGAGTTGCATAGGGGCATCTTGCCCTGTGATCAGTGTTGCAATAATCCAGGTGGAGACATCATGGTGCCCTGTAATCTTCTTTGGAGACCTTGGGTCACTGCTAGGATCTAAGAGTCTGTCTGATATAATAAGCTTTTTAATCAACCTTTTAAATGCCATATTCTGCAGATCTCTGAAGTATGAGGGCTAGCCAGGTACATCTGAAAAGAAAAACTTTGTTTCTAGTTAATTGTTTTAAGCTCAACCCTGAAAACATATGCAAGGTACTAAGTAAAGCTTATCCTTGTAATTAATTACATCAGTCCCATAGCCTTATAAACTGAAACATTTTAAAAAGTGTCCTTAAAAAGGCTGAAATCTCTCAAATGTCTTTGCAATATCAAAAATAAAGTACCCTCTTTTATTTTAAGAGGAAGAAAACATGGCATAACCATAATCTGTATAAGGTAAAACCAAGCTCCAAAGTACAAACAATCCCAAAGTTCAATATCTGGGATTCATTCACAATCCTTTTGGCTCTTTTATTTAGAGGCTTGGATTATTGGCCCCACCCTTGACAACATATACATAGCCTGCCTTATAGATCTCAGCCTGCTTCATTTCACTGTGGCTGGTGCATTAGACCACATGAACATGAAATCCTTTTGCACACACAAGTTTTTTTTTTTTTTAAAGCAAATGACTTATTTGGAGAAAATATTTGCAGTTTATACCATAGACAAATAATGACTTTCTAAAAACAGATTAGAAAAAAAACAACATACAGGGAAACAAATTAGAGATGTGAAAGGCAATTCATGGGGAGGGAAATATCTTGCAGCCTTGTGAAAAGTGGCTCACCTCTGTTCATTGCAGGGGTGGGGTGGGGGCAGCAAATGCCAGTCAAACTGCACAGGAGTGTTGGTTTTTACCTGTTGTTGACAGATCACGGGTGGAGCAGCCTGCTCTGTGGTGGCGCTGCAGGGAAAGGCCTTCCACACCACAGACATTCCACACATGGAAGAACTTAAAGGATCTGTGGATGGGATAGGCCTTTGGCTCCAAGTCATAGGACGTTTTTCAAAGACACATCAGCAGAAATGTGCATGCACACAGTCAGCTGCAAACAGCCTAAAGTCTGTCTGTTTGGTCTAAAGTGAAGAACCTGCAGAATGTGATGGAGCACTGTACACCAGTGAAGAGGAATAGATGTTGCCTTTGACGAGGTCATATTCCCAGTACAGGAAGTAAAGACACAGGATGGAGACACGAGAAGACTGTGCTTGGCCCTGCTCCCATGGATGTTTGCAAAGGCATGGAAACAATCATAAAAACAAGAGATTAGTTACTTTGTGAAAGATGGGAATAGAGAGGAGGGGAAAGATGGTAGCCAGGATTCTCATCCTGTCTGTGGATTTGACTTTGGAACAAACTGAGTATTGTCCCCAATTATAAAACTATTTGTGGTTCAAACAAAAAAATTAAAAGGAAAATAAATCAAATGGCTGTGCCTTCTTTAGTTAGTGGTGCAACTACCCCAGAGTAAAGACCCAAGGGAGCAGTGTGTGAGGTTATGGGGTTACCTGGGTAGAAGCTTCACTTAAGTGTCTGGTCGGAGGAGTTGAGGAACTCACTGTAGAGCTTACTTAAGAAATGGCAATTCCTTTCCATGACAGCTGAGAGGACAAGGAACAGTATCCTGCCCAGCAGGGAAAGTCTGGTTTCTAGGACCAGTTCTCACTAAAAGGAACTGTGGCCTTTGTAGAGATCATGATGTCCCAAGTTTGGACCAGGAAGTATCTGGCTGTGCCTGGAGTCACTTGTCATCAGAAAGCAAAGAAGGTATTGGAGTCTGATGATTGATAGAAAAGGGCACAGAAATTTTTAACCTTGAAAGAATCCCTAATTTTTCTCCTTTAAAGGTCTAAAATCAGGTGTGGTGGTACAGACCTGAAACCCCAGTAATAGCAGGGGAATCAGGAGTTTAAGGTCACTCTTGGTTCTATGGTGAGTTTTTGGCCTGGTGGGGTATGGGGTACATGACACTCTGCCTCTAAAACAAGTAAGTCTCTCTCAGATCGGTTGCCCGAGTGTCTCCCTGGTTGACGTTAGGTTCACGGCTCCTGAGAAGGCATCGAGGCACATGCTGATGCTGCAGCTTTGTTATCTTCCTGCGAAAATGAGGTCTCAGCACAGACTTTGAGAAGGGAGATTCTAGGCCTATAGTTAGGGCTCTTCTCAGAGCTCTCTTCATTGGTGCTCTCTGTAAAATTCTGAAGTAAGAAGGGAGAGGGTGGCTAGGGCACTCCTATCTTTATGCTTCTTCAGATGACAGAGACGGAGGCTCCCTTGAGCTGGGACTCCTGTTTCAGTGGGTTATCTGGAGTCTTCTGTCATTCTGGTTTTGTCTTTGTGTCTGTCCCTCCCCTCTTCTCCTACACCAAAAATCAGCCCTAAGCAGATCTGGAAGTCAGGAATATAAAGATGCAGGTCGAGGTGTAGATCTAGGACCTTGATGAGAGGTCTCCTGCCTTTGGCTGTCTTTGCCGCTTTTAGGAGAAGGGGTTGGAGGGAGGGTGAGGGAGGAGGGAGAGAGGGAGGGAGAAGTAATGAGAATGTATACCTTACCAAGGAAAATGTTATTGGCAAGTAGCCAAAGCCCTGCCTGGAGCTCCCATATGCACTTGTGGTATGGGTTTGTTTATAAATATATTTTTAAGGCAGGCATGCCTGCTAACTCCTTTAGTCCCAGCACTTGGGAGGCTGAGGCTGGAGGATCTCTGAGTTTGAGGCCAGCCTGATCTACATATGAGTTCCAGGGCAGCCAGAGCTGAATAGTGAGACTCTATTTTTTTTTTAACTCAAGAAAATATGTAGGAATAGGTTCCCTGAGTTCTGTAGTCTGTCAAAATTCATATGAAGTTCCTACTTTGTACATGAACATTATAGGAAAGTGTGTTCACCAGAATTACATGTTCTTCCTCTTGCTCTGCACTCTTGGCCAGCACTTAGTGTTGTCAATTTTTAAGTTCATTCTGTGAGCTGAAAAGTCTCCTGGTGGCTTCTCATTGCTTGTTCCTAATCATTAATAACAATGAACGTTTCCTGATTATTTTCTCAGATGTGCTGCCTATTCAGCTATTAATTTGGTTGTTTGCTTAAGAGTGCTGAGAGTTCATTGTTTATCTTATATGTCCTTTGCCAGATATAGAATTTGCAAATATTTTTCTCCCCATCTTAGCTTTGTCTTTTTAATTATTTTGAGATGGGGGTTTGTGTAGCTGGCCTCAAACTCGGTATATGGAGGAGGCTAGCCCTGAACTCCTGGTTTTCCTGATTCTACCTCCAGGTGCTGGGATTCTAAGTGTGAACTCCCAGGCCCATCTCTGACTTTAAGGAGGAAGACTTGACTTTTCCTTCCTTTCACAGTATCCTTCACAGACCTTAATTTTGATGTAGTCAATTTCCTGGTCTCAAATGGTTCTGCCATTTCAGCCTCTTAGGTAGCTGGGACCACAGATGTGGGCCACCAGTGCACCTTCATGCTTGCTAGGCAGTGTGCTACTGCTAAGCTTTACCCAGCCTGTTACAACCTGGTTCTTGTGGTTTTGAGTAAGTTTTAGAATTCACCTATTTATAATTGAAATATTGTGCTTGCGTGTGGATGAAATTTGCATTAAATCTTGAGATGATTCATGAGAGCTGGCAGCCCTGTTGAGGTCTAATTCCTGAAGATGCCTGTCAATTTTGTTTTTAGTTCTTGGATTGTTTTCATTAGTGCTTCATGGGTTGCTCCATGTGGCTTCTGTGATTTTATTAGATTAGCCCTGGAACATTCAGTTTGTTACCATAATTAGTATTTTAAACTGGGGTTATTAATTTTCATAACTAGTTCATAGACATGGGAGTCTTTTTTTAACCTGTATTTTTGTGATCTTATTCCTCACTTACTAGTTTTTGGAGTCAATGGGTTTGGGCAGATTTTGTTCTTACATATATTACTTTTTTAAATTTGAAACACTTTTATGTGTTTAAGTGGGATGATGATAGTTGATGTTGATACATATATGCAGAATGAAATGACTAAATAAAGATAGTTAGCAGACCCATCGCCTCAGTTGTGTGTTGCTTGTGTTACGAACATCTAAAATCCTTTAAGATATTGAAAATCTACACTATAGTCAGCATACAGTGTAACAGAACACAGTCTTCCTGTCTTTACTTTTGTACTCATTAACCAACTGTTCCTTATCCTCTCTCTCCCCTGTGCTTTCAAGTTCCTGATAACCCCTATGCTACCCTGTACTTACATGAGATCAGTTTTTGGTGTCTAAGTATGAATGAAAATAGGCAGGATTCACTTTTTCTGTTTCCCGGTGCTCTCCAATCCCATTCAGAAATCTATCCTCTGCAGCCTGTCTTTGATCATCCAGAGAGACTGGATTCTAGCCTCCACTCCTGGCACATGTTATGCTTATGTTAGTGACCTGCTCGACGTGCCTGGAATACACTGGCTCTTTCTTGTTCTATGAACCATGGTGTCTGCTTTGTACTTAGGATCTCAAAACTAGGCACAGCATCTGGCAGAGGTATGGCCAAGCACAATTTTGTCTTCAACCTTCAGGGAAGTGCTTACACCAGACACAAAGTATTCATGTGCCTTTCAAACCATGACTTTTAAGACTGTCGCAGACAAACATCATTCAATTTAACTAAAACTCTTCTTTTCTTGTCTACTATTATTCCAATGATTGTTGCTCATGGACACTGCTAGTTTTCAGAAAGAAAAACATGATATTTCATTGTTCTCTCCCAATTCAAACTGTTGAGTCAAAGTATATATGTCATTTTTTATGTCTACTGAATATGCCTCTGTAGCACGAATCTCAAAAGGTCTTATTAATAAAAAACAAACCTGGAGCCAGGTACTGGGGTCAACGCTGGAAGATCAGAGAAACAGAACAAGCCACAGCTTCCTCACCTCAAAATTCCTCAGCTGATCCTGTTTCCTCAGACTGGAAGCCTCTGTGTCCTTATTCAAATGGATCTCAGCTGAACTGCTGCTCAAAAGCCTGAAAGCTTAACCAGCTCTAGGTTCCTTGCCCTCATGCCTTAAATACCTTTCTGCTTTCTGCCATCACTTCCTGGGATTAATGGCTCTTGTTACCATGCCTGGCTGTTTCCAGTGTGACCTTGAACTCACAGAGATCCAGGCGGATCTCTGCCTCTGGAATACTAGGATTAAAGGCGTGTGTGCCACCATTTTCTGGCCTCTATATCTAGTGGCTGTTCCGTTTTCTCACCCTAGATAAGTTTATTAGGGTGCACAATATTTTGGGGAACTTAATATCACCACATGCCTTACTATCCTCCTGCTGTCTCGATGTTAGTTTTTCGATTGTTGCTGTGTAGAAAACCAGGCCGGGTGGAACCCAGGTGCAGAATGGCTTCATCTCCCTTGTCTCTGAGCTACTGATTTTAAGTCACATCTGGCACATTGTTTAAGTCCACACACATGCACAGGGTGCAGGATGAGTCTGACAGCATTGTTCTGGAAGAAGTCATGGTGCTGGGAGCTAGGTTTGGGCTGTACTGCTGTGAGGTGGGAGAGGCCAGTGGGGCTACCAGGAGCAGAGTTGAGGGGTGAAGCTGGTTAGAGCAGCACACAAGTCACCTGAGGCAGTGAGAAAGCCCTATAAATATAGAGAAGTGATTTTTTTTCCTACTTGCATTCGTTTTCATGCAGATTTCATTTTTCTTCCGACCTGAGTAGTTTTCTATTGTGTATATGTACCACATTTTCATTCTTCATAAAACTACCCTCTATAGTCACTTGTGCTGTCTTAGATTCTGGCATGAGATTCAAAGAATGTATATGTGGTAGCAAAGACATGCAGTGTGATCTCAGATGCCACTGTTTGAGGAAGTATTATGTGAGACCCTCTACATGCTACCTAGGGGGCAGACCTGGGGTGGCTTACATCTTGAGTTCTGCCTTCCACAAGACAAAAAAAAAAAAAAAGAGGGGGGGCAGCTTTGGGTGAGGACGTAGATGCAGAGAGCTTAATGCCCTGAGTATGAATGGTTGGGCCACACGTGGTACATTCAGCTCCAGCCATATTCACAGACCAGAGCAGCACCCACAACACAGGATGTTGTTTGCAACATGTTTGGTAAGGTTCAGGAATCAAACGATAATCTCAGTTCAAAACAGATGATTTGACCAAATAACCTTCATAGTGTTAAGCAGGTTAAGGGGAGACAAAGGATGAAGGAGGGCAGGAAGATGGGCATCAATTGCCTTGTAGAAAGGGACTTGTAAAAGCATTCATATTCAAATGTGTAAGGTTAATTTGTCCCTAGGAAATACAGAGTATCATACCTCCCTCTTTAGCTGCTGGACACATCACTTCCACAACAAACCTGCAGAGCGGATGATACCAGAAGAGTCTCTGCTATCCCTTATACTCTAGGGCCAGCTTTCACCATTTAGCAACTGCTGGTGCTTGGTGAAGTGACCTAAGTTCTTGGCCTCAGTTCCAAATATAGAAATGGGTCAGTTGAACTTCATAATCCTCCTCCCGCTCAATGTTACACTAAGTAACGTACTTTTCAGTTTTTCCATCATTTCCCAAAGGTGCTCTGGACTTTGCCAGGGACTTTTCCTGAGAAGGTTTTTTCTTTCGTTGAAATGCCCTCCCTCCTACCTCTGACAAAGCTCAGTCTACTGTGTTTCTCTCTCCCATCTGTCATCTAGAATTCTTGCTATGGGCTTTTGTAATGTTTTATAATAGTAATTTCTTCAGCTGGGCTTTAACACCTGAGTTTCCCTCCTGTGTGTTTGCCATATTGACAACAATTTTGAAAGTTTCTGACAGGATCAACTGCTAGCAGCTCCATGTCCCTTTCCCACCTGAAAGCTCTGAACGGACCAATGGGAAGGTGACTGTGCCCACGGGAAGGTTGACTTCCCTACTTCCCCTGTCCTCAGAGTGAGCATACCAAGTCCATGGAAGTGTATTTCTTCACAGTGTTTCATCTCAGCAATAGTTTGACTTGACTGAAAACTGATACTTCTAAGGCTGCTTGTTTTATAAAATGATAGATGATTTCAAAAGCAGACTAAGTTATCTATATGCTAAATCCAAACGCTAAAATATGACGTAGATTCATGGCTCAAAGTTAGGCTGAAAGATGAACCTAGGAAAAAAGGGCTTCTAGTTTCATTCACTTTATCTATTTTAAAGACAGTTTTCTGTAGTTCATCTTATTACAAAAGTGAAATCATCTCTTTGGATCCAAAAGCATTTTGGAAGTAGCATTAAGACCTTGTTTACTTTGGTTTGTAGGTAATTTAGTTTGAGTCCAAAGCTTAGAGCCAATTTTTTTGCCCTAATTTTAAAATTAATTGTAGTTCTGAAAAAAAAAAATTCTAGCCCTACTCGTTTATTATATTGTTATACCTCTTAGTTTTCTGCTTCCTGGGTGCAGAGGATGAGAAAGGCTGGAGGTGGCCGCGAGACTGATACTGCATCAGTCTGTGGCGAACAGTGTGTGTCCTGCACATGGGAGGCGGTAAAACCTTTCCAGATGGAAACCCCAACACCTTGGCCAAAGCCTGCTATGGATTCTATATCCATTTCCTGTTTCTGCTCTGACAGTGGAAATTGATTTACAGCTCTGGGAGCCAGAAGTCTGAGTCCATCGCTGCCAGTATTGAGGTGTAGGCAGGGCCACACATTCTCCCACCCTTCAAGGGACAGTCTGTTTTCGCCTGTTTTCAGGTGGTGCTGGCGCTCTGTGGTCTGTGGTGCTGTTGCTCCAGATTTTAAGCCCAGCCCCTTCACTTTGAACTGAATGTTTTGTGCCCCGTAGGATTTCCTCTTCTGAAATCCTAGTCTCCCAATGTGATTGTACCAGGAGGAGTGGTTTTTAGGAGACAGTTAAGTCACAAGGGGAACTTCATGAATGGGACAGACCCTCAAGTACTTGTTTTGTCTCTCTGCTGTCCAGGGAGGTAGCCATCTGTAATCAAGGAAAGGCCCCTTCCTTAACAGCTGTGCTCACCTCCAACTTCCGGCCCTTACAGTTTTCAGATAACTTTCTTGCTGTGGGTATCGCTCTGTATAAATAAAATGCTAATTGGCTAGTAGCCAGGCAGGAAGTATAGGCGGGACAAGCATAGAAGAGAATTCTGGGAAGTGGAAGGCTGAGGCAGAGAGATGCTGTCAGCCAGTGCCATGAGTACCAACATGTAAGGTACCAGTAAGCCATAAGCAGTATGGCAACTTATAGACTAATAGATATGGGTTAATTTAAAATATAAGAACAGTTAGCAAGAAGCCTGCCACGGCCATACAGTTTGTAAGCAATATAAGTCTCCGTGTGTTTACTTGGTTGGGTCTGAGCGGCTGCAGGACTGGCAGGGGAGAGAAATTTGTCCTGACCATGGGCCAAGCAGGAAAACTCTAGCTACACTTTCTATTGCTCTCATGCCACCTAGTCGATGACAACTTCTTCTGGCATCTGCCCTGTCCTTACGTCCATCTTCAAGTATACATGTGATTCTATTTAGGGCCCACCCTAAAGAATCTGGAACAGCTCACCTGACCATGGTCCTCAGCTTAACCTCATCTGCAAACACCTGCCCTCCTTCTAGTCTTCAACTTTTTACCATGGAAGGTTCTGTTTGGCAGTTGTGGAGTTTGTGGGGTACCATTCTCCAGCGTATCACAGGCTGCATTTATTTCAAGTCTCTTACGTGTCTCTGGCTGATCCCACCCAGTATAGTCTGCTAATGTCTCAAAGTCTATGAGTTCCTAAGTCTGGAAGCTGCACTGGAATCCGTCCTCTGCTACCTGCTGGTTCTTGAAGAAGGTATGTTGTCTACACTCCCTGTTTTGATGGACTCATCTGCAACTAATGGGCAATATTGTACCCCAGTTCCCAGTCTACCAATTAGCAAGGTAGCATTCTTAGGGTCTATTGTATGCCTGAATTCTGTGGCTTCATGATGAAGGATTAATATGCTCTTGATAATAGTCTCAAAAATATAATACTACAGGCTGGTAAATATTCCACAGAAGTTCAGGGCTAAATGAGAGATTCCTAACAGAGTTTTAGGGTAGGTCCATGAGACCACAATGTGTAAGCTGAGGTCTGAAAGTGGTAGGACACCAGGAGTGTGAAGAGAATTCTGTGCAAAGGGCAGATTGTGTCTACAGGGAGCTTTGAACTTTGGGGAGTGGGATAGAATATGTTAGCAGCACTTGGAGTCAGGGTCAGGATGGCTGTCATGCACTTGGGGCTAGCCTGGACCACAAAATGAGTTCTAGGATAGGCTGGGCTACAGAGTGAGAGGAAGTTTGGGATGAGATTGGTAACAGCATCAGGGATCAGGTAAGGCAGGGCCTTCTAGAAATCTGAACTTCCTTCGGAGTGTGTTGAGAAGACCAATGAATGGACATAGATAGAGGTGGGGTGGGGGCTTGGTTATGGCCATGACTTGGTTTGTTTTTCTAAGAGTGCACTGGCCCCTTGTTGGAGAGTAGCGTGGTAGGAATGGGGCAATGTCGCTGGAATGATATCACAGATGAGGCCAGGGTAAATTAGGGCAAGGTAGAGAGAACACTAATAGAGAAACCTGGATCCTTGTGATATACCTTGGAGAATGCAGGACTTGAGAGGTGTGTTGCTGGAGAAGGAAGTGTTGGGAAGAGGGAGATGTTAAATGTGGTCCCAAATTGTTGCCATAAACAACAGCTCCATGGCTGGAGGTAGCAGTGACTGAAGCAGGGAAGTAGAGTCGGTGTGAACAGATTCCAGGTTCAAGTTGCTATGTGTTATGTTATGGATGCTAGCTAGCGTAGCACTTTCACAAAGCTTTTGCTTCATTTGCCTGTAATTGTACTTCAAAATTATAGCTGGTTGCTGAGGTTCACACTGTGGCTCTATACTAAATGAGTGGACGGTTTAGGGATCAGTGTATGCATCCATGAACCCGATATTTCAAATGATCCCTTTGGCAGTCCCTTTTAAATGCTGTGACACTCTCAGGACTTGACCACCTGGATTCTGCTCTGGCCAGCTGGATCCACTTCAGAGAGGCTAGTGAACTAAAACCTACATGTGGTGGCAGTTTCTGGTAGAGGCTGGCTAGGGAGATTCTGGCGAAAGCAGTTGTGGCCAGTAAGAGGCCTCATGACCAAGGGGAAGGATATGGCTTGAGGAGAACTGTAACTGCTGTCACCAAACAGGCATGAAGCTCATCAAACTTCAGAGGAGACTGCAGCCATGAATGGCTACTCACTGATGGGCACATTAATACGATTTGGGGCATATGGAGCAATCAGATGGGCAGAGAAGATCAAGACAGAAGATTGTGCTGCTGTCTTCCTATGTGCTCCCTGTCATTGGACACATTGCCCCCAGCCCACACCCCTTAACAGCTCATAAAGAAGGTCAGCTCATGGTCCACAATGGTTGTCAAAGCTCCAGCCCTTGTCCACTCGTTCTATCCAGTAGAAGGGTTGAAGAGCTTGCACTGCCTGTCCTTAGGAGGATCTCTAAGCTGCTGTAGAGTATTTGTCCGAATGTTTTGCCGGTCCAGGGCTTTAGGCACACTAGCCAAGCATGCTAACACTGAGCTGAGGCCTCAGTCTCTGCCGAACATTTTGGCTTGTTCAGTCTTAGTGCCACTTAACTGCAAAGGGAGGTTGGAAGGTGCAGTGTGAGTCTGTGAATCTCGGGAGTACTAAGGCATAAAGGGGAGACAGCCAGACTCTGATGAGGTCAGTTTCACTGCAGAGAACAGCATCAAAGTGAGTCTTCACTCTGCCACAGATGCCTGCATCAGTTGTTGCATCTTCTGTGTATTCAGTGGAATGATCAGAGAGAACAGAAATCAAGACGATCGTGGTCTTTATTCTCAGGAAAATTAGAATTTGAAGTGGGTAGACAAACAGTAAACAGGAAAACAAGTAACCGAACAAGGTCCGATGAGGAAATAACAGGTGCTATAAAGAAAATAAGTCACATGGCTTCACTGGGTCAGACACAGCTCGTCCATTGACATCTCTAGAGTTGCTTATTTGTGAGTGAGGAATGCAGTCTTCAGCAGAGCTGTCTGTGTTTCTTTTTTGGACTGTGCCTGAACTTTTGGAGGATAAAAGTACATTGAAATCACTTTGCTGGCCCATTCATAGGAAGGCCTATTTACACTGGAGAATTGTTTCTATAAAGTTTTTTTCTGGACATGTTTATGTTAGGTTTTGTTTATGTAATATAAATGCACATTTTCGGCAGCCGTTGATTTAAACATGTGAAGGCCATTATGAAAAGTGTTGTTAGTAATAGAGGAGACTCCCAGTGGCATGTGTTTAATGAAGCAGCATGATTTGTAAAATACTCAGAGAAATGTTAGTGTTTTGGATTTCTTTCCCAAAGGAGGACTTTTTCTTTCCCACCATCCTTAGACGATGGTCTTAGATTTCATGGTAGGCTGCTGTAGTAGAGTCAGGTTTTTGCAGTTTTTGTTGTTTTGTGGAGTTTTTGTTCCTTTGAAACAAGGGCCATCAGTGACACTTGATTGGCTCTGATTTGATGTACTTTGTATCCACTCACAGTTAGTTCTAAAGTCTTGGACTGAAGTTGCTTAAGGTTAAAGAAAGATTTTTATGCATTCTTCATTCTGACTGTGCTGACCCATGTTCGTGTATTTCTAGAGTCTTGTTATAATTTTCATCTGTTTAGATCTGTAGTTTATCATCTCAATTATGGTAAAGACCACAGTCTGGAGAAGAAAATAGTCCTTAAATAAGTTCTAGGAGTGGCCCTGGCTTTACCCTGGGGAGAGGTGAGGGATGTTAAGCAGCAGCCACAAACTGCACTGACAACATGGTTAAGCCAAACCAGAATTTATGGGAAAACAGGAAATTTGACCAAAAAAGGTCTCTTCCTAGTAACAAGTTTTGTGTGTCTTTGTTAATATCATCACAGCTTGTTTTAATCCTCTTTAACGTCCTTTCTAAAATATAATGTTGCATTTCTCTATAGTTTTCTCTACAGCCTTCATTTAGTAAGCACTTTGCTTCAAACAGACTGGTTTCCTGTAATAGAGGAATTTCAAGTGAAAAGAATCTATAATGGAATTGAAATGTTGTATCTTAGTCTGTAGGCATGTTGGTATTAATAAGCTGTTAATTAATGAGCAAAGCTTTTGCCAGCATAGTGGCTAAACAGCCTCTAAGCCACACTTTGACTGGTAGCATGGCTTGATGTTTTGTACGGTGGAGATGCCTTTGCTGAACACTCTTGGCTTTCCTCACATGGTCTTCCTTTGTTTTCACTTTAGTGGAAGAAATGAGTCCCGTTTAATCTGGGACAGCTGTATACGTTTTGAGACTGTGTGCCTAGGCTCTCACAGAAATCTGACCTAGAAGACAGATGTTGGGACTCCTATATAAAAGTCCATTCTAAACAGTCTGTGCTACTGCTGGACACTTTTCAATAGCAGATTCTACTTGACAATAACCACCTTGAGAGTGAGAACCAGCAGAGCCCTGCTTCAGTCCATAGCCCAGAGGAAGATAGCTAATCTTGGACATTTTGCATTTACAGAGACAGTGCAAATCACGTTGTTGGGAAAGTAAGAAACGGTTAGTCCATATGCAGAAATCTTCTGAGCGTGGAATCTCTGCTTTCTTCTCTGTGTAACTGGACTGTAGCAGGGAACCACTGGCTATAAATTGAGAAGTTGCCTGAACCAGGCAGGCCAGCCATACAAAGAGCCATGTGGCTTGAGAGGAGATGGACACAGAATCCATTTTAAAGTTTCCAAAATGAATGTCAGGAAGCACAGTCACTGGAATGAGCTCACTGGTGTGTTTTATTTTGAGAAATGTGGGGCATGCCCATTATGAAATGGGAACCTGAAATGTGATCCATCCATCTTAACCAGCTCAGGGTTTTATTCAATTCTTCAAGCCTTAATCCTGTTAGCCCCATGCACAAAGGAAATGCAGGGCTCCTCTCTGATGACTCTCCCAGGCCTCCTGGCATCTGTAAACCACATTTCGAATTTTACAAATGAAGCTTATTATTTGATTATCAATGTGACTAGCATCAGGGAGGCCACTTTTCAAATGAATATTCTAGACTGTTTACTTTGAGAAGAAGCCTTAAAAGATGATAATGGGTTCAGTAAGTTCCTAGAACTGGTGGATTTTTTTTTTTAAAGAAACTTATTTGACCAAGAAAATTTTGGTGTGAAGCTCATCAAATGAGTGACTTTTAAAACCCTAATTTTGGGTTTTCAAATAAAGACCACTTACTGATTAAAAATGTAACGAGCATCATTTATAGCTTTGTTTAAGCTGGATTTTTAAAAAGTATGTGCTTAGGGGGGTTTGAAGAGTGTATAATGAGATTATAAAATAAGAAATTTTTTTAAAGTTACTTTCTCCAAATAATTCAGAAGGCTGGTGTGAAATTCTTCAGACTCACTCATGGCTTTAGACCCTTTGGACATAGCTCTAACCCAGCAACTGCTGAGATCTGCTTCTGGTGCTGCTGGGAGCTAATCTCACTGAAGTGAACATGAGCTAATGATACATTAGGCCAAATTCTATTATATGCTTTTCAGCTGGCTGCCAGCAGTTTGATTAAATTTAGTTCTGACTGTTCAGATTTGAAACAGCCAAGTGCTCTTCATTGGACTTATAAAAACTTTCTCTCAAAGTCTGCATTATTTGAAATCTCCTTTGCTTAGGAAATGTCAGCCATCCCTTCCTGCACATTGGAGAGGATTTACTTCTGCCTTCTAGAAGCTCTGGCTCTTCCAGGGGCGGGGTTGTCATTACTGCAGCCACCCTATGCTTCTGTGGCCTGGTCCTGCTAGTCATTCGGTTTATATAAGTTTCACAGGGTATTTGCTTTTAGAGCTCATGTTGCCAAAGATTTGCAAAGGACTAACTTTCCTATCCTGAGCTCTATGAATATTAACAGTGTAGAAATTCAACCCCTCCCCCACCTCAGAGATACCTTGCCCTTTAGGTAGGATAGCTGGGTAGTACCTTCTAAATAGCTAGCCCTGGAGTTAAACTGCAGCTGAGCTCTCTGCAGAGCCATGTCCCCTGACCCTAAAGGTTCTATTGTAATTGAGAACATCAAGGGGCATTTTTTTAGGGCACAGGCCTGGCTTCTTATGCACTGATACAGGACTTCTCTGGAGCTGGGTAATTTAAGCCAGTTGCCTTCCATTTCAACCATGTCAGAGAATCAAAGCTACAACATCGGACCAGCCAGGAGAATGAGTGGTTGGACAGTAATATGTTTATAATATAAATCCTTCCTGTTTTCTCAACCCATGCTCCCTTAGCTGTCTTGCATTTTAACAGGCAGAATCCTCTGGGGGTTGGCCCTGTGGACAGTGGACACCAATTTAGGGATTTGTTGGTCATTTATTAAGGAAAATTTCAAAGCTGAAAACAGACAAACCCACTGCTGCTTAAAACAGTTGCCAAAATGAGTACTTCCTGAGATCCATTAGTATAAAGTGTCCTGGGAGCTGGGGCTCATTTCCTTGGCGCAGCCACTTGGAGGCTGCAGGTGGCTTCATCTTCCTCCTAACAGTCCGGGGCACAGCTGGCCTGAAGGCCAATCTCACCAGCCTCACTTCTGCCATGCGGTAAAGTCTGACATTTTGAAACACTGCGTCTTTAAGTTTTACAGTGCTATGTCAAGTGTCTCTGGCTGTTGAGCCCTTCAGGGGATGTTTGTGAAATGCTTGACATGGAATAAAGGTGAAGTCAGAGATTCATTTCCTCCTGGGAACTCCTGAGAGGAGAGCTGGGGGTACCGACATCCTAGAACCAGTCTTCATAGGGATCCATGAGTGGATTCCTACTCGTACGCTGGGGTGATGATGCAGCCCGAAGGCCTGTCCTGTGAGTGTACATGTCAGTTTCTGATCCTTGGAGAAAAGACAGTCTCAGAAAAGTGACGAGCCCTGCATAGAGCTTTGGGGAATGATGTAAGTATCCCTCTCAGAAGCTCACGGACTTAACTTTTTTTCTCTCTCTTTTAAGCACATAGTCAAAGTTACACTTTCTGAAATGATTGCCAGGATATGTGACTAAATATTTTGAATTAACTCCTTTTTTTTTTTTTTTTTAAGACAGATATCACTGTAGCCTAGGCTGTCCTTGAACTCAAAGATATTATCCTGCCCCTGTCTCTCAAGTTCTGGGATTCATTCATTCATTCATTCAATTTCCTGAGACAGCATGTTATACAGTGCCAGCTGGCCTTGAACTCCTGATCCTCCTGCCATGTGCTCTTAGGAGCTGAAGCGATGCACAAATGTTACCATACCTAGCTTAAAACACCAATTTTAGGCTACTAGAAGCCACGCTTCTTTCAAGGAGAGCTTGTTCATGAATAGCAGCTGGCTCCATGATTGTAGGCCTCAGTGAAGAATAAAAATGTTGGTTCCTTTAATCCACAAGCAAGGAGGGGAAGGCCTTAAAAGATATTAATATAAAACTTTCTGATTTCTTCTTCAGTCTCTCTCAACTTCAGGTGTATTTTATTTGCTATCTAGTGTTAGCTTTAAATAAAGAAAGGAATGTAAAAATTATTAGCATGAGTTGTTACCATTTATTTCCCGAGGCATTTTTAAATGTAAATGAAGGAGGTTTAACTTAAGTGCAAAGTCATTCAAGTTGCACATTTTTCATACTTCTTTGCATTGATCAGTTTTTTGTTATGTGTGGTGTGGTTTGAATGAGAATGTCTACTATGAGTTCACATATTTTAATACTTGGTTCCCAGTTGATGGAACTATTTGGGAAGGATTAGGAGGTATGGCCTTGATGGAAGAAGTGTGTCACTGTGGGCAGGCTTTGAGGTTTCAAAAGACTCTCACCATTCCTATTTTGCTCTCTTGCCTCCTACTTTTGGATCAAGATGTGAGCTGTCAGCTGTTCCTGCCACCATGCCTTTGGTCCACCATCATGGACTTTAACCCTCTGAAGCCATCAGCCCCTAATTAAATGCTTTGTTTTATAAGTCAACTAGGTCATGGTGTTTTATCCCAGCAATAGAGAAGTAAGACATTATGACAAAGTATCCAAAGCAGTAACTTATAAAGAGAAAAATGTCTTAAGGACATGATGCCTTAATCACCTCACTTCTGGTGAGGACCTCATGGCACATGACTAGAGCCAGAAGCAGAAAGAAAGATGAGAGCCACCAAGGAGCCCTACAGTAACAGGCCCACCTACAAAAACTGTACCACTTCCTACGAGTGAGGACGTGGCCCATTTTCAAGCATAGCATTCGTGTGCGTGTGCGTGTGCGTGTGCGTGTGCGTGTGTGTGTGTGTGTGTGTGTTGCCACTTCTGTCTTACCAAAAGAGTAGAAATGCCACACAAAACAAACTCAGATGTCTTTATTTCACTTCTTAACATGTGTATGTGTCTGCTAATGCCCTCTCTTTTGGCTAACATGAATAAAGAAACGTAAAGGAAACAAGCGCTCAGGCTGCCTCATTTTCTCTCCCATGTTCTTGCTGGCATCATGGTTCCTAACACGGGAAGTAGTGAGAATGAAAAAATACATTACCTTTTCTTGATTCTTTGAAGGCAGAAGTTTCTGTCCCATCAGCAACTCCCAAATACCTGGCAGCTGCTTCCCAAATTGCCACATAGAGGCTTATATTAATTATAAATATTTGGCCAATGGCTCAGGCTTATTATTAACTATCTCTTACATTTAAATTAACCCATTCCTTTTCATTTATTTATTGCCACATGGTCAGTGGCTTACCGGTCCTCCAGCATCATGCTTCTTGGGTAGCTCACAGTACTGAGTCAACCTCAACCCTGTTCCTCTGAGGCCTAGTTTGATTCTTCTGCCTAACCTTATCCTGTCTTGGCATTGCCAAAACAACTTTATTATTAACCATTGAGAGAAATAGATATTCACAGTGTGCAGAAGGACCATCCCATAGCAGTTCTTAGTATTTCTTAGAATACTCTTGCCTTCACTTTGCATTTGAAAAAAGTTCTGGCTGGATGGAAAACAGAGCTTCAGAGCAGCTCTGAAATACCTGATTCTCCCTTCTGACATAACGCATACTTGTTCTGTCTTTGAGTCTTTCTGAACTCACATATCATGAAAGCATCAGAATTCTAGAATTCTTGGGTCATGGACATTTCTTTTCTTTCTTTCTCTCTCTCTCTCTCTTTCTTTCTTTCTTCCTTTCTTTCTTTTTCTTTCTTCCTTCCTTTCTTTCTTTCTTTCTTTCTTTCTTTCTTTCTTTCTTTCTTTCTTTCTTTCTTTCTTTCTTTCTTTCTGTTTGTTTTTTGAAACAGGGTTTCTCTGTATAGCCCTGGCTGTCCTGGAACTGGCACTGTAGACCAGGCTGGCCTCAAACTCACAGAGATCCACCTGCCTCTGCCTCCCAAGTGCTGGAATTAAAGGTATGTGCCACCACCGCCTGGGGGGTCATGGACATTTCTGTTGTCCATTGTGGATGGAGCAGCAAGGACAGTGGCAGAGATGATGCACTGAGCTCCTCTGCCACACCATTATTCTACCAACGCCTACCAGAAGCTCAGCAATAATAACCAATCACTGTGGGTGACTGCATAGGTCCCTACAGGGGACGCGCCTATGCTACCTCCTTAGTCGCCTTCCCTTCCCTGCCCCTCTCCTCAGCCGCCACACTTACTGTTGGTTCTCATTGGTCTTTGTGGCTTTACTTTATAAGTTTGCCCTTCACATATGTGTTGATGCTTCTAAAACTTCATGTGAGGCTGGAGGTGATTGCTAGCCTGGCTCTGGTCTGGGATAGCATCCCCAGGACAGTACATACACACCCACACAGAGAAGTGGGGAGGGGGGAGAGAAAGAGACACAGAGAAAAACTGATGTAAACAGAGTCCCTTATTTCTAACTTGCAGGTGGTTTGCACTCTTAAAACATGGACTGTGTTTTTGATTGATCCACATAACCATGGCAGAGGTTTTTGTTTGGTTAATGTTTTGTGTCTAAAGTTCCAAGTGTTTTGATGTAGAGTGTTGACTGCCTGAATGCTCTATATCTAGCTTGGGTGGACTGAAGCTAAGTGATTAGTCTTTGAGGCTATGTTTAACCAGAGATTTGCTTGGAAGCTTGAGTCATCATATCTTATATGTTTTGTTCAGTTTCTAGTCAGCCTATTGTCTGGCCAAAATACGTTAGGAAAGCTTACTTAGTGTCTGTTGGCAGTCACTTGCCATGGGATGGCACATCCTTGTACCAGGAGACAAGTGATGTTTTCTTGGCTGCACCATTACCTTAAAGTTAGATTGAATTAATCAAGAAGGACAAATGAAGAGAATCCAGCCAAAGCCAGATGAGAATTTTCATACTCAGGCACAGAATGAATGATGACCTCACAATACAGTGTCATCTAAGGACTTCATCTAGATAGCTACTGCTCCATAAATTGTGCTTTCATGTCCCCATTGCCTAGTCCTACTCTCCACACTGTTCTTAGCTATTGTAGTGTTGAGTGTGATGTTTGACTATGAGTAGCTTTACTGTATTCGCTGTGCTAATGGGCAGTGCAGAACACAATGAGGCACTTGGTTCTTGCTAGGGTTTGGATTTGAGGCCACAGGGTTTTTAAGGTTTTTGGAGGAGTGGGGTGGGGAATAGGATGGTAAACTATGGTTTTGTCTTTTTTTTTTTTTTTTAGAAAAGACAAGAATTACTTCTAGTCTATAGCCACATGCTCAGCATCTAGGGTACATTATGGAGATTCTTTTCCAGTCCTCACAGCAGCCTTGTAGGAGAGGTGTTCTGTTATTGCACACAGGACAGGTGCTCTGTTACTGCACACACAGAGAGATGCTCCGTTACTGCACACACAGAGAGGTGCTCCATTACTGCACACAGGAGAGGTGCTCTGTTACTGCACACACAGAGAGGTGCTCTGTTACTGCACACACAGAGAGGTGCTCTGTTACTGCACACAGGAGAGGTGCTCTGTTACTGCACACAGGAGAAGTGCTCTGTTACTGCACATACAGAGAGGTGCTCTGTTACTGCACACACAGAGAGGTGCTCCGTTACTGCACACACAGAGAGGTGCTCCATTACTGCACACACAGAGAGGTGCTCCATTACTGCACACACAGAGAGGTGCTCCATTACTGCACACACACAGAGGTGCTCCGTTACTGCACACACACAGAGGTGCTCCGTTACTGCACACACAGAGAGAGGTGCTCTGTTACTGCACACACACAGAGAGGTGCTCTGTTACTGCACACACAGAGAGAGGTGCTTCGTTACTGCACACACAGAGAGGTGCTCTGTTATTGCACACACAGAGAGGTGCTCCGTTACTGCACACACAGAGAGGTGCTCCGTTACTGCACACACAGAGAGAGGTGCTCTGTTACTGCACACAGGAGAGGTGCTCTGTTACTGCACACAGGAGAAGTGCTCTGTTACTGCACATACAGAGAGGTGCTCTGTTACTGCACACACAGAGAGGTGCTCCGTTACTGCACACACAGAGAGGTGCTCCATTACTGCACACACAGAGAGGTGCTCCATTACTGCACACACAGAGAGATGCTCCGTTACTGCACACACACAGAGGTGCTCCGTTACTGCACACACACAGAGGTGCTCCGTTACTGCACACACAGAGAGAGGTGCTCTGTTACTGCACACACACAGAGAGGTGCTCTGTTACTGCACACACAGAGAGAGGTGCTTCGTTACTGCACACACAGAGAGGTGCTCTGTTATTGCACACACAGAGAGGTGCTCCGTTACTGCACACACAGAGAGGTGCTCCGTTACTGCACACACACAGAGAGGTGCTCTGTTACTGCACACACACAGAGAGGTGCTCTGTTACTGCACACACACAGAGATGCTCTGTTACTGCACACACAGAGAGGTGCTCTGTTACTGCACACAGGAGAGGTGCTCTGTTACTGCACACACAGAGAGGTGCTCCGTTACTGCACACACAGAGAGGTGCTCCGTTACTGCACACAGGAGAGGTGCTCTGTTACTGCACACACAGAGAGGTGCTCTGTTACTGCACACACAGAGAGAGGTGCTCTGTTACTGCACACAGAGAGAGGTGCTCTGTTACTGCACACACAGGAGAGGTGCTCCGTTACTGCACACAGGAGAGGTGCTCCGTTACTGCACACACAGGAGAAGTGCTCTGTTACTGCACATACAGAGAGGTGCTCCGTTACTGCACACAGGAGAGGTGCTCTGTTACTGCACACACAGAGAGGTGCTCCGTTACTGCACACACAGAGAGGTGCTCCGTTACTGCACACACACAGAGGTGCTCTGTTACTGCATACACAGAGAGGTGCTCTGTTACTGCACACAGGAGAGGTGCTCCGTTACTGCACACAGGAGAAGTGCTCTGTTACTGCACACACAGAGAGGTGCTCTGTTACTGCACACACAGAGAGGTGGTTTAGTGATCTGCCTCTGGCCTCCAAGGATTACTGCCCTAATCTGAGATTTGTCTGTGTGTTTGGTCCTCAGAAGGTCCCTGACTGGAATTGGATGCTTCGGCATTTAAGTCACACTCTTTGCCATGTGTGGTGGTTCATGATGCCCCGCAGTCATCTCTCAGCCCTTTGCTCCAGCTCTGGTGTAGCTCTGGCTTGACTCTCAGCTCTTTCACTGCAAAGGTCTGTGGACTGGAGTGCATTTTAACACCTAACTCTGGCATCATTTGAGCCTGTGTCAGTGACCTTACTGCTCAGGGTCATTATAGTCTTTTCACAGGAGTTGAATTCATCTGGTTGTCTTTAGAGGCAGGCAGCGATCTGTTTATCTCCAAGCCTTGACTACTTCCAGTCTTCCAGTTTTAAATGTGTCCTTTATGTCTTCTACCCCGGGAACCTCTTTGGCTTGATCATATAATTCTCAGACTTCTTGACATCTGAATGTAGTCCAGTCATACCCTCCTTAATGGTGGCTGATTTTAATCTTCTCAACCACAATAAATCTGACACATACCTCAAGCCAATGGCATGTTGGTTGGCTATTTTGATCCCTTTTCCTATACCACAGAGATTATTTGATTTAAGAAAACAGTCCTAGCATGCTGTTTTCACTGATGCCCATTAGCCCAGCACACTTGAACTTCTGGGGCCCTTCACCCTGCTCATCCCAGACTTGAAAGTGGTTTCCTGTCTGATAATTTGCTGGTACCGACTAAAGTTCAGCTAGTTTCCCCCTATCTTGTATCTCATAGAGTTATAAGAAATAAGACAGGTTGAAAGTTTTTTCCTACTAGTGTTATGTAGTCAAACATCCACAAGAAGTAGAGTTATAAAGATGATAAAGATGGGACTTACAATTCCACAGCATTTTTCCTCTAGCTCTTATTGGGGTAACACTTATCTGAATATATTGAATAAGTGACCTTGCAAATGGAACACATTTAAAATTGATCAGAGGCAGGACAAATAGTATATTCTATGGTGGAGAGCTGCATGAAGACACTAGTCTGTCATATATATATATATATATATATATATATATATATATATATATATATATTGGTTTGGTGGCTTTAACAATCATCATATAACAGCTTCAATTTGTGGAAGCAGAGACTGAAGCCACAGTGGGTTGGACTTCACTGGTGAGTCAGACCGTTCATGGCAAGAACATACTTAGAATCAGGACTCTTGTTTATCTACTCAGAATGCCTGTGATGGCGTGGAGCTTAGTTTCTGCACAGTGTTGGGCATCAACTGACATGGCAGTAGAAATACTTCTTTACTGCTCATTACTGCTTTACTTAGTCAGGCACCTCCATGTTCTTGAGTAAAAGTGATGAAATATCTATACCTCTCTTAACCCCTGTTCCCCCAAAGGGGGCTGTGATGTAGCTGTGTGAGATGAATGGTCTGGTTCACTTCGTCCTGATGCTTTTTCCAAGAGTTATATGTAATAGTCCCTGTCCTGGAATAGCTGCCTCCTCTACTACAGAGACAGACATAAAAGACTAGCAAACAGTACTCAGCTGCTAACCATGTGGCTCTGGTCACTGGCACCTTAGAATTTTAGCGGAAATCAAATATTCAATAGTACTGAGTAGAGCTCAGTGGTCTAGGACTTGCCTGGAGCACTGTAAGTTGGAGGAAGTTGGAAGTTGGAAGGCCTCTGGAAAGTGCTCTCACTTGAAAGATGGTTAAGGTAGAGGCATGAGGTTTGTGAGAAGGAATCCAGAGCCAGGAGAGGAGGGGGAAAGAGGAGGAAATCTACCCAGGAGCCATGAGTCACAACACAAATGAATAAATGAAGCAGGATAGCCATAGTACAGACGATCCAAAGAAAAAGAATTAAGGAAAGGGTGGGGGAAGAATACAGGGTGGAAAAAATGAAAATGAATCACCTAATTACTGGGGGGGGAATGCTGCTGATGGATTCCAGGAGCACAATTTCTGGTCCAATTATGTGTCAAAAATGCTTTGGCTTAACAGCCAAAGGAAACTCAGGGAGAAACCTCCCTGTTGGAATACTTGAATGCATTCTCTAAAACTCCTCCATTTTTATTACTCTTATTTAAAAAGAAAACACAAAAACAACATTTTATACCTCTTGACTGAGAATATAATTTTAAAGTCCTGGTTCCAGAGTTCTTAGGAATTGTCCTCCCACGTGGGTGGTGTGGTCTGTGCACATCCCTCTGGGAAGTACCTTGGAGCCAGAGGGCAGCTCTACCAAGCACAGTTGCAGGGGCACGAAGGGAACCTTGGAAATTTCCAGAGACTTTGTATAAAGAACAAGGAGAGAAGCAGTTATTCCCCACTCTTCCTTCATGGTCTGCATATGAGTGTGAAGAGTCAGAGTTAGCTTCCTTTGGCCTGTTAATTATATTTATATGTTTAATAAGTTAACAAAGGGAAAGATAATGCCTAATGCCCTTTTAAGCAACATCTTAAAAAAATAAACTTATTCCATGTTTCTTTGGGGTGTGATGGGTTTTGAGTAGAATGTTATATCATGAGCAGGATCCTGTCAAATTACAGCCACCATGTATAGTTGAGTAGGAACTTCACTCTCAGTGGAGGAGGACAGACCGCAGTAGTGACTGAGTACACTCCTTCCTTTCTACACCTGGATGTAGGATATGGCTGCTCTGTACAAGTGGGAAAAATGAGATCCAAAGCATGTGGGAATTACAATCAAAGATAAAAATGGATTTCCTTGAACACTGAATAGAAATAAAGAAAAGGACAGCTGTAGTGGCACCCACCTTTAATCCCAGCACCTGGGAGGTAGAGGCAGAGGCAGAAGCGGGGGGATCTCTTGAATTCTAGGCCAGCCCTGTCTACACAGAGAGTTCCAAGACAGCCAGGCTACATAGACTCTGTTTCAAAAAAGAAAGAAAAGAAAGACAAAAATGTGACTGGTAATTTTTTTGTTGTGGTTCATTAAATGAGATTGTACAACACCTAGAAGTGTTATACATCACTAAAGTATGTAACTGACATCACCTTGAATGTTCTCAGAAGCATTGCTCATCATACAGGGTCATTGTCTTTCAAGAAACTAGATGCCTTAATACTTTACAGGAATGTCCAACATGGAAGTGAGGCAGGAAAAAATAGTAACAAACAGTAACCAAAAGAACATTGCCTTTTTTAAATGCCACAGGAAAATTGTGTTGTTTTATTCTGATAATACTGAACACATATCTGGAGTCTTTTTGATCGAGAATTTGGAAGCACTTTCCCATGCTGACACTGTCTGCCTCGGTTTGGTTGCAGGAAGCTCAATGTGTCTTGAGATATGTGCAGTCACCAGAAGAAAAACAGACTGGTCCCAACCAACTAGGGTATCCTTGTGATGAATACAAGAGCCATGGAGAAGCTCTTCAGATTCCCAGTAACACATGCTCTGACCAGTTATGACCAAAAACTGGAGGTGGAAATAAATCTGCAGATTTTTGAAGAGTCTAGAAAGGCATTCAGAAAACTTTTGAGCCATAAATTATTCTAAGATTCAGAAGGTAGACTCACTTTGCTGAATTGACATTTTAATCACTATTTTCTTATTTTCTAACAGGGCAACTCTGTTATTTATATTGTTCCTGCCAAATATGAATTTATGTCTTTCACCTGTGGGGAAAGAAGTCTAAAGATAGGTTCTTTGCCAAGAATTCCTCTATAAATATTTCCTAGGCCCGGGAGGAAGGTAGGCTGCAATAATTGTCAAGGCTATGACGTGTCCAGTAGGATTCTGCTTGACAGTCTAAAGCAGCAGCCTTTGTTTTCCTCCTGATTTCTATGCTAGGGAAAGGCAGTGGCCTCTACAGCCATTGTTCAGCTACTAATGAAGAGCACTGTGTTGGAGTGTTTCAGCTCAGGCCTCCTGTTTTTCCACCCATGTATTTTTTTTGTGATTGTTTTATGTCCATTTCAAAAACGGTATGAAATTTTGTTTGTGAATGTGAAGTAATGATATTACAAGAACTAGGTCATTACTTCTGTATCACAGACTGTCCTTCTGCCCCACTCCCATACCCACCCTCTCGTCTTTTTACTAGCATCTTTATCCCTATGAAACAAGTTAAATTGGTAGTTGGAGACATCCATTAAAATGAGTGGAGAATTAAGCTGGAGACAAGATACATATTGGGGACAATGATGATCTTATGGAGAAGACAAATGAGCTACTGTAAAGAAAGACACAGGGATTGTGGGGATTACTCTGACACCCTGTATAAATGCCTAGCTGCTTTTGACCTCTGATCAAGACCTAGAATAGAGGGCATGTGGGTAAGTACATGCAGCAGTTACACATTGCTAACTGGGAATTGCAATTATGGTCACATTTTTTTTTTCTTCTTGGCTTTGGAAAGTTTTTTTGAATGGGAGTCTTACAAAATCACAAAATGAAAACAATCTGGTTGTGTTTTTTAAAGAGTTTCCTTTGTTAAAAGGATGTACTTGTAAAATGGGAGTCATGCCAGCTCCGAACAGATTGCATGTTCAGTTAACAAGTGACTGACCCAGCATTATAGAACTCAACTTCTTGTCTTATGCTATGGCCAAAGCAAGTGTTAGAAGGACCTGAATGTTCACTGGTGATTAAAACTGCAAAGAACTGTGGGAAATTGGGAGGTCTAGATGCAACCCAAGTGTCAGAGTAACAGAAAAGAGAATCAGGAACAGTGGATCTGTCAGGCAGCGGAATTCCTTGTGCTTTGTAAAATACAGAGCCAGGATGTACTTTGCTAGATGCATTAACTTTTCTAAGCCACAATCAGGCTTCCTCAAGTGTGTATGTGATGGAGCCCTTCAGGATAGGCCCAAATCCCTTTGTTTGTAGGGTTCTGACCCACTGTGGTATGACATAGGCTGTGTGCCTACAAGGGTTCTGTGAGCAACAGAGCCTTTAAGAGATGAGACCTCCAAAGCCCTGGAGAGTGTGTTATGAAGTACTTTTTGTGAGAGCCTTGGTAGCTCTTGTAACTTTCGTGGTGCTTTATGGAGGGCTGTCAACAGAGAAGCAAGTGTGTCCCCTGCCTTCTCTTCACTCCTGAGGTGATCCTTACATCCCTACCAGTGTCTTCAGATATTGTGGATGAGAAGCATCTGTGCCTTTTCCGCTCAGCACCTCAAACTATAAGCTAAATAAGGCTTCTTTATTACTCATTGTTAGCCCATGTTGGGCAAGTCATTATGGTAGCAAAGGTGGTTAATACATAAGCCTAAGCATTTACTAATTTTCTAACATTTTTTTCTGAGACAAGGTTTCATTCAGTAACCTAGGATGTAGCAGGTATCTTAAAAGTTCTTATTAATAAAAACAAACCTGAAGCCGGGTATTAGGGTGAATACTGGAAGATCAGAGAAGCAGAACAAGCCACAGCAACCTCACTTTGGCAGTTCCTTATCTGATCCTGTTTCCTCAGACTGGATGCCTCTCAGCTGAACTGTGCTGCTCAAAAGCCTAAAAACTTAACTAGCCTAGTTTCTGGTCCTCATGCCTTGTATACCTTTTTGCTTTCTGCCATCACTTCCTGGGATTAAAGGCTCACTTTCTGGGATTAAAGGCATGCTTGGCTGTATCCTTGAACACACAGAGATCCAGGTAGATCTCTGCCTCTGGAATGCTAGGATTAAAGCATGTGCTACCACTGCCTATTCTCTATGTTTAATATTGTGGCTGTTCTGTTCTCTGACCCCAGATAAGTTTATTAGCATGCACAATATTTCGAGGAACAGAATACCACCACACCAGGGTTTCCTGGAATTTATTATGTAGTCCAGCTTGGCCTTTAAGGCCCCTGCATTAGCATACTGAATGCTGGAACAACAGATGTGAGCTACCATTCTGGATACTTTACTAGTTTTTTCAGAATAGATTATTTTGCTCATTTGGGCTATAATGTGTATAAGATTTGAAGAACCCAGAGTAGAAATTGCCTTTTTTATTGTTTTCTGTTCGATTTTTCTACACTAAACATCCAATTTTTTGAATTAAAAAATGTGAAAAACAATAATATCATGCAAAATATTTTTAGACAATGGTTTTAGACTGATTGGGTACAGTTCACATAGCTTTCTGTTACTAAGTGTTGCTGAATTGTAGAGCAGAGTCATATTAATATAAGGAAAGGACAACATTTTAAAATAAACCTATAAAAATAAAAACCCAATGGTTATAATTATTCTTAAAGTGCCCAAAAGTATCCACAAAATGAACCCTGTGTGGATTTGTTTACATAAGCCAGTAATATAATAGGAACACATAATGCAAATCAAAATACAGTCTGTGGTATGGGCACATGAAGCTCTTCACATTGCTACTGTCCTGTGATTGAGTCCTTATGTTTACATTATGTAGGTAAAGTTCACACATGCTGGAATTCCAGAGTACAGATGCACACCTGGCTGAAGCCAGAAGTACTGGCATTATGTGACCTTGGGCAACTCATTTCACCTTTGCTCAGACTGTTGACTTATTCTGTTGGTTGGTCAAAGAAAGTTATGTAAACCCCAAAGTACAGAGTCTATCAAGAGACCCCCTACTAGAATAAGAGAGTGGGATGGGCAAGCACCATATCAGTTTGGTCATGGCTGAATTTCCAGATGTTTCCACAAGAGGTGAAATGATTCAGAGCAGATCAGGTAGCTCAGTGTGGGCGAAGTGACAGCAAGGAAGGCAAGCCTTGTAAACTTAGTGCATAAAAAGAAGCCGTGGTTGGCCGGGCGGTGGTGGCGCTTGCCTTTAATCCCAGCACTCGGGAGGCAGAGCCAGGCAGATCTCTGTGAGTTCGAGGCCAGCCTGGGCTACCAAGTGAGTTCCAGGAAAGGCGCAAAGCTACACAGAGAAACTCCGTCTCGAAACCCCCCCCCCAAAAAAAAAAGAAGCCGTGGTTTGTGCATATTTGAGGAAATGTGACCATGCAGAAATCTGTTGTGAACATGGGGATTTCCCTCCTTAGGAACTGAGCAGGGGATTTTACTGGGGAAGGATTTGTTGTAATGATAGTTTTCCAAATATAAGGCCATTGCTTACTCTGATTGTTGAAGATGTGTATGCTCACAGGCTTTCACCTCTTCAACATTACATCAGAGGGGCTTGTTTTAGTTGTTGTAGCCATAACTAATTGGATTAATGACAAAGGATAAAAATGAAAACAAGTAGGGAACCTGTCACCGTTGAGTGCTGTGTCAAGCAGTCAGAATTTTATTCTCTGCCAGGTGATGGTGGCAGAAGCACATGCCTTTAATTCCAGCACTCAGGAGGCAGAGGTAGGCAGTTCTCTGCGAGTTCCAGGAAGGCTAGGGCTGTTACAAAAAAAAAAAAAAGAATGTTATTCTCCATAAGAGTAAACTTGAAAAGTCTTTCTTGTAGTGCTTTTATAGTATTATTCCCCTAGGAAAAAAGTGAGATGAAATGGAAAACTGTCACAGGAAACCTTTGGAGGTGTGCAGGTTTATGCAGGAATACACTGCTTAGTGTAGCTAGAGTTTTCCTGCCTGGCCCACAGTCAGGACAAATCTCTGTCACCTGCCAGTCCCACAGCCGCTCAGACCCGACCAAGTAAACACAGAGACTTATACTGCTTACAAACTGTATGGCTGTGGCAGGCTTCTTGCTAACTGTTCTTACATCTTAAATTAATCCATTTCTATAAATTTATACCTTGCCACATGGCTCGTGGCTTACCGGCATCTTCACATGTGGCTTGTCATGGTGGCGGCTGGCAGTGTCTCCCTCAGCCTTCCGCTTCCCAGAATTCTCCTCTCTCCTTGTCCCACCTATCCTTCCTGCCTGGCCACTGGCCAATCAGTGTTTTATTTATGCAGAACGATATCCACAGCAGCTTAGTGCCTCTGAGTAGTTATGGAGCTGCAGGAAGCTGTAAGAAAATCTTCAGGGAGGTATGACACACCCAGCACCTCAGTATGAACATTTTGCACAATTGTATCACAAAGTAGAAACCAGGACATTGACATTGACCCAATGTACTTGATTCTTATTACACTAGTGTGTGTGCCTCCCTTTATGTCTGCTCTCTGGGGCATATGTGCCCAGGCATGCATGCAAGTGGGTTTGTTAGACATCTACGTAACTCTCACCCTTATTAAGACACTTAACTGTTCGTCACAACAAAGCTGACCCTGTAGGTTCTGTATGTTGCACAGATGTTAGGTATGGATGGAGTTGAAAGTTGTTTTTTTTTTTTCACTAAACAATCATTCCCTTGAGGCTAATAAGGCTGTTTGTTTTTATTTTATACTCATTGGTGTTTTGCCTACATATATGTCTGTGTGAGAGTGTCTTCTTGGAACTGGAGTTATAGACAGCATCAAGCTGCCATGTAGATACTTGGAATTGAACCTGGGTCCTCTGGAAGAGCAGTCAGTGCTCTTAACCACTGAGCCATCTCTCCAGCCCCCTCTTTTCTTTTCAAATGAACTTTATTATTTTTTAAAAGGCTTGAAAATAAATAAAGCATCACACATCCAAATTTACCAGGCTCAAAGTTGCTAATTGTTTTTCTAGTTCTAATTCTGTAACTGGACTTTTTGGTTTCGGTGGTAGATAAGTGCATAAAATATTTTTGATACTGAAAGTATATTTTTTTTTTGTTTTTAGGGTTCAAATAGGCTTTATTGATTGCAATAGTAAATAAAGAGAGGGAACATATCAGCTATGGTTCCTGGGATAGCATCTACAGATACATTCACTGCCCCAGGTAGTACAGGAAGCCCATCAGCTGTGGTTCCTGGGACATCATCTACAGGTGCATTTATTATCCCCAAGTAATGAAGAGAAAGAACACATCAGCTATGGTTCCTGGGATAGCATGTACAGGGGGCATTCATTCCCCTAGGTAATGAAGAGAAGGATATATCAGCTGTGGTTGCTGGGACAGCATCTACAGGTACATTCACTACCTCCAGATAAGCTTCTAGTTTCTTCAAGTGAATCATTGATATGAGATGTTTTCCTAAAACTACCAGCTACTACTATGAATTTGCCTGTAATTCAGCTTTGGCTGCATCTAGAAATTTTGATATCTTCATCTAGTTTTATGTTTCAATTATAATTATGATTGTGGCATTTCTATAAGTTGCTAACCCTTGTACTTTCGTTCTTTTTTATGGTGCATATGCTTTTAGGACAGCTGTTCCTTCTTGGCAGGGAATCATCTTTGTTTTTTGTACTATTCTTTGCCCTGGTGAGCTCTGTCTGATATTAATGTAGCTATTCCATTTTAATTAGTGTTTATATGATGTGTGTTGAATCATATCTTTACTCTTAGCCTACCTGTGTTGTAATGTTTGAAGTGACTTGTTATAGACAGATTCTTCTATAGTTCAGTTGTTTTTTTTCTTTTTCTAATTGGTGTATTTAGACCATTTGCATTTAGTATTATTATTTTATGTTTGTTTCTCTAACATTCTCATTTTCCTTGCTATTTTGAATATTTATAAATTTTAGCATATCGTGACTTACAGTTTCTAGTAGTATCTTGAGGCACTACCATTTATACATATCATCTTACAGCTTACTTTCAGTAAAGTTTACCCCATCCAATGTAGTACAGAACTCTTGCATTTAAATCGAAGAAATGAAAGATAGCCTGTCCTATTGACTTCTGTAGCTGACCCTTCTGTCCCTTTCCTCTTGATACTCCAGCCTTCTCTGTCATCTTTTCTTTTTTCAAGAATTTCTGTGGCCATTCTTTAAGAGTAAATCTGCCCACAACAAATCCCTTCATTTCCCTTAATCTGAGATTGCCTTTATTTTCCCTTTGCTCCTAGAAGATCATCTCACTGCATCTAAAGACAGGTTGGTGTCTTATGACACTTTAGGACCACGGTGCACTCACTTCCTTTTGTCCTCCTGAATTCTGGTAGGAAAACTGCCTTTAGAGTTGAGGAGCCTTTAGAGTAGTCCACTTTTTCTCTATTTTTAGTATTTTTTTCTTTAGGCTTTACAGAAGTTTATTCATGATGCATCTTGGCATGGATTTATTTGGGCTCATCCTCTTTGGGATTTGCCAGCTTTCTTTAAAGAACAGGCATCTTTCTTCACCCATCCTCTACTGAGTGGTTGCAAATGGTTAAAATAAAAATATTCTTTAGTTGACCCAGTGCTGGTGAGTTACGTGGATTCAAAGGGAATGAAACATAAGGAACTTCTTCTCCATGACAGGAACGTCCTGTCTTGTCATCTGGACAGTGGTTACCTTTTAGTAAATTGTGAAAACCCATTAAGCTGCACTCTTAGGTGTAGCACAAATTCTAATTTGTCTTAACAATAAAGACCCAGATTCAAATATCAGAGTAAATGCTGAAAAATCAGAGAGACAAAGGAGCAAGCCACAGCTACTTCTTATGTCTACCAAATCCCCGGACTGAAAGGGACCAAGCTCCTGTCTCCACCCTGCCATCACTTCCTTCTCCGCCCAGCCATATCACTTCCTGCTTCCTCCTCCCAAGTTCTGGGATTAAAGGCATGTGCCTCCCAAGTACTCCAAGTAGGATCAAAGGCATGAGATCCTAAATCCTGGGATTAAAGGCATGTGTCACCACTACCTGGACTCCACATTCTGACCTCCAGGCAAGCTTTATTTGTTAGAGCACAAACAAAGTATCATCACTTTTTCCCCCTTTTGTCTAAAATAAAAAAACGATTGTTATAACTAATATTAAAAAACTATATGCAATAAGTACAATAACTATATATAATGCACACAGGCAATAAATACATCAATAATGTCTAGTCCATTAGAATCTGACAAATTCAGAGAAAATAGTCCATTATCGATCCTATCTTGGTGAATCCAAAGGGTTTTATCCTTTCTATCCTAACTTGCATTACCAAATCTATCTTTTAATGTCTCTCAACCCTATACACTTTATACCTCTTTAGTGAATTTCTTTTCTGAATCTGGTAACAAAGAAAACTATAACTATAAAGTCTTCAATTACATCAGAGACCCAAAAAGTAAATAATATTATCTGAATAAGCAGGAAGTGCTAGCAATCGACTTCCAAAAAAATGTGAGAAATGACAGAAATAGCTGACTGCCTAGACAGTCACCCAAGGTTCCTTTACAACATTGGGGCATCCATCTTTGGCCTACAGGCCTAGAATATCTGATAGACTTTTCTGTGAAGCAGGATTTTCTAAAGGGCTGTCCTACCTTGTCTTGGCAAAGTTCAGCAGTTCTTTCTTTTGTGTCCTGCTTGTCCTATTTGGACAGCATACTGTCAGCAGTCGAGGCAAGGGCATTTTCTTGCCCAGTAGCTAACTTTTGCCACAAAGAAAGTAAATTCCATATGGAGTTTCTTCAATGCCCATCATCTTCTCTGAAGAAGATTGATGCTACCAGGAGCAGACATGTCTCATTGTCATAAAAAAAATAAAAATAAAAAAGAACCTGTTATTAAAACATCTTAAATGCCATATTCTGTAGATCTCGGAAGTGTCTGAAGACAACCTGTCTATCTAAAGTATATTTCTGTTTGACCTTGAAAACATACCTAACATGACTACAAGTTTGATTATAGTAGGTGACTAACTACTAACCTGCATTTCCTCATTATCCTAAATAGTTGATAATAATAACTTTCAAGGACTATAAATTTGCATTACATTGTTAAATAAATTGTATAGGCACAATACCTTGAATAAGAGTAGAAATGTATGTACAGTATGTTCTAACAAAAATAATCTCAAATTTGTATCAATATACAAAGATCCATATCAATGTAAAATATTTAAAACAAGTAGTTGCTTTTTAAAAGTAGACTCAATAATCTACCTTTTTATCCTATCATGTCTATTACCTGCTTTTTTCTTTTCAGAGTAGATTCAGTAATCTACCCTCTTTATCCTATCATTTCTATATCCCCCTCTTTTTTCTTTTTTCTTTTCAAAACAAGAACCCTGAATCTAATCTCCTTTGTTCAGCTTTTTTTAAAAAACCATTACCAATAACAACTTGTAACCAACCATTCTAAACAATGACACATATCCATAACTCATTGAAAGACTAAAACCACCCACCCCACCTCTTGGAAATGTGGGCATTGTGTTCTTAAATTTACTTCCTGCTGTCTGGGAGTGATGGCATCTTTAGGGGATTCTGAAAAGAAAAATGTGGGTTAATTGTCAAGTCTTGGGAGAGGAAGTTGTATCATTGTTGTCCCTTCTCTGCATAATGGGAAAGTGCAGGGCTTGTCTCAAGTCCTGGCTAGAGTCATCTGAGAGTCTGGATCATCTCAGCTGGTCCTGAGCAGTTTGTAGTCAAAAGCTGATCTTTGGGTGGTATTTGTCAGCTTAGTGGAGTTATCATAGTCCTGGTGGAATCATCATTGTGGGGCCCCATCATCCTTTCAAAGACTTCAAAGATTCTTTTTAGGCATGGTTTTGGTTCACTACAAAAAACTTAAACATTTTAATTGTCATATGCAGCAGGGCTCAAAAAAGTTAAAGGATCAATATTTGTTATGTACATCCAGAGTACAAAAACTTAATTCCTACTTACCTGATAGAGACTCAAACCTGAAATCATGTACAGGATGCTAAATAATGTAGCTAGAGTTTCCCTGCCTTGCCCACAGTCAGGACAAATCTCTGTCACCTGCCAGTCCCACAGCTGCTCAGACCCAACCAAGTAAACACAGAGACTTATATTGTTTACAAACTGTATGGCCGTGGCAGGCTTCTTGCTAACTGTTCTTACAGCTTAAATTAATCCATTTCCACCAATCTATACCTTGCCACGTGGCTCGTGGCTTACCGGCATCTTCACATGCTGCTTGTCATGGCGGCGGCTGGCAGTGACTCCCTCTGCCTTCCTGTTTTCTCTGTTCTCTCTGTTAGTCCCGCCTATACTTCCTGCCTGGCCACTGGCCAATCAGTGTTTTATTTATTGACCAATCAGAGCAATTTGACATACAGACCATCCCACAGCAAAATGAAGCCCTTTTCTAGAATTAGTACTCTATATGACCATTAGTATAATGACAAAAAATTTAAAATAGATAGATAGATGGATAGATAGATGGATAGATGGATAGATGGATGTTATAAATTTTGAGATAATAGTCATAACTTGTGAAAAAATTTTAAGAGTCAAAATAAAACCAAAGGATTATGAAATTGGTGGTAATAAAATATCCCTAAATTTGGTTTTTCTTCTGTGTCCCATATCAGGTGGCTTCTGACATAAGACAGATTTTTGGATTTCACTTTAACAAGCATGCTTGGGTTTAGAGAAGGAGAGAGCCACGCTCCAACTCCAAAGCCACCTTTAATTTTCAATTGAACTAGGACTACAAAAAGACCATTTGTATTATATGTTTGTAAAGAACAGCAGAAACAAATGTTTGGGAAGATTTATGAAATTTTATCCTGTTGGAGATGTGATGTATCAATAGGCCAATTTACTCTTTTTCTTGGGACTTTTTTTTTTTTTTTTTGATGATTTGTCTTTTTTCTTCATGTGTCTCATTTGTCCAGTGTTCTTCAGATTCCTTATCTGGATGCCTTCATTTTCCTGAAAAGACAAAAACAAAACCCTTCCTCAACCCTAATTTTGAGGAGGTTCTCTTTTGGAAAGTTATATCTGATCAAATGAAAAGCATTTGTTAGTCATATAAGTTAGTTTAGATTGACTAGTCATACTGATTGATGAACCATCATCTCTTCTAATTAAGAGATTAAGAGGTTTTTCTTGTTCTGGTTTCTACTGAAATTTTTGTTTTATTTTCTAAAGCTGTTCTAGCATCCAAAATAGTATGTTTTTTTTTTTTCAATAGACATTAGGTCCTTTAATTGCTCTAAGAAGGAGTTTCCTCCACAATGACAGGAAATGACTAAACCAAATTTGATATGGGGGCCTGTGAGAGGCCCCTCAAGGCATTTCCCAATGGCAAAGTGTTACTTTGACTGTTCCTCGTTGATCTATATTCATTAGTCTAATGTCTGCCTTTGTCACACTTTCTGCGTACTCCAGAAGGGAGGGGTATTCTGTTGAGATTATTCTTAGGAAAAGCATTATTTCTAGGAATGTCCTGTTTACAATCCCATTTTAGGTAACCTTGTTTACCACACTTGAAACACTTGACATTTTAATTTTTTTTCAAACCTCTGGAAATCTCCTATCCAAGCTTCATCATGGTTATGAGATTCAATATTGATTGTATCTCGGATCCATTCCTCCAAGGGTGCTGATCTTGCCTTTAACAGCCTAATTACCCTTTTGCATTGTGCATTAGCATTTTCAAAATCCAGAGATTCAATTATTATGTGTCTAGCTTCTGAATTTGGTATCATTCTATTTACTGCTGAAGTCAGTCTTTGTAAGAAATCAGTGAAGGTTTCTTTTGGGCCCTGTATAACTTCAGTAAATGACTCAGTTTTCTTTTCTACTTCTTTAATTCTGTCCCAAGCATTCAAGGCTGCTGCATGTCATAAAGCCAGGGTGTGGTCATCATACAGAGATTGCCTTTCTACATTAGCATAATCTCCCTCTCCAAGAAGTTGGTCTTGGGAGATTTCCATACCTCTAGCCCTACTTTGTTGTTCAGTGGTCTTAGCCTCATCTTTCCACAAGTTCTCCCCTGTAACTGAGGACCAGGTTCCAAAACTGCTGTAACCAAGTCTCTCCAGTCTTGGATAATTCTATTATGAGTTGACCACAAGTTTAACATCTGCTTCACAAAAGGTGAATGCATGCCGTATGAGATTATCACTTCCTTGGATCTCCTCAATTCTAATATTTGCACAGGGGTCCATTCAGCTCTTATACAGCCTTGGGAATATCTATCATCCTCATTTCTAACATTTGCACAGGGGTCCATTCAGCTCTTATACAGCCTTGGGGATATCTATCATTTGGTAGTTCCTGTAAGGTTACTGGAAAAATTAAGGTTGGCTATTTGAAAACCTTATGCTGTTCCTCTGTAACCTTATAATGCAATGCTGAGATTTGTTCTCCTTTAAATTCCTCTGTCTGGGTCTGAATATCTCTATGATCTGTTTTAATAAGTTTTTCTAAAACTTTTATCTTGGCATTCATATTAACCAACTTTTTTAATGATAAAACAAAAATGATCAAACATAATGTTTATAATTGACATTACATAAATCCCATTACATAATTATCCTCTCATCTAATTGTTCCATTTTCAAACCATGCATCTTATAATCATACAGAGACCTAACTCTCTCCATTGTAATAGTGTTTCCCATTTTTTAATGTGGGAAAAGAACTTTTTTTAAAAAATTAATTCCCTCTTTAAGAATTCCCAGTTGTCTCATAAATCTGCTGACAATGATGATTCAATGTGAGGCTGACTGCTTCTGCTTAGAACAGCAGAAGCCTGAGCAGGTTTCAAGGCAGCTACCTAGTTTGGTAGAAGCTGGAGGAGGGGGACCAGGGAGAGCCTACAACCCACCAGAAGAGAAGAAGCCAAAGAGTCAGCTGTCTGCATGGGTGAATGTGCAAAAGCCTGGAGCCCAAAAGCCTGTGGAGTTTGCTGCGGATAGGCTGCAACAGAAAAATCCCAAAAGAAAGGAAAACCTAGCCGGTGGAGTAGTGAGTCCAGCCTCATGTAGCTCCAGCCTGTGCCGGTGGCTGCAAAGTCACTGGCAAGCGGCTTTTTTGTCAATTTGTGCCCCAAAAGTTGGATGCCAGATGTAGCGTGAATTCTAATTGGTCTTATCAATAAAAACCCAGAGTCAAATATCGGAGTAAATGCTGAAAAATCAGAGAGACAAAGGATCAAGCACAGCCACTTCTTACCTCTACCAAATCCTCAGACCGAAAGGGGCCAGCTTCTGTCTCCACCCTGCCTTATCACTTCCTCTCTCTGCCTAGCCATATCACTTCTATGTGCCTCCCAAGTACTGGGATCAAAGGCATGAGATCCCAAGTGCTGGGATTAAAGGTGTGAGCCACCACTGCCTGGCCTCTAGTGGCTGGTTTCACACTCTGATCTCCAGGCCAGCTTTATGTGTTAGAGCACAAACAAAATATCACCACACTTAGGGTCTACCCACTGTCTATATGGGAAACCTAACTGAGCTTTTAAAATCTTTAAGCCTAAACTCCACCTTTTCCTGGTAGTGACACTTTGAAGACCATTGAGGTCATTAAGGGCGTGTCCTTGAGGGAGGTGGTGGCACCTACCTTCTTCCTCCTCTCTTCACTTCCAGGTCTGAGGTGAGCAGCCTTGTTCCTGCTTCTGCAGCCCCACATCATAGGCCCAAAGGCCTTGAGGCCAACAATATGAGCCAAAACCTCCCAAATGGCAACTTTTTGTGCTTTTAGTTTTATCATCTGTCTGACAGGTTTTTGATGGTAACAGAAAGCTGACTGGCACAGTAGGATATGATACAAGTAGAAAGTAAATATAAACATTTGGGCTCCCAAGCAATTCTAGGGGTCACTCCACTGCTGGTTGTCACACTGCTCAAGTAATTCTGGAATGGTGGGGAGAGTTCCTTTTGATTGACTGACTCAACACAGAAATGATAGAAAGTTGGTCTTGTGGTGGAGAACTGTGCTGTAGGCAGATTAATTGGTGGTATTGTGTAGGATAGACTGTTTCCTGTGGAAGCTGGTTAGTTATAAAGCAATTTGAGTAGTCCTGAGAAGGGTGAAGTGAGCCCCAGTAGGGTGATAACTCTGCATCTCAGATGGTGAGTAGATAGGTTCCTGGCAGACAAGCTGAGGGAGAAGGTTAACTCAGAATGGCTCCGGGGAGAACAGCAAGACCTGAGAAAAAGCAGCTGCTACAAGGAGCCGAGGTATGAGCCTAGGTCAACCCAAGCCACAAGTGCAGTGCCCGACACAGTGGGCTGCTGAGTGCTGCTTTGAAAAATGGGCCCAGAGGGAGCAGCCATGAGAGACATATTAGTGACACCTCATGTTCTCCAAGTGAATACAGAAGGCAGAATTGGAGTTAAAAGGAGCCTCTGTGTGAGAGCCACATCTGGAAGGTGCTGATGTTTGTATAAACAACTGTTAGAATTACCATCTAGCCAAGTGGAGATGGCTGTGTATGTGTGGGTGAATGCATGTTGTGTGTGTGTGTGTGTGTGTGTGAGAGAGAGAGAGAGAGAGAGAGAGAGAGAGAGAGAGAGAGAGAGAGAGAGAGATCAGCTATGAGAAAATTACTGCATTATTAAGTCTCAAACAGACTTTAATGTGACCCTATAAAAAGCTGAGGCCCAGAGATTTGAAATGACAAAGTTAAGGTCACCACACTGTCAGCTAAACAGCAACCTGTCTTCAAGGTGATACTGTCTCTAGCTCTTTTCCCACTGCTAAAGCAGATATTAAGTGAATACTTCAGACACATTAGAGGACAGAAAAGAAAGCAAAGTCCCAGTTGATTTAGTCTTATCAAGAAGACAAACAGATACCCAGGGCTTTACGTTGTTATACAGCTCTTCAGATTGCATGCCAAAATGTCAGTCTTCAAGGATCCCCAGAGTAGAGGAGGGGAATAAGGGAACAGAGCAGCCTGGTTCCAGGGTAAGTTAGGACTGGAGCCATAAAATGAGACAGGGGACATCTGAGAAATAGAGACACATTGTTTAGGTTTGTACATCAGTTACTTTTTTTTTACTGTGATAAAACACCATGGCTAAAAGCAACTTAAAGAAGAAAGGGTTCGTTGTGGCTGATGGTTCCAGAGGAGTGATCCATAATTCAGGGGAAAGCGTGACAACATATGACAAGAGCAGGAAGCTGGGAAATTATATTTTCATCTATATGTAGGAAGCAGAAAGAGAGAGACAGAAAACAGGAAGTGGGGCAAGACTATAAGCCCTCAAAACCCACCCCCAATGATGTACTTTCTCCAGCAAGGCTATACCTCTCCATACAGAGGCGCCAACTGGAGACCAAATGTTCATGTACATGGGGGACATTCTCATTTGAACCACCACAGTTCTTAACAGCCACTATCAAATCTTGTTGTAGCTTTTTCATTGGTTCATTGTGCCATGAATCCCTATGAAGCAAATGACTTGGTGATCTGTCAATCGTATCAGATCTAGAGCCAGTTAACCTCTAAAACACAAGTCCAGTAGAGACAAGCAGCTTACTTTCTTCATTCATTCACTCGTTGCTCAGCATCTAAATACTGAACAAGAGTTACTCACCACACACAGTAGGTATATTAGAGTTCAAACAGGAAGACAGTGTGACTCCTGCTTTAAAGAAAAAGTGTAACATGTCTAATTTCCTGCTTCAAAAAACTGCTCATGGCCTGGCATGGTGGCTCATCCCTTGATAGGTAAGAGGATGAGGCAGAGGGATTGCCACAAGTTTGAAGCCAGCTTAGGTTAGATAGTGACTTGATGCCAGCCTGTGCTACATAACAAAACTTTAAGAGAGATGAGAGTGGTAGGGAGGAGAGGGAGAGAGAGGTCGTAGAACATTTGTAGACATTAGTCATATCTGAAAATGTCAGTTTGTTCCTCAGAAATATATTTCTGGCTACAATGCAATAAAAGTCTAACATTAGAAAATAAAGAGGTAACAGCTACCACCCCTCCCCTCCAAAAAAAATCCTCTATATTAGCTTTGTGGTCAAAGAAAAAAATAAACCTAATATTAAAATGCCTAGAAAATGACATAAATAAAATAATCTGTGAGGTATTACTAAAATTTTTCTTGATGAAAAATTCATGGCCAAGATCACTTTTCAAGGGGCCAGAAAACAGTAAAATCAGCCTAAGCAATTCAGAAATAAAGATCAAAGCTGACACAAATTCATTAGAAAGCATGAAAAAGAAAGCTAGAACTGGTAAGTACTTTGGAGAGTTGAGTTTTTGCCAAGGCTAGTGAAACAGATCGTGTTGACTGTTGTAATTAGAGGGACAAGAGGAGCTAATGCAGAAGATTGGAATGGAAAGTAGCAAATAGCAGTTGCCAAGGGAGCTCGAGGAGTCTTGAGGAGTACTTTATGAACTTTTCAGATAATCGTTCTGACAGTCGGGCTGAAATAAATGGTTTTCTAAGAACACATGGATGACCAGCATTTTGTACCAGATAGCGTTTATTATACAAATTAACACTGCCTGCAGGGCATAGAAAGATGACCTAAAATTTTCCCTACAATTTTATAAGTTAAAGAGGCATTTCTCATTTCTTGTCCCTGACTATGGAAGCAACATGACCAACTGCCTCAACCTCGTGATGCTGATACCTCCCTGCCATAACAGATGGCCCCTTTGAACTATGACCTAAAATAAGTCCTTTCCCTGATAAGTTGCCTTTGTCAAGAGTATTTTCACATAGTCACAGAAAAAATAAACTACTAAGCACCATATTTATTTTTGAGATAGGGTCTTTTGTAGTCTAAACTGGCCCTGAGCCTCCTGTGTAGCCAAATAGCACCTTTGGGGGGAAGATGGCTTGATAGCAAATATTACTGCAGCAACCAGTTAACGGTTTGGAATTTATCTACATACAATTTTATGATTCCTTCACCAGAATAAATTCCAGATGAGATAGTGACTTGTTTATTTTAAAACAACAACAACAACACCATAAAATCGCAGTTTTTTTTAAAAAAATGTATAAATCTGTTTATTATCTTGATATGAGAAATTTTTTACAGACAAAATCCTTACAATATAAAGAGGAAAAAATGATGAACATGTTTACATAAAAATAATTTTAGCTTCAGGCTGGGTGTTGGTGGCACATGCTTATCTCAGCACTTGGTTTAAAACAGGTGGCTTCTGGGTTTAAGACCAGCCTGAGCTACACAGTGAGATCCTGACTTAAAAAAAAAAAAGAACTGAGTCTGGTGTGGTGGCATAAGCCTGTAACTCTAACATATGGGAGTCTGAGACAAAGAGACCAGAAATTTAAGGTCGTCCTCAGCTACATAATGTATTCAAGCCAGGCTGGACTTCATGAAGCCCTGTCTCAAGGAAAAAAAAAAAAAAAAAAAGCTGATGCACAGGGCGATGGTGGCGCACACCTTTAATCCCAGCACTCCAGAGGCAGAGCCAGGCGGAGGATCTCTGTGAGTTCAAGGCCAGCCTGGTCTACAGAGTGAGTTCCAGGACAGGCTCCAAAACTACACAGAGAAACCCTGTCTCGAAAAAAACAATAACAACAAAAGAGCTGATGCGAACTCCTCCCGGCACTAGTTCTGTGAGTTCTCCTCTCAGGCCAGCAGCACTTTCCCCGCCACTGACTGGCCCTTCTTTCACTGAACACCCCTCCTTTCCTGGTAAAAGTGTTTGATGGTAATCCAATAGATTCCAAGGCAAGCAGACCATCATCTTAGGAATACCAGTAACTCTCTGAACCTTTTGGGGGACACTTTAGTCCTTGGTAACTTTCATTTCCACCTAAGTGAGGAGACTGGCGTGTCTATACAATCCAAATGTCATCTATATTGGGCTGAGAACGTGTTTTGAGTTCTGGATGTATCTCAGATTTTGGGAAATGGCTTTAAGCAAAATCATGCAGCTTTGCACTAAAGACACAGTTTAGTCACGGGGAAGCAGGACATGTCCCATGGTAACTGTACATGGGCCAGTCTGCCTGCTATCAGACCTTTGCAACTATGACAGCTCTAGAGCCCCTCCTGTTGTAGACAGTTGCTATTCGGGTGCCTATTTCTAATTCATGCAAAAGTGAGTAAATAGTATGAAATGTCACATTACCATATGGTTGGGTGGGAGATATCAAAACAATTAAGTAGAATATGGCCCCCCGCATAATCAGTTACTCATGTAGAGTTGATAGGCTTAAGATATCTTCCAGCTTTTAGTGGAGAAAAACCAAATAGATAATAAAGTCAAGCACCTCCGTTTCTGAAGTCAACAAAGAACAGGTGTCCTCTCTGTACCACCTCCCCAGGTGCATTCCTGACAGCATGCTGCCAGCTGCTCTGGTGCACACTGGCCCTGCCTCTGGCCTGGGGCTTCTGAATGCCAGTGTGTGTGAGAGCTGCTAAGTAAGTGAGGACTTTATCCCCTCAGCATGGAGTCACTGTTGACTCTTATAACCCCCGCTGCTAGCCACACATCTGTTATTAGCAACCAGAAAAATAGGCCAAGAAGTCAGCAATGAAAGTCAGCAGTGCTTCTATCACTCTCTTAAAGTGCATGAACTTCTGACTTGATTTTACATCTATTCATTCATTTATTGGGGGAAGAATGTGTATATGTAGGTCAGAGGACAACTTTGAGGAGTTCAATTTTCTCCAACCATGTGGGTTCTAGGGCTCAAACTTGGCAACAACCATTTTGTCAGACCTGATCTTAGCTTTAAAAGTGTTAAACTTTAATGTTTCATGAGTCATCTGAGGATCTTGCTAAAATGCAGATTCTGGTCCAGCAGTTTGCGGGTCAGAGCAGGGTAGTCTTAGGGTTTCTCAGGTCCCAAGTTCCTCTGGTCCCACCCGGCCCCACGGACCCGCAGCCACTTATAAAATAATCACTCAGAGGCTTAATATTATTTACAAACTGTATGGCCTATGGCAGGCCTCTTGCTAGCTAGCTCTTATAACTTAACCCATTTCTATTAATCTATAAGTTGTCATGTGGCTTCATGGCTTACCGTTCCTTTCACATCTTGCTTCTCCTGGTGGCAGTTCACAGCATCTCTCCAGACACCGCCTTCCTCTTTCCTGTCTCTTGGATGTCCTGCCTGCCTCTAAGCTGCCTTACCATAGGCCAAATCAGCTTATTTATTAACCAGTGGGAACAACATATATTCACAGCATACAGAAAGACATCCCTCAGCATTTCCCCTTTTCTATCTAACCAAAAAGGAAGATTTTAGCTTTAATATAGTAAAATTATATTTAACAAACAGTTATCAAGCAAGAATTATAGTTACAATATCTAGTCTATTTGTATTTGGCAAAATTAAAGAAAATATTCTATCATTTTATATTTGTGAGTCTAAAGTTTCATATCTAACTTATCTTTTATCATAACAAAGGAGAATTATAACTAAAACTATTTAGTCTTCAACTACATCAATGACCCCAGAAAGATATAATACTACCTAATGACAAGGACATCAGGTTGCCTGGACAGTCACCCAAAGTTCCTCTGCAACGTTGGGGCATCCATCTTCAGCCTACAGACCTAGCATATCTGACAGACTTATCTGTGAAGCCAGATTTTTGAAGGACTGTCCCACCTTGTCTTAGCAAAGTTCAAAAGTCATTTTCTTTTGTGTCCTGCTTGTCCAATTTGTACAGCCTACTGTTAGCAGTCAAGGCAAGGGCACTTTCTTTGCCCACATGGCTTTTGCCATAAGGAAAACAAACTCCATATGGAGTTTCTTTGATGCCCATCATCCTCTTTGAAATAATTGGTGATGCCAGGAGCAGATGTGTCTCACTGTCGAGAAAAGTCTAAGTCCTTAAAACATTTTAAGTGCTATATTCTGTAGGTCTTTGAAGTGTTTGAAGATTGCCTATCTATCTAAAATATATCTCTGTATGGCCTTGAAAACATACCTAACATGACCATAAATTTGTGATTATAGATTACTATTAATCCACATTTCTTAATTATATATTACATTTTTAAATGAGCTGCATAGAGATAATACCCTAAACAAGAGTAGAAATATATATACAGTATAACAAGATTAACTTTAAATTTATATCAATAAACTAAAATCCATACTGATGTAAATATGTAAGATTAACATATTTTTGGATTAAAGTAGATTTAATAGTCTACCCTTTTTTCCCATCATTTCTATATCACACCCTCCTTTCTTCTTTTAGAAAGAGATTGACTATGACCAATAACAATTTGTAACCAAACCCCCTAAACAAAGACAAACATCCATAATCCATTTTTTGGGAATGTGGGCATAGTTTTCTAGGCTACTTCCAGCTTGTTGGGGGCACAGTTGATCTTATGGGGACCCTGAGAAAATTTAGGATTAGGGTCAAGTCCTGACTGGAGTAGTCTGTGAGACTGGATCGTCTCACCCTGTATAGCCTTGAAGCCTTTCTGGATGTAGAACTCAGAGGAAACTGCAATAGAGGTACTCTGAAACGTTTTGATCATTTGGGCCATCTGTTCCCATTGGAGATTTTTCAGGGGTTCTTCCTCAATCAAACCATATTAGCCAGGAAGCAATCCATAGGTTCTCATCTTCTGTGGAAACAAAAACAGAACCTCTTTTCTAAAGCAACGTATCCTTAGACACAGATTTTGAAGTCAAGATACCTTTAAAATATACATATTGGTTTAACTTAGCAGCCTTTATAATCAAATGTCTTTCTCCAGTTAAAAATTCCAAAGACAATATGATCCAGATGTGGCCTGTTAAAACTGGTTTTCAATATTACTGTGGAAGCTTCAGTAGACTTATTCAATAATCTGACATATTGGTTAATTATGTATGACAAATCATGTCCCAACTGAAGTTCCACTTCCAAGGCAATGGCATCAGGCACCCCAGTTTTATTGAATACAACAGTTGTTTCTAAGACCATTGGAATCCTTGCAGCGCAGCCACATTTCAGGACAGTACTTCTCCAGATACAAAAGTTGCTTGCTATTAAAAGCTCCATTCCTCTTTTGTCTTATGAAGTCTACTGCATCTTCATATTTCATTCCACCTTCAATTAATGCCATACATTAATCAATAATCAACAAGCAGCTGGGTGGTGGTGGCGCACGCCTTTAATCCCAGCACTTGGGAGGCAGAGCCAGGCGGATCTCTGTGAGTTCGAGGCCAGCCTGGTCTACAAAGTGAGTTCCAGGAAAGGCACAAAGCTACACAGGGAAAACCTGTCTCGAAAAAACTAAAAAAAAAAAAATAATAATCAAACAAGCACTGTAGCTCTGCCAAGGCCTGCAACACAATGAGCAGCAAAACAGCAGCCAGGTTCTTCACAAAACTTAATCTACAGGACTTAATCAGTCATCAACAATCTGGTTGGATGATGGTGCACCATCATCAAAAGGCCAATCAAGAACACGAGAATGCCTTCTTTCTCCACAAGAGTAGTGTTGTAAGTTGCTTCACATACTCTTACTATTGTGGTAACTCCATACTTCTTAAGTTCCTCTATAAATTTGTTTAAGGATTCTTCCTGACTGTAAGCACCTGTGATATCAAAACATCTCCTTGATGTGTGTTCAAATGCTCAGAAGACCCAGCTCATTTTCTCCATGCTTGTGTGATCACATAAATAGAATAGGGTGCAGAGGCTGAGGAGGGCTCAGGGTGAATGGTATTCAGAAGGTGGGAAGGACACTCACAAGGCTGCCTGCATCTTGCTTTCCTCAGATACAAGGTGGAGACAGGGTATAGCACAGCAGCTGGTTATCCTTTACAATATGTCCACACAGAGACTAGAGACACAGGAAGGTACTGTGTCCAAAAAACAGGTGGGAAATGAAATTTTCACACACATGACTTAATGTGTGTGGTGTTTCTTACCCCCAGACAGTCCCAGGGGAGAATGGCACCTGAAGGATGTGTGGTCTTACGTGCATTCCTTCTAGCTTGCTATGGCAATTGGTTCAGATGTGGTACATTACAATCAAGTAGATAAGCTTTTAAAATATCTGGACCTGTTGCCTTCTCTTTGTCCAAAACAGTTCTCTTCTCTGTCCCTTTGGTTGAATGTTAATAAACCCAACTAAATTAGTTTCTATAAGAGGAAAGAAAGTGAAATGGGCTGATCCTAAGTAAGTCCTAGCAAGGCACATGGATCCAGTGGTGTGGAAGCGTCATGTGTGGCACTGGAGATACTCCTGGCTTCCCTGCAAAGTGATTGTGATTTTCATTTCAGAGGAGGAAACAGAGGCCCCAAGAGGTTAAGACCCTGGCCTGAGGTTACCCAGTTAGAATGAGCCTATGCCAGACTCACTAGTTCTTCAGTAACTGTGATATTCCCCCTCTAGGGTATTGGACACCATTTGAAGCAGTTTTCTTTTTAATTAAAAATAGTACAGCTATTATTACTGGGGAAGCAAGTGTGTCTGGAGGCCAGGGGAGAGATTTGTGGAGTTGGTTCTCTCCTTCTACCTTTATGTGGCTCCAGAGACCAAATGTGGACTTAAGTGGCCAGGTTTGCTGGTGAGCACCTTTGCCCAGTGAGGCATCTCACTGGACCTCAATAACATAACACAGGTAGATTGTCTGGAAGCTGTGTTTCTGTGGGTAAAACTCTGAACCTCACCGTGCCTGCCCTGCTGTTTCCTTCAGCCTTTGTTAAAAATACACCTGTGTGGTAGTGATCACAGCATTTGGGAAGTGGAGACAGGAAGTTCAGGAGTCCCAGGCCAGCTTCAATTACATAACAACTACATGAGGTTTGAAGCTAGTCTGAGCCATATGAGATCTTGCTTTAGACAAAGAAAAATAAATAAGAAGGTACTGTTGTTTGTGTATTCCATACCTTTAAAAATTATATTTCGGTGAGTCACGATGGCATACACCTTCTAGCACTCAAGACATAGAGATAGGAGGATCGAGAATTAAAGGTCAGCCTCAGCTACATAGTGAGTTTGAGGCCATCATGGCCTACATGGGAATCTACTCCCTGATACCAAATTGAGTTTTGTAGTTGTGGGTGTTGCTGAGTGGCGAAATGTTTTCTTAGCATGCCACAAACAAACATACATATACAAACCAGTCTGCTCTGGTTGGGCTTACTGGATTAAGCTCTAGGGTCCTCTTCAGAGATTTCAATTGTATGTTTCTGGTTTATTTTCTTATTTATCTGAATTCCCTCTCAGTTCTGTTACTAGGCATGGGAATCTTTATAGGATTTCTAGGACTCTAGACAGAGTTGCATGTTAGGATTAGCATGTGTGTCAGCTGCCCAGCTAGTGTAGCTGTGGGGAGATACTGTCCCCAATTTGGTCACTATAATACATCCCTGTTTAATATTGGAGAATCTGTGGGTTGCTGCAAACTCAGCATGAGTCGAAGTGCTGATAGAACATGAAGGGAAGTGCCTTGCCCAAATGTTGCTTTTGTTTTGAATTTAACAAATTAGTATGTTGACATTTGTCCCTGATGGGTTTTATTATTTGCTGAAAGGGTTTTGGGGGAGTTGACAGCATGAATGGTGTGTCCTGCAGACTTCTGAGAATTGATAAAAAGCATCTTTGTCCATTGCACAAAAGCACAACAGATATCTTCTTGATGGATGTGTTACAAGGGGCAGTTTGTGTCACTGCAGAATAAAGCAAGTCAAAATCCTCTCTGCCACCGTGCACACTTTGTATAGTCTAGATTTTTCTCTCCGTTGTAGCCATCTCTGTGAATGGAGGGCAGTGAGTGTGATCTTTTAGTAAGTTTAATGGGTTTCTTTTTGCTGTGTGTACGTATCATGTAAGACAAGTGATTTCAAAACACTGTAAACTTGGCTATGTGGGAATTGCCTTAATGACTGTCTGACACCTCCAGATCTCAATGAGGGGAGGTGAAGTGGCCTGCGTGTGGAACAAGAAACTAGGAGTTATATACAGAAGAGAGAAAATATATATATATATATATATATATATATATATATATATATATATATATATATATATATAAACAGTAGAAACTCCTGTTCTCTGTTGTTTCTGTAGTTAGATTTGGAGGGACAGATTATTAATCACATGCCCTTTTTTCCTCTGTATGTCATTGAGCCCTTCTCAGAAAGCTGCCCATTTTACACTTTTGCTCCAACTGTATTAAAACATGGACCATAAAATGTGTTCTGGAAAACCCATGCACACAGGCACACATATTCAGGACTTCCAGTGAGAACTATGATGGAAAGCTATAAATAATGGGATCTATCAGCAATTAGATAATAACACTCATCACTAACAACTGCCAACACTTAAACTGAAGCAGTCAGGCACTGTGAGGAGTCATCCATCACCCTTGTCATTTTTGCTGAGAGTGGGAGGTGGTTGTGGGCACTGCTGAGGACAGGAGGGAGAGGAAGAGAATGCTTGAAGGAGATGGAAAAGTCCAAAGGCAACCTGGACTTTGCACTGTGAGAATCTAGGAAATGAGATAAAAGATGGGTCACTTAATAAGTGAGAAACTTTGCTATTGAGTATCTCCCCTCCTAGACTGTGATCTCCAAACCAGAATCCATGTCCCTTCTCTTTGCCATGTAGCCTGTGTCCCAAACACAGGCCTGACACTTAGGAGGCCACCAGTAAGTATTTCTAGAAAGAATAAATGGTTCATTATCACTGTCCACCCTCTGCCCTAATTGTCCAACTCTGTCTAGTCTCAGAATATACATGGAAATGGGCTTCTCTCCACATGCTACCCATAGTATTAGCAAGAAGAAGTGGCCTCTACTAGCTGCTAGCTTGCCGGTTCAAGGCCAGTCATTTCCATTTTCTAAACCTCTAAAATAGAGGCTTAAGGAAAAGGGGAAGGCTCAGCTGAAGGAGAAACAGATTACAGCTCTCACAAAGCTATTGAGAAATTGAAAGGGTATCACTATTGACTTTATTAATTGAAGGATTACCCTTTTGCCATTGGAAAGTTAATTTCCTAAGGAAAATACAGGAAGCTTTGTAAATGACGTCACAGGAGCACTAATCTCCCCAAAATGAGATGTGCAACCAGGTGTGGTGTGTGTGTGTGTGTGTGTGTGTGTGTGTGTGTGTGTGTGTGTCAGACAGACCTACTCTGTGATGTCTGTTTCTCAGGTGTCCTTCTGGGTCCTTTGACAAGAGGAGAAAACCAAAGAACTGACAGGTCTAGTGGTTGGCCCTGGCACAGGCGGGGATAGTGTTGTTCAGCCTCAGACCCCAGCAAAAACAAGCTATTCATATGTTCTGGTTGTTTTCTACAGAAGAGACAAGGGAGGCCCAGTTTTGCACAGCTTACACACGCACCTGCACACACACACACACACACACACACACACACACACACACACACACGCACGCACGCGCATATACACACACACTCCAACTTGCACTGAGCTACCTTACAAGCAAGATGGCTGTTCTGTGGATGCCACCCCTCCCTCTGCGGACTGAGAGCTGTACTCTCCTCTGAGTCACCAACCAAGGGACAAGCAGTGAATTTTGTGAAGATGAGGTGGGTGCCTGGGAAAGCGAGGGGCAACTATCTGTCTCAGTCTGCTCTGAGCGTCAGTTTTGGACCCCCAAGTTCCTTTTAACTCCAAGATTCTTTGAACTTTGAGTTTCTTCCATTTTAATTTGTGGAAATAATTTTCTACACTTTTCCTGCTAGCGGAAGTGTAAGACACCAGGCTGTCTCTGGTGACTGCCAAAGTGGCGATTGCTTAGTGGAAAGTCTGCTTCCTTCTCAAGTTGCTTAACACAGCAGAAGTTTCTGGAGAACAGAGAAGCCCAGTGTTCCCTTCTAGAGTTTTTGACGTCATTGCCTGTGGGTGGGTTACAGTCCACCACCATCTCTCTAGCCACACCAGATTTATTACATGAATTTAAAAGAGACACCTTAGTGTGGCTGGCCACTGAAAGGAGCTCTGATGCTAAGCTGTGGCAGAGAGATTTAGTCCAGCCTCTGGCCATTCCAGAATCACATCCTGCTAGTTCAAGTTGCATGCTCCCTTCTAGGCCTCCAACCAGTAAATATGGAATGCTCACTTTACACTATCACACAAGGGACTTGAAGGATCAGTGCTAAACACTGATTTGAAAGCAGTTATCAAGGGAAAGAAAGAGGTGGGGAAGAGGAAAGGCACTTAACTTTGATTCTTTCATTTAGGTCAGCAGTAAAATCATCACATACAAAACAGTTCAGTGGGTTTGAGGCCATGGAGAGCTCAGAGCTTTCTGAGAAGACAGAGGCCAACAGAGGCAGGCAAAGAAAGCCAGACCTGTCAGAAGTCCCCAACAAGCTAAGCTTGTTAGCCACACAAAGTTTAAAACCTAGCTGCAGCACGCATGCACGCTCCAGGCATTGGAAATACATTTATTTACACAAATATTTTGCTATTTCGATGCTTCAAATGTCAGAGTTCAGTCAAGTGGTCACAAAGTTAGCTGTTACTATGTGGAGATATTAATCTTGCCCTAACGTCTTCCTTTCTCTACTTAAAATACTTTTGCCATCTCTCCTCATACGTTTTTGTAGGGGATTAGTCTTTAGTGCGGAGTAGGCGGTAAATTTGGAGGAATGATCTAAGTTGCCAAAATAAGCAACTTACTCCATGACATTATGGTCTAAAAACACATAGTCGGTCTGGTCTTGCCTGCTCTGAAGCTTCCAGGGCCTCATAACATGAATAGCACTCACTTGGTGAGGCACGTGAGTGGAAATCATGCCACACAGAGTTGTGACTCAGGTCTGTTCTCAGAAAAACTGAGGTAATGGCTATTAATATTTTATTTCATACATTACAGTGTTTGTAAAAGCAAACACGCTGTAGTTAAGGTTACCCATGTTACTGCTCCAGCATTACCCAGTGTTTCTTCGTACCAGGCTTCCACCCTCCCTGCAGATGTTTTAGCTTAAAGGTGACTGTTTAGATCCTTAGAGTAAATGAATGAAAAACAAGAAGAAAAACAAGAGGGTTGCCTGCTATTGTTACAGAACTGTGTCAGCGTTACAGAGAACAGTGGTAGACACCATTCCCTTCATATTTGTTATTTTCCTTTCACATTAAACCAGTGACCAGAAATAAAAAATAAATAAAAAGATGTAGTTGAAATTTCCTTTAAGAGCAACTTTACCAGCAGAAGAAAGCCCAGGTCTTACCAATTCTTAGTAATCTGGCTTCTGTGACAGGGTGTGGCATTATCTCAGGTATCTGTGGTATGGCTACAGAGGTGTCACGCCCATTTTCTTCCCCAAGTCTCCATAAGCTTCTAGCTGTGAGCAAGTCAGGAAAAGGCTGTTGATTGGCTCTGTTGTGACCAGATTTTGTAAAATGGAATTAAGTGTTTTGAAGCCTTAGGGAGACAGATAGAGGCAGCTCCTACCCTGTAGTAGGAAGGAGGCTGGCTCCCTGGGCCTTTGTTTCTCTTGTGAGAGTGGGAAGTAGTCGGACTTCAGAAAGCCCCTTCCAGTGAGTGTCCAGCAATCTCAGAAGATCCCAGGCCTTCCCTGCATTGATGCTAACTCATCTGTGCCCTGATGTCCCCTGCCTGTTACCCCTGAAACCATCTACCTGCTGGATACCATAGGCCTGGAGTCTCTGTCACTGCTCTGAGTTAATGGTTCTTCCCCGGGAGTAGTTTTCTTCTTGACAGTACACTATGCTGGCTACTCCTGTTTTCCATCTTTAATAAAGCATGTGATTAACCCTGAAGTACCAGCTTCCCACTGGGCAGAGGATAGAGGGGCACTAGTCTCAGAAAAGCAGCATTGCCTGGGTCCTGTCTAATCTCTGTGCTTTTAGATGATGATGTGTAGCACCCCTGTGACACGTTGCTGGAAAAGCATGGGCATCCTTGCAGAGAAGAGTCTGCAGGGGAGAGGGGTCTGTCAGGATGAGCCATGTGAAATCACCCATATGGATCAAGGGCTTCATCTGAAAAGTGCTTGCTGCACCAGCACGGGGACCTCAGTTCGATTCCCAGCACACATGTGAAAGCTAGGCATAGGCATGTGCCTCTTAGCCCACCAGGGAAATAGAGGTGGGAAGATCCATGAATTTCCATGACCAGCCAGTCTAGCCAAATTGGTGAGCCCTAGGTTCAGTGAGAGACCCTGTCTCAAAAAATAAGGTGGAAAGAAATTGAAGAAGACATCCAATCTTGACCTCTGACCTCCATGTAAGCTTCTGTACATATTCATACATACCAAGGACCGGGTCCTGTCCTGGTTGTTGTACATGCTTAAGGAGATCGTTTTCTGATGAGTTCTGTGTCACAGCACCAGTAGCCTTCAGAACTGAGTGTTCTTTTCACTACCGTTATTACTGTTGCTGTTCAGTGTGTGTCTATTTTCATGAATTCTGCTTGTAGTCACATTAGAAATAACTGACTCAGGTAGAAGAGATGGTTCACCATGCTCTGAAGCCACTGCTTGGGCCCTGGCTGCTGATCCTCCACCCCTTAAAGTAGTGACTTAGAATGAGTTTTCCCTTGTTCCTTCTCATTGTCTGTTTGGAAGCAGAGCATCCCTGGCCAGTGTGGTTAGTCTCAGAGATAAGAGATGTTGGGCAGACAACGTAGATGCCACCATTTCAGTTTTGAAGCTTCATGGCAGGAAAAAACAGTGCTAATAAAAAGAGTGAAATTGACTAACTTCGTGGTATTTCCACCCATGCTGTCCCTACCTCACCCAGGTTTCTCAGAGCAGCCACTGGCTTCATGTAGCAGCTGAATGATGTCATTTAAGATGTAATGTAGTTTTGCAGCTGGCCAGGATGGAGAGGGTGTGTTGCTGCTGCATGTTTTTACTGTCTGAAAGGAAATGAAACAAACGGCTGTATGAGAGCATCAGTGCTGTTTCACAACATCTGGAGGGCACCAAGTACCTTTCACTTACAAAACAAGTGTGGTTCTGTGGCAAAGCAAAATCAGTCCAAGAGATTCAGAGAGTGTGCCTGTGGGTAAAAGCAGGCGTGTGTGTGTGTGTGTGTGTGTGTGTGTGTGTGTGTGTGTGTGTGTGTATGCGTGTGTGTGCATGCGTCTGGAACTGGTCCTGAGTTGAGTGCATTGAGCTAGAAGCCTGGCTGTGGGGTGAGCTACCCTCTCTCTAACCTCATTTCTATTAACATTGTAGTGGATTGTCTCTTTCTGAAGCTTTCTTATTTTAAGAGCTGACTTTATTATTCACTTTAAGAAATGGGTAGCTGTTAGAAGAGGGAAGGGTACACTAAGCTGCTATAGTCAACCCTGTAGGATTTCATGTACCCTGCCAATTTACCTGTCATTTAGAATCAAAATGCCTAAGATGGTCTCTCCCATGCTGCCTCATAACTAGATAACCAAAAAGTGTGGGCCTCGGTTACCAGAAGACAGCTGTGGGCTTCTCAGGGAAAGTTTGTTGTCTTGATGAAAAGACAAATGCTGCTGGTATAGTACCTATTCACTTTTTCCATGTTGAACATGAAAATGATGGCTGAAGTCGTGGTGCCCAGCTTGGGACCATGCGTGTAAAGATGAATGGGGGAAAATCGAAAGGCCAAGAGTTCTGGTTAGTCCCTGAACCAGAGGTCTCAGTCCCATGAAGGAGACAGCCTGTGATACAGGGCAGTCTCTGTCTGTCTTCTGTTGTTTACAGCTGGGGATAGCCACTACCTGGGACTGGGGACATGGGAGGAGACTCAAGGGAGCCATTCAGAGAAATTAACTCCAGCTGGTGCCTCATACAACACACACACTTCTTTGGGGGAAGAATGGGAAAGAAAAATGGAGCTTGTAAGGGAAAAGGTCAGCTAGAAGCATGAGGTTCTGAGGGGAAAACTTGTGTTTATTTTGTTTCTGGGAAGGTTTATTGCCTTCTAAAAGGCATGCTGGTTGACTTGAATGCTTTGAGAATGACCATCTGCCCCTCACTTTCTAGGACCACCCTGGAGAGCAATGGGCATCTTGTCCCTTGGTCTCCTTGAGCTGTGTTTGGTCTGTCTGTGGAGTTGCTATCTGAAGTCAGGAGGCTTGGCTACTGTTCTTAAAGCTGGCTTATTTATGAATCCCCCAATAGCTAGGTTATTCTTCATCCCTAACAGCATCCTTGATGCAGATGATCCTTTCCAAAATCAAGAGCCATTCACTTTGCACACTGAGATTTCTGAGTCGATAAGGATAACTCCAGCAGGCTAATCCTTTTAACAAAGGTGGTGATGTTACACTGTGGCAGCTGAATAGTTCTTTATAAGCAGCAGAGAACAATCAGTGAATTCATTCATTTAATTCATGAATTTTTTTCTGTTTACACTTTAAACAAACATGTCAGTTGTTTGCTTAGCTAACAAGCTCAGCCTTCATTATAAGCCATTAGTGGCTAGTAATCATTGAAGCTGTGTTTGGATTTCAGAAACACAATAAGCCTAATTAATTCCACCCTCAAAAATTTGCAACTTATAGTGACTGACCCAGTCTAGGCTGAAATGTGTGTCTTTGCCTTCTCTATGAAGCAGAATTTGCTAAGTATTTTCATGGTTCATAAACTAAGGTGGTAGGACTTGCCATGAAAACCAAGAAGCCAGTCCAAATGCCCACAAAAGATGAGGCAGCAAGCTTAAGCTAGTGACAGAGGAGTGACCTCCAAGAAACTTGAGTCTCCCACTTTCAATGAAGAGGTGAGTGTGAGGAGTATTTCTCCTTTCTCTGTTTCTTCTTTAACTTTGTTTTTAATTGATACATAAAAAGTATGTGTATCAAGCAGGGAATATGAGGTATCTATAAATGTAAACTGTGCAATGCTTAAATCAGGTGGAACATTCTTATAAAAGCACCATCTTCCATCAATGGCCATCACCATCTCTAACATCACCACCAACAACACTGACACCAACTCTCAACTGTCAAGGGACTTTAGAGCATCTTCTTCTTTTGTCTTTTTGTGAGTTTCATTTCTGACAAATTACAGAGCTGGCTGTCATGCCTCCTCCCCAGTAGCTTCCTGCTTCCCAACAGTGTAACTCTCTGGCAAAGGGAAACTTGAACTTCCTTTTACCTCAGCATCTTGCTTCTAGAACTCTCTATCAGTTTCTGATGTATTTGCCATCAACTTCTGTTTTATTCAGGCCTACTGCTGTGCAGACTGACCTTTCTGCTTCAAATATGTCTTTGCCAGCCCCTACAGGGCACCTAGGTGCGTTTCATTTGGGGTCCTCAGATTCTCAGTCTACTGCATCTTAAGTTTGCATCTACTACTTTCTGGCCATATGTCTACTACTTTGGGGGAAATACCCCAGTCGATTTTTCTAGATGAGAATCACAAGAAGGCCTGACTTGTGACTCCAATGAGTTTCAAAGGAAACCACAATCAAACTGTTCTTGTTGAAGGTGGTTGCAAGCTGTCTGTCCAGACTTGTCTCTTCATGCAGCAGTTTCCAGGCTTCCATGTAACCACAAATGACAGACTCTTGTATACAGCACATTCCACATTACAGTTCTGGGTTCACCATTGTATTGCCCTTTTGGGACAAAGCAAAATGCATTACCATATTAAATTAAGGCATGTCCTGTGTCATGGTGGAGGCTCATTTGATTAGCTCTGTGGGAACAAACAGCATTGCTCTGGTTGAGAGGTGAGGGAGTAGAGAGTATCATGTTTTGTTATCTGTGTGCTGCAGTGATTCCTAATTGGAAGGTACTTACCAGGACAGTTCTCCAGACCCTGCAGAAAACATGCAGCCTTGAGCACCAGTGTAATTAAAGACAATTCAAAACATATGTTGCAATACAGTCAATATTTGCTTATATGGTGTGTTTGGATGTGTCTCTAAAATCTCAGAAACTGAGTTCCAGAGTGTTGCTAACTAAAAAAAAAAAAAAAAAAAAAACCAACCAAACAAACAAACAAACAAAAAACCAAAGAAGGAGGAGAAAGGGGAGGAAGAGGAGGAGGAGGAGGAGGGGGAGGAGGAGGAGGAGGAGAAGATGATGACGATGACAACGATGACGACCACTAGGGTAGTTCATGTCCAATGCAGGAAATGAAGTTGGGAAATTCAATCAAATCCTGATTTTGCCTTGATTCCTTAGCATTAAAACACAAAACACTCACATTCAGTTTCACTGAATTTTTAGAAGATCAAAGACATTCATTGTCTGCTTCTGAAGGAAAGGCAGTGCCAGCAAGGTGTAGCCAGCTGCCCATGGTTGAGCCTTAGTTGTACTCGGGTAGTTAGCTTGAGAGGTTAAGCCTAGGCCATGGTCTCTCTGTGTCTGTTATTGCTTGGTGAGACAGAAATGAAGCGTCTGCCACTCTATCAATCAGAATGGTCTTTGCATTGGTGTTGGCAGCCACTGATTCTCAGCAGTACTCAACTAAACTATGAAACTGGCAACACTGTCTTGTCTCCAAGGTCCTTTCCCTCCCCAGACTCCTCTTCTCCTGTCATCTGTGTTCTGCTTTAGCACCTGTCTCTGTCTCCCATAAGCACCCTCACAACCCCTGATGGGACCAAGGTATGGGCCACTTACCCTTCTGGGCCAAGTGAATTCTCCCAAGATAACTTATATGTCAAACCTAAGAATATGAGCTTGGAGCTCTGATACCTTGGCCTAATGGATTTTTTCTTTGTTTGGTTTGAATGGGGTTTGTTTTGTTGTTTTTATTTTTTTATTTTTTAGACGGGGTTTCAATATATGAATATATGTAGCCCAGGATAGCCTTGAATCTTGAGATGATCCTCCTCCCACAGCATCCCAAGTGCTGGGATTTGAGGTATGTGCCACTGCATTAGTTAGTAAGGGTTCTCTCAGAGGACAGACCCATCAAGGTGTGTGCTTGTTAATTTTTGCCAGCTTCGCACAAGCCTAGACACACCTGGGAAGAGGGACTCTCAACTAAGGAATTGCCTCATCATGGCCTGTGGGCTTGTCTATCAGGCATTTTATTGATTGCTAATTGGTAAAGGAGGGCCCAGCCCATCCTGAGCAGTGCCATCCCTGAGTAGGTGGGTAGTCCTGGGCTGTGTAGGAAAGGTAAGGTGAGCAAGCCAGTAAGCCACACTCTTCTGTGGTCTCTGCTTCAGTTCCCACCTCCAGGTCCCCCTCTCAGCTTTCCTCAGTGATAGACTATGACATAGAAGTATAAACTGAAATAAAACCTTCCTTAGCAAGTCAGTTTTGATCAGTGTTTTATCACAGCGACAGAGAAGCTAACTAGGTAGGGATAAGCTGGCCACCACCATCACAGCCACCATGCCTGGCTGTCTGATCGTGTGTGTCTCAGATACAGTGTCCCGTCCCCGTCCCGTGTCGCGCGCGCCGCCCCACAACCCCCCCCCCCTTCCCACTTCTCCAGGCTGCTGCTCCTCCCTCCATCTTAGTAGACTTGCCCTTGTTTTCCTGCTCTTGCTACCCACTGCATTCATCTCCTCTACATCCGGTGTTTTCCCTGTTTAATTTCTTATTATCATTCTCTACTTCTTCATCCCTCTACTTACTGCCCCCACTTTGTTTCTTCCTCCTCCATTTCCTTATCCCTGGTCCTCCACTTACCCAGTGCCCTCATTTTGCTATCTTGGCTTCTATAGCACATTTAGTTTATGATTGTTCCATTCCATGCCACCTGCAAGAATATCAGCCTTTAGTTAAAATAGGTGTGTGACCCCTCCAGGGCCTTTGGAGCCATATACTGGAAACTAACCTCACCTGTTTCTCTAAGGAGCCCTTAAGATAAACATAAGGGTACCAGTTGTGGAGTACCATCTCTCCTCCACTCTTCTCTTTCTTTCCTTCTTACTGGGAAGAAGCTAAAATATTGCTGATCTAAAGGCTTATTTTATCAGGCCAGTTCTGGCTGTGATGTAGCCATATGGAGCAGAGATCCTAAGACATGGATGGTAGCTTTGTTTCCATGACTCTACTGACAGAACACTGAGAAATCTGAGGTCATCACACCAGGGGCTTGAGCTGCAAAGAAAAACAGGACCCCAGCAGCTATGGCTGAGCCCAAGGAGTCAGGGTAAAGTGGACCAGAGTGGGGCTGAGTCAGGACTGCTTGGGTTCAGCCCCATTGCCTGCCAACTGTGGGCTAGTGACTTTACTTGCCAACCTGGGGAGAGGAACTCTGTGTGCCTTGCTTTCACCATCTGTAAAATGGATAATAAACATCTTTCCTGAGGTTGGGGTAGAGCAATTGAGACAGTGCTCAGTGTTAAGCAGACATACCAGCAGTGTACATCCTCAGTGAAGGAGAGCAGGAGAGGATGCGGGGCTGAGGAGACAGCTGCTCAAGCAGGAGAACGTGGTTTGATCACCATATGAAAGTGGGGCCATGCAGGTAATTTCAGTGCTAAGGAGGCAGAGACGGGTGGATCCCTGGAGCCTTGTGAATGAGTTAATGTGGGGTGGGCCTTAGTTACTCCAACTTAATCACATTGGCAGTTTGAGCCCACACTCATCCAGCTAAATGAAGGATTAGATATTGTTGCTTATTTCAAAGAAAATTTTACTGGTGCCAAACCTAACAACCTGAGTTTAATCTCCCATCCTCATGAGGTGGAAGAAGAGGGCCTGACTTTGTAAGCTGGTTAATTGTTCTCTGACCTCCACACATGCACCATGGCATGCAAACACACACACACACACACACACACACACACACGTGCAAGTTGGGGGTTTGGGGCACTAACAGTAGCCTTTTCTGCTAAACCTCGGTCCTCTGAAACACTGGTTACATGTAGCAACTTCCCCCTAGCTATTCAGAACTGTGTCCTCTCGAGGTTCCTGTCAGTCTCTTAAGCCAAAAACTGATCATCTTTTACACACACCCTTTTAAGAATCATCTACCACAGTGCGTCTCAGGTAAGGAAGATGGAAAGTGGCCATTCGCTGCTGACTAGTCACAGCGGTAGAGGGGAGAAAGTTTTGCCAGCCCTTCTAGGCCATTGATGGTGGCCTTTGAGGTGACAGATGCATTCCTTACACTAGACCACAGCCAGCAAAGAGGAACTGAAGAGTTCGATTCTACGGGCAGGAGCTCATGGTAAATGCACTGGCTAGAGTCAGCAGGCATTACTTGGCAGCCTATGGAGAAAAGAGGAAGCAGGTGTGAACCTGAGAGGGTGGGGTTGTCTCTTCTTGAGATCACCCCCAGCCTCCTCTGCCTGTATATTTCAGTTGTCCAAACCATATCAGCATACTGTTAAGCCACACAAGTGAAGGTTGCTTGTAGCATGAATCTTAGGTCTTATTAATAAAATCAAACCTGGGCTGTGTATTGGGGTGAACACTGGATGATCAGAGAAACAGAACCAGCCACAGCTTCCTCACCTTGCCAATTCCTCAGCTGACCCTGTTTCCTCAGACTGGAAGCCTCTGAGTCCTCATCCAGAATGGTTCTCAGTTGAACTGCTGCTCAAAAGCCTAAAAGCTTAACCAGCTAAAAGCTTCTAGTTTCTGGTCTTCACGCCTTATATACCTTTCTGCTTTCTGCCATCACTTCCTGGCATTAAAGGCTCTCTTCTGGGATTAAAGGCGTGAGTCACCATGCCTGGTTGTTTCCAGTGTGGCCTTGAACTCACAGAGATCTGGATGGATCTCTGCCTCTGGAATGCTAGGATTAAAGGTGTGTGTGCCACCATTTTCTAGTCTCTGTATCTAGTGGCTGTTCTGTCTCTGACCCCAGATAAGTTTATTAGGGTGCACAATATTTTGGGGAACACAACACCACCACAGTTGCTTTTATGCAGTTGACTCTAAGATCTTTGGAACCATCCAAGTGGACCCTGGCAGGAGGAAAGCTCCTTGCCTTCGTCCAGGTTCTCTCTTCCTCTCAGACATATGGATGGTGGGTTCCATTTGTTGTTAAAATTCAGAAAAAACGTTAAAGTCTACAAGAAGTTCCAGCTTGGTAAATATGTCTACATGACACTACTACAGAAGTGCATCTGGCCACTCCTCCCTCCCTCCTCCCCACTCTCACCCCACACCCCCCTGAGGACTCAGAATCTGTTGTAGCTGGGGCCAAGGTGATAGCTCTCATCCCCCTTTCTGCCTACTCAGCCTGCTGTGACCAGATACTGAGGCTTGCAGCTTCTGGCCTGAGCTGCTAAGTGCTTTCTCTCTCTCCCTAAGCAGCAAGATGGGCCTGCTGGTCAGGCCTCCCTGGAGAAAAAGCAGAAATAAATCAAACACCAGCTCCTACTTAAGATCTGATGAAATTCTCCATTTCCTCTCCAAATTGAATTCCTCCTGCAGGAAGGGAGCAGCTCCTGGGAGTCACAAAGGCCCTCCTTCCTTCTCTGCTGGAAGCATGTTTTAAATTAATGGATACAACATTCTTTTTTTTTTTTAATTTTAATTTTTATGTTCACTGGTGTTTTTCCTGCATGTATGTCTGTGTGAGGATGTCAGATCCCCTGGAACTGAAGTTACAGACAGACATGAGCTGTCACGTGGGTGCTGGGAATTGAACCCGGGTCCTCTGCAGCCAGTACTCTTAACTGTACTTCTAACTGTGCTCTTACAGCTCTCCAGCCCCAAGGACTAAACATTTTAATCTGGCTGGTTGAGTCCTTTAAAGGACAGTCTAGAGGCTGTGTTTCAGGTCGAGGGTGATACTTTTAGTGTCGAGTGTCCCAAGCATCAGGCATCTAATGCACTTGGACTCTGTGGAGGATTGGCCTCTACTGTGCTGGTGGTCTCCTGGGAAGGATGACAAGCAGATCTGCCTAGGTCTGCCTGTCCCTGTGTACCACCCCACCCCCACACACCCCATGTACAGCAGAGAGAATGTGCCAGAGAATTTGAGAGGGGCTGTTACTTTGAAAATTTAAAATATCAATCCTGCCTAACTCTTATTTGGGAAAACAATAAATTCAGTGACTTATGGTTTAAAAAAAAAAAAAAAACTTTGTTTTTAGTGTGAAGATGTTAGCAATGTGATTGTCCTCCCTGTATCCTGATGGTAAATCAGCAATCTGGCATTTGTAGAGACAGCTGAACTCTCTTTCAGGGCATAAGAAAGCAGCCCTGTTTTCCAGGGGCTTTGTCCTAAGTGAAGTCTGAGCCAGCTGCTTGGAGCTGAGAGTTCAGGACTCTACTGTGTACCTGGGCATGGGCGTTGCACACCAAGGGCGTGGTAGTCTGGACATTCTGAGTGCTCCTTTGTTGTGAGGTGCTTACAGGTGCTGACAGACCTGCTAACAGGGGATATTGACTGTTGATCCTCACAGTGAGTTGAGGTGTGTTTCTAGCTACTGAGGAAAGCAGATGTCTAAAATGTTTACTTATCCTGAGGAATTCTGACATTTAGAGTCAGGAAAAAGGGAGGAACTTCTCCTGGAAGGAATGTTCTGGTCATCCTTTATGTCCAAGTTTGTTTTAACACCCTTGAGAAAGGTTCTCCAACCTCACCCTGTTTTTAATTTACTTTTAAGAAAAAAAAATCTCTCTTCCTGCTTAGGAAGAGAGCCTAATACAGCAGTTCTCAACCTATGGGTCGTGACCCCATTAGGTGTTGAATGACCTTAGGTTGCCTAAGACCATCAGAAAACACAGATATTTATATTACGATTCATAACAGTAGCAAGATTACAGTTATAAAGTAGCAACAAAAACAATTTTATGATTGGGGTCACCACAAAATGAGGAACTGTATTAAAGGGCCTCAGCGTTGAAACTCATGCAGGGCACTGGTAGTCACTGGAAGCTCGAGAGTCAGGACCCCACGTGGACATGGATTTCAAGGGAGAGGCCTCTGGTGATAACACGGTCCTTGTAACAAGTTGGACACCCTTTCTTCTGATTCCTCCAGTCTGCCAGAGAATGTTACACTTCCTTCTTCCTCAAGGACAGTAGGAAATCGATTACTGTTGTCTGGGAAGAAAGGGCTGAGGGTAGGAAACGGGAGCTTACGTTAGATTCCTCTAGATCTGCTCCAAGCCCATCCCCAAGGGACCCAGGCCTTGGAGGTGCTTCCTGAGTTCAGAGGGTGGGGAGGGAGGGAAGTCTAGTGGAAATGGTTGTTCAAAGGGGAAAAACTGAAGGATGGAATATGAAGCATACTCATAGGGCCACTCTCACGCGTCCCTCCTGCCATCTGGACTAGCCATTCAAATGGGCCTTGACTGGGCCTCCAGTGGTACAAAACCGTGCACCCCAGACAGGGCCGTCCTCCTACAAGTCCATTCACCCCCTTTTGAACCTTCCTGGCTTGGGCCAGGGTCAGCTGTCTCGTCTCTGCCCACATGGTCGTGGCTGTCACTCTGGCCACGGGACTCTTTCCAGGCAGGCTCATCTTTGACCCTCCTCATACGGTCTGAAGTTACTGTTTTGTTTTAGCTAAAAGGTGGACCACTGCCAGCAGTATGTCTGGAATGTTATTTACTTTTGCATTTCTGTGGCTTTTCCTGTAGCATCACACTTGGCAGAGCCAGGGGTCATTCATTTGAGAATGCCAGGTTGCACCATTTTTCTTTCTTGGTAAGATAAAGGGGAGGCTGGCTCCTGTGCCTGTAGGTTCCCTCCCTGCCTGCCTTCTTACATTTTTGTCTGAGCTAGTAACCTGCTCAACTCTTGGTGCCGTTGCACCGCACCCCTTTGTCCTCAGTGCCTCAACTCTGCTTTTAATACGTGGGGTTTCTGTGGGCTTTCCGGAAGCCTGGCAGATGCTTTTTCATTTGCGTGCCTACCCTGTTATTACTTCACATGAAAGCTGTCTATTTTGGCAGTCCTGACTCCCGCGATTGCAATTTAGTTCTCTGAGCTGAATGGGTGATATTGTGCAAGGGAAATATAGGTGGGGTTTTTCTCTAATGGTGGCTGCGGGGGTGCACCAGAAATCTGCACGCCACCATCTTGGCTTGTGCAGAGCTGACATGATGGCAAACAAATGGCTTTTGAAAGAAGGAACTGGTGTGTAGTTCCTTACTTTGAAAGTCCTCACAGCTCACTTGCTTTAATTCGCGGTTTTGTTTTTAAAGAACAAATTCTTCATTAGGAAGAACATAAATGAGTTCTAAGTGCTGAAGGTGGAAGCAAAACAAAGATTCTGTTTGTCCCTCCTTTCTGACACCTGCTTCCTCCCACTTCATCTATGCAGTTTTTAATCGTGGTATTTGGAGTTACAGAAGAAGCTATGGAAAATGAGATTAGATGACTCCCCATCTGGTGCCAGCCCCAGGGCCATTTGCACCCCTGGGAGGGTTAGTGCCCCTCCTTCACTCTCATGATGCTCTTGTCACATGAGTCTGTAAGGGCCTGCAGCTTTCATGGAGAGTCTTTCTTTTGTAGGCACAGGGCTCTTCTCTGGGCTACACAGAAGTCTCCTCACCCAGGGCACCTGTTTGGTTGTTAACTCCACAGTCAGCTCCACTGTGAAATGGAAGATTTGGGGTTCTATTCTTTTTGGCTTTTCCTGGCCCTCCGCATGACTTCCTGATTTGCCTGTGAGCTGCTGGGATTTTTGGCTGAACAATCTTCTTTGATCACTCTCCTGACAGCATGGACTTCACATTCTCACACCTGTTCTTCTTTTACAGTCCAGATTTCATAGTAAACGTTTCCATTGCCTTGTAATTTTTTTCAGTATAAAACTTAGTGCAGGTTACTTATTACAGGTAATAGCAGCTTGATGACGAAGACAACTGCTGGCAGAAACAGCAACTTGAACAGCTGCCAGTAACGTAAACTGCCGCTTGATTTAGGTCTAAAAGCGTCAAAGCCACATCTATCCATCATGATCTGGCACGCACACAGTAATAACAGACTCTGTGGGCTAAGAAAGCCGCCCCGCTGAGTAGCCACAAGGACAGGTGCTAACAGGACTCCACATGTTTTCTCTCCCATTATCTGCAGCCCACACATCATCTTCCTCTCTCAGAGCACCTTGACAGGCATGAGCCATCTCTGTGGGACCCGTCTCTGTCATGAAATTGCTCATGCCTGGTTTGGCCTAGCCATCGGGGCCCGAGACTGGACGGAGGAGTGGCTCAGCGAAGGGTTCGCCACTCACTTGGAAGATGTATTTTGGGCTGAAGCACAGCAGGTGGGTTCAAAGAATTTCCCTACCCAGAATCAAGTTCTGTTTTCATTCACTCATTCGTTCAATAGTTATATGCTGAGTGCATTAGGCACTATGTTTGCTGGATAGTTACTGTAAAAAGATGGCTCTGTCCGAATATACAATCTGGAGATGGAGGGAACAGATAAACAAAAGAAACAGCAATATGACAAGGGCTTTGAGAGCTCCACACAGAGTGGAGGGGCAGTTTGGCCAGGGAGTTAGAGAAGACCTGTTAAGGACATATTTGAGCAGGGGCATGAAGAAAGGGTCAGATTCCTACACGGCATAATACCCATGTGTTATGGTCATGGGAACATTAGCTGTGGATGTTTTGTCTTGAGACAGGGTCTTTCTATGTAGCTCCAGCTGGCCTGGAGCTCACTGTGTAGACCAGGCTGGACTTAAACTTGTATGAGTATTCCTCCCTAGCTATGGGCTTTTTAAATAATCTGATTTAAATATTAATCAGTGCTTGGGGTGTGGCTCATACCTGGAATCACAGCACTTGTGAGGCTGAGGCAGGAAGATGGACAGGAGTTTGAGGCCAGTCCAGTCTATGATAAATTCCAGGCCAGCCAGTTCTAGATAACAAGACTTTGCCTCAACCTCCTTCTCTAAAAAGGAATGGAATTCTCTGGATGAAAGACAAGGCATTAGGTAAGGTAACAAAATGGCATCTGCCACTCTGCTACAGTCCGTTGTCATGTTTAAAGAGAGGTTCACTGTGTCCGGGACAAGTGTTTTAGGAACTCAGTATTTCTGTGTCCTTACGTGACGCTCACTAATTCAGAAAAGATGCTATAAACCAGGCGTGGTGGCTCACACTTGTGTTCCCAGCATGTTGGGGCTTGAGCAAGAGTATTGCCACAGCTTTGAGGCTACACTGGGCAATGTAGTGAGTTCCAGACTTGGAATCCCACTCAGCTTGAGTGACATCCTGTCATAAAACAAACACAAAAAGCAATTTTTTTTTCTATCAAATGTAAAAATCAGGGGCAGAGAATGTAGCTCATTGGGCCATGCCTATGCTTATCCTGTAGGCTATAGGTTAAACCTGTAGATTCAAGAGCTGAGAATGTTTGCTCAGTGGTCATTCCTCTGCTTAGCCTACAGGCCTGGGTTCAGCCTCTAGGATGAAAAGCACTGATTAAACACCCTTGCACTGCCTCTACTCAAACCTTGACCATCAGTGTCCTGAGCGTGAGACTGAGGAACTGTTCCTGCTTTCTCTCTACTTCATAATCCCAGGGTCACTTCTTTTCTGCATGGTCCCCACCCTTGCTTTCCTAGCACAGCTTTCCAAAGCGCCTAAGTTTGTTCATATTTGATTTTGTTCAAGAACATCCTGCCTGGTGAAGTCTTTGTGTTTCAGTGGCCAGCTTAAGGTCCCGTCTCTGAAACTCAAACTGACTCGTACCTCACACCTCCCAACACAGCTTTCCTGGACTCTGAAGTCCTGTAGCTTCTGCTGTGTGCTTGCCTTATTCTCACTACAGAAACAATGTCATCATCACACAGTGGGGCTTCATCTCACTTGTCCTCCTGTCCTCTCCCCCACATGGAGCTACCCAGTTGATTGGAAGAGAGGCTAGGTTCTGAGCTGGGCCCGGTTTTGAGTCCTGTCTCTTTTGCTCACTAGCTTTCTGAGTACAGGCAGGTTCTACAGCCTCAGCTTTCCCCTTGGGGAATGGGTCTAGAAGACTCAAGTTCACAAAGCGGATGGGATAATGTGTAACTGAGCTTAACACATTCTAGACACGTGGGAGCTGTGTGTGAAATGCCTGTTCTCTTCTACCCTGCCCCCATCGGCATTCTGCAGGGGTAAATATCCAGTATGACCTGTCATCATCTCTCCCCTGGCTTGTTCCCTTCGTAAGATGTGCAGATTGGCAACTCCTGCGTTCATTTCAGCTACCCTATAGTGTCTCTAACTTCATTTTGAAAGAGGAAGCTCCTCTCTTACCATGTGTCCTGCCTGTATTTGGGTCTTGCCTTGTCCTGAGCATGTCCCTACCAAGTGAAAGAAGCAGGTTGGGCTGCATCTCTCAGCTGCCTACATACCTTCCCTGTCCTTTCTGTGTTCAACCTATGGGGCCAAAAGTTGGAGGCTAAGAGAAGCACTCCGTGGAAGGGGAGAGAGAAAGACTGAAACAGAGAGCAAGTGAGCAAGCACTAGCTACTGTACACATTCAGAGGTGGGTGAGGCCAGAGACTTTAGGGAAAGCATACTGGGCTTTCTCAACCACTTCTATCCCCTTACCTTCTTTAGGGGTCACATCACCTTCCCCAGTAGAAGCATTAACTTCAACATACAAGAATATCAAGGCCCCCCTAGGCAAACTGCCTTTTCAGAGTCCCCATAGGGTTTGGGAAGGTTTCTGGAGCAGGTCCGTCACTCTGACCCTTTGTCCTCCAAGGGCCAGCCTGATAAATATCCCTTTCAGGTCTTCCTGCAGGAGAGGGTCATGAGGGCCAAGAGTGGTCCCGCTCCCTGGGCTGCAGAAGCTACAGTAGATAGAGAAGAATGCAGTGGTAGCAGTGACCCAGTGGAGACATGCACTGCAGCACTGAGCCCAAGAGCACAGCAAAGAACTGAGTATGAAGTCACAGAATGAGGAGGAAGCTGCACCCCCTCAGAGCAGTGGCCATGGGGAGAAGTGAGGAAGCCGCTAGGTGGGATAGCATGTGACCTTCATCGACCAGATAAGTCTACACTGCTTCCACACCTCTGCTAATCTCCAGAAGGGTTGGCTTAAATAACAGCTCAAGAAGCTGACGGGATCCAGGGACCAACAGAACTGATTTTCTGGGGTGACCTCTTCTCCCGCCTGTCTGATCACTGTCTCCTCACTCAAGTCTCACATGATCATTCTTCCATACGTGAGAGGGAGACAGAGCTCCAGCATCTTCCTCTTACAAGACCTGCACAGCCCTGAAGGTTCATGGCCCCCTCTAAAAGCTTCATTTAACCGTGATCACCTTTTGGAAAGTCTTGTCTCCAAGTGCGTTCACATTAAACTCACTCTTCAATGAGCATGTCTTGTGGAGCAGTCTGTCGATCTCTGGCCCCTCTCCAACTCTGCCTTCCTGCCTTGGTCGTCTGCTCCCAGCCCATCCATACCCCTTACCATTTTCTAAGACACACTCTTTCCAAGCCGGTGGTGCTCTCTCACTTCCCAAAGTCTCTGCCCCTGCAAGCTCAGGCATCACCACCTACCCTGGGAAGTCTTCTGGCCCCTCACCTCCCCTGCTGACCAGGAGCTCCACGGTCCTTCTTGAGCTGCACATTGCCCCAAGTCTGATATTGGTGCCCTCGAATACCACACTCCTCCTAGCAATGCAGTCTTCCATAATGACCCAGGGCCTACACGGAGTTTTGGTGAATGTATTATTAGAAACCCAGTAACTTCTAAAAATGTCTGCGGATCCTGTGTTTCCCTCCCTGCAGGGTACTCCACTGCCTGCCTTCTTTTATGGAGACCCCAGCCATGTGGCCTTGTGAGCATATGCATGTGACAGCAGCCAACTCTGACTCTGTGGGGCAGTGTGATGGCCTCCCCTGCCTCCAAATTGAGTCCAGACAGTATACTTTTTTTCTGGATCTATGCAAACAGAGTCATCTGGATTACATTAGCAGGCTCCACTATAAACAGTCCTTAACAAAATTGAGGGTTAGGAAAAATAAGAGGTAAGTGGAGGGGCCTTTCCCCTCCCCATGCAGAAACACGAGGCAGGGAAAGAAAGCTGGATGTAATCAAAAGAGAAATGTCCTTTGGAGAAGCCCCCTTTTCAGGTGTGTGTTCTGGACTGGAGCGGTTCCAGGGCCAGGGACCCAGCAGACAGGGCTGCTGTACCTACCAGCACAAGGGTTTTGCAGTGCTTACTGGCTGCCCCTTTGAGGAGCTCAGAGGATCATTCAGCCCTCTTCTGTTGGAGAGCACCAGAAAGGAAGGCATGCCCAGTTGTACCCCAGTGGAACAAAGCAAGTCCCTTGCTGAGGAAAACCTGACCAACACAATGACTCTGCTTTGCACATGTGTTTGTGTGTCTATGTCCCATGTAGCTGCCCCCTCAGGAGGCCCTGGAGCAGCAGGAGCTGAGGGCTTGCCTGCGCTGGCGTCGCCTGCAGGATGAGCTGCGGAACTCCCCGGAGGAAATGCAGGTGTTGAGGTAAGGCACCCATGCTTCCCACCTCCTCCTCCTCCTCCTTCCTCCCACCCTCCTGATGGTGACTTGCTGGCTGACTAAATCTACTGTTTCCTTTAAAATCCAACAGGGCTTGGGTTCCTCACCTTCCCAGGGACATGATCACTGTGTTTTAAGTCTTCCAGGGTGTGGGTTTTGATTTGCCTTCTGACATTTTCCTGGTGTCTCTACTCAAGAAAAAAATAAAATAGCACGAGGGACTAAATTCTTGGTTTGAAGTTCTAATAGTCACTTTATGTGGTGACTGTGGACGTGAAGAAGGTTAGGGTTCGGCAGTTTGGCAGGCAGTAACCCTTTAAAGCCGAAGAGGGGAAAATCTGTAAGAAAATATTGATTGCTCTGCGTTTAGTAGTAACAGATGTGCTGTCAATGGGGCCTTTTGTTCAGTTGTTGCCCAGCAGGAAGCCGCCGCTGCCCTCCGCACTCTGCTCCCGGGCGGGCGGGCCAGCGCTGTTCTCAAAGTACACACTTGTAGGGTGACTTGTTGCCATTTTTTCCAGTTCCATCCTGGCTCCTCCCGAGAGCACCAAGGTTGCTATGACAACAGAAGCTTCCATCCAGCCCCTGTTGAGGAGAATCCAGTTATTAGGAATCTCCAGTCAGTGGAAAGGGTGGCCAGTCTAGGAAATACCCCTTTCTCAACCCATTGTACATGGCACCCTGAGGGCTACCTTATCCCTCTGGGCAGAGGCCTGCCTTGGGCATTTCTGCTGTTGATTGCTTCTAAATAAGCAGCCCTACCCACCCACCCAATACACACACACCCAACACACACACACACCCCAACCCACCCTTGCCCCCATCCCCCATCCACTTGCCTGCACTGGGCCTGAACCATGCTGGGAGGCAAAACACAGAGCAGAAACAGACCAAGCCTGATAGAGCCAAGGGAGCAAGGCTGGCTGGTGCTTTTGTGCAGTGCTGCTCTTGCCATGGCAGACTTCCTGCCTGCAAGCTAACTGGCCCCCCAGGATGACTCATCCATTGTTTTAGGAGAGACAACTAGAGCAATGGTAAAGCATAGCCAGCCGGGAGCCAGAGCCCTGCCTTTCAGCCCAAGGCCACTGTGCCTGTATCTGTTCCCTCAGCCAGCCTGGCTGCTTCTGCAGTGTGGGCATGGTGCCTGCTCTCAAAGAGCTTCCACTTAGCAGGGACAGGGTTACATGTCCAAGCCTGTTACAGATGGTTAACAGTAATCCAACAGGCTCACTCCATGATTTCTGAACTAACTGGAGGGCATCATGACTGAGCTAGGCATGTGCTTGGCTTGACAGAGTGAGGAGCACAAAGGCTCTGAGGCTTGGAAGAGCCTTGTGCCTTGGGAGCAGAAATGGCCGAGCCCATGAGTCAAGGGAGGCGTTGCCTCGCATTTTTAAGAAGCTAGTCTCCGTGCAAGAATCCTGAGCCTGCTGGTGTTTCCTGTGTAGAATGGGCTGCAGGCGGGCAGAGGACAGAGAGCAGAGGTGCAGTGCAGAGGGAGGGTCCTGGTGGGCAGTGACCTGGTGGATGTATGTCTTAGAGGCACAACTGACAGATTCCTATTGAGTGGAATGTGGCCACAAGGGCAGTGAGAGTACCCAGAAATGGCTTTGGGTAGATGGTGACGAAATTTATTTAAATGGGAGAACAGGTGTTAAATAAAGATTCTGGCTGAGATGTTGAGTAGATAGGTAGTCTAGGCAGGAGCTTGTAGGAAAGAGCATTCAGCCTGACCAGTACTCACTCATATGAGCATACTTCAGTCACCCAGAAGAGGAAGAAGCAAGAAAAGTTGTCAGATAATACAGTAAAGGATCCTGGGAAAATTGCTGTATATGTGGTGGAAACAGGGGTATCCAGGTCATAAGAGAAAGTGAAGAAGGTAAGAGCGGCTGGTGTTGGATGCCACTGCGAAACATGACCTTTAGGTAGAACTGTGTGAAAGATGGCAGTGGCCTTGAATTCCCTGTCTGTTTATATGTGGTAGAGAGGTGTAAAGAGTGATGCCCATGTGCAGAACTGGTCATGTTAGCTAGCTCAGAAAGCATCACTGGGGAGGCAATGTGGGGATCTTGCCAGAAGCTAAAGGCAAGCTATGTGAACTGTAAATCCTTCACCCCTAGAGTCAGTTTCTCAAACTAAAAGATCCTCTCTGTTCTCCATGTTTATGTCTCTTGGTGGCACTGGTTCTGCATGGGGTGGTCCTTTGGTGTATGGAAGGACATCATCTTGACAAAATATGTCTCCAGCTTTTAAATGATTTGCACTGCGTCCTTGGAAGCCACTTCTCACCCCTGTCCTCGGTGGAGCTGTGGTCAGCCCAGTTGCAGGAAGTGAAGTCTTTTCCATAGTGAGAGGATTGGGGAGCATTTTGGATGTTTGAACTAGAAGATTTATTGTGGCTTTTGTTTATTTTCCTTTATCTGAGTACTCAGAAACTGTCTTGGCCTAAATTTAGGCTGACTGAAAACAATGCATTTGAAGGACCCACTGCAGATGGATACAGAGAACAGTCATCAGCTGCGTGTGCAGTAAGGAGGAATTACATTATTAGGCTCAACTTACTCTTGGAGTTCTCCCTAAAATGGGTTCAGAAAACCTCAAGTTACTGATATGGAAATAAGAAAATTTGTTCTAAGATTGTGTTTTAATGTAGAAATGACCCTGAGAAGGAACTCCTTTAAAACAGTACGGTGATCATAGATAGTGCCATTTTCTGTTTTTCCTTTTTTGGGGGGCAGGGGTCAAGATACTCCACCATCTTGAAACACGGACCAAGAGCCATGTGAGCCTCAGAGACAGAATGTGTGTAGCATAACAGCTGTTGTTCTCTATTCTTCTATCACAGCCCTGCCCTCAATGGCATTAAAAAAATAAAAGCTCAGACATCTTCAAGTCAGAAGGCCACAGGTTGAAGTACTGTGTATAGGCTATACCAGTTACTTCATCAAAGAAAATGGCATTTTGCTGTTTATAGATAGTAGAGTATTATAAAGTAAGAAGAGACAACCCAAAATTTGAGATTTCATTTTGTCATTACTGCATGCACATATACCTGTCCACAATGTGTGTGCCACTGTGCTATACCCCTAACATTTTTTTTTAAATGTTATTTGGGATCTTGAGTTTCATTAAGCTTCTCAGGCTGTCTTTGAATTGTGATCCTCCTACCACACTTCTAAAGTGCTGGGACTACCTCTGTGTACCACCCTGCCCAGCTGTTTGAGTCTTCTATACTCCCAGTATTAAACCATGCATCTTATCCTGTGTGTCTTACATTGACTGTTGGTGGATTTCATCAAATGAGTCTTTAACTGACTTCACCATGAATCTCATCTGGGCTCCAATGGTTTCTTGTACATTCCTTCGTGGCTGGAGTCCTCTAAGGCACAACTACAGCTCCAGAAGCATGGTTACTTACTCTGGGTTGCAAATATTAGGGGTCATATCCCTAAATCCATGCACTTGTCAGTGGTTAAGGCTCTTTCTCCTTGCTGAGACATCATTGGCTCTCTCAGACTTACTCTCACCTGTCTACTAGCCCTAGACAGAATTGCCAACAGAAGTCTGATTTGATTTTTTCATTCCAGCAGTGCAGCACTAGCCAGATGCTAGGGGACTTCTGCAAGGTTTCCAGTCCCTCAACTCTCAGTATGGATCCTGAATCTTCTTTTTTTTTTTTTTTTTTTTTTTTGGTTTTTCGAGACAGGGTTTCTCTGTGCAGTTTTGCGCCTTTCCTGGAACTCACTTGGTAACCCAGGCTGGCCTCGAACTCACAGAGATCCTCCTGGCTCTGCCTCGCGAGTGCTGGGATTAAAGGCGTGCGCCACCACTGCCCGGCTTGGATCCTGAATCTTCTGAAGTGCTTTTAGTTAACATTTTCTGACAGGCCCCAAGGGATGGAAAAGCTCTAAGGGCAGGGTCAAAAGAAACCTCTGTTTTTGTTGTTGTTTGTTTGTTCATGATTTTTTGCTGCTGCTTGTTTGGGGATTCATTGTTAAAGTCATACTCAAGCTGAGAAAGCATGCAATGTATCACATTAAGGAGGCATTGACAAGCAGGAGCCTGCTTGTTCTTAGCTTCTTCTAAGCTTCTTAGTTGCTGCCTCCACAGTTGCTACAGTGCTAGATAGATGTAGGCATCCTTTCTACCTTCATGTGAATGCCTCACCCAGTGGCCACAGAAACACCATCCCCTGATAATGGGATGGGGGCGCGCATTTGTAATTCTGTTCAGAGCTAAAGTGCAAGCCATTAAGTTCTGCAAATTTGCATGGTGCCTCAGTTCCCAGCTTCTAATCTAAAGCCATAGAACATGCTCGCTAAAAATCTTTTCTTGTAATCCTCCATCATCCTGGAAGTTTTCTCCTCTCAAAATTTCTCAAAATTGGTATTTGTGATTTCTGAAGAATGTGGCAGATTTTTCATGGTGTATGTGGATGTATCAGTTGGCAATGACACAAGCCAGACTCAGAAAATCTCCCCTAAAATCCCCTGGCTACTGCTTCAGGTGAAGATGTGCCTTTTCAACGCCCCTCCCTCCTGCAGTTTGGGCGTGGCTTGGGCTAGAAGACACTCTTCCTCTCTGTCAGTAGGTTCTCATCTTTCCCATCATTGATTCCAGGTCAGCCTCATTCTCCCTCCCTCTCTTGCTTCCTGGCCCTCTAGGAAAACTGAACAGGCATGTACATGCTTCCTTTGACTGTACAGCATCTCTAGGTCCACATCTGCCCTGGCCTCCCAAGAGCCCACACATCAGCCTGTCTACGTTCATGAACTAGTTGTAGAAGCAGACTGGGGATGAATACACCTTGACCAACCACAGAAAAGCTGTGGCCCCGAGGCCCCCAGGGAAGAAGGGGAAAGAGGGTCTGGATGTGAATGGGGGAAGAAAGTTGTCATTGCTTTAGAAGGTGGACTGGGCACCATTTATCCTGTCAGAGAGGACAGGAAGTTCCCTGGAGGGCTCCTGCGGGGATAGCAGTGGTGATACAGTCTAGAACAGCTATCCAGATTCCTTACATTTTGCAGAGGCACATGTTGAAGGCCCTTTGTATGAGGATTGTAAACTGGGTAGTCTTGCTGCTTACCATGAGGAGCAGGAACTTTTTAATTACTGTGACTAAAGCCAGCCTTATCCTTATATTTCAACACAGTACCTAGTCAGTTTACCTGGATTTAATTTTTACTTTGTTTTTGTACTGGCTAGTTTTAAGTTCAACTTAACACAAGCTATAGACATTTGGGAGAGGGGAACCTCACTTAACAAAATGCCTTCATAAGACTGCCTGTAGTGCATTTTCTTTTTTGTTTTTTGGGATAGGTTCTTTCTGTGTGGCCCCGACTGTCCTAGAACTTGATATGTGGACTAGGCTGGCCTTGAACTCACAGAGCTCTGCCTGCCTCTGCTTCTCAAGTGCTGACATTAAAGGCATGCACTACAACACCTGGCTGCATTTTCATAATTAGTGATTGATATGGAAGGGCCTAGCCCACTGTGTGGTGATGCCACATCTGGGTTGTGTAAGAAGTCAGGCTGAGCAAACCATGAGGAACAAGCCAGTAAACATCACTCCCCCATGGCCTCTGCATCTAGGTTCTTGCCTGGAGTTCCTGTCTTGACTTCCTTAGATGATGAACTACAAACTATGAGGCGAAATAAACCCTCTCCTCCCCAAGTTGCTTTTGGCATGGTGTTTTAGCACAGCAACAGAAATCCTAATTAATACTGTTTGTTTTGCTTGAGATCTCACTGTTATAGCCTTGTGTATTGGTTTCTTTTCTTATTGCTATGACAAGATACCCAAGAAAATTGACTTAGAAAAGAAGGGATTATACTGGTTCCCGATGGAAAGCCCTGGTGGGAGGCTGCGTGGTAGTAGGAATGTAAGACGGACGGACGGTCAGGAAGCAGAACGAGATGAGTGCTGGCACTCAGCTCATTTTGACCATCCCCTCTTTATTCATTCTGGCACTGGATGCTCACATTCAGGGTGGGTCCTCTCTTCTCATTCTGCTCTCTGGAAATGCCCTCAAAGATAAGCCTAGAGATGTGTCGTCTCCTGGGTCATTTTAAATCAATCAAGTTGTCAATGATGAACTGCCACACCCTGACTGGCCTGGTACTCACTGTGGAGCCAGGCTGCCTCAGACTTGCTGCAAACTTCCTAGGACTTAAGCTCTCCAAGTGCTAGGATTACTTGTTTGGGCAGACAAACTGCAAAAGCTCATTGTTTTGAGGTCCCCTGTCCTGTGTGAACCCACTTGGAGCCCTCCTCCACAGCACCTGGCACTATCGCCTGTCTTCAGTTGCCAACACACATACCCTTTCTTTCTCTTCCCCCTCTTCCACCTTAACTGGTAAATATGCTCACTTTTCTCCCAGTGTTAACACTCACCCTTGAATGCTGTCTCCTCTGCTTTGCCTGGCGTCATTGGTAAGTTCCAGGAACTTCTGATCCCTGGCTTTCATGCCGGAAGCACTGCCTCTTCCTGCCGTTGCCAGTGCCCACCCCCATCTCCTTTTCAGTCTTATCAGAGTTGCTTCCTGTCCCATATTTGATATTCTTCGTGGGACTCCATTTCCAGTGGGGTTTTTTTTTAGGTGGGAGAGGGTGGGTTTCGAGACAGGGTTTTTCTGTGTAACACTGGCTGTCCTGGAACTCACTTTGTAGACCAGGCTGGCTTCGAACTCACAGAGATCCACCTGCCCCTGACTCCCAAGTGCTAGGATTAAAGGTCTGTGCCACCACCAACCAGCCATTCCCAGTTTTTTCCACATCAAGATCCAGAAATTTAGATTTATGTCAGGCTTATTAGAAAGTATACCCAGGAAGGAAAAATGGAAGAGAAAGTAGAAGTTAGAGGAGTCTAAACCAAGGTGCTGAGATCTCAGGCCAACCCATACATAGTTTCCCTGGGGACAGCAGGAGCACCCCTGGAATTATCTCCATCACAGCAAAGGACCTAGTGTTCTATCCCTGTACTTGTCTTGTTCAGAGAGATATATTTTCCAAGATATTTCTGGGAACAGGCTCAAGCAAATGAGTGCCTGTGAATGGAAGTTTTTGTCCGGTCATCAACTCCCAAATACTCAGCAGCCACTTCCCAAATAATTGACTTGGAGGCTTAATATTACCTATAAATGCTTGGCCACTAGCTCAGGCTTCTTACTAACTAGCTCTTACATTTAAATTAACCCATAATTCTTATCTAGGTTTAGCCATGTGGCTTGGTACCTTTTCTCAGGATGGCATTCTCATCTTGCTTCCTCTGTGTCTGTCTGGCGACTCCTGACTCAGCCCTTCCTCTTCCCAGCATTCTTAGTTTGGTCACCCCACCTACACTTCCTGCCTGGCTGCTGGCCAATCAGTATTTTATTAAACCAACTCAACCCCTAGCAACTGCCCATTTTACCACAAAAGTATTCCATCAGTAGACGTTCCTTCTCCCTTGAGTCCACTGTCTGTGCTTGAACTTTTTCATCTGTGTGACCGGACCAACAGCCTGTGAATTGTTTATATCTCCACCCTGCCCTTGCCTGCCTGCCGCCCCTTCCCTTTGTAGTACTGGGTTCAAAGGCAGGGCCTTGTCTCTGCTATGCACCTCTGTGCCATCCCCTGTCCTGTCTCAGTGCCGCTGGAGAGCTCTTTACAATGCTTCGTGATTCTGCCATCTCTTCCCTTAAAATCCTCCAAAAGCTTCCTCTCACCACCAGGAGAATCTCAAGTTCTTTGCATATGAGAGGCCCACAGGGCTTCAGCTCTGTTCCCAGTCTCCTCACTTGCTGTCCTTTCCTCTACTCTGGCTACTGAGGTATCTCACAGACCATTCTGTGTGAGTCAGCTCAGACCAGAGTGAGATACCTAAAACAGCAGCCTCAACAGCAGAAAGTTGCTTTTTCACCATAGAACCCCAAATTCTAAGCTACAGGTATTGGCAGTTTTGTTTCTCCTGAAGCCCTTCTCCTTGGCTGGCCTGTGTTCTTGTGATGCTTTGTCTGTATGTATGTGTCCCTGCCTTTCTCTGTATGTTCAAATCTCTTCTCCTTAAGAGGACCTCAGTCAAATTGGGACTCACACTGATAGCTGCACTCTGGCCACCTTGATGGGTTCTATTCTCCGAATGCAGTCCCATTCTCGGGTACTGGGTGCTAAGGCTTCAAGATACACACGTGGGGCACACAGTTCCACCCTCAGTCTCTGCCATCTGTCTAGCCAACTGTCCTGTCTTACTTCCCTGCCATTTTCCATATTGCCTCTATTTAGAATGCCCTTTCCTTGCTGCATAATTCCACATCATTATGACTCAGCACAGATACTCTTGCTTTCCAAAAATGTATAATCCCTACCCTAAGATAAACTGGTGTCCCTCCTCTCTACCTGTTATAGCCTCTTGTGGTGACTATGCATAGTCTTACATGTTATTTGATAATTATCTTTATGCAGAGGGTGTGCAATATAAATGGACAACATTTCATCATTTCCGACCTTCAAAGGCAGAAGTTGTCTATACTTTCCATCCATCTTTCTCTAATGATGCATCAGCCTTTGGCAACTCAGGACTATGTCTGGCTTCTGTTGCTTTACTTCAGTGCACGAAGCTGAGTGAGTGGATGCTCCATACATGTTGAAGAAATGAATGTTGTAGATATAATCTCTGTCTCTAGGGCCTTTGTAACTGGTGGGATAAATATACATTACAAAAGAATAAATGAATGCTAGGCTGTGTCCTCAAGAGTTGTAGGAACTAAAAGCTTTTTACTGGAAGGCTTAGAAGGGCCTCAGGAAGTCTGCACAAGTTGAGCTGGGGTGGCAGGACAGGAAGCACTGAGAAAGGTGAGGAATGGAGAAAGGAAATTCCGGGTGTGAGTGGGCATTTCTAAGAGAATGGGCTTTCTGGATAGATAGAGGGGATAGTTCGATGAGGGATCTGGGAGGCTGAAGGTGGCCTGGTGAGGACAGGCTAAGCAATGACTCTTTAAATGCCAAAGTCAAACATTCCCTGGGACAATCTCCATAATGCTGAGCTATCTTACGTTCCAAGAATGACATAATGAAAATGGAGTCTGGGGGAGATTACCCAGACTTTGGGATAACACATGATCAAAGAGACAGAATCTAGAGGCCAGGTAAGATTAGGTGGACATTTCAGGAATGAAGGATGGGCTTAGAGTCATTGGCCTAAGGCTCTGGTTAAGTGAGTCTCTAACTTACCACTCTTCAGAACAGACAAAAATGTCAACCCAGCTTCAAAGAAGACTTCAGTAATGCAGTATAATGCTTTCCCTGATCACATGTAATAATTGATCCCTCAAAGGGACTGCTTGAATTCCCAGGCTTTATGGTGTTTGTTAGGACTTTGAAGAGAGTGAAAGGTAACAGCTGCCATTCTTGGCTAGGATGTGGCTGATCCTGACTCATCCAGAATGATTCCATCTGAGAATGGAGCCCTGCCTGAGCTCTGTTCCAGAGCTTTTCAAGTCTTTGGGTCTCAACCCAGTATGGTGACATAGAGTTTTCAGAAAGGCTGGAAGCCAGAGTTCCTGGTGTGAGTCTTGTCCTGCCACTTCTGTCTGCTCTGTAGCCTTGAGGACTGCTCACCGTGCTAAGCTTTAGTCTACAGGCATATAGCGGGTTAATGATGTGAGGGAAAAATGCAGTAAAGACATTAAAATCTTTTAAAACATGTAGAATAATGGACTCCTAGGGAACCACCAGTATGGTTGACGTGAGCAAACAGTGTCGATTTCTTAGGTCCATGTTAATGCTTAGTGCGTGTTAGATGCCATCATGCATGGCTGTAGTACCTGGTACTTTGTTGCCAAATGTGGCAAGAGCAGAGGATGTGGCCCTTCTGCCCCTGCCACCACCTCCCCTGGGGACATACAAGGAGTCTTGCTGCTGTGTTCCTCTGTCCTAAGCCTGGAAATCCCTCCTTTGCTTCCTGGTAAGCGGAACTGGCTGAAATGTAAAAAAGTAAAGTTCCCTAAGACTTAAGAGAACATTTGTTTGTTTTTTTAAGTGCAAGAATGCCTGGTTACAAAACAAAAATGAAAGGATAAAAGTGGGGAAGCTGGAATTTGAACAAAGATGTTCAAACTAACGGCCTGAGATAAAAATGGAATTGGCAACATTTCTGAGACTCATGGGAACCCCCTACCTTCCCAGAGCCCCTGCTGATCTAACTTCTCAAGACAACACCCTGGTGTCCCTTCTGCTGGGCTCCATAAAGCTCTCTGGCCTATTCTCTTAATCTTACCAGGCTCTTGAGAAGAGTTTCTGTCTCTGAGGCCTCCAAGAACTCTTGCTGAGCCTCCAGCTGCAGCTTTGGCCCGTGCCCCTCTGGAGGTACCTGCATCTGTCTTAGGATTCCAGCCCTTTGCCCTCCAGTCTCAGGTCTTCTCCCCATTGCCACACCCAGTTTGCTGTATCTGGACTTCGCATATGAGCAGTCTAACTACCCTCTGAAAAAATGTTAGGACTCTCAGCTTGCCAGGAACAACTGTCTGCCCTTTCCTGTTCCAGAGACTAGCTTTGTCTCCCAGCTGTCTACTCAAGTTCCGTTTCCTGTGGGAGGGACTCTCTCTACTGGCACTCTTTTTTTTTTTTTTTTGGTTTTTCTGAGACAGGGTTTCTCTGTGTAGCTTTGCGCCTTTCCTGGAACTCACTTGGTAACCCAGGCTGGCCTCGAACTCACAGAGATCCGCCTGGCTCTGCCTTCCGAGTGCTGGGATTAAAGGCGTGCGCCACCACCGCCCGGCCCTACTGGCACTCTTAAACAGCAAAGGTGTCAGACATGCCCTACATAATTGAGCTCAACCCCCTAGCTTCCTTTTGGTGTGGGCATTCCCTGGTTACTCTTCACTAAGGGAGCTATGAAGGAGAGCTAGAGCTCTGTAGGCCATGGGTTATACAACTACACATGTATTTTATTTTTGCTGTAGCACTTACTAGGGGTTCTTTTGCTATAGAAACCATCAAGAAGTAAGGCAGTCCTGCCGGGCGGTGGTGGCGCACGCCTTTAATCCCAGCACTCGGGAGGCAGAGCCAGGCGGATCTCTGTGAGTTCGAGGCCAGCCTGGACTACCAAGTGAGTCCCAGGAAAGGCGCAAAGCTACACAGAGAAACCCTGTCTCGAAAAACCAAAAAAAAAAAAAAAAAAGAAGAAGAAGTAACGCAGTCCAGAGTCACTGCATAGTTAGCCATAGTTCTTCTCCCCTCCAAATACAGATTCATAATTTTTAGGAATACACACACACACAACAACAACAACAACAAAGAAAAAAAGGCCATGAGTTTGAAAGAGAGCAGGGAAGGGGTTATATGGGAGGCTGTAAAGGGAGACAGGAAAGGGGGAATGAATGGTAGCCTTAAATTATAAGCTCAAAAAGTAAAATATTTAATTTCAAAAGTTCATAATAGTCAAATCCCTGTGGTAAGATGAGCACTGCTGATGTTTTCTTGTGAAGATTCAGAAAATAAATTTTATGAATATAGCTGCCTGTGTAGCATTGATTCAGTATAACACTGTTAGCCTATAAATTATTTCCCAAAAATTATTCAAATCACTGCATCAGTCTGCAGTGGTTTGTTCTTTATTGACCCATTTGAGGATCTTGCACACTCCGCTGCTGAACAGAGCAGACATGACACACATTGCATTCTTGTTTGTTCTCAGCCATTCAGAAGAGTTCTTATCCAGCTGGTACTTTCTCATGAACTCCTTGGCTGACTAGGTTTTACTAAGTACGTAGTTACTCCCCATGCCCTATTTCATACCTTTTAGTCAATATTTTGGTCAGGAATTTTGATCCAGAAATGGCTAACAGAAACCGTGCAAGTATTCTACCAGGCTGCTACAAAGACATGGCAGAAGACAGGCTGCCACATGCTAGAATCTAGTCTGATAGGCTCCCTTGCCCCTTTCAAGCCAATGACTGGGGAGTAAAAAGAGACAAAAGGAGGACTGGACTTGGGATCATCAATGTGCCCAAGGTGCCAGCCATGGCAGTGAGACATGAAAATGCAGTAAGAAGCATCCAGGTTAGAAATGAAAGGAAAGAAGTAACTTAGTTTATTTTGTGTGATGTCATCCTCTACAGAGGAAATCCTAAGAAATCACCCCAAAAGTATTAGCGCAAATGAGCAAATTCAGTGCAGGAGAAGGTGGTAAGATGAAGGGCACGAAACTTGGTTGTTTCTATATATTAGTTATGAGCAGTCTGAAGATACGGTAAGAAAAACATCATTTATAATAACATCAAAGAAGTGGATTTAGGAATAAATTTGACAAAAGAAATATAGCACATGAGAAGCAGAAACTGTAGAGTGCTGTGGAAGAAATGAAAGGACAGAATGTGTGGAAATGGCTCATCTATGAAATGTCTCAGACAGCTAAGCTGCCTGTGTTTACCTGACCTGCGGACCCAGCATGGTCTTCTCAAAATCTCGGCTGTCTCCTTGTAAATATAAACAAACTGATCTTAAAATACATGTGGAAGTACATGTGACCCTGGAGAACCAGAACAATCTTGAAGAGGGACGATAAAGTTGGAGAATTTATGCTTCTCCGTTTCAAAACTTTCTGCAAAGATGCAGTAATTAAGACTTTATGGTACTGTCAAGAGACAGACACATAGAGCAAGGGATCCTTGAGTGACGGTTGATTGGCATTTGACAAGAGCACCCAGAACATACTCTGGAGGAGACATTGGTGTTTTCAGTGAGTGGTGCCCTGGCAATGCCCGTCTGTGTGCAAAGGAATGAAACCCACCTGGCCATTCAAACCGCACACAATAGGAAGCACTAAAGCTACAAAATTAAGAGGAAAAATATAATTATAAATGTTCATCACCTTGAACCAAGCAGTAGGTACTCAGGATGACTGAAATGAAAGCAAACAAAAGAGAGAAAACTGGTAAATTGAACTTACCAAAATAAAAAAAAAAAAAAAACAAACCCATGTCTAAAAGGAATCCATCAGGAAAGTTAGAAGAACCTAGGGCTGAGCTGTAGCTCAGTGGTAGAGAACTTGCCTAGTATGCACAAAGCCCTGGCTCAGTTCCCAGCAAGCAGAAGAGGAGGAGACGGTGTTGACAAATCACATACTTGATAAGAGGATGAAAGCGTACAACTGAGTATTAAAGGAAAGAACCTAGCCCAACTGGAAAATGGGGGAATGGTCTGAATACATATTTCTTCAAAGAGTTTATTCAACTGACAAATCACAGAAAAGATGCTTGCTATAATTATTAAGCTATCAGAGAAGTCAAGTCAGCCCCACAAGGTAGTATCATGCCACACTTACTAAGACTTCTGTGGAAGACAGACAGGATAGCAAGTATTCATGAGGATTTGGAGAACTGGAAACCCCCCCCCCCACACACACACACACACACACACACGCACTCTGTGAAGATGACAGGGCAGCTCCTAAGGAGGGGAGACAGGGTTGTGTGACCCTGCAGTTCTGCTCTTGGGCGTAAACCTAAGATAAATGAAACAGTAAGTTTTCAAGCAAAAGCTTGCGCACAAATATTTATGGCAGCTGTTCTAATTTCCTTCCTTGATGCTTTGATAAAATTTTCTTTTTTCTTTCTTTCTCTCTCTCTCTCTCTCTCTCTCTCTCTCTCTCTCTCTCTCTCCCCCCCCCCCCTCTCTCTTTATGAGACAGGATCTGTCTGTGTATCCTTGGCTCTCCTGGAACATGCCTGTAGACCAGGCTGACCTGGAACTCACAGAGATCTGCCTGCCTCTGCTTCCTGAGTACTGAGATTAAAGGTGTGAGCCACCACCACCCAGCAGTGAAACACTTTTGACAAAAGCGGCTTAAGGTAGAATGGGTTTATTTTAACTCAGAACTCAGCACAGTCCATCGTGGCTGGGAAGTTAAAATGGCAGGAACTGGAAGCACCTGGCTCTATCGCATCCACAATCTGGAATTAGAACATGGTGACCAGTGCTGCTTGGCTCTCCTCCACTTCTGCAGTACAGTCTCCCAGCCAGGAAATGGTGCAGCCCCAGTGGGCAGGTCTTCCCACCTCAATTTAGCATAATCTCCCACAGAGGTGCCCAGAGGCCCTTCTCCCTGGGCATTCTAGAGTCTGAAGCATTGTTTATGGTGAAGTGAGGCAGGTTGGTCCGTTTGCAATGAAGACTATCTCAAGTGAGCTCAGAGGGTGGAGTGCTAGACAACCACTAGATACAAAAGTTTGGGATCCTTTGATAAACTGGAAGAATGAATTTCATAAACTGGTATTGTAGAAGAATGCTTGAGGAAAGATTTCTTACGGAACAAAAGCATTCAGAGCACCCATGGGGATGGGGGGGGCATCCTCATTGGTTGTACTGAGAGCTCTTGTCTTGCACTTAGTAATGCTTTAGTGAGCTAAGGGAAGCTGAGCTGGTCTGTCTAGCTAGCTGCACTACAGTCCCCATAAGGTGTCCATGTGCCTCTATATCTTGGTGTCTGGACCAGTGAAATAGTTGATGATGCATAGCTTTCAGGTAGCTGCACAAAAAAAGATAAAAGCACAGAAGGAGAATAGTAACCAGCACCCCTGGTAAACCAGTAAACATCCTGGCCTCTGGCCAAGACAGAACTGTCCATTTCCAAAGTCCCAGCCCTGCTGCTGGAAAATTTTCTTCCTTCTGCTCTCATCAATAGTACCTAAAGCAATAAGCAATCCAAATGTCCATCAGTACACGTTTAGGTAAACAGAATGTGTTAGATTCTTGAAATGGAGATCATTAATCAACAATAAGAAGGAATGAGGTGTCGACACTTGCTAGAGCATGTTGCATGAACCTTTAAAACAGTATGCTGTGAAAGAAACCAGATGTAAATGCCTACATGCTTATGAGTCCATTTATGTGAATTGTCTAATCAGTACTACAGCACTACATAGACTAATGGTATCAAAGGTTGAGGTACTGAAAAGGAATTGTCGGTGATTATGGGGTTTCTTTCTGGAGTGATAATACTATAGAGTTACATATGGTTACACTATCATATGAATACACTAAAAGCTACTCAATATCCTTTTGTTTAAAGGTTTATTTATTCATTCATTATTATTCATTCATTCATTCATTGTATGTGTTGGGATGCAGATGAGTGGGTACAAAGGGCAGAAGAAGCCATTGTTTGTCCTTTATCACTCTCCACATATTTCTTTGAGGCAGAATCTCTCCCTGCACCTGGAACCCATGTTTTCTGGTTTTCTCAGCTAGGCTGGAAGCAAACATGCTTGTAATCCTCCTGCATGGGATTATAAGTATGCAGAGGCCAGGCTTGTTATGTGGTTGCTAGGATCTGAACTCCAGTCCTCATGAATGCACAAGTGCTCTTCACTGCTGAGCCATCTCTCTAGCTCCTGTTTGTTGTTGTTGTTGTTGTTGTTGTTGTTGTTTTGTTGTTTTGAGACAGGATTTTATTGTGTTGTCCAGGTGGCATGAAATTCATTCTGTAGCCTAAGATGGCCTCAGATGTGCAGCAATCCTCTTGCCTCAGCTTCTCTTGTGATGGAATTACAGGTATGAGCCACCATACCCAGCATGAACTACACATTTTTTTAAATGGTAGACTTTGTGAGTCTAAAAATTTTTCAAGATTGATGGAAATCAGGGAACATTCTTTACTTGCATAACAACCCTGGATGCCAGTTGAGTTAACCAGTGACTGTCTGAGGAGAAGATAGAAATGAAATTAGAGCAAGAGGCATTGAATGACCTTGGGCCCAGATGAGACCCAGAAGCCATTTCTGGTGTTGGGTGCTCAGAATATTGCAGAGGTCATTGGAATGAAAGCTGTCACTCCTGCATGAACAAGCACAGTGTGTCTTCCTCATTTCCCTCTGAATGTAATCCTGGCTATTTTCCCAATTATTAATGTTCAGAGGCTCTTTGAAAAGCTGTGCATGTGCTACAGTATGTTTTGCTACTAGCACTGAGCATTTGTCAATCATTAGGTGTTTTGGTAATTTCTTTCCCTGGTGGTGCTGTGGCAAGGGTGTTAACATTTGATGTTTGTGGACAGCATGAGATGTTGATCACAGTAGGGTGCAGTTGCCAAAAGGACTGAGAATTCTAGCTGAGCTCCCAGCCACTCGTCCTGCTGTGCATCCTGGGATGTGTCAGGCTGAAAATGAGGTGTGCCTCACACCCCTACCTCCAGTACCTTATGCTGAGGATGCACTGCCCTCCACAACAGGGAAAGTATTCCTCTGCTGCTCCCACCTACGGACCACCTGCTCTTCCTTGAGTCAGGCTGGGACGTCTTTCCTCTTATCTCATGCAGAACTCTGTGTGCTGCTGGAGTTCAAGCCCTGCTCCTACCCTCCAAAAAACAAGGGTAAGATAAATATGATGGTTTGATGGTCTGAGTAGTATATGATGTGCTCTCTCTCTCTCTTCTCCCTCTCTCCCTCCCTCCCTCCCTCTCTCTCTGTCTCTGTCTCTCTTTCTCACACACATACACACAATAATAAAATAAAATTTATAAATTATAAAAATTAGAGAAGGCAGAAAACAAAAATGGAAGGCTGTTTTGTACAGCATGGAAAAGGTGAATGAAGCAGCCTCCAGGCAGGTGGCTGGACTGACTGGCTGGGGAGTCCCAGGGTCCACCTTTCTCTGCTTCTCCAGCTCTGGGATTGTAAGCAAGAACCACCACACTTAGATTTACCCTCTTTAATGTGAGTTCTGAGGCTTGAACTGAGGTCCTCATTCATGCAAGGCAAGTACTTTACCAACTGAACAATCTTTCCAGCCCTGTTTTTATTCTTTGAAAGAATTTTAGACTTAAGGAAGTTTCCTATGTCCTTACTCTGCAGCCTGCCCAGTGACCTGCATAATGGCAGCCATGCCTTTCTGAGGTTTGGCTTGTCTGAGGAAGGTCCAGCTGGTATTCTCTGGGTGTGATCAGAATGTGTCCTCATAACAGGAGTAACTTTGTACAGCACTTACTAAAGGCCAGGAGGACTCCGGGTCAGGTCCTGGATGCCGCAGCCCACTGAGGTGCCGGAGCCCCTTTTGTCGTCTTTGCCTGCATTTGTGTGGTGTGCATTGTGTCGGTGTATGAACAGACGTGTAGGGACCTGTCCACATGTTTGCCTCCAGAGGCTGTTTTCTCTGACCTCTCTGCACCTTATGCCTTAAGGCAGGATCTCCCTGTTCTGGCCAGTCTATCCAGCATGCTCCCCATCTCCACCTCTGGCACCGGCGTTGGCACTGGGGTTCAGCCCATGCTTATAATGAGCCGTCTCAACAGCCACCATCTCTTGTTTTTGCTGATGAGGGAGCTCTACTTCATGGGGCTGCACATGCCAGAGGCAGTGTTCATGGCCAAATGCTTAACCAGCATTATGTCCCCTGTTGGTATTCAAGGTGCCTGTGGGGTTGAGATGGTACCTCGAGGCCAGTTTCTTCTTGGACAGAGTTTCACTTCCTCATTGTTAGGGTGTAAATGAAACTCTGCTCCTTGTTGGGGTGGCTACCTTTGACAAGCAGGCAGGGACCAGTGAGCGTACAGAGGCAGCTGGCACTCACATGCACAAGAGGGCATGCTGGCAGATGATCTGCAAGAGCTGGGCAGGGCAGACAGAACCAGACCCCTAACTGTCTGAGCACCTCACAGAGGCAGTTGCCCTGCTTTCACCCTTGGTCATAGCCTAGAAGGACCAGATCTTTCCTAAGGCGCCTCGTTCCAAATGGTATCCCTGTGTATCAGATACCACTGTCACTCAGGAAATATCCAGGTGGCTTCTGTGAGAGTGCAGGAGAGGTAGAGGTAGGTAGGGTAGACCAGGAAAAAGGTCATGTTCACCTCAGTTGCTGTATTTGGTGCCAGGCACAACAGAAACCAAGAGTGTTTGAGCCCAGATGACCTTGGTAACTTGATCACCCACATTCCATGCATGTCAGGCAAGGAGTAAACACTGGAATCTTCTGGCTGCAGCAGGACTAACAGTTTGCTTTTACGCAGTGGTGGTTTTAGTTATGTGAACTTCATCATGGACTTGCAGTGAGGAAACAAAGCTTCCAGGAAGGAAAACGATGGGTCTCTGGTTCTCTCCTGAGGATTTTGCACAGCTGGGTAGGGGCCAGTCTCTCGAGGAAGCCCTTGAGTACAGCCTGTGCCTGGGTTCTGACTGGCTACCGACCAGCTTTGAGTTCTTCTCTAGGCCCCTGTTTCTTCAGCTCTTAATGGGCATCCTCACAACCCTTTCCTCATCAGGTTCTTGTAAGGGCGGAGGACACGCTGCAGGAGAGCATGACAGAGTTAACGGCACAGACACCCTGGCCTTCACCCAGGCCATGTTGCTGGTAGCAATGATCCAGCTTTCCATCCATCACGTGTGAGTCTGGGTATGGGTAATGGACTGTAAAGGAAAGTTGATTTCAACACATGGTGCTTATGTCTCTCACACAAGAAGCAGCTGGAAGGTGGGTAGTCTGGCCACCATGGGGTTGAATTATGCCCATTGAAGAAGGTTTACCTTGGTTTATTCCCTTCTAGTCTCTGGGTGCACTGACTTGCTGCCTCATGGTTACAAGGTGGCTCGTACAGTTCCTTCTGGCATCTATAAGAAGAGAGTAAGTGGGTAGAAGTACAGTAGTAGTCATAGCTTTTTGCTGTAAGAGAAGCAAAAGCTTCCTCCAAGCCCGACCCCCAGCCACTGCCCCCGTCTTGTGTCCCAGTCCTGTGTCTGTGCACACAAGTAGCAAACACCTTTCTACACTGGTGTCCCTAATCGGAGGGGAAAGGTGGGTACTGTTTTATTTGCATATTATTTTTCTTAACTTTTTTCCTTTTTACAATTTCATTTATTTGATTGGTTTTGTTGAAATAGAATCCCACTTTGTAGCTCTGGCTGGCCTCAAACTTTCTTCCAGCCCCAGCCTCTAAGATACTGGGATTTCAGGCATTCATCCAAATGCTCAACTTTTTCTTAACTTTAAATTGAAATATAACATGTGCAATGAAATGCACACATCTTTGCTAGATTACTCCAGGGTGTTGTACTATTTAGCCACATAGAAACACTCTGCGATCATCTCAGAAATCTTCCTTTTAGCCTCTTTCACCCTCCTTAAGGTTCCTATTGTTCTCATCTGTAGCCAGAGGTCAGTGTTGCTGGGTTCTAGACTTCTGGGAAGCAGAAGGTGGGCAGGTGCATCTGTATGTGCTCCTGCTGGGTATGAGCTTCCTCTGTGTGATTGTGAGGGGCAGACCTAGATTTGGCTCCTGCTTTTCCTGTACTTGTATCTGCATATAGCTGGCTCTGTGAACAGGTGGCAGGTATCCCAGAGACAGAAGCTCATGGTCTCTGCCGATGGAGTGTCTTTCCTCATGAAAACCTCTTCCTGAGTCTTGCAGAGCTTGCTTGCCTGAGCTCTGCTTGCACTAGCTCTATGTCCACCTTCACAGAAATCTCTGAGGACTTGTGTGCCTGATAGGGATGCTGTCAACATAAAAGATCTACCTAAATAATTGTTCATTTGAAGAAGAGGGAAGAAACGATTGTGAGAGAGGGTTTTATGGAATGACATTTTAGACAAAGGGAATGACACCAGTGAAGGTGTCATTGGGAACTGGAGCTGGAAGCCAGCCTGTGGACAAAGGTTTGCATCACTGTCTCCTCCCCTTCAGTAGCCTTAGTTCTGAGCTCAAGACCATAGGAAACTTGAAGACAGTCCTTCACCACTGGGGCTGGACAGCCTGATGTGAATTCACGTGGCCTCTTGAGAAGCCGTCCTTCCCCTAGAAGGGAGATGGAATTTCCCTGGCAAAGCTACTGTGGCTTTCCTCATTCAAACCGTCAGTCACCTGGTCTTAAGAAGGACTTAAGAACAGAGGCCTGAGCTGATGTGTGTCAGTGGACTCACAAAGACAAAAGGGGCAGGTGATTCTAGAGTGTGTTCATGTAAGTCATCCAGGGATACAGGAGACAAATGGAAACTGGCTCCCATGGCTGCTCATCCTTGCTGCCTTTGCTTCAGAGACCTGCTAGTTCGGAGCCTTGTGTCTGCTAGAACTATGTTCTGGGATATTCCACTAAGACTTACTAAGGGATTCTTTTTGTAAAACACTTAGAATATCTTATTATATCGAAGAAGTAATTATTTATATTCATCACCCTTTTTGAGAGGTTTGCGTAGGACCTAGAGACATAAGTAGAATTACTTCCATTTTGCTAGTTGATAAATTGAAGGTCAGAGAGCTTATGTAACCTCTAGTGGGTAATAGATAATAGGAAGAAAGGTTAAGTTGGGTGTGGCGGTGCATCACCCCACCCCCAGCAGCCTCGGCAGACAGGCAGAGAGAGGCAGCCCTGTCAACAAAATGGATCAGAATCCCAGAGGCCAGCCAGACCCAACACAGTGAGACTTATCTCAACAGTCACAAAAGAAGACAAAGAAGAAAGGTTGATAATCAACCATCTTGCTCAGTACCTGGCACCGTACCTGGCACTCGGCTTCTCCACCTTCACAAATGAAGCCTCGCCTGTCTGTGCTGGCTCTCTTGTTGTTTCTCCCCTTACCTGCCATTAACACATTCTTCTGTGTTTGTCCAGAAGGCCCAGAAAGCCACGTATACCGTCTGTCACTTATTTTGATCTTCACTGTTCTTGAGGCTTCACTGTGTGAAGAGCCTCAAAGAATCTTTTACGTTTTAGGAAACAGAATTAAAAAAAAATTTTTTTTAAAGACTTAAAGCTGAGCACATGGTAGAAAGTACCCTGTCGGATAATGAGACACCAGTTTAATCTACATGACACCACAAGCTCACAGCAAAGCATCACACCCTGAGTACAGACTTCATTTATGAAATAAGTGTGTCATCACAAATGCTGTGCCCCAAACAAGAGCTTCTTGGGACCTTTCCTGTGCTTTTATGCTTCTCAAGTGGGTTCAGGATGCAAGTCTGTCCTAAAGGAAACTTAATTATTAAATGTAGATTCTGAAATGGGAACACTAGGGCTCTCTACAATTAATGAACACACACACACACACACACACTCACAACTTTACCAAGTGAGCTACATTTATCTTGAAGCCCAGCTTCCTCACCAAGAAAGGGTTTACACTGATAAATAATTCATATTGGAGCTTAAGATTCCTGGAGGGACTGGCAGGCTTTCATCTTGGATAAGGTGCCATAAAATATTGCCAATAACCAACCTCAGTTTGCCAGACTGAGTATAAATCCTTCTTGCTGAGTATGTCACTTTGTAATGTAAACTGTTTTCAGTTATACTTGGAACTACTGACCTGAAGGAAGGCACAGCTGCTCAAGTTTGAAAATAAGAGATGAGAGGTAATAGTCCAGTTGGGTATGAATGTACTATACTTAGACAAGTGACCACTATGTCGTTTTAGACCCAACAAAGAGGAGACTGGCCATGTGAGTGCTTCAGGTGCATCTGTTGTCAAGCATGGACTCAATCCAGAGAAAAGCTTCATGCAGGTTCATTACTTAAAGGTAAGTGTGCCTGATGGCTGCTGCCATTTGTTACAGGATGGCACTCCTGAGGCCAGAGAGCTGAACAAGATGAGTAACATGGCTGAGGCAAAGGAAAGGGTCTCTACCTCTGTAATGGCATCTCAGTGAGCCTAGACTTAGTACTCACAAATCAATACTCTAAAAGCCTCTGAACAAGGCCATGTTCAGAAGAACTTAACCTAAGAAAGTCCCATTTCCTGCTGCAGATGAGTAGAGGCCAGAATAGAAGGCACCTCTGGACCTGGTGTGAAAGCTCTGGGCCTCTCCTCTCTTGCAGAGTTCAAGCAGAGGTGCTGATGACATTAACAAAGTTGTTGAGGTCTCTGAAGTTCACCCTGCATTTCCAAGCCCAGCCTCCCTGGTCAGAATATGAAAAGCACCTGAGCCAGAGAAGGCAGCATGTTCTGGATGCACTAGTATGTTATACTAATGTAAGCAACTTTGTGATGAACCCTGATGCCAACTTATTGTTTATCTTTCTTCTTTCTTCTACCAGGGCTACTTCCTTCTTCGATTCCTAGCCAGAACACTTGGAAAGGAAACTTATTTTTCATTTTTAAGGAAATTTGTACACCTGTTTCATGGCCAGTTGATTCTTTCACAGGTAATTCACAGTGGTAAACTCACTGCACACAACTGGAGAGGCTGCAGCATATGGGGATTAGATTATGTCAGCACTGGAAAATAGAGAAGTTAGTTATATATACTGGGGAAAGAGGTTAGTGATGTGGACTCCAAGGATGTATGTTTGGGGAATGTGAGCCCCTGGTAGTATAGGAAATTGCTGTAGCCTCCAGCTGTTCATTACCATATGAGCAGCTGCATATTAAGTGGGCTTATAAAACCAAACAGTCCTGCTGGAGGCATCTGGGCAAGCTTCTCTCCTTCTGGTGCTGCCACCTCAGAGTCACCCTGCCTAGCAACTCAGAGTACTTACTGTGCAAGCATGAAAGCTAGAGTTCAGTTCCCAGCACCCACACACCAGTCTCTGACCCCACATACACCTATAACACAGCACCGAGGGGTCACAGAGATTGGGGAGTCATGGGATCTATTGGCCACAAGTCCAGAAGAGAAAAACGAAACCTGGGTTCAGGAGGAAACCCCATCTCTAGGGAACAAGGATGATAGTGTTACAGGAGGACACCAAACACTATGACCTCCGCACATGCAGGCATGCTCACACACACACACACACACACACACACACACACACACACACACACACACACCAAAACAAACAATGCCCAAAAGAGCAGCAAAAACCCTTTGACTTAAGTGCTTTTGCCATTTTACACTGTTGAATAGCATTCTCTCATTGCTTTATTTGTTTGGGGTGTGTGTGTGTGTGTGTGTGTGTGTGTGTGTGTGTGTGTGTGTGTGTGTGTGTATTTAGATCAGAGGGCAACATGTTCTCTCCTTTTCCCATGTGGGTGTCAGGATTGAACTTGAGTCATAAGGCTTAAGCATCAAGTGCCATTACCTACTACTGCGCCAGCTCAGGGACCTACATGCCTTTTGAAAATTTACATCTTGCTCAAATTTTATGTTAAAGTATATGTAAAATAAAATTTGACATTGTAATGTACTGCTTGGTGGGGTTGAGCCCCACTCACTTTTCTGTCCCAGCAACAAGCGTGTATCTCTGTAACATTCCATCTCTCTACACTGGCTTTTACGTGGGTGCTTAGAGATTTGAACTCAGGTCCTCATGCTTATGGGGCATGTGCTTTGCCAACTGAGACAGCTTCCCAGCCATGATAAGGTTAATTCTTTGATCAAAATTCTCTGCAGGATTGCCTGCCTTTACATTCTCACTGATTTCCCTGTGTGCTTGTCAACTTTTGTCGATTTCTGCATTTTCTTGTTGTTGTTGTTTTATTTTGCTTTGTTTGTTCTTTTGAGACAAGGTTTTATTCTGTAGCCCAGGCTAGTCTTGACTCTCTCTAATCCTCCTGCCTCCTGGCTTATATGTGCTTTTAAGATTTCATTTACCCAAGTTTAGTGAGAAAGGAAACCGAAGTGAACATTCTGAGTTCACAATAGTGTGAGAGAGCTTTTGGTAGATAATTCTGATAAGAAGCATTGTTACAGATATGGTGCTGTGATTCCAAATGTGATTTCCCATCATGCTTGTTCCTGGGGAAGAGGAGGTACACTGATTAATCCCTTGAGTTTCAATCCAGCCTGGTTACAAAGCAAGTTCTAGGCTAGCCAAGGCCAGAATGAGACCTCTCTCAAAAGCCAAAATTAGAAACCATGGTTTGGTTTGTTTGTTTGTTTTTAAAAAGGAAATAGGCAATACTGTGCTTCTGTTATCCCCTTAATCCTCACATTTTAGTTGTTACTGTTACATTGCTGAGGTTTGCTTTGCCAACATAAAGGATTTTAGTATTGCCACCACTTAACCATGCTTCTAGATTCATGAATATTTTATTTTGATCTAGCTCTTTGTTGGCTCAATTTCATTATCAAATTGATGTTCAAGTTGCAGCTTCCCAGGCTGTGTGGTTTCTGAGTTCTTACTGCTTGGGAATGCCTGTCTCCTGTCTGTGTTTAAATCACAAAATAGCTAGGTTTAAATATTCCTGGGCCACGTATTCATTCCTTGGAACTTGATAGATGTTGCTCAACCGCCTTTTAGATCAATCACTGCTGTGAAAGTTTTGAAAGTTGCCTGCTTTTCCCTGTTTATATCATGTAGATGGCAGAAGAGATTTTTATATTTGAGTTCAGTGATTTAACTAAAACTAAGTAAGTATACATGATTATTTCAAAGAATTGTTTCACATTGTGGGAGAGAGAGGGAGTGTGTGTATGTGTGTTTGGGTGTGCCCTGGTACAATGTGGAGTACAGTAGACTATTGTGGGAGTCTGTTCTCTCCTGCTACCGTGTAGGGTTTGGGTATCAGACTCAGGTCCTAAGGTTTGGCAGCAAGCTTCTTCACCTGCGGAACCGTCTCACCGGCCCTGGTGTGCATGATTCTGCATTGTTCCTTCTCCCTGGAAAACACTGTACTTTTTAAGTCTTAGATTCTAAGTGCAATTGTCTTAAGTATGCTTTGTCTTGTTTTTGTTTTGTTGTTTGGTTTTTCAAGACAGGCTTTCTCTATGTAGCTCTGGCTGTCCTGGAACTCACTCTGTAAACTAGGCTGGCTCGAAATGACAGAGATCCGCCTGCCTCTGCCTCCAGAGTGCTGGGATTAAAGGCGTGCTGCACCACTGCCTGACTAAGTATGCTTTGTTTTGAGACAAGGATCTTGCTGTGTAGCCCAGGCTAGTTTTGAATTTGTGATCCTCCCACCTCCGCCTCCTGGAAATACAGGCCTGTATCACCATGCTTGATTTCAACTACATCTTTGCTCATATGCTTTTCCCCTTGTAAGGTTCTGAGTTCCCTGTTACGTCTTCTTTGCTGGTGTACATATGTTATTAGATAATTACTTTCCTCTTTCTTGTCTTCGTCCCATTATTCTCTCAGGCAGCTCTTTATTGTTAAATAGCCTTTTTTTCTTTTTCTTCTGAGACAGTCTCAGTTAGCCCAGGCTAGCTTCAAACTCCTAACGGGACGGAGACAATCTTCTGATCTGCAAGCCTAGCACTGAATGTCATTTTCTTCCGTGTTCTTTGCTTTGCTCTTTACAGATTAATATTCCTGTAAATATTGCTGTTATGGTGCTTAGTTTTCTTTCCTGGAATTAGAATCTTCTCTTTTCATTTCATTGTCTTGTCATCTTTAGCCTTTAATTTTTGGTTATTGTTGCTAGTTTTGTTGGTTTTGCTAATGTAAAACATTGTAGGGGAATTGTTCTCTGCTCCTTGGGTTATATATTTTTTTTTTTCAGCATGAGTTCTTTCTCTCTTAGCTTCTCTCTGCTCCTCTCTTCACATGGTTTGTGTTCATTCTTACTGATGCTTCACTCTCAGCATGGATAGTACTGCTCTGACCGTTTATTTAGTCTCATGTGTACTGGAACTTTATCTTTGATTCCTTTCCCAGCTCACCTAAGGCTTGTTTTTCCAGCCCCTCTAAGCTATCATCTAACAGGTGGATATTATGGGTGGGATGTGGCCTAGCGCTGCAGCAGTTCCATTGAGCACTTGTTGGAAGGATTTGACCCGCCCTCCTGAATCCTTGCTAACTGCCCCTCCCAGGTTCTCCTGACCCTTGGACTTGCAGTGTCTCAGTTGCCCGTCCAGATCAGGGCAGCGTCTAAGCACCTAGCTGTCCTCAGTGGCTATTCCCACCCTTGTGCATCTCTCCAGCAAGTGCTCCAGGCTCTCCAGAGCTAGGAAAGAAGAATGGTACATCCCCATCTCTTTGCAAATGTGTAGGTGTTTAAGAATTTGTGAGGTTTGGGCAATTCAGCTCCCCAACTTCTAAGCCTGAGAGTGGGGGCGGTGTGGCATGTTCCCTAGAATCTGGCGGAATCGCCTTTCCTTTCCCTAGCTCCTCTCTTTGGAGTTTGTGCCATCCTTATTTGGAAGCTGTTGGGCATGCTTTTGCTTTTTTTTTTTTTTTTTTTTTTTTTTTTTAAATAATTGATATGAATTGTGTGGATTGTGTTTTCGTTTACCCTGATACTTTGTTACAGTTTGCCCAGCTTCGTCATCCCTTTCCTTGTGAACTCTACTCCCTGTGCAGTATTTCGGTATTGTCAGCCTTCCTATACCGTTGTCTTTTCTTCCTTCCAGGCCATGACCACAGTGATTAATCCTAAACTCCTCATAGAAACCACTAGTCCTGTGTCATTCTTAAGCTAACGGCGGTTGATCTGGCAGAATCTACATGCACCTACATTTTAGTGAATATTTTCACTAGATCCAAAAATTAATTGCCAGATTAACCACTGGCCAGAATTGGGAGGTTTTTTTTGTTTTTGTTTTTGTTTTTGTTTTTTTTAAGGTGTAATGGCTAATTTAGTGTTGTTAGGTGTTAAAAAAAGTGGTCTGGGACTGATCTGATTAGCATGCAGTTTATTAGGACAGTAGGAGCTGGCCATGCAGCCCGGAGGACTGTCCCTTGCTTGGTGGGGGCTTCTTGCCCTTCCAGGTTCCAGGTAAAGCCCCTCTCCAGCAACACCTTTGTTTTCCCTTTGGTTCTCATCTGTGTCAGGCATACTACAAAACGGCACATTGGGACCCCTGTTGTTGTCAGGAGCCCTCCTTGTCCAGCTTTAATGTCAGCTTCCTTCTCAGAACTCTGAGCACAGAGAGGAGAAAGGAGGAAATGGTGAGGGAAGACGGCTTCCTGAGGACACACTCATTCTGTTTCAGCAGGCAGTAGTTAGAAAGGACCGCTCTCACAGGGCAATGGCAGCCTACAAGAGGAAGCAGGAAAGCTAGTGCTGTGTGGTTAGATTTGAGTCTCTAATAGGAGTAAGAAGAACCAACTGAATTCATTCTCCTCATAGATGCTTAAGAGACTTCAGACGAGAAACAAGCATCTCAAATTGGATGGAGCACAAGACAGAGTGTAAAGAGTACATCACAAATCTCGGGGGACATCTAGGAGATGCCCAGTGTGTTTGGTCTGTGCAATATCGGGCATTAGTTGGAAGCCTCCAGCTAGTTGCCGAGCTGCCTGCCAGTCTAAGCTTGGAGGTAGGAATCGGTAGATGCTCCAGAATAGTAACCGACTAGGAGTCAGGACACCATCTTTTTTAAAATAAAAAGGAGGAGGGGGAGGTTTTCATAGGGACCTTCTTCACTGCCCCATATCTACCCAGAGTTCCAGATCTCTGTGCTTATACTCCTATCAGAAGGGGAGGGGCTGTGAAACTAGTTGTAACTTGAAAATGTGAAAGGGTAGAATTAAGGTTAACTCCGAATTTCCTGCTTCTCAAGCAATTAAATTCTTCCCCCTTGTTATTAAGTTAATGCCATCTCCCCCGCACACACATAATTGAGCATAAATTACTAGGAAAATAGGAGATAAGTTTGTAGGTACTATATAGACATAATGGGGTAAAATTAGTAAGAAGTTATAATTAGAGTTATAATTACATAGTTATAGTTCTTGGATTTTTAAGAATCAAAAAATCAAAATCTTGTCAATACATCAGTGATCCACTAATACAGTGATTTACAAAGAGATCTATTAATTGGATCATGATAAATAAATTTTTAATGCAACATTTTACAAAACATTTTTTAAATAATAGGTGAATACTTTACTACTAACCTATTTCCTTAGTCCCAGTAATTTTTAAAATAATAGAGATGATGACTTCAGGACCCTCAGGCAAGGCTCAGGCAGGTGTCAAGTACTTGCCGTGCAAGCATGAGGACCCAGGCTTGTCCCCAGAACCCGTGCATAAAAGCCAGCCACCTCTTGTAATCGCAGGAGGAGGAGACTGAGGAATGATATCCAAGGCTGACTTCCGGTCTACACATTCACAAATGCATAGCCCTCACCCCACACAAAAGATCCTCAAGGGAAAAATAATTCCTCACATTCTAAATACTAGTATTATTTTTCTTGAGCAGGCTTTTCTGTCTGTCCACTGTAGGTACATTCGTGAGGCAGTAAACAATCCGGGGCTGCCGCCTCCCAACACCATTTCACTGCATCCATTGGTCTCCAAGTGGTGGCAATGTTTGGGGAGGTCGTGGAACCCTTACAAGTCAGGACCTAGCTGTCCGAAGTAGGCTCCTGAGAGGAGTGGGCCTTGCACACCATAGCTGTTCTGGCTCCAGCCCCTGCTTCCTGCCGCCTCCTCTGTACCATGTGAACAAGCCACCACAGTGGCAGCCCCTCCAGCCACCATGCCGTAATAGGCCTCAAAAATTATGAGCCACAGCAAGCCTCTACTCTATTAAGTTGTCTGTGTGAAGGATTTTAGTCACAGTGGTGTGAGAGAAATCTTTCATTAGTTCTTTTATTGAGGAACCTTTACCTCTGGAAAGACGGCCCCCCATAAGCCCACAGGCTGGCTTTGCTCATTCAGTGATGGCTGGATCAGTGCGATGATGGGGAAGGAGAACCTTGCCATGCACACCGCTCTGCAGTCACTTAACTCTGCCGTCAAATCTGCTGTGTTGCCAAGGTCTGGACTGCAGCTCCCATCCCCTGCTCGGGTAGTGTGTGCTGACTTGGGCTTTCACTTGAAAGACCACCTTTTAACTTTCTTAATGTATTTATTTTTGTGAATTTCATATATGAGCACTGTACTTTTTTTAAAGCAGGGATTCACATGGCTAACCTCAAGCTCCAATTGATTCTCTTGCCTCTGCCTCCTGAGTACTAGGATTACAGGCATGGGCTATCACGCATGCCTTAAAAGTTTATTTTCTCTTTGTTAAATCTTCAAGGATAGCCAGGTGTTGTGGCTTACATCTATATGTGGTCCCAACCATCAGGAGGCTGAGCTGGAGGATCAGCATGGGCTACAAATGGAGAAACTGTCTCAAAAACAAAAGTGACTGTACAAACTTAGAAAAACAAGAAACAAAATTGTATTCGTTACTGTATTAAAGGGAAATCGTGTAATGTTGACATAGCAAAAGATCCCATGCATAAAAAAAGTAAAAGTGAAAACAAGAAAAAACCCTCCAGATAAAGATCCTATTTGTTGTTTAATGTCATTAATAGCAAAAATGTTACGCTTCGTGCTTGCTTTTTTCTTCTTTTGTGTCCTCCAACCCATCTGACATTCAGATGATGAGAAGCTTATGCTGGAGTTTACATTCAGCAAATAAAAAGACAGAGCAGAAAAGCCCAGTTAAGTCTTAACTTTAAGTAAACAATCATTCTTAGTTTTTCATTTATCCTCCCAGTTTAACTACGTGGCCTGTATCTGACAACACTAGTGAAGACCCAGTGAGGATTCCAGAGATGGATGGGAAAGGTGGCCACAATAAAAATATAAATTAAATACAAACAGGCGTTCATATTTGAACTTTTAGGTCCGTGATATTGTGGTTATTCCTGACAGAGTCCTTTTATTTTAGAGAGGTTTACCAAGCATTTATGGATAACATTATATAATATTCAGGATTTCTTAATAGTTCAAAAGTGAGGGAAGACGATAGGACAAGGCAGGTTAGCTCGGGTAATTTGAACAGGGTGGTTAATTATTCTACTTTGCTTTTATTTGAAATTTTTCACAATGAAAGGAAGTGGCTTGGGAAAAAGGTGTAAGTCATGACATGGTACTGTCACACATCCTTAGATGTCCTGTGACTGCACAGACACAGGAGAGAAGAAGGGACTGAGTTTCAGACTGGGACCATCTTTGTAGCTCAGCTGGTTCTTGCCCTATTGAGTTTGGCCTCTTTCCAGAGCACTACATGTGTATTGCAGGTGAGCTGTGGACCTCTAGGTGTTGAGGGAGACTTCATGGCGAGTGCATGGGAAAGTAAGGGGCAGTTCTTTTATGTATGATCGGACCCGAGGTGCATTGAACAGTTAATGCTTGGTTGCTGGCACGGTTGGGCAGCTAGTTACTGGTGGACAGGTTTCATGGTTTGCTTTCTTCTTATTTCAGGATTTCCTTCAAATGCTGTTGGAGAACATTCCAGAAGACAAAAGGTGAGGACCAGTATAGGAATTGAGAGCCCCATTTCACTTTTAATGTTGAAAAGATCCTGCCATTGTTTGACCTGTTGCTGCAACTTAAGACAGTTAAGATTTCCTCTCTGTGTACAGGAACCCAGTGCAGCTCATGGAGTCATAGCTTGACCAGAACACAGGCTGGAGTCAGGGCAGCATGCACAGCCCAGGGCCCTTAAATGTGGAAAAGGAAGCTAGCCAAGAGCACTCTGGCTAAGATTGGAGGAAAGTGCTCCATAGTGGAGTGCTTGCTGTAATGAGAAGGTCAGGGACTGCTACCCTAGACCACCTACTTCTTAAAACAATAAGTAGGTAAATAAAATAACAGAGAAGAACAAGTTGAAGTGGCTCTAGTCAATGTGGTTTTATATAAGGGCATACTGTTTAACTGAGGCACAGAGGTGCAGTAAGAGCCTGGGGTGGCATGCCAGCTTTGATGCCTCTTGTCCTAGTCTCATAAAATACCTGACAAAAAGTGACTTGGGAGAATGGATTAATTTCAGTTACAATTCCAAGTTACAGTCTGTCATTGCGGCAAAGCCAAGACAGCGGGAGCTTCAAGCAGCTGGTCACATTACATTCATAGTCAAGGGCAGAAAGAATGCTAAACGTTATGCTTAGTATCCAGGTAGCCTTTTTTACACTATCTAGGGCCCCAAACCAGGTAATGCTGCCACCTACTTTCAAGCTAGCTTATCTCACATCAATCAAGGCATTCGAGACAGCCTCCTATAGACATGCCCACAGGCCAACCTGATGGAGACACTCACTCATTGAGACTGTCTTCCTCAGTGGTTCTAGACTATGTAGAGCTGGCAGTTAAAACTAACCACCATACCTTCTAATTTCAAAATTTGGAGGAAGTCATTTAAACCCTTGTGGACAGTATTTTAGCAGGGGTTAAAAAGCTGATATCCATGTTTAAACTAGGTGCTTAGTTGACAGTTGGTGTGCCCATTAAAACATATCCATGTCCTGTGCACAGCAATGCACACAGTATCTATGTGCATCATCATCAGCTCTGACTTTAATGTTCTCGTAATCACCATCAGGGAGATTATTAGAAAACAACATTGATTATTATGCCACTCAATCCTTGGAACAACACTCTCACTTGTCTCATGTATGGCAGGCTAACCTCAAACTCACTATGTAACTGAGGGTGGCTTTGAACTTCTGAACCTCCTGCTTCTACCTCCTGAGCACTCAGAATACAGGTGTGCATCACCACGACTAATTTCTGTGATGCCATGGATCAAACTCTCATGCATGCTAGGCAAGCACTCACCCAACTGAGCAGCATCCTGGGTGAACAATACTCTTTTGTATGTGATGTTTTTACCCCTGTTTGACCAAGAAAACAACAGAAGAAAACTGATATGAGTCACCAGTCTATACCTTGGGGCCCCATGTGGCAGTCTGACTCCAGAGTTGGGGAAGCTGAGGTTCCAGAAGTTAAGTAGCTTTTTTCTTAGTGTGTGAGCCCACAGGGACTGGCTCCATCCTGAGACTTTCTCATCTCCGTGCTCAGTGCAAACTTCCTGACACTTATGGTTGGATGTGGTCATTTGCAGGGACCTGGTCTCACATGACTATTTAAGAAAGCCAAAGCCTCTGTTACAGATCCAGATTCCTCTACCATGGGTCTTCTAATGCCTTGTCCTAACTCCTAAACATAAACACCTGAAAGCATAATTTTTATTAGCAAAACTGACATCCAGACATTAAAGAGGGACTTCTTGATGTTTCTTTGGTGAAGGGCTGACATTACTTTTTTTTCTCTGGCATGAAGGCTTAGCTGTGTTTTTAAAGCATGTAAACATTTCCAAGTGTGGACATGAATTCTTTGACACAGATATTATCTTAGATTCATGCAAAGCCAGTCACTTGCATGTTGCTGAGTCTGTCTGATAAGCAATCTAACTTAGATGTCTCAAGGCTGAGGCATTAATGCCACCGGGCTAAGTGCAGAAGATGACATGCTGTGAAGACATGGAAGCTTTTCTGCATACTGGATTTTTCCTCTGTTTAAACATCCCTGTCTCCCACCTTCCGTCCTTCCCTCAGCAGGTAGAAGCCTTGCTGTTGGTCCTGGTTCTGTAGTGGCCTTTCTTTTCAGTACAGGGGCTCATACTTGTTAACCAAGCACTCTGCCACTGAACTAAATCCTGATACTGATTTATTTCTGTGTGCAGGTACATGTAGCAAGGTGCATATGTGTAATCGGAGGAGAGTTTCTGTCCCACCGGCAACCCCCAAATACCCAGCAGCCACTTCCCAAATGATCACATAAAGGCTTATATTAATTATAAATGTTTGGCTGATGGCTCAGGCTTATTATTAACTAGCTCTTACATTTAAATTAACTCAGTCCTGGGCTGGAGAGATGGCTCAGAGATTAAGAGCACTGACTGCTCTTCCAGAGGTCCTGAGTTCAATTCCCAGCAACCACATGGTGGCTCACAACCATCTGTAACGAGATCTGGCGCCCTCTTCTGACCTGCAGTCATACATGCTGTAAACCTAATAAATAAATAAAATCTTTTAAAAAAAAATTAACTCAGTCCTATTCATCTATTTATTGCTACGTGGTCCATGGCTTACCAGTCCTCCAGCATCCTGCTTCTTGGGCAGCTCCTTACATCTGAGTCCTAGTTTGATTCTTCCGCCTAACCTTATCCTGTCTTGCCATAGGCCGTAATAACAACTTTTATTATTATCAACCGGTGAGATAAAATCATATTCATAGTGTGCAGAAGGACCATCCCATAGCACAGATGTGGTCTGAGAACAACTTTGTGAGTGGATTATCTTCCTACCACCTTTAATGTGAGTTCCAGGGATTGAACTCAGATCATCAGGCTGGCACAGTCAGAACCTCTACCCATGAAGCCATCTTACTGAACAAACACTATCTTTTTTTAAATAGAGCAGAAACATGCAAATATGAAGCTAATCTGTACATCATGCGAAGTCCATGTGCTTGATAGATTCCTTGACTCCTGCCCTTCTGCGCTCATTCACAAAGATGGCCTGCAGCTTCAGTGACTTGGCAGGACAAACAGCTTGTCAGGAGGCTGCGCTAAGGAACAGCCTTGTGTGGAAGATCCTTAAATGTTTCAGCTTAGCATCCTGATTTTGTTATTTGTTTGTTTGTTTAAGTAGACACATTGTAATGGTATCTTAAGTAAAGTGAGTTATCATTGCTGTGATAAAACACCATGACTAAACCACTGGGGAGGAAAGGGTTTATTTGGCTCACACTTCCACATCACTGTTCATCATTGAAGGAAGTCAGGACGGGAACTCAAACAGGGCAGGAACCTGGAGTCAGGAGCTTATGCAGAAGCCATGGAGGGGTGCTGATTACTGGCTTGCTCAGCCTGCTTTCTAATAGAACCGAGGACCAGCAGCCCAGGGATGGCATCACCCACCATGGGCTGCGCCCTGCCACATCAATCACTAACTAAGAAAATGCCTTCCAGGTTTGCCTGCAGTCAGATCTTAAAGAACCGTTTTCTCAATTGAAGTTTCCTCCTCTCAGATGACTCTAGCTTATGTCAAGTTGACATAAAACTGCCCAGCACAGGTGGCGATTCTTCTGCAAACATCATCCCAGATGTGGTTATTCGTTATTCAGGAATAAACCTGGAAGGTTTACGTATTTCCCCTCATAACTGGATGTTAAGCTCACAGCCTCACAATGCTAGGCATGTGGCTGACTGCTGTACTACAGTGCCAATAATGTTCTTTTCTTTTATACCTGCCCTCAGGACAATAGCTCAGGTTCTCTGATGGAGTATAGAGGCCCTTCTTTAGGACATAGAGCAGAAGAAGTGGGGAGGGAGGGGGAGGGAGAAATTAATTTATAGATGTGGTGTATGACCTCTTCCGTTGGTTATCAAAGTGCATTCCTTTGGGGTAAAGTTCTTAGGGAAGAGACACAGCAATTTCCAGTGAGACAGCACAGTACTCTTTTAGTTTGGGACATCTGTCTTACTTTTAATCTCCGTGATGCAGTATGGAGTTCATTTGGATGCCCTGAGCCCTCTGGCTCTGAGGGCCTGGATTTTATTGTTGTGAATATTTACTGAGGCAACACATTGGACCCACAAAGAGACGTTTGTTGTAGTTGTGGAGATTAGGCCAGCATCGATGCCCTATGTGGCTGCCAACCACTCACTGCGTCTCTTTGATGGGCACCTTTCCCAGTGGGATCATGCTTTACTAGCAGGCTTAAATCTCATTAAGAATTCTCCTTAAATGTTAAAGTAATCTCTTGCCTACAGCAAGTCTACCTCACCAAGTATATTTTCAAACTTAAACATCTTCTTGCTGGCTAACTAATCTCAAAATCTAGTTTGCCTACTCAAACAGATGGCTTGCTCTATTACCTATGCAGCATATTGTACTAATTTTATGTGGGCCTCCAAAGACTGCACATCTACCCCCTGGAGCCTCTAATCTTTGGCCCCAGTTGCAAACTGATCCTTTGGCACATCTGTTAGGCACTTGAGCCATGCTGATCAGGCAAGGCTTTGCCAGTCACAGTGGCTAGTGCTTCAGTGTCATGCTGCCTCTCACTGTTGCCTTGCCTCGATATATTAACACTCTCTGTGGAGCATCTCCTATAGCAGGCTTTAGGCTGGACTATGTGAGACAGGGAAGAATAAATCCAATACCAGCCTTCAAAGAGATCCTAGCCAACGACCAAAAATATGGGTCATTATAATCACCAGCACGGGGCATTAGAATCCATGTATGTAGGGCTCTGTGAGGTTCTGGGTCCTGGGGGCGCAGACAGCAGACTCATCAGCCTTCAACTTGAAATGAGACCTGAAAGCAGAGCCTGCTGCAGCCTTGGGAAATGTCTCTGGCAAGGCATTGTGGGGGAAGGGAAGAGGGCTGGAAGGGCTAGAAGCCGGGAGATCCATTAGAAACCACTAGAGCATTTGAGTCAAGAAATCTTGAGAGCTGGGGTTATTTCAGTGATGGGTCCAATGGCAGTGGGCTTTGAAGCAATGAACAGAGCCATGGGTTGTCTGAGGAGTGCCACAGTTACAAATGGCTGATTAGTTGTGAAGTTGGATAGAGGAACCTGGTATGAGCCTGGCTTTTCTTGGTCACTAAGCCACATTCTGAAGTGCATTGGGCAGCTGCTTGTCCCTAGAATCAGTATGGAGGGGAAGGAGATAAGGGCAAAATAAAGCACTCAGGAGGCCATCCAGACAGGTGCACCTCCTTCCCCTGCCACAAAGCTATGCCCTGCTAGGGAATAGTTGGTCCAGCAGCCTTGGCTCCCGGGTTCTGGTGTCAGCCACAGTTACTGATTAATTCTTGCCCGTCAATTATGGTGTTTGTGTGTGCACGTTCATGTGTTTGTTTAGACCCCTTGTTCTTCCTCCCCCGTGGAGCAGGGAGCACTTACTTGCCATGCCTCATCAGCAGTCTTCATTAACTATCTGAGCACAGATGCCTTGTTTTGATCAAGAAAATGAGTAATACCATGGAAAGCTCTGAGACACATAGTTTGCTTCCACGTGTAGAGAAGGGGTTGAAAAGCATGACTTATCAATGTTTAAAAACCTGTGTAGAATGTAAGTTGTATTCTAGGACAAGGACATTTCCGTTCCAAACTCTGTTCCTTTCCTCTGTCTAGTACCTGTACTTTCAAAGTTGGTGAGGTCTGCCATTTGCTTCATGTGAGAGCTGATGTGACTGTGTGCTGGGCTGTGGAAGGAACAGCAGAATGTGAGCCAAGAATGATAGCAGCATCACATTCAATCACCAGCAAGCGGATAGGCCCATGCACAGGTGCAGTCGCTGCTTCTCCTCACCACAGCAAGCACATCCAGGTGTGTGCAGCCAATCCTCCCACAAGCCTGTGCTTGTATCTGTTCACTTCCATGTCTTGGGAAGATCACTCGTTCACTTTCTAGGCTCTAAACACAGCTTACTTTTCTAAGCAGTATCATGTCAGGGATGCCAGCGTGTTCTGTTCCCTTCTGTATTAACTAAGTGTGGCCATATTTATAGCCCAGAGGGTCTGGAGATAACCCACTTAAACTCCAGGCTGCCCTGTGAAGTGTGGTTCACACAAGCAAGCAGCCTGTGGTCAGCACTTCCTGCTGCTCCTAGTACCAGGTCTAAGCCATAGGGTGGTAAGGATGAATGCCCTAGTACAGATATGAAGGGCATTCAGCCTTGGTCTATGTTCTGTTAGCTATCTGGATAGAATCAGTTTTCATAGTGGTAAGACATGCAGAAGGGTCATTTCCTGTATGTCCTGCATCCTGGCTACATGGAAATACCTCTGCTTGTCTGCTGTGATTGTTTAAGCCACGAGACCTCAAAAGGACAACATACACCACTGGCTTAGACACTGCGGTCTGACTGTGACAGGCAGCCATTCCCTTAATCACCGATGCACCATGTCCATAGTAATAATGATCAGAACAACAAAAGCAGCATAGATGCTCTCTTTGCTCTGAAAACATGTGGTCCTTTCTTCCCAGAAAATTAGGCCTTTTTTATATGGTGGCTCCCGTTTCCTTGGAGATGAGGCCACCTATAGCACCTCAAGCATGGCTTTGCTTGGTTGCTTTTCGGCGGGGGGGGGGGGGGGGGGGGAAGGGTGTTAATCCATGCATCTTCTTATGGTCTAACATCTTATTCCACAGTTCCCCAGTCAGGCTTAGTGCAGTGTGATGTCTGCACAAACACCAGGGTCTTAGAAATCCCCCTGACACTCTGACTTTGACCAGAGTCTACCTAGGCTGTAGATTCAACACCTGCTCAAAAAGTTGCCACCCACTTCACACAGCAATTGTAGGGACCAAAATGATCATGGTTATAAGATGCTTTGGATCTTTCCAGAGAAATGTGATCTGAAACTCCAGCTCCCTTCCGGTTAAGGGAGAACAGTTTTTGCTCCTGAATGTAACCTAGAGAGCTCTCGTGTCCTCACATCTCTGCCCTGAAAGGGCCTCTCAGTCTCTTCAGAAATGTTATTGGAGAGATGACAAGCAGGGCAGCCACAGCAGGAAGCAGGCCACCTTCAGTATCAGTGTTTGAGGGAAGGGAAAGCGGTGTTGGGCACAGGTGCACAGGCTCTGCTTCTGTGGACGCACCTAGACTGCTGCGGCAAGCGATTCATCGTGAGGCCCAAGTTTAGCATGGGAAGGAAAGTGGGGCTTCGTAAGTTTGAATCCCAGCTCCTCAAGTACCATCTGTGTGGCCTCAGTTAAGTTTCCTAACCTCTCAGAATTTTGTTCATCTCTGCATGTCATAATAATGCTGGTGTTTTGCTGTTCTCTAGATGTAGGTGAGATCTTGTCTGCACTACCCTTACATAGTAGGTGTGTTAAGTGGTAGCTGCTTCTTCTGTGCCTTCACTTGGCAGTGCTTGGAGATGTTTTCTGTTTTAGTGCCACCGTAGAGTTTGTGTGCAGATACTGAATATGGCAACAGTATCTGCTTTACTGTTTGCCAGTGAACAAACCCTCAGAGTTGGCTGTAGATGGGCACAGTGTAGTCTCACGCTTTCTGTAAAACATTGTCTTGTAGAGATTGAGTCCAGAGTCCACCCTCCATCTTTCAGCCCCCTATATCCTTCCCTAGCACTCCATGCCCTTGGCATTGGAGTGGTAGCACATCCGCTCAGGGGACTGAAGTAGGAGGATTTTGAGTTTGAGGCCATCCTGTGCTACGTTATGAGACCTTGCCTCCAAAGTGAGTGTGTGTGTGCATGCTTACACACACGCCTGCAGATTAGCAGCCTGCCATGTGGTCTCCCTGCCTCAAGCCTTGTTTTGTAGCCATGGTGGTTTTTTCTTGCTCCATCCTGGGTGCTACTGGCTAGGCCAAGTCTTATCTTTACCTTGTCTCTGTGGGACAGGCACTTGTGTCTTCTTACTCTGTCTTCCTCCACTTCCAGTGGCCCTGTCTCAGCATGCAGGACGATGCAGCTGCTCCAACTATATGCTCAAGTGCTGCCTCCTTTTCAGACCCCCTCTGATGTCCTAAACCCACTTATCCTCCCTGAGCCAGGAGATGGTCTTCCACACCACACACCTGCAAGCTGCTGGCGTTCTATGAGGCATCTGTCATCTATTCCTCAGAGACAGTTCAATCCCTGAGATGTTTTCACCTGAGCTGGTGGACATGATAGTGCCACCAGAGACTTACCTCGTACAGATGTTTGCCTAATCTTCAGCCTTCTCACCTGAGGACTTAGCTGCACGCCCACTTTCTCAGTCTTCAGTGCCCAGCCTCTCCTCTATGCCCCTGAGAGAAGGGTCTCACAGTAGAAATTCCATAGAGGAAATGATGTTTGTGCCCTGGCATTTACTGCTCTGTAGTGATGCCCAACAGCTGTTCACCATCTTTTGTAAAATCACTCAAAAATGGCAATTAAGTTACCCCTCAGACGTTGCCTTTTCAGGACGTGTAATCCCCGTTCCTGTGAGCTCTCCGATCATCCACTGTGTCAGGCCCTTTGATCATCCATGCTGCTCCTAAGCATTCTGAGTGCTGCTTCTCTTCCTATCCTATGGACCTGTTTTCCTGGATGCCAGGTATAGCATGTCTTAGAAGTGCCTCTGGCTTTGGCTTTCCTAAGGGTCACTGAGATGTCAGAAGTGTAGCCCACAGAAGTCTGACTAGAAAGGAAGCCAGTGAAGGACACTTCTTACCTGCATCCAAAGAAATAATGTTTTTTATTTATTATTTTTTATTATCATTATTATTAATTTTCCCTTGAAATGTGTGAGGCTGGCAGATAAGACTGATTTCTGTTTACACATGAAGTAAAATGACTCAGTGGAAGGCCTATTCTTGTCTGAAACAAAGACAGTCTGTCCCCACCTTACCTACCATTGATCTTGCCTCTAGGACACAGTTCCTTTGGTACAGGGGTCCATTTCCTGTTCTCATCCTGAGCAGCCCTAGGCTTTGAGGACTGGGGCCAATTCTGTGTACAGAATTCATGCTTGCCAGGCATGAGAAAGGAGCAGGGACCTGTCTTCTGGGACCTTCTGTGGTGCTTTTCCCCCGAGTGGTCAGCCAAGTCCACTGACAGTATTTCCAGGCTTTCTTCCAAACTCAAGGGAGGACAGTGGTCCTCCTGAAAATGCTCTGGAGAGCAGTGTCTTCCCTTCACCACACACAAATCTCTGAGCCCAAAATTTACAGAGCACCTGGCTGTTTGCCCTGGGTTGACACTACTAAATGGTAACAACTGATGAAAAGGCCTAGTGATGGTGGCACCCAGCTTTCTTGTGAGGTGTATTCAGAAATTCCACTGATTCTGAAAACCAGGAAGACCTGAAGAGGTAGTCCCTCTGACTTCTTAGGTTCTCTCCCCATCTTCTGCCTACTAGTCCTATAGAGAAACACTGGCTGTAGAAATTCAGACCCTCTCCCTGCATAACCTATTTCTTCCCTAGTAGGTGCTGTTTCCCCAGCCCACTGAAAGCTGATTCCCAACCAAAAGCCCATGTGGACCACACTTGACCTTCTATTATATTGTATATTTCTACAACTTCTGTTGTCAAAAGAGAAATTGTAGAGGGGAGTTGCTTTGATGCTTAAATTTATTTATGTGCCTGTGTATGTTCATATGCCTATGCGTGGTTGCCAGAAGACAACTTTGGAGAGTCAGTTCTCAACTTCCACCTTGCTAAAGCAGGGTGTCTCTTGTTTTCTGCTAGCTGGCCCACAGATTTCAGAGCAGCTGTCCTGTCTCCACTTCCCTTCCCATGAGAGGAGTTCTGGGATTCCAGATGGCGTGCTGCCACAACGAGCTTTATATGTGGGTTCTAGGATGGAACTTTCGTTATCAGGCTTGAATAGCAGAGGCTTTACCTGCAGAACTATTTCCTTGCCCCAAGAAATGTGTATTCATTCATTCATTCATTCATTCATTCATTCATATAAAAGTATCTCCACAGAAACCTGCTTTCCTACCAGGAACATGGTGAGTGCTGGGATTGGTAGCTAGAGAGCTTCCATCCTTCAAGGAGACAGTAAAAGTGATGTAACCAAATCATTGAGTCCCAAGTGCACTAGACACTGTTCAAGTTGAGGACAGGGAGTGATAGGGGTTACCCAAGGAGGCAGGCTGCCTTCTTCCTGGGCAGGAATTGTCTGGAAGGGGATGAAGGGAGGTGAGTTTGCTGAAGGAAGATCAGCAGCTATTGATATCCCAGATATTTAGTGATTTTATAAGCTCACGAAGTCAGCAGAGCAAGAAAGCAAAACAATCTCAGCCAATGTAACAAGCATTCATAATATTGCACAGAGAGATTTGATGTGGTCCTACCCGGAAAACAGACAGGTGGGCTGAGCACTGCGTGCCCTGTTCTTGTAGCCTGTGTTACTGTCTAGTTCACAGACGTGCTGCCATGCTTGCCTCGCCTCCTCTAGCAGGCAGGCAGTCTAGAAACATTCCTGGTCCTCCTAAAGGTCACCTCAAAGCATTAAAGGCACCTGTTGCTATTTGCCTGTGACTCTACAGTTTCCATATACAGATGTTCCTGTTTCCTGGAGAGATCACCCTGATGTGGTGGGTTCCTCCTCTGCCCGAGTACTTAGCCATGTCCTGGCCATGTGTGCTCTGAAGTATTTAACCATTCGGTTCTTGTTTTGTTTCTGAAGGCTCGGCCTGTCTGTTGAGAACATCGTCCGTGATTGGCTTGAGTGTTCCGGAATACCCAAGGTACCTGAAATAACTGTTTCGGGAACAGAGTAAAGCTTGCCGTTAGCCTCTCAGCCCAGACTGTGATGTTTTAAATATGTCTATGAAAGTGCTGACTCCCAGTAGCCACTGGCTTGAGTACTGTGGGGTGTAGGTGGATGTGACAGTGGCCACTGCATTGTGTGTTAAGTGAGGTCATCCAAAGCATGCTAGGTATTTTGGGTGGAGTCTCCAAGCAACAGTTTAATACCTGCAGTGGGTTAAGCAGGAGGCTTCCAGTTGGGTCTTGGGTATAGCCAAACAGGCAATCTGGTTTGCTACAGCTTTTACCTGACCATGATACTTGTTTTCCTTCCAATCCCTGCCTTTCAACTTCCTCCCTAGTATACCTAAGGGCCTGCATCAGGCCACTTCTCTACACATTTAGTCATCGCTTTGTCTTGGGGACCTGGACTCAGTTCCCCCACCCCTTTAAGGTCATAGATAGCTGTGAGAGAGAAGTCTTTACCAGCCCTAGGGGAACACCTAGCCTAGAGCAGAGGGGGCTGCTTATTGCCCAGGTCCATGCTTCTAGAATCTATTGGGTAATCCAGGCTCCTGGATTCTGGCTCCTCCCTAGCCAGAATGCTGGGCTAAGGACCAGGCCTATTATTGTAGTAGGCCTTGGTGGCTGTGGACAGACCCTTGTGGCAGTGAAAATTTGGCCCCACATTCAGGCAAGCCAGTCCCTGTAGCCTGCTTTTTTCTGTTTTTGTGGCTGGTTATATGAGCTTCTGCGTGGATGTGTCTGGATGTCTATGAATGTCTGTGACCCATGAAATGCAGTGGAAGGTGTTCAAATAGCCTTCAAACAAGGAGAAATGTTACTACCAGCCACCATTAGCTCACTGGGAGACACTGCCTTCAGTTCAGAAATGGACACCACCCGCTCAGTTACTTGTTTGGTTCAGTCTCTCTGGGAACCAAAAAAGAAATGAAAACTAAACAAAACCGGTGAGGTGAGGCAGCATGGGGCCTGGAAGGCAGCACTTTAAGGTCAGGTATGTCATGAGAGCCTGTGGTTTCTAAGAAGGTGACTTCCAAACAAGAGGACTCTGAGAACCAGCCTCACCCTGAAGTGTTTTAGATGGGGCGTGTCTGGCAGTCTCTGTGGAGTTTGCTTTGTGGGTCTATGCCAGCCTGTAGAAGGCTCCTAGACATTCTTGGTGTGGCTGAAAGCTGGGCCAAGTTGGAAGCTCAGCCATCCTCCAATTCCCTGCTCTAGAACAAGCCCCTTTTTTTTTGTATCAGCTAGCCAGGAGGGAAGGAAAGTCCTGAACCCTGAGCAGTGCATGCCCAGAAGCAGGCTGCTCCAGGTGAAGTGTGAGGCTGGGCTGACCCTCCTCTTAGCGGCAAAAGGGGAGGTTGCTTCTTTCAAACTGCAGAAAGGAATAAGGAAGAGTGAGATGGGCCTCTGAGCTTAACCTTTCCTTCCAAAGTTCTAGTGCATTAGTGACAGCTTAGCATAGACAGACTTTCTACCTTGAACTGATGAAACCTGCTGTCGAAACAGCCAGGTGCAATGAGGCTTACCAGCAATAACTTATCTTTAAGGCCCACTGGCATTTCCCTGAGTGCATAACTGTTCAGTAAAAACAGCAGCAGCAGACAGAAACAGGCCTGATTTAGTGCATAAGTTTGGCTGGTGAGTGATCACAGGGTGTCTTTTCATCATCCCCCTCTTCCCCCCACCCAGTTCTCTGGTTATTTATGTGGCTGCTGGTGATCTACCTGCTCTCAGCCCCTTTCACACTCCTTGTAAGTTTCTTTTTGTTTCCACTTCAGTGAAATGCTTGGCAGGGCCTGAGACCCTGTGGTGGCAGGAGCGCAGAGTGAATGGGACACCTTGTTCTTCATCCCGTCATTATAATATAAAGTTACTAGCGTGCCTGCCCTGGAGTGACAGAACGCCACTGGCAGGCTCTCTGCTCTTTGTTCTCTTCAGAATTTCTGTCCTCCAGCATTTGAATTCTCTGATGACAGAGACCCATGTTCTCTTATGAAGTTTCCATCCCACAGGCTGCAGAGGCTTTTTGTCTTCTCAGGAAGGTCTGCCTCAACTTTCCTTTACAGTTATGCTGAACGGAAATCATAAAAACAAAGTAATGGACCTAGCTTCAGGAACAGCTGAAGTAGGCACGAGACCCACAGAGACAAAGAATTGGAGCCAACCTCTTTAAAGAATACCTCAGCCCTGTAACCTTTGACCTTACAAAGACTGAAATTGTCTATGACCTTGGTCTTGTTGCCTTTTATGACAATTTTTCTATGAAAACATTGCACATTTTATATTTTAGAATATAAAAAGACTATAAATAAGAAAATTAAAATGACCCAGAGGTGACTTATTTTTCTTTGCTGTAGTCTTTGAGGCAGGGTCTCATATAGCCCACGCTGGCCTTGGACTTTCTCATAGCTGAGGCTGCCCCACCCTCCCTTCAGTACTTCCTAAGTGCTGGGGTTCCAAGTGTGTACCACTGTGGCTGGCATCTAGAGATGTATACGCTTTGGTATACATCTTTTCAGCCATTATTCACAATCTAGAAGTATGTATTTTATGCTTTCTCTACCTTTTTCATTTGGTTTTGAGATACAAGAGGTGGAACTCAGGGCCCTGTGCATGGTGGATATGCTCTCTACCATTTGTAAACTAAAAACAACTAGCTCTAGCAAGGCCAACCAGAAGCAAAGTCTGAACTGTGGAGCTACTGCTATGTCAGTCTCAGTGGTGATCCAGGCCTGCTGACACCTGCTTTCTGTGCTGTGTAGTAGGTGTTCAGCCTTTTAAAAATAAACTGGAACTTTATTTTAAGAGTTTTTAGACAGTGTATCTCCGTTACTTTCCTTTTTTCCTTTGGTATAAGCTGAAGAGCAAGTGTTGATAGCTGTGCTGCTTCCTGAGAGATGGTACCAGACTAAATTTTGTCAGCTCCCCAACCTCATGTTGGAATAGTATACAGCTGTCTCCTGGTGTCCACCAGGGATTGGTTCCAGAACCCTCCTGAGGATACACAGACCTTCTATACAGTGTCTTAGTGTGTGCATACAGCCATCTCAATCCCATTTGTGTTAGACCCCAGGCAGAGTGAAGACTGCTGACTGCCATCACACCATTGCCCAGATGCTTGATTGGCATACTCAATCAATGCCATACATGCTTGTTTCTTTTCATGTCTGCCCTAAGGCCCCCCCCCCTCACCGGCATAGTCATGTTTTAACCTTCGTTATGACATTTCTGTACAGAGCACTAGAGATGGCATTTCTCCATCCAGGCTCTTTGTTCTCCTTGGATTAATTGCTACAGAGCCTCTGAACCCTCCTCTCATTCTTAAGATCCTTCTGGAACTTGTCAAGTACTGAGGTCCCTGTGTAAGCAAACCCACAGTCATATTCCCCAGAGCCTGCACTCTTTCCTCATTGTATTTTGCCTGGGCTCGTACAGTAGCTAATTGGTCATGTAGCAGCCAAACTCTTTTCTGTCTGTCTGTCTGTCTGTATGTCTGTCTGTCATCCACATCAATATCAAGTGAGTTTTCCCAGAACAGTTCAAATCCATCCTCAGTGAAACTCTCTTTATTGGCAGTGTTCTAAAAATGCTCTCTGGCATGCTGGTTGATGCTTTCCATACTGCCCAAGGCTATCCTGTTAGAACTTTTTGTCCCACCCTTCTGGGCATATATGGGCAACCATAACTGCCGGACTCCAAACATCGGTCTCTTTTACACATGCTCTTTTCAATCTCTCCAGCGTCTGTCTTCTGTTTTGAATCCATCGTAACTGGCTTTATGTTGTTGCTATTTGTGTGTGTCTCGAGCTGTCTCCCAGGAAGAGGTGTTACATCTGGTGCATCCCCACATTACTTACTGTGTTGAGCATGTTTCCATTCTTCTGCTGAGCCCCTTTTGATGCTCAGGGGCTCACTGTCTGACAGAGCAGTGACAGGCAATGCACAGCATCAAGCACTTGAACTATATCTAGCATACCCACACTCCTAAACTTTATTTAGTTAGTTATTGAGACAAGGTCCTATTGCATAGCCCAAGCTGAGCTAAAACTTGCCATGTGTCCTGGGACACACAGACCCTGCTGGTTTGCCTCCTGATTGTGGGGTTGCAGGCCTGTGCAAACACTTGGCATGAGTGGCCGAATCTTAAGTCTAATCTTAATTAAATATGTCTAAATTTAAAAGCTAATAAATCTATTGTTGTTTGACACATTTCAGGTATAATAATGAATCTACTTTTCAACTGTAGATTTTATGAAATAAAAATATAAACCAAGCATTTATGATTAAAACCAGTATCTGGGTAGAGATAAAATTGGCAAAAACTTCAGATTAAGATGCCTCATACCAATAAAGAAGACGAAGAAGAGGAGGAGGAGGAAAGGAAGGAAGGAAGAAAAAAGAAAAATGAAGTAAAACATTTAATTTTAAAAATTCAGCCACATATTTAAATGTAGTGTTTGAGTGCATGTTAGCCACATATGCACAGTTGGTGCCCATATTTTTGGGTTCTACACAAGTTCAGTCAGTTACAGGTCAAAGTACTGTTAAAAGAAACCATCTCTGAACTGAACACCTACAGACCTCCTGGAGCAGGAGTGTGCCCTCTGCTAGGTTTTGAACAAACTGGAGACAGCTGAAAGACCATGTGCTGTACCTACACCACTTTACATAAGGGGCTGGAGTGTCTCTAGGTTTTATGCCCACAGGGGTCATGGACCAGTCCTTCAGATACTGTAAGATGAACTAACCTATTAAAACTTTATCTGCTATGCCTTACTTTTAAGATGTAGCAACTGCATTGAGTGTCATGGGGCATGCCTATAACTGCAGCCCTGAAGCAAGGAAGATCATGTGTGTTTCAGCTGAGTGTAGACTACATAGCAAGTCTCTGACTGAAAAAAAAATCACAAAATTACAGCTAAAAAAATTAATAACTAAAAAAATGCTTCTGTGTAGGTGTCTGGGGGGTGGTGCTTGTGCATGCAACTATGGTAGCCAAAGGTTGACACCTAGTATCATCTTCTAACACTCTCTACCTGATTTTTTTAGAGACTTATTTTTGTTTGTGTATGTATATATGAGTGAGTGTGTGTGTGTGTGTGTGTGTGTGTGTGTGTGTGTGTGTGTATGCATGTGCACTGGCGTGAGATCACCAGGAGCTAGAGTTATTGTCTGTATTGCACCACCCAACATGGGTGCTGGGAATTGAACTTCAGTCTTCTGCAAGACCTCACTGAACCTGGAGCTCATCAATTGACTAGACTAGCTGCCCACCAAACTCCTGAGATCCTCTTGTCTCCACCCCCCACCCCCACCCCAGCACTGGGATAACAGGTCCTTGCCTCGATGCCCAGCTTTTTACATCTCCTCACCCCTGCAGCTGAGAAGCTGTAACTGCTGTGTGGTCTGTGTGTGTCCTGCTGAACAGAACTGTTCTCATGGCCTATGTGTGTTATGTTGAGTAGAAGTGTTCTCATGGCCTGTGTGTGTTGTGTTGAGTAGAAGTGTTCTCGTGGCCTGTGTGTGTTGTGTTGAGTAGAAGTGTTCTCATGGTCTGTGTGTGTTGTGTTGAGTAGAAGTGTTCTTGTGGCCTATGTGTGTTGTGTTGAGTAGAAGTGTTCTCATGGTCTGTGTGTGTTGTGTTGAGTAGAAGTGTTCTTGTGGCCTATGTGTGTTGTGTTGAGTAGAAGTGTTCCCATGGCCTGTGTCCTGCTGAGTAGAACTGTTCTCATGGCCTGTGTGTATTGTGTTGAGTAGAAGTGTTCTCATGGCCTGTGTGTGTTGTGTTGAGTGAAGTGTTCTCATGGCCTGTGTGTGTTGTGTTGAGTGAAGTGTTCTCATGGCCTGTGTGTGTCCTGCTGAGCAAAACTGCTCTGCATCTGTTAGTTAGATTAACATATAAGTCATCATACCTTAAAGTCATCCATGTAGTAGACTTGAGTGAAACTACCTAAAGTTTACAAAGTCAAAGTGGAGATGACTAACACAGGTCTCTGTTGCTTGTCCATAGTTTATTTCAATCCACAGGTGCAGAGTTGGACTGCCAAGTTCAAGCAGGCCTCTCAAAGATAGGAACTAATTCCCACCTTGTTTCTGTTCTCAATTTCCGCTCCTAGTCAACTTGTTCCTAGGGATCTGAACAAGTCCTCACACTAAGTTAAGTGAACCTCAGATCCATCTGCACCTACACCTTCTCGGAAGAATGTTCCCAGCAGTAGAATCAGAATCAACAAAAAAAGGACAGCACAGAGGACAGTGAGATGACTGGCAGGTCAGTTGCATTATATGTCCTGGAAACAGGCAGAGATCCACCTGAATTCCCACACTGGCCTGAATTCCAGAACTGAGAACAGAAGGTTATTTTGCCATCTTGGGGGAAATGCCACTTCTTTTCCAAGCAAACATCTAGAAGTTGCCAAAGGTCACACAAGCCAATAATGGAAGACAGAGGCCCTACAGGAGAAATGCTGAAGTCACAGAACTAAGGAAAGGTAGTCAGGTCTGCTGCAGAGGTTTTGTGTTCTTGTAGCCAGGGATAGATTTTCGGTGTAGAAAATGCCAGCTGGTTTCTCAGAAGGATGACTTGTAGGCTTCTTTTAGCATGCTCATATAATGTTTTCCACGTAATAGTAGAGGCTATTAGAATATTTAATCCTAGGGCATTTATAAAAATTCTACATTTAATGGTCAATCAAGAAAACTGAGATGAAATTTTTGAAATTTTCATCAAATTAAATTTCTATCATATTCATATGGAGGTGCCCATGGCATGGTCTACTTGTGTGTCTGGATAAGTTCGCTGTCATTTTGTTTAGTCACTTTGTGACTGAACATCTTGTCAAGGCTCCTTACAGATACACTGAGTGAGCTCTCTGGCTTGCTTGAGGCAGCATCTGAAATGAGCATGACTCATGGCAGCCACTCACGGTCCACTGAGGTGCCTGGCTCTTTGCACAGGCTCTTCAAATTGCTGTACTGCTCAGCAGAATCACCTTTTCATTTTTAGCCCAATTTTCTTTAATTTTGCCATTTATAGTTCAGTACTCAAATTCATTTGCTAGGCTGCTGTAACTAAGTACTGCAGGCAGGGCAGCTTTAACAACAGTTTGATTTTCTTACGGTTTTGAAAGTTGGAAATCTAAGATTATACCGTTTGCTTCTTCTGAGGCCTCTCCTTGCTTTGCAGATCCCCCTTCCCAATGTGTGCATGTGTAGATGCATGTGTTTTGTGTGCGTGCGTGTGCATTCACTTTCCATGCCTGTCTCCTCCTCTTGTGAGGACACCAGTTGCACTAGGTTAGGCCCGCACAGTGATTTCATTTTGCTATGATGGGTTCTTACCTCCAGTATAGTCACTCTGAGAGACTGGAGGCTTATGACATCAACCTGAGAAGTGACACAAGTCTTCCCACATCAAAGCTCTCCTCTAATTTTCTGACAAATTCCAAATTTCTAGGAAATCTTTAACCCAATAAAGGTCATTCAAGCCAGCCTCACAACATTTTAATCCTGTAGAGTGCAGCTGGAAAGTTTCTCTCTGGGTCCTGCCAAGCCCCGGCAGTCCCACAGCCCACTTATAAAATAATCACTCAGAAGTTTATATTAATTAAAACTGCTTGGCCATTAGCTAAGGCTAGCTACTGACTAGCTCTTACACTTAAACTCAGCCCATTTCTGTTAATCTATATGCTGCCACATGTTCCATGGTTTTACCTGTGTGCCATTACATGTTGCTCCTTTGGCGGCTCCCTGGTGTCTCTCCTGACTCAGCCTTCCTCTTCCCAGAATTCTTCTCTCTGCTTATCCCGCCTATACTTCCTGCCTGGCTACTGGCCAATCAACATTTTATTTATCAACCAATCAGAGCAACACATTCACAGCATACAGAGTGTGTGTGTGTGTGTGTGTGTGTGTGTGTGTGTGTGTGTGTGTATTTTTTTTTCCTGAGTATAGTGTTTGGTCCCAAATGATGCTAAGTACTTTTGAAAGTCGTGTCTAGTGGAATAAGTGAGAAATAAACAAAGGAAGAGTTCGCTCTTCCATCTTGCAGAGGGGCAGGCATTGACATTGTGCACTGCTCAAGAATCCACTCTAACCCTTCCTGAAAGTGGAAGGGGTTGTTGTGCATTGCTCCAGGATCCATCCTGACACAGGCCTCCACAATATAGTAGGAAGCACCATCTTTGCTGAAATAAGTCCTCCCATCCCACCTCCTTTCCTGTGCCCAGGCATCCATTCTTCATGAGGTGCTGTGGATAGACGAAAGATAAGAGAAGGTGCTATGAGTTCAGTAGGGAAAAGTATATACATAATCAACCCACAGCAGAAAGCAACCCAAAAGCTAGCTTTAGAGATTGTGTGTTCATGCCACTCCCTGCTAGAGAAGCAAAGAGACTACAGTGAAACTGAAAGCTGGTTCTGAAGGGCAGGTGGGTTGAGGTGGAAGGCAGGAAGGTCACTGTGGGTGTGGAATGATGTGCCCATGTGAGCTATGGTAGGTGATCAAAAGCTGTGATGAGCTTGTGTCAGAGCCAGCACAAGGGATCGTGTCTGGCTCCAGGAGCAAACCCCTTTCTTGCTAGAAGAGTGGCAGGAGTCACCTTTTCTAGTCAGCCACACACTCACTCTCAGCCCCTCCCAAGACCACTTGTACCATGGTGGTTCTGCACCAGTGACAGAAGAGTAAAGTGCTTTTAAATTACTGATGGAATCCACAGGGTGACGTGTTTGTGATTTAGAGTCATGATCTTTCCAGCCTCTGTTAGGAACAGGTGTATGGTTGCTTGTTATGTAGAGAGAGCAATGTCTGCCAAGGGGGTCAGTAAGGCAGGACACAACCAGATCACATGGGGACTTGAAAATGATGCAGGGAGGTCTCAACAAGATTCAGGAGTCACCAGAGGCTTTTGATGGTGTAACAATTGCTTGAGTGATAATTTCACAGCATGGCCAGGTGGTCTAGCAGACCTATTGGAAGGATAACTCCCTGGGTAAAGGGTTACACTTTCTCCTCAACAGGATGAATTGATTCAGTGGAGAGAGAGGAAGAGTCAGTTAGACTGACTCTTTCTGCCTTGGCTTTCAACTTTGAACTTTCATGTCTTGAGTTGTTCATTTATACAAATACTTAAAATGTAGCATTAACTATCTGACCAGAGAGCACATGGGGTGGGATGGGACTTCCATATACACAGGAGTCTTTAAAAAAGGTATGGGAGCTAGACAGTCTAGCCTAGTTGATGAGCTTCAGGCCAGTGAGAGGCCCTATATCAGAGGAGGGGAACTGCCTTCATGAGGATGGCCCCAGCCCTCCACAGACATGTTTATGCATATACATATGCATTAAAAGTGAATAAGTATGGCCAACTGATTGAAATGCCAATTTTGTAGTGCCCAGAGAATTTGGTAATGGAATGAAACCAAAGGTCTGTGTCTTTTAGGATCTCAGACTAAACATTATGCCTGTGTAGGTGAACTTGTGCTGGTAGGGCCCAAATCCAAGGCTTCATGTGTGCTGGTTGTGTGCCTCACCCCTGAGCTGCTTCTCAACTGAACATACATTTTTTAAAGGGAGCTCATAGAACTTATGTATGATTCATGTGAGAGTGGCTTTCTTGGTTGAAGAACATTAGAGGACCTTTTTGCTTGGGGAAAGAAAAATGAAAATTCTAAACTAGGCCAAATTGATGCAGATACATTCAGACATGTGGCACCGGTGTAAAGCAATCTAGTATTTGTTTAGTAAACTAAAATAAATCTGTTGTGCCTTTTGAGGCAGAAGGAGAAGGAAGCCAGGGCAACAAGCTTTGGAAAGGTGAATAACTAGGCATGGTAGCACATTCCTGTGATCCCAAAAGGGGGCGGAGGCAGGATGTTGCTGCACACTGGGGGGCCATCTTGCTCTGTACCATAATAAGCTCCAAGCATACTAGGGCTATGAACCAGATCCAACCACAAACAAGAAGAGAGAGATGGAGTTGGTAGTGAGTGGTTCAAGTTATTTGTTAAAGAGAGAATAGATGCCCACTAGAAGAATAGCCCCCAAAAGCTTGGGTCAGAGACCACTGGTTATCAGGATCACTCAGGAGCCAAGTTAAAGCTCTTAGGCTCAGCCTGCTCCTACTCTGCATAAGTAGATCTGGGGTCGGTTGTTAGGATCTATAGTTATGCTATATTTTGAGAAATCTTTTGTTCAACTTTCCTTTTCTAAATACATTCTAAGCACTTAGCATCCTTCAATTTCATATTCTTCCCACAGAGTCCAGATACTTGCTCTGTGTTTAGTGTGTTTGTTCAAGCACAACAGTGTATCAATACCCAGTGTGCTGGATAGTAAAGACCCTGCCTGTGAGGTCAGTGTGTTTGATCAACAAGGCACAGAGGCATCTGCCCCAGAGCCAGAGACCTAGGGGGAGCTGTGGAGATTGACTCTGGTATTTGCCATGTTCAACTAGGAGGCCAAATCAAGTCCCAGCTCATTTACAAGTCAGCAGGCTTGTGTGTAAGCAAGCCATGTGATTGCACTCACATGATGCCCTTCAGAGTCTAGCTTGCCACTCATAACAAGTAAGACTGCCCTGTAGGATTTCACTGTAATGAGACTGTTTCATTGAGAGAGCTCTTTAGAGAGGACTGTGTAAAATCAGAGAACTGGTAGGAAGATAGCTGCTGGGAGTATAAGTCTGTCAATGGGAGCCACCTAATGCTTTGTAACAGCTGCCCCAGCCTCTCTGGTTAGTTTTTCCTCTTCAGCACTGACCCTCAGAAACGTAATGTCTTTCCTGAATTCAAGGAGCAGGCCAGTGAGTTGGTGCCTTGATCTGCCTGGCATCACCTAGCATCATTGCACATCTTGATGGTAAAATCAGCATCTAGGGTTTTGAGGTAGTGGCTCCCGATGGGGCCTTCCTTCCTCAGTGCCCAGAGCATCTTGTTCCAGCTCCTGCCACCAGAGTATCCTGCTTCTAGAGAACAGGATCGTTCTTCCTTCTCCATTGTGAAGAACCATTATGTGGTACCAGATAGGTTTGGTGTTTATACGGTGTGTTTCTTGGGCACGGCCTCCTCTGCGTCATCTTTTCTAGAATCACCAGCTAGGGACCTGTCTTGGAGAACCATGCCTACTTTCCTCGCCATGGTAAGATGAGCCCCTTGAGAAGTGCTGTTATCTGCCAGCCCTTGAAGGTCTAGCTAGTGGCACAACAAGGCCCAGACTAAGGTCTTTGGTAATTTTTAGCAGTGTTTTTTAACCTAATTCAGCATAACTCCATCTTTGCTTCTGGTGAACATAGGTACCACAAAGGCACATATTAGAGGACCCTGAGCAATGGTGATTGCTTTTTCTCCTTGAACCTGTCTTCTCCTTTTCTTACACTGCAGGGCTTCTCCAGTTCACATGAAGGGCATACGAGCTCTTCTCTCAGCTGTCTTTAAAGGTCAGCTCTGTGTGTGGCCCGGAGCTTTGCATGGGCAATATGGACCTTTAGTGCACCCAAGAGCTCATTGTTTCTGGCATGAGTAGCTGCAGATTACTTTAGGTTTTGGCCTTTGGTAGATACAGCCTACTCTCCGTTGAAATAGAAACCAAATTAGATAATAAATGTCCGACCACCAAAATGAACAAATGAGAAAGGCAAATGGTCATAAAAAAAAAAAAAACTTTCTGTATCAGCTAAAGCACTGAAGGGATGTTATCTGCATCCTCTTGGCTTTCAATGGTGAGTTCCCATCTCAGGCCCCTGGCTTTTGTCCTCTGTGCTGAGACCAAGGAGTAGAGGAACACAGGTGGCAGCCAGCCAACAAGTGTGTCACAAGTTGGGGTAGGTTAGTGACTGTCAGACCACCCAAGTCCAGATGTGTTTACAAAAGGGCAGTGTTCCTGTCACACACCTCTGTATGGAAGTTAATGTTCCCTAATGAGAGTTTAGGTCACTCAGCAGAGGACCTGCCCTTCCGGGTGTGTCCTCTGCCTGGACCTTTACAAACTGATAAGTCCTACCTCTGGTCCTGCGGAGCTGTAGCTGCCATTGTCACAGTGTAAGCTCCAAATGGTTTGACACATAAAATGCAAGATGACGTCACTATGCGGTGAATGAACAAGACTGCAGGCTAGGTGAAGGGGTCAACAGTGTCTCCTTCAAGCTGGTGGTTTCACAAGCCACTTTATTGTGAGGTTCCGATAAGCAGTGGTGATATTGTATTGAATTCAGGAGGTAGTTCAGATGTTGAATGTAGCTGTGGAGCCAGCTTTATTACCACTGAGCTGTGTGACACTGAGAGGGCCCTTGTCGACACCTCACTGCTTCTGTGCCCATCATAGGTGTGCCTGGTCACCTCTAAGAGGAGTGCCTTTCTCAGCTTGGAACCTGAATTGTGCTAAATTTGAGACTCAGTGTGGTGGTTGGGAGGAATTTCACCTACCTTCCTGCATGGTGTTCTATAAACTTTATCAAGATACACTGTTTCCACTTTCCTTTTAGCCTTTTGAGAGATGACGGAGAGGAAGCCCGAGTAATAGGCAGATTACAGGGCCTGTCTGCCGATGACTAAGGAAGGTGCTGGTCTCAGGTGCAAGTCAGTTGTCCACAGATGTTAACCTGTCTGACCAGTGAGAGATGAGAAAACTGCACTGGGCTTGTTAGCCTTAAAATTCCTACAGATTGGTAAACACTACTGGTCCCCCTTCATTGAGAGAGAGAAAAGCAAAATGCTCCTTTATGTCTTTTGTCTGAATGTCCCTGAAAAGGAGGCCCAGTAATGTTGCTGTTTAAAGGACAGGCCGGATACAGAAGAAGCCTCCTTTAATTCGGCTTATTGTTTAAATCATTAGAGTATTTACTGCTCACAAAGCAAAACACACTGAACCAGCGATGCCGCCCACATTTGTGAGAAACTGCCATACTCACAGCAGAGCACAGTGGCGGTCCTTACATTGAAAAAGCAGAACCTATTTGGGGTTGGGATGATCAAACCCAGATGCTTTTCTAAAATTATATTTTCAATGCGTTTATATGTCTGTCACAAAGTGTGCTACATGCTAAAAATACTTTCCTTTGTAGGCCAAGGGAAATTGCTAACCACACTGAGAGAACACACATAAGATGGTTTTTAAGTGTGCTAAGGGCACCCTGGTTGTTACCAGCCTCAGCTTCACAACACACCACCATTCGTGCCCCAAAGCATCACAGTTCAATTCTTTTTTAATTTCAGCAACTTTATTGCCATAAAAACATATGGGAGGACAGCCAGCGTCAATACATAGAACCTAAGACCAGACTCCATGGCAGCCAGTGAGCAGGACTCACTGGAGATGACACCTTCAGTGGTGCTGTGTGTCTCCTGGAGTGGAGAGTCACCCTTTGTCAGACAAAGGTTTAACCTCGTTCTCTCTCCTACACCCTTCCCTGGGGATGCTGTCGCTTCTGCTCTGTGCCACCAAGCAAGTGTGCGCTTCCCTTCAAGACCTCGTGTTTATCATGAAGTCTATTTCTCCAGAATTCTCACTGGCCTCCCTGCCTCAAAGTGTGTTTCTTTTGTCACTGGTTTTGTAGTTAGGAACATCTGCCTGAGTTTCAACAAATCCTCCAAGAAACTATGTATGGCAAACCCAAGAATCTATAGTTGTCTACTATCTGAATGCAGTTTTTAAATCTCCAGTGTGTGAGTCTTTTCTGTCACTTTCCAGCTTACTTTTTTTTTTTTTTTTTTTTTTTTTTTAAGACAGAGTTTCTTTGTGTAGTTTTGGAGCCTGTCTTGGAACTCACTATGTAGACCAGGCGACTATGTAGCCTGGCCTGGAACTTACAGAAATCCAACTGCCTCTGCCCTTCAAGTGCTGGGATTTAAGGCATGCACCACCATCACCCAGCTCCAACTTACTTTTTAAGACTTTTTAAAATTATATGTCTAGGTGTGTGAATACCACATGTGTGCACATAGCCAAAGAGGCCAGTAGAGCACATCTGATCCCCTAAAGCTAGAGTTACAGATGGTTGTGAGCCGCTGGATGTGGGTGCTGGGGACCAAACTTGGATCCTCTGGAATAACAGAAAGCACTCTACACACTGAGCCTAGGCCCTCTAATTTTGGTGGTGTTTGTTTGTTTATTTATTTGTTTTTGAGTGAGACTCTCACTAAACCTGACGCTCACTGGTTACTAGACTGACTGGCTATCAAGCCCCTGGGATTTTCTTCTCTCTGCCTCCCAGTTCTGGGATCATAGCCTGGTTTTTATGAGTTCATGGGATCCAAATTCAAATCCTCATGCTTTCAAAGCATGAGTTTTACCCAAAGAGCCATCTCCCCCAGCCTTAAGAACTGTATTTTTAAATATAATTTAATTCTTTCCTCTTCCCCATTTTGCATATTAGCACACCCACTATGAAAGCAAAGCCACCATTTTATTGAAGAGGCTCTACTAGGTCCATCCTGCATGATAACGATGCACTTTTACCCAGATGTCTGCAAGATAAACATTGTTGTGCCCTTTTTATAGCTGAAGAAACAGAGTCTGTCTAACTTGGAAGCCCGTGTTAACTAGTATGTTGGGTTTCTGATCTTTCTGCAGCTGAATCTTGTCGAGCTGATAGATTCAGAGAGCAGTATAGCAGGAGTGTCACATCTCACTATACAGTCTTTGTTTCTTTGTTTTGACACAGAGTATTACTATGTATCCCAGGCTGGCCTTGAACTCTTGATTCTCCTGACTTGATGTTACAAATGCTGAGATTACAGATGTGACCACCACATCTGGCTTTGTTTCCCCATATTCCTGTAACAACAGATGGCCTATTGTTTTATATAAGAAGGGGCTAGTAATGGAATTATTGATTCTCCTTTGTAATAAGAGATATGAGAAAGAAAACCTGCTTCCTCCTATCTACCACATGTCAGTGGAAGGGACAGGTGCTTGTTTGCAGTGGTTCAGATGGGCCATATCTCTACAGGCTCCATCCAAGGACACTAGGTTCCTGCGGTTGTCAGTTCAGGCTTTTTTATTGTGATGTCACAACCCAGTTATTTTTGAAGCCTTTGAAAGTTTACTTTGGTTCAAAATACCAGACAGGCTTTTGTCTCCAGGAAAAAGGTGGGGGTGGGAGGGGTAGAGGAATTAAAGATGACTGTTGTGTCTGCTTTGTACACCATCTCATTCCACCCTCAGTTAAGTGTGTGTCTCTCACAGTCTCAGAAAGGTGGTGTGATGTGCGTGTTCAAGAAGCCGAGACAGAGTGCCTCAGTCCTCAGGGGTGCCTCGCCCATTACTCCTGGGCTTCATCCTGAGACAGTGAGGCCAGATTCACAGGACAGCATTGAAAACAGCAACAGCTTAGTTGGTTGTGCTAGCCTGTTTTCTGGTGACCTTAAAACCTCAGACAGCAAGGCAAGGAAGAGAAGAAGCAAAGCTAAAACAGACCACAATGTGTGTATAATAGGTTAAAACCCACACCAGGAAAGCAGTCAGGACAAGGCGGCGCTTGGTGGCAGGGTGTTCACCTTGGGTTCCATGGGTAACTCAGAGAAGGGGAGACTCCTAGGAGACTGCTAGCTTTAATACAGTCTGAGGTACCTAATAGAAACGTAAATTGTCTGATGGGCTCTTGCACTGTGGCTCTAAGGGGTGCAGCTTTTCCCTGCTGTCTGACTGCTGAGCACAGAAGCTGTGCTGTGTGTAGAGAGGCTAGAGAGCAGTTATGTTTGGTATCTAGAGAACAATGAGGGCTTGCTGCTTGGCTGATCAATGTGGGATCAAGTTCACATTCCCCAGCACCCACTCTCCCACCCCCACACACAGTGGGTGGAAGCAGAGGAAGGGAGAGCAGGTCCTTTTTCACCCTGGGAGATGTGAGCTCTGGCTTTCCTAATATGGACACAGCTGGTCCTGGGGAGCATTAAACATTGATTTAATCCACTACTGGACGAACATCTCAGGAAGAAGAAAGAGACTAGTAACCAATAAGCACAGGTCATTCCATTGTGTTCCCACAGTACCCCCTTCCATGGAGCTTAGTGTTTGGTGAACAAACATCCTGGAAACTGGCTTTCTGTCATAATTATTTATATGAGAGTCAGAAACCCTAGTCTCCAAAGGTAGTAGATTTTACATTCTGTGTGTGTGTGTGTGTGTGTGTGTGTGTGTGTGTGTGTGTGTGTGTGAGAGAGAGAGAGAGAGAGAGAGAGAGAGAGAGAGAGAGAGAGAGAGAGAGAGAGAGATTTTTATAATACTTGTTAATGGAGATGATTCAGGCCCAGTCTTCTGTTTGTAAATTGTGACTTATTTAGGTTCCTTTTGGAGGCCTGATGGCAGGCAATCTAGTCTAAGTGGTCAAATTTTATCAAAGAATAGATTTTTCTGGGGACGTAGACTCCCTAATAGCCCCTCCTTGAGGGGTACATAGAGCAGTGGTACGGCCATAAACACACACTTCTGTATACCGTACAATACCATACCATATCATACCCCAGGAAGTGATGGGAAGATATCCATATGTGCTATTGGCTTTTTAGCTAGTAAAATACCAACAGACCGTATATATGTGCCTTTGGGGAGATGTTTATCATTAATTATCCCAGAGCGCTTGCATTTACGTGCGTGCGTGCGTGCGTGCGTGCGTGCGTGTGTGTGTGTGTGTGTGTGTGTGTGTGTGTGTTTTCTAAGTAAGGGAATCCATTTGGTCAGAGCAGGCTGCCCACAACTCAAGGAAGTCAGCCAGCATGTACTCTTTAATGAAGCAATCCTTTTGAACACAGCAAAGGGTCTTTTCTACTGGCATAGACTTCCTCCTGATTCTAGGCTAGCTCTGTAATCAGAACATGGGAAATGCTACCTTCTATGGACAGTGCTATAGGCCAGTGTTAAACTAGGCCACCTGAAGACAAACGTTAAGGTCTTTGTGCAGGACCCAGAATTGTATTAACCATGGATCTCAAAAGGACTCCTTGTTCTGCATGGAAAGATTATGGGAATCCTGTACTTGTTTTAAGTCTTTTCATGCATATGCTTAATGCATGCCTGTGTCTATTCCTAAATACAAGCTATGGGAAATGCTCCCTATGTCAGACCATCAGCCCATCCTCCTGATCACCTTGTCCCTCCCCTTCTGCCCACGGAAATTTGCTATTTTAGAGCATGATATGTGGTCACCCTCTATTTTATTGACCTTTGAAGTTGGATTCCTTCAAACATCTATAATATTTTTTGGAAGCTGTTAAATATGGGGCATCATTAAAACCATCCAATCTGAGGCATAAATCTTAGTGGTCGCCTATATGCTGTGATTTGTAACACCCCCACCACAACACACCTACATACCCACACACCCCAGCACACCACATATCCACCTTGACATACACAACCATCCTGAGACACATACCCTAACACACTCGCATACCCATACACATACACAATCTCCACCCCTACCCCTCATACAGTGATTCTCAAAGAGCATTTAAAGGTAGGAACCACAGGTGGAGAGCCCCTGTATGTAATTTTGCATTTCACCTATGACCACTCTTTAAGATTATAGTGTCTCTGAGTGAATGTCAAAGTCACGTAAAGAATTACAGTCAGGGGCTAGGAAGATGGCATAGTCAATAAAATGCTTGCCATGGAAGCATGAAGACCTAAGTTTGATCCACAGAACACTGTAACAAAGCCCAGCCCTAGGGAGGAAAGGCAGGCAGATCCCTGATCAGCCAGCCTATAGCTAACTTGTCAAGCTCCAGCCCAATGAGAGACCCTGTCTCAAAAGCTAAAGTGAACAGCTCCCAAGGAACAGCACCTCAAGTTGAGCTCTAGCCCCAACAGGGGCATGCACATGTGCAAGCATGTTTGTATACACATTAAAGAACTACAACCATACTCATGGTGAAGAGCATGTGATGATGTCTCTTTCAGCAGATGTTATAGGGTTGGATTATATTTTGTGGCCCCTGTTTTGACCTGGGGCTAATCAGATCCATATAATAAACAAGGTTTTTCAAGTGACACTGTCACAGTAGATGCTCCCTTAGTTCCAATCAAGACCCAAGGGCCAGGCTATATGAAGTAATAAAGGCACTGGAATTAGCTGAGTCCCAGTGTCTCCATTCTTAAACTGGGACCTTGTGTAGCACAGGCAGAGCAGTTTGGGTGTGCAATGCTGTGTAAACTGCTTCTGTTGGAACTGGGCTGTTCTGGTTTTCTACCAGTTATAAGGCTCTGTGGTCTCCGACAGCTGGTGCTTCAGTGGTAAGATCCAGTCCCTCGGGTTCTAGTAGCTGCCTTGCTTCTTAATTCTGATAGTTACAACTTGATAAGTAACAACTGCTTCCTGTCTTGAGTACCTGACATGTAGCATTGTGTTACTGCACTCTGTGAGAAAGATGGCTTCTTAGAGATGTCACACAGCTGATATGGATCCAAACTCTGACAGACAGCCTGTCCAAGTACTCCCAACAGCAGACCATGTTTCTGCCTTGTCTAAAGGAGTGTCCTGAAGTCATTGTGGTGTCCTGCTCCTCTTTGTTGACTAAACCTGGTGTTTTCTTCTGCAGTAGGGTCTCCATCATGTTTGTCAAGTAAGTAACTCGACCATGTGTCCAGTGTCCATCCTCCTGCCAGCGTTGGCACCATTAAGATAAGACATTGACACCTGTGTGCTGCACACCTATCATTACCTTTACTGGTGGTGTTTCTGTAGCTAGAGTTTTCCTGACTGACCCACAGTCAGGACAAATCTCTGACACCCGCCAGTCCTACAGCCATTCAGACCCAACCAAATAAACACAGAGACTTATATTGGTTACAAACTGTATGGCCGTGGCAGGCTTCTTGCTAACTGTTCTTACAGCTTAAATTAATCCATTTCTATAAATCTATACCTTGCCACATGGCTCGTGGCTTACCGGGATCTTCACATGCGGCTTGTCATGGTGGCGGCTGGCAGTGTCTCTCTCACCAGCTTCCTGTTCTCTCAATTCTCCTCTCTGTTAGTCCCACCTATACTTCCTGCCTGGCCACTGGCCAATCAGTGATTTATTTATTGACCAATCAGCAACACATTTGACATACAGACCATCCCACAGCATGTTTCCTAACATTTTCTTTGACCTTTGTAAAGAATATAGTCATCATCATATGGCCTTAGCTTTACGCATAACTTCCAAGTGCTGTGTTAATGGAGAGAAATGCTGGAAATATGGCATTTTTGCAGCCCATCAAGGAGAAATGGAAATTAAAGGGGAAAAATAAAATCCCAATACTTTATTTATTAATACTTCTCCTGCCCAAAATGGACTTAAGGCAGCTTCCAAAGCAGATAAGCACAGCAGAACTTGGCAGGAAGATGGGTGAGGAACATAGCCAATATTCAGCAAACTGTCCCTGAGGTTCCTATCCTGGCTAGGAAGGGTCCCCAAAGCTCCCAAGATTTTCGAAGATTGATAATCTACAGTGATGAAAACAAGCCAGGAGCCTAGTCTGACCATTTCTACCACTGATACCAGAGAGAGGTAAAAATGACATGTAATAGCCCTCTTACTGGTAAACACAGCAGTGAATCTATGAGGCCTTTTCTCTCGCCGTCCCTCCATAAAGGTCGATGGCATTTCACCAGACCTGCATGGTAAGAGACTATTCCTGGAGCACAGGAAGATGAAGTCCAAGGCCAGCTTTGTGGAGATCTGGCTGAACCTAAGAATGAACTGTCATGTCCCCGGGGGGAGTTTAAGCACCAATAGTCCAGGAATATCTGGGAAGTATGTGTGTGTGCGTGCTGTAGGTGTGATCTATTGTTTGTTTGTTTTAGTAGCAACACTATTAGTTACCATATCAGAGAGGATCATTAGGTGGCCTGCTTGGGACAGAGAGTACAGCCCAGTAGTGGAGTCCTTGCTTCGGATGCATAATGCCGAGGCTCAGTCCTCAGTACTAAAAGTATAAGAGGGGAAAAGGAGACAGACGGACAGTATCTTACACATTGTCCGCTTGGTTGGGCTCTGCATAGGGTTCTAGGTAACACTGATGAGTTCAGGGCTGCACTTACAGACAGGAAAATGTAAGTTTAGGCAGGGAGCAGAGCCCAGAGTGGGCCATCTGGTATGAGCCATGCTTCTCTTATGAAAATTATGCTGTGGAATTACATTCACCTAGCAGAGCTAAATCGCCATCAGAAAGAAACTAGGGCCTTCATCCTAACACTGATGAAACAGACAATAACATACAAGCCATATACAGTTCTTCTAAACTCAGAGAAAACAGTGCATAAGGTGTGTTACATTCATGCAAAATTTAAAGCTGTAACATTTTGTCAGTCTGCTCTTAATCCTGACTTGTTCCTGCTGCTTACTCTAAAGGTAACTCTAGTTCCAGACCCCATGGGTACCTGTTGTTTTGTTTTGTTTGTTTGTTTGTTGCTCAGACTGGTCCAGAACTCACAGTCCTGCCACGGCCTCTCCAGTGATGACATTACAAATGTGGGCCACCAGGCCTGTGCATGTTAGTAACAGAACCCTTAGCTTGTTTGGGAGCCAAAGTCCTCAGCTTCTCTCTGCAGATGGTTCTCCCTTGGCTTTGCCCAGGGGAGCATAATTTTCTGTCTGTTGGAATAATTAAAGGGCTCCCCATGTTTGCCCTACAGGGTTTCCTGTGGACCCTCCTCACTCCTCTGTGCCGTGCTTCATTCACCAAATAGAAGCAGGAAGAGAGCACCCACCCCTCTCAATAAGAGATCGGCACCACTGCCTTTTCCTGTGAGAGGAATAACTTCCTCTTCCACTTTAAAAAAAAAAAAAAAAGATTAAAAAAGAAAACCAAAAAAGACGTTCTCTGAAGATAATCTCTGTTTCTGCGTTGAGCAGGGCTTTTGTTTGAAAGCAAAAGCGTTTCCTCAGGCTCTGAAATTGCCTTTGACTGTTACGAACTGCTTTGACAAAAAGTTTTTTTGAAAAACTTCCTTTCCAAATGTGCCTGTCAACTAGCTGAGACATTTAAAAAGATATAATTCAAACATAAAATGGTTTGTTTTTAAAGGATAGCTTGAAAGTGCTTTTGTCACGCGGGAAGATGCCAGACTATCCATTCCCAACTCATAAACAAGGAGGGATTTAGGTAAACAACAGAGAAATGTGTTCAGGTTGTGTTGAATAATTAAAAACATTAATTTTTTTAGTGTTTCACTTTTTATTCTGGGTTAAGTTCAGCCCCCAAACACCATTTTGAGATGTAATTTGAATTGCTGGTGTATAGGGACCTTTCATTTTCTGTTTGTTTTTTTTTTAAGTCATTTAGAACTGTATTCCTCCTTTTTTTAATTTAAATGCACAATTCTGTGCTTTTTACAAATGGTGATATTCTAACAGTTAAAGAAATTGGAGTTAATTAGAGAAGTAATTGTAAGATTTCACACACACACACACACACACACACACACACACACACACACTTGAACTGTGTGCCATGTGTTCCTTTGTCCCTGTGTACTTCTATTCACTTCCAATAAAATTTTATTACATTTATGTATTTACTTATTTAGTGTGTGAGTGTGTGTTGGCACAGGTGCCATGGAATGAGTGTGAAGGTCAGAGGAAAACCTTTGGGAGTCGGTTTCCTCCTCCCACCATGTTGGTCCTGGGGACTGAACTAAGGCTGCCAGGCTTGGTAGCAAGTGCCTTTATCCACTGAGCTATCCAGGTCCCATTCACTTTTAAAACATTGAATATTTGTTGTGTGTTGGGCAGTATTGTAGTGACTAGACAAAAATCAAGGACAAAAACAACAGGATGTTGCCCTTCCAGGAGCTTAAAGTGTGGTTAGGGAGGCAGATATTTGATCAGTTAATAATAAAAATAAATAAATAATAGCGTGCGAGATGGCTCAGTAGGTGGAAGTGATTACTGCCAAGGTTGCAAGGTTGACAGCCTGAATTTTATCCCCATATCCCACAAGGTAGGGGAGACTTGCCCAGATTGACCTCTGACCTCTGACCTCCACATCGTGGCACAGCTTGTGCACACCCACACCACATACCCACATACCCACATGATAAATTAAAAATAAATAGCCACAAAAATTGTACCAAACTAAGTGAGCCTAATGTAGGATGTGGGCTTTTTTGCAGCATCTTAACACTGGCTCTTCAGGTATGGAAATGTAGAATGTAATTGCATTTTATAAAATACACGATAGTAACGGCAGGATAATACGCTTTCTGAAGATCTGAAAAACTTAACTGCTCTAAAAGTGAGGTCTCAGTGACAAAGAGTGAAGGAAGCCAATACAGGCAGGGTGCTATTAGAATACTGGGGATATTGGAATTGGAACTTGATAGTCCAAGTGAGGAGGGACCTTTCAGACATGATACTTCAGGTAAGAACCAGAGGCAGGCAGTGTGTTTTCAGTAAAGCAAAGCGATGGAATTGCAATTTCCTTTGGAAAGACACCCGTGGCTTCTCTATGGGAGGGAGTGTGGATAAGGGAACAGGCTGGGAGGCATGCAGACTGGGCCCCAGCTTTGGAAGCTCAGCCTAAGTCTCCTGCTCCTTGTGTTGTGCCAGCATGGAAAAGACTGTGTAGGTGGGGCCAAGTTCCAGATCTGTGTTCCCAAGACATTACCAGTGGTTCTGTGGGTTTGTAGATTTGAGAACAATCTCACATGTGAAAATTATAAGGCCAGCAATAAAAGCTGTTGTATACTATCCAGCTTTCCCAGGTTCTTGTAGGTGTCTGTGTAAACTTAGTTTGTAATAGTTATCTTTCTTCCTATTAATAAACTCTGCATTGGGCTGTTTGTATTAGTGTTTCTAAAGGTGGTAAACACCCAAGGGGAATAAATGAATAAAGGCAGTGTCTGCCAGGGTGAATATATATTGATTCTGGAATTATGAGTAGCATGAAGCTTGAGTAGTTCAAAGTTCTCTTTCTGTTTAAAATTAAGTAGATCTGCATAATGCAATGTTGGTGATTTACATGTTTATATGTATGCGAGGCTTTCCAAAGCATTAACCATTTCTATGATTTCCTCTTAAAGCAGGATAAACTTGGTTGTGATGGAAGGATAGTTTATGTAAAATCACTAAATATGTGTAAGACACTTAGCAAATATGAATATGCATTTTAGTACCTGGATAATGAGGTACAAAACTGACTGCATCTACTTACATTCTAGAGTTAGGTTTTGGTTTGGTTTGCGTTTCTAGAAATAAAAACACCGCTAAGAATCCCCGACTCGAGCAGGCCTGTTGTTTATTTTAGGACATAAGCATCTTTAGTGGCCTCATGAGGGTCCGGCTGTGTTTGGGAATGGAGGGTACAATAAAGTTTTCCACTCTGATGTCTCATTAAGCAGCTCCTCTTTGTGTAAAGTACTCTGTGGCAAAGTTGCTTCTATTTAAAGTCTCGAGTTTGATCTTGGCTTTGATCTAAACCTTTTGATCTTGAAAGAAGGATGGAGTAGCAATAAAGAGGACCGACAGAATTTCTTTAAAGAAAAGCGATAAAGTTAAGGGCGGTCAGAGTCAGCCAGCACCGGCAGCAGGACAGCCTTTCCTTGGGCCTGGCTGGCACGGCAGGCCGACGAGGAAAATGGGGCGAGTCCGTCCTTGGCCGCGGAACAGGACCGCCCCCTCCACCCTCGTGCTATGCAGGTCCAAAGCTAGACGTGCACGGGGGACTCCCCAGTCCACCTGCCACCTTGGAAGTGCTAGCAGGAAAGTCGCTTCCCCTGGGAACCCTGGCTCAGGGTCCCTCCATCCCTCAGCGGGAGCCGCAGACTAGACCGGGAAGTGTGTGTCGGGGAAAGGGTGGGGGTGGATGGATGGATGGGTGAGGAGAGGCTCGTGGGGGCGCAGGCCCGGGCAGAGGGTGCTTCCGAGAACAATAACACCCCGGACCTGGGAGCCTACACCTTTAAGGCAGGCCCCGCCCCGCCCTGCGCCCGCCCGCCGGTCCGCTGAGGTGTCGCTCGTGGCGCTGGGCTCGGGTGAACTTGACTCGCTCTCCCCGCAGGCGCTGCGGGAGGAGCGCGAGGCCGAGGACTGCGCACCGAGTGGGCTGACAGGACGAGTGGGCTCGGAGGTGAGTGCGGCGGGCGGAGGTGGCAGCAGTGCAGGGTGCTCCAGGTAGACGGACGCCCGCACCTCTCCGCCTTCTTGAAACGCTTTTGGATTTTGACTTCAGGTGGCGAAATGGATTCGTGTGAACCGCAGACCCCGAAAACGCAAACGAGGGAAGCAAGAAGTCGCCTTTGAAAAGGTAGGGGCCCTGGAGGACGCTGCTGGCTCCGGCTCCTGTGTGCTGCCTTGTGTCCAGGATTCAGTCTCTGCTACTAGAATAGCATTTGGGGAGTTTGTGTTAAATTTACGGCAAGGAAGCCTTCCCCCGGTAGGCTACTGATGAACGGTGTCCGCCGCCGTGACCAGGACGGAGGCCTGTGCTCCTTACACTGCAGCCCTGCCCTGAGAAAGGAAAGCTTCTTCCAGGCAGACCCCCCAGGCAACAGTACGTGAGAGCCCACGCAGGCAGTGTAAGAAGTGGGCAACTTCAGAGATGTCAGGACCTATTTTCCTTTCTGCCCAGCAAGTGAATTTATCCTCCTGAATTTAGAATTTTAGTACTTAGTTGTAGACCTTGCTCCCTGCTTCCCCTTGTGAATGCGTGAGGTTGAAACTTGATTTGTCGTGTGATAAATATTTTGAAATCAGGTGAGTAGCCTATCAGCCCTTTTTCTTACTGAAAAGGGGGCAAATGTTAACGACATGTTTTGGTTTTGGCAGCTTTGCTTAAATCTACTTTTGCAGTTGGGGTGGTGGTGGTGATAGCGCCAAGGGACTAAAATAGCAGTGTGTTGTTGTGCTGCCGGGACGGTGATGAATCACTGGGTTCTGAAGCCAAACTCTCGCTGATAGCGATCTGCCAGCTTCTGTGATGTGTTGCCTTAGTATGGGCATCGTGGCGTCTGAGAACGTGCATGAAACTCACAGTAATGAAGATGTGGCACTTCAGAGTGCACTTAAGGGCACTCGGGGCACCTGGAGGAGCCCTGGCAAAAGAGCTAACTGAGCATAATGTTGCTGGCATGCAAGGGGCCAGAGTGTGTGAGAAGTGCCCCCCACGCCAGCCATGTAAATAGAGCCGTGTGTGTCCACTCAGTCGAACAGTGGTAAGAAACAGAAGGATTTGGGGTTGTACCTTGGCGTGCTATAGCAGGTTATGGCTGGTGAACTCTCACAATTTAAGTGGCTTTAAAAGGTTTGTTACTAATGAATGAGATCACGAAATATCTAAAGAGTGAAAAGCATTATTTTGTACCTAGCACTTGAACAGATGTTTGTAGGTATAATTATTAAACCAAAAAAAAAAAAAAAGATCAGCCACACATGGAAAAAGGAGAAGCCATTATAGAGTACTTGATATCACCTCTACCAAAATCTGAAGCAGTAACTGTCTCTCAGAATTGGGGGGGTGAGAACTGAAGCATCCACCTACGAATACAGTGGCAGCCCTTCCCCAGCCAGCCCTCCACTGTGCCCTATTAGAGGTACTGGAAGATGTGCCTCTAACTTTCCTTCCTAGACAGTGTGGGTAGGGGTTTTAAAGAGCTCGAAGGTGGGTTGGATGGCCTCCTTCCAAGGGGTACGAGGACACTGGATGCTCTTGGTGGCTGTGTGTCTGTGTTGGTGTCCCCACTTATTTCTCCCAGGTTCAGCCGGGGCCATGGAGGGCTTTTCTTCTCTTACACCAGGGAGAAGTTCCGTGCTTGACGAGACAAGGCAGGCACTTTGAAGGGCCATGTGAGCGGTGAGATCTATGACCCAAGAGCATTAGAATGGGATCTGAAAGGCACAGGATCTAGGGGATATGTGTCCTCTACCTCTAAAATGTAGGTAGCACTCTAGGTGAGTGTTCAACCCAAGTCTAGTACTAGGACTTAAGCCTGTTGCTGGTGGGAACCTCAGTAGATCACTCACTGCTGATTCTGATAACTTATTTGAAAAAAAAAAGTCCGCTGAGCCTGACTTGGTGACTCATGCCTTAAATCCTAGCACTCAAGAGGCAAAGGTATGGATATCTTTGAGAGTTCAAGGCCAGAGACTGGTCTACAAAGTTCCAGGACATTCAAGGCCATGTCAGAGACCCTGTCTTAAAATAAAATAAAAATGAAACCAAAATTGCAAATGTCTGTTGGGCCACAAGCAGGCTGACTCTGTGTCCTCTCTGTGTCCGCACTGTGCGTGTGTCTGCTTTCTCTAGTTTGGTGTCAGGTGCCCGTGTTCTAGACCCCCAGCTGCTGCCTGCTCCTTTGCCCTCTCTTGCTGACCAGGTGTCCTCCTTCCTATCTTTCACTCCTCAAGTGTCCTCCACCTTCAGGTCTCTCTCAGGAGTTGACCTGGATTAGACTGGACTGGACTGGGTACATTTGGTTGAATGGTCCGTGGGCCAGATCTGAGTAGCTTTGGTTAAGTGGCCTGTGTTAACTAACTATGCCAGAACTGGAATGTTTTCCTTCCATAGGCGGATGCTGCTTTTACTGCCCGGTGAAAAACAGGACCTCCTGGCTGTCTTGAGAAAGGAAAACAGACATGGCAGCAGGCCAGGTTCGGAGATGTGTGGAAAGAATGTCATCTTGCAGGACACATTTGTTTTCCCCTTAAAGAAATTGTCCCAGGCACTAAATGGTGGGCACAACTTGAAATTAGCTGAGAGTTTCAGCCAGAAAAGGAGCACAGTCTGCCTGTGCTCGGCTGTGAACAAGGAGACAGAGTAAGTTAAGTGACTGTGCCACTGTGTAAGTGATTAGAATGCCTCCCCCCACTCCCACCCCCTGGCCCTTGTGAGCTGCTCTTTCTGGCCGACCCTGCTTGCCAGAGAGCCATCTTTAAGGACTTTACCTACCTTTCTCTCCTTTGCATCTTCTTGGGATGTTCCTCGATGTTCATTTCTACGCTGCTCTAGCTCCCTCCATACTGCTCTGTCCACAGCGGCTGTAACTGAATTCTCAAGGCTGTTTCCTCTCTCTGGCTCCTGGAGTGTTTCTCCATTCACTCTAGATTTTCTTCTTTTTCCTGTTGTTTCAAATGTATATTATTTAGTTTGAATAAATTTTACAACCAAAAGGCAAGAACATGAGTGGCCCACAGAGGACAGTCCCAGGCCAGCTCTGTGGGACTGGTTACAGTTGTGATTTCAATAGTGAGAAGTATGTGTGTTAAAAAATAATAGCTTTTGCTATATGATCTTTTGGCTTTAGAAGAACACATTAACTTTTAGCTCGGAGATTAAACACAAATTGTGTATCACCATTAGAAAGTAAGGGCTGATATTTTAAGGTATATGCATGTCAATAAAGTTTAGATAACTTCATTATTCTAAAAATTAAAATATACAACACAGCAGCACTTTATGAAATAGTATATTTTAAAGAAAATGCACTTGTAGTGAGATTGCTCTTCTTAAAGAAAATTTCTGTTGTTAGACTCAGAAGACTCCACCTTCTTGGTTTTCTGTACATCTGATAACTTACAGAAAACGGCTCTTGCTGTTTCCATTTCTAGCCTTGGTGTGTATGCTAAAATCAGAAGTATTTATAGGCTTGCTTTCTGGCCACTGGGGGTGACTCAGAAAGCCATCTCCCATGTCTGTGTGCCTGAAGCAGACATCCAGGGTAAGATGGGCTGGCCTTTGTGAGTTCTAACTATCACTGGGAGCCGACGTTCACTCCTGTCAGAACCTGGAAAACAAAACTTTGGAACTTGCAGTTTGCTGAACCTTAGAGTGAAAAGTCCAGAGTATAAAATAACAACTGAACAGGAGAGCGCGAGGCCAGTGGGCTTCGTCAGGCTGTTGGCTCTGTGCTCCCTGATAAACCCTGGAGTCTGGGAGCATGTTTGCTTTGCTTTTACGTCTCTGCTCTTGTCACACGCTTGACTCGGAGCCGTGCTCTCCCTAGTAGTCTCTGTAATTCACGACGATTTTTAAATCTGTGCAAACCCAGGGAGGTCTGCATGTTCAACACCATTTACTCCTTTTGAGGTGCATTGTACACTTTGGCTGCAGTTCTGCTGTGAGAACACTCAGGATGTTTTAAAGGTAGGTGGTTCAGGCTTTAAATGTTTTACCATTGTGTGTCTTTTGTGACAAAAGTCTGTTATATTCAGTTGTAATTCTGGAAACCGGTATTTAAGTTGTTTGTTTTCTTTTTTAAGTTACTTTTTCCTGGACCCACAGAGGCAGTGGTTCCTATTAGGCTCCACTTGGAGCCCTCAAAGCTCAAACCAGTAAACCAGTCCATGTGAACTTGGGGCATGCGACCAAGTATCCCCACTAACCGGTAGCCACTCCCTGTACCCAGAAACCTGGTGGGTTTGGGCAGCTACTCTGATACCTGAGTCAAAGCTCCCCTGGAATTCCCTAGGTTTGGTGCCTGTACCTCTTTCTGAGAGGACTGTTGCTCTGTGAGAATCCATAACTAGTCTGCACTTGCAGAGCCGTGGTCTCATACAATAGCTTCATTGATTCTTGATTTCCATAGAAAAGCTTTATGAGTTCTAATGAATCACCAGCCCGCCCTTCTGCACCTCCTCAGTGAGTGGCTTTGTGTCCTGTGTGTCTCCTGTGCCTTTGGATAAGGACTTACGTGAGTGATGGGAGGCAGAGTAGTTTAGGAGAAGTTGTGATGAAGAAATCAGGCAGAGAGAGGTGTGTTTGTGTTCATTGCATGATGCTGCAGAGATGCCGAGGAACTCCCATGTACCTGAGTCTTGTTTCTGCACCTCCTCCTGCCGTTTTATTTCTTATAAATCCTTAACAAATACATTATTGAATATTCTATATCCAGGTTTCAAGTCAGATCAGATTATGCTAGATTCTTGACATTTTTTGCTTACTTTAAGCTGAACCAAGAGAAAATTGCTGATAAAATATATTTTTGTAACCTAAGAAAGACAGTTTGATTTGTGTGATTTTATACTATTAAATTCTCATCTGTCCCATAGATTATTCTTTTTAAGAATCTGCAATTTAAAACCAGAAAAAGACTCTGACGAATCTGTGTATCGTAAAATCCTTGCCAGCTTTAAGCTGGTGTAACAGGAAAATTAAAACGATGGCCAGCCTGGCCTCAACACTTGCATGTAGCACACAGTCACCACTCATCTTCATGCGCTTATTCAGAGAGTCTCTGTATGGAACCATTAACTCCTCAGTAGCTAACACTTGCCATGCGGCAAGCGCAGTTCTGAGTGCTTCACATGCAGCAGCTGATGCAAGTGTCCCATTAAAGCTTGTCACAACCAGCAGCATGCACTAAGACAGTGCACACCGTCGGACTCTGTGTAAGTAGGTGCAGAGTGAGCAAGTCAAATAATTGCTGTAGAAAATAATGTTTGGGCTGCATCTTAAATTCTTATTAGTCCTCGACCACCAGCACAAAGCGTACATTTCTAAATTAAGAAAATCTCAACCAGCATGTATTTGAAAACACTTGAAAGAGTGCAGATAATTACACTTGTGTTGATTTTAGTGTGTTTGATGCCAGCCACCACCAAGTCTTCCACGCCGAGAAAGATGAAAGCTATTTTCATATAAAACATAAGACTTGGGCTGGAAAAGGGAGGTGGGAGAGGAACATTTTTGTGGCTTTTTAGTTACTTTTATAGGCAGCATTAATTTCATTCCTGTGACAGAATGCTTTCATTGGCAGTCATTCTAATCTTAGGCATTTTAATGAGCTGCTGTTTTGTGCCTGGGCTCATATGGCACTACTAAGATGTGTTATTTTTAGTAGCACCTACTCGTGTCACCTTGGGTTAGGACCTGTCATCGTTTCCATTAATCATGTGTTAGAGCAGGCGGACACTTGAATGTATTCAGCCCAGAAGCCAGCCAATGTGAATCTGATATATATTCATCCTTGAATCCCTAGCAGTCAGAGAAAACCACACATGGCTCCATGAGTGTTTGTGTGTAATTGATTAGATGATAAAGCCCACAAGTGGTATTTACTTTTACAATCATACTTTGATGCTGCAACTTTTTAAAAAAACTGTTATCTAGTCGGGCAGTGGTGTGCACACCTTTAATCCCAGTACTCAGGAGGCAGAGACAGGTGAATCTCTGAGTTAGAGGCCAGCCTGGTCTACAGAGTGAGTTCCATGACAGCTGAAACTACACAGAGAAACCTTGTCTGGGGAGGGGAAGCAGTGAAACAAGAAATTTTTACCATCTTGTTAAACTGTGCTACTTATTTTGTTCTTTACTGATAGAATCCATGAAAATATACTGGTCAAGATTTCCTGGCTTTCCTGGAGGTGTTTCTTTGGTATCTTCTAGAAAGAGGGCTTGGAGGCAGCAAGACTGGACCTGATATTGGCCCTTGGGTTTGTCACATGGCTTTTGTTTTCCTCTGAGAATCCTGTTATTTAAATGGCCAGTTTGACCCATGTACACAAAGTGATAAAAAAGCTTGTTTTGTTTTTGTATGAATTGGTGAATTGGTTTTGTCGGGTTTTTTTTTGGTGGCGGGGATTGGGGGCAATGTCTGGTTTGGTTCCCCAGTTACCTTTCATAAGCACCCTTCTTTCTGCTTTCGTATTGATTCTGTGATGTGAGCAAGAAGGAAATTAGACACCATTTCTTTTCCCTCACCGTTTATCATGTGATTTGAAATATCCTTTTACTTCCAAGTAAATTTGTATGAAGCTGTGACCAAGCTGTTCTTCATTTCACATTTGCAGTTCCACATACCCCACTTTCGGTCATTGTCGGTAGGGCCAGAGGTATATACCTTTGCTCTTGGTGGCACATACACCCTCAGGGTGTCCCCTTCACTCTTCACACCTTAAGTCGCACATAAGGTGATGTCTCTCCCTTCCTTGTGGTTTTTGGAAGCTGACTCTGGTGTCACCTTTTTGGGAAGGGTTTGGTGACAGTACTGGGTCACAGCTGTGTGATGGCAAATCTGTCCCTAAACCTGACCTTCACTTGTATTCATTTATTTGCTATCATTTCTTTTCTTGAATCTTTTTCCGGTGTCCTCTTTGTACTGTGTGCTTAAGATGTTTGAAATGTAGAGACTTCGTGTCTCTTGAGCTGACTGAGACGTGGACATTACTGGCTCCACAGGTGATAGGCTCTTGGCCCCACTCAGAGAGGGTGACTGAAGAGTAAAGGAGCTTTCTCTGCTGGAAAATTTCATCTCTGTTCTGTTTTTCTCTCACAAAACCCTGGGTTTGTATGTTCTAGGCTGCATGCTCACAGAAAAATACACAGAAAAAAAAAATACCTATTCCTCAGTAATGACTAATGTAGAAAACGCAAGTCAGCCATCTACCCAGCACCTTGTCTTGAATTTGTTGTACACAAAGCCCTCTGTCACAAGCTGCTGGAAAATGCCAAGGAAACATGAGCTGTCGTTTCTGGCTATGGGAAGATACAACACAGGACACACCAATGATCACGTTTAAAGGAGTGTGCAGTAAATAACCCAAACCGCACAGCAGGAGCGAAGGCTGCCACTGTCTGGTGAGCTTCACCTGAGGACATTCTGCACTCATGTTTCGTGCCTGGACCTTGTTTTGATAAAGCAACTTCACACACACAGGCAGGAAGTTATGGTGGGAAATTGAGTAACTGAATTAACTGAATCCGTTTTGATAATTCTGCCTGGCACAGGGAGGGGGGCTTTGAGTGATCTGCGTGTGAGTGGTGGTGGTCTTTTTACTTGAGAATGCATTTCTTATAATAAATGCCCTCTGGTTTTGCATGTGAGACTGGAACCCGTCACTCAAATTCTGCCAACACTTAAGAATCATGTGACCTTATCTCTGATCATTCTTTACCAAATTCTATTTATTTAGGCAACTTTGTTACTAACTTTATTTTATATCCATGACATACAAAACCTGGGGCAAGGAGTAGAGGTTATAAAAAAGGAATTAGAGAAAGCAGACTGGAAAACAAAGCTGATGAGGTCCCTGACAGGGGTGCAGGGAAAGCGCAGTAGATGGACAGAGTAGGTGTGGTCTCTGGGCTGATGGCAGGATACTGATGTGTTCTGCTCATTGACTCTGGTTATTTTGTAGATCTGAGGGGACCTTGATTCAGATGGTCTTCTGACCAGATAAAGTGTGAATTATCTATTGCTCACAACTCTGCAGTTCTGCACACCCACTGTTTCTTTTTACTAGTTGTTTTTCTGTCTTCTTTCCTTTAAACATTTGGTTTCAAGACAAAGTAAGAAGTTAAAACGTTTCATTATTAGGGATAGTGATCTGTAGTTCCAGAGTTTTCCTGATTTTTTAATCTCTTGTGAGTTTTTGAAAGTTGTGTCCTGACATTGAGAAAGTGTCCCATGTTCCTAGCAGCACAGCTAAAATGGAATCCTTTTACTTTTTAAAGTTTTTTTTTGTTTTTGTTTTTGTTTTTGTTTTTTAGCATCTTTCTGATGATGGAAAGCAAATGGGCATGATGGACCCTGTATGTCTCAGCACCTCACATAACCACAAATCAAAAGTTTTAACTTCTCAGCTCTTGGACTCCAAACATACATATGGAAAAATTCAGATTTTTTTTATGTATGTGAAAGTAGGGAGGCAAACTGATTTGCCTAGCTCGTACCAAGAAGTCGTGTAGAATGGGGAAAGATCTCAGAATATAATACTTTCATTTTTCTTCAGCTTCTGCTCACAAGGTGGCAGAACTCAAACCTTGTGTCAGTCTTCAACTGTAGTTCCTACTGTCAGTCTGGTGTCCATGAAGAGAAGAGGGTGTGTCAGGCAGGAGACCTTGAGCCAGCTCAACTAGCATGTTAGTGTCCCGTGTTGAAGAATCCCCTCAGCAGCTCTTTCTGACATGAAGACAAAGGATGCTGGCTGCCCCGAGCCCAGAAAACACAGTGCCGAGTCTTTTTTTTTTTTTTTTTTTTTTTTTTGGTTTTTCGAGACAGGGTTTCTCTGTGTAGCTTTGCGCTTTTTCTGGGACTCACTTGGTAGCCCAGGCTGGCCTCGAACTCACAGAGATCCGCCTGGCTCTGCCTCCCGAGTGCTGGGATTAAAGGTGTGCGCCACCACCGCCCGGCACAGTGCCGAGTCTTAATGGCCATTGAGCTGGGTAGATTTTATATTTTATATTTTATATGCCATAAGATGTGCACATGTGTGGTAGCTTGCATTGTAAGAAACTTGTATAACTGTTTACTATTTGTGTCCACCTTTGAGAGGGAGAAGCCCTGTCTATGAGTGCTGCAGCTGCAAGCCAGAGGCCCAGTTTCACAGTCTCTGCTGTCGTGAGTTCCTGTGTCCATTCCCATCCCTACTTCTGTGCTTTCTGACGTTATAGCTTGCCTGTTCTAGAAACTTCACTGCGATTGACTCACCCATGGCTTAGTTGTCCTACAGTGTTTAGGGCTGTTCAGCCATCTCTGTGTCTGCCGTGTCTTTGGTTTCCTGTTGCTGCAGTGATAGTACGTGGCTGGGCCGACTACATTTCGTCTATCCAATACAAGTTTATTAGACATGCTTGGAATTTTTTTTTTTTTTGCAGTTTTTGTTGTTATAAATGAATATTCATTGAACCACAGGTATGGCTGCCCTGTGTAAACATGTTTTGTTTTTTTTTTTCCTTTGTTGGGAACTATGGGCTGAAGTGGCTTGGCCCACAGTGGGCACTCCTTTCGCTGTCTTCTGAAGCTTCTGTGTTTCACATCCCCACTAGCAGTAGGAATGATCCCAGCATCCCTACACCCTTGCCTGTGTCTACGGCTGTTACTCTGCAGTTGCTGCCTGCCACCATGCTTCTTAATATGCAGCCAGGCTGTTTCTTGAAAAGTTCTGAGTGTATCCATCCCCCTTTGTCCTCCATCTTGCAGATGAAAGGCTATGGCTCCAAACGTGGGAAATCTGGGTGTCTCCCCAAGTGTGTCACCACACCTTCAAGGCCAGTGGTTCCTGTGACTCAGAGCCCTTTGTGTCCTTACAGCATTCTTGGGTGTGGCTTCCTTTTTGTCTCCCAAAGATGACCCGTCCTCACCCTCTATGGAATAGTATCTGATGCCACACTGTGTCTAAGGCTGCTGCCAGCATCCTGGAGAGAGTTTCCTCTAGTCCCTCAGCTGTTTTTCCCAGGCTATGAGCAGAGCCCAGCTCTGAGACTTTGGGACCCCATGTCATCTTGTAGAAGGGTTGGGTATGTTCCCATTTGAGCTTGGTGGAAGTTGGGTGGGTGCCCTGGTCTGTACACCTGGCTTTCACTAAACATTTAATGCATTTTAGGGTCCCTCTTCAAAAATGGTGAGAAAGGTTGGTCACTCGAAGGCATATGGATTGGGGCTTTCCCTCTGTGATGCTGAGACGAGATCATGCTCTCAAATGTCGTACAGTCTGAGAACTAACCCAGCTTTGGTTCTTCCCATCATTGTTCTCTGCCAGCAGCAGATGGAGCTTGTCTAGTTGTCCACCTCCAGGCCTTACTCTGGGAAACCCCCGTGCTTCAGAGCAGCAGTAACCTTCCCTGTGTCTCTGTTCATCCTGTCTGTGTATCGGGCAGGTGAAAGCCACATCTCTTCCCAGCCTGGAGTCCTGAAGCATGTTTTCAGGATACTGGTAGCAGACCTGCATTTCGGGTGGATGCTGGGTAAGTCATTGCTGTGGTTTCTTCGCCCAGGCTTTTCTTTCACTTTTCAGACACTCTGTGGGCACTGGCAGCATATACAATTCCCAGTATGTATGCAGTGAGGCCAGAGAAAGGGAGGATTCTAGAAGTGTTGTAATGTTCTAATTTATTGTATTACAGAAAGTGAACTCTAGCTGTCTGTGAAATCACTGTTTTTTCTGGGATGTTCTTGGTCATGTTGAGGTTCTGAGTGTTAAAGAGAACTTAGTGTTTGGACCTATGGGAATCTCACCGGGCACTGTGCTGTAGCATAGCGCATTAGGAAGACTACAAAGTTGAGGCAAGTTCACAGAATAAAATCATCACAAGCAGGAAGCTGTCAAAAACAACTAGAAAAGCCACAAATCAAGCAACTGGAGGAATATGCTCTGTTCTCACAATTGCCCAAGATCCTAAGTGTGTTTGTCTGTGGGCCTCATGAGAAGAAAGGGTGGCGATTGCCATGCTGCTTTGCTTAAGAAGCAGTACAGCTGGACTAATGACAGGAAAGACCTCACAGCTTCTCCAGCTCAGATCCTTATCTCAGTTGTGAGACTGCAGATGCTCTTAGGTTTTTTAACTCCTAGGCTGTGTGCTCGCCTGATTCTCCTGTGCTTCATTTTTATTCCTTTTTCCAGTTGTCTGTACCCCCTATATGGGTAGAGGTGGATCAGTGTCAGGTTCTGGATGATGATAAATGTGAGGCTGGGCATGCTGAGTATGGGTCCTGGACAGCGAGCAAAGGGAGACAGGGAAGAAGTCTAGTGTACCCCTACAAGGCCATCCCTGAGGGAAGCCTTATGCTGTGGCTTGCATTGACATGCACAGGGACAGATTGCACTGTCTCACCATCAAGGAATGAATAGGTCCAACTGCTGCTGTGGGGACAGCCAGGCGTCTGTCTGCAGGAGACATTAAAGTGGTGTGTTTTCTAGGGCACATGTTATTGCAAGTTTCTGTAATGTTTGTCACAGACCAAGCAACTGTGGCATAAAAGTGTGTGTGTGTGTGTGTGTGTGTGTGTGTGTGTGTGTGTGTGTGTATTGAATCAAATGTAAGTGGCCATCTAACGTTGGAATGCAGAGTGGCGCCACCCCACTGCTCTCCTTGCAATCTTCAGATATTTTTAGTAGATATGTTTCCTAGGTTTTTTTTTGTTTTTTTGTTTTGTTTTGTTTTTTGTAATGTTTCCATGTTTGTGCATGTTCATACCTTGATGAGTTTCAAATTTAGTTAAGAAATTTTCTTTCTGTGTGGTGCTCAAGGCTTTGAATGTCTAAGCAGGCGCTTTACCACCAAACTACATCCTAAGCCTGTGAAATTTTCTTGGGATTTGTTGGGCTTTGCTTGTGGGGCCAATCAAACCGTCCCTGAAACTGTAGTGATAAAATTAACACTACACATGGAATATGAAGGTTTGATGCCTTAGAACTATGGCTGCCAGAAGGCAGAATGAGGAGGCATTTAGGAAAAACAATCTGCTGACAGGTATAGGACAGAGCTGTAAGGGGGTGAGGAGCACACAGGAGAGTAGCTACTGAGCTGGTCAGAATCCCGAAGGCTTCTTCTCCCTCAACGAAATAAAAGATACTAGAGGGAGCATGCCAGATCACACCGGCTCTGAGAACCCAGGCACACTTTGCTTCTGGTGTTGGGGATGATATGTCAGTGGTCAGCAATAGCATGGCCTCATGAGCAAACTCCAGACTGATAGATTTGGGGATATCTGGTAGTAGGGGATCCGTGTTGTACTGTGTGCACACAGGTTGGGAGTGTGTGCCTAGGAACATGGGGGAGGGGCACCACATGCATACCACTGTACTGGCCTTTGGTCTCCGAGCTTTGTTGGTTTGTGCTGGGGCCTGTTCCGTGGTCAGCCTCTCCCCACTCCCTGGATTGAAGCTGTAGATATTGTTTCCAGAACTGACAGTTTGCTTCTGACATTGACTCACTAGCTGACCAAGCCTTAGCGGAACTGCCTGTGTGTAATGCAGAGTCATTGGCAGCATTGCCTGTCTAAGGAGATGGAAACAGTGGAGGTTGAGCATACAGAGCTCCAGAGCAGACGGTAAAAAATGACGTTTCTCCGCTTCTGCTTGCTCGGCTTCAAACTCTTTTTCTGTTTGTTTGATTTGCTTTTTTGAGACAGGGTCATGCTGTGTAGCCCAGGCCGGCCTGGAACTGGATAACCCCCTGCCTCTGCTACCATCAGCGCTACCGCTGTGCTCCCCTGTGCTTCTAGAACTCCTCATCAAGTTTGCCGCCTTAAGAGAAGCCAGACTCTGCCCCGGGACTTTCTCCTGTGCCGCACGTGAACCTGGACTCACCACTTCTTGTTTCCTGTGTAGAACCTGTTTTGAGGTCACAGGCTGGTACAGAGAGCACCCAGTGTGGGTTCCGTGTATTGCTTGTCTTCAGTGTGATTTGGGCACCTGGAGACTGAAACACATCGTTTACATGAAGATTAGGAAAGAAGCAGCTCTTGCTGTGGCTGTTATGAAAACCCTTCCCAGCATGTGGACTGCTTTCCTTGGTTTTCAGGTAGCCCTTTATGATGCACCTCAGTGTCGTACTAGACATTATCCAGACTTAAGACAGAGAGAGGCTGTTTTAACTGTAGTCGGTCTAAGTGCCCATTTGTGAAGGACATTGTACTTCCTAGGCCTTTTTTTACTTTGGTTTTCTTAGTCATGCTAACTGTGGCTGGACTGTTCCTGTTTTTCTTCCCAGAACGTGTGGTTTCCTGAGCTGCTTGCGCTCTGCACAGAGTGATGCTGTTGTGTCCTGTAGTCTGTGTGTCATCCCCCCTTCCCCCCTCAACACTGGGAAATGGAGTCACACAGATGGGTGAAATCCCATATTCCACTCTTTTCTCTTGGCCACTCAAGCCTATGGAAGCCTTAGAATGCTACCTTAGAACTGCCCACAGACAGTGACTACTCATGCTGTCAGTGGTGGCCTTCTAGTAGTGCCGTTTTCAGCCCTTAAAGTCATCTGTCTTTACTGAGTTAAGAGGACAAGAGCCCTGGAGCTGAAGAGAGAGAGAGAGAGAGAATGGCCGCTGAAGCGAGGCAGCCAGGATGTTTGCAACACTGCTGTGGTGTCTGTGAGCTGGCTGCAATGTCCCCAGTATTAAGTTTCAGGTGGCGGCTCTAGCAGGTGCCAGCCAGATGCATCAGAGGTATGAGAGGCACACCTTCCGGTCTCACCCAGAAGGTGCCCTGGGTGCCTTGCCTGTAATCCCGGTATTTAGAAGGTGGAGGCAGGATGACCAGACTTCAAGGCCATCTTCGGCTACAAAGGGAATTTGAGGCTAGCCTGCTCTACCTGAGACCCTTGTCTTTAGAAAACTGCAAAACTTACTGGGATTCTGCTGGGAACTCCCACTGGCTCCTCCAAGCCACCAGAGTCATTCACTACTTTGGATGAGGTCTTAGTGAGTTAACTTTATAAGTTCTAACAATGCACAAGTACAGTGTTCGCTGCTGTCCTGAGCACAGACTACTAGGCGGCTTTCAAAACAAACTCTGCTACCACTCCATGATAGGGGCCAGGTTTTACAGTAACTGTGATTCTCAGGTAGAATTGACTCAGAATAGTTAATATGTTTCCCTAACCTCAGACTTACTAACAGAAACCCACTTAGACGATAAAAGAAAATGGGCAGTGTTTGTCTCAGCTATGAGTAATGGGCTATGCATGATTAAAAAGGCTTCTCAGAATGGCCTTGCTTATGTAATCGAGGATCGATACATTTTAGAAGGGTTTTATAAGTGAGCCACCCTGTTACTTGGTAATCAGCTGTCATTTTCAAGTAGTTAAAAGGGTCCTTGGACAAAGCCCAGGGGGTTGACTGTGGCTTCTTAATTGCTAAGAATTGAAACTCCCTGTGCCCTCTGAATTATGAGCATTCTTGAATTTTTTATGGGGGAAGAAATTATTTTTTTATGTAGGATAATTTTCATGTCAAATGTTGCATTAGCCAACAGGAGCAGTACAGGCAGGTTGTGGTCTTGTCCCGCCAGATCCCTTCTTCTCTCTAAAGTTAACTTGCAGAGTCCAGAATGAGGAGAAAACAAGGCAAGGGTACACTGTGGGTGAGTCACAAGACGATGCCACCCATCATCTCCAGCAGCCCTTGGCATCCTTAGAACATTCTAATGTTGCTGACAAAGAGCAGTAACTGCTCTGCAGACTCACATAGTCAGGGGAAGGGTGGAGACCTCTGGAACATTCTCCCCATTTCCTCCCATCAGTAGAAGGAAGGACTAAGGATTTCACAGGCCAAAGGAAGTGACACCCAGCAGATGGCTACAGCCATTCCCAGACATGGCCGGCTGTGTGTCCCTGTTGACTACTGGTTACAGAGACCTGTGCATGGCACCACCAGTCCGAGTAACTCTGAGCAGAGGAGACTTTTGGCAGGCAGAACAGTTTTATTACTTTCTTCTCAAAATAAAAGGAATTCTCTTGGGGTTAGTGGGAAAGGAGATGAATAGAGCATTTCCTATTTCCTGCCTGTTCAACTCCACAGCAATCTGTTTGTCATAAAATGGATTTTTGCCCAAATTGGCTGCAACTAAAAATAACTTCACCCCATTTCTGTCAGTTTGGCCATCTTTTTACGTGTGCACTTTGTATTATTTCCTTTCCTGTTCTGAACCTCTGTGAGAATTGAGGCCCTAAGGTGCTTATCTTCTGAATGTGCAGGTGATAGTGTGATTCTCGAAGCTGGGACCTTCTATGCATTGGGTGGCAAAGCCTGTCTGGGTGGCCTGGCTGTGGGTGTGTCACTAGATGGTCCTTACTCCGTGTCTCCCAGGCCTTCCAAGCCTTCCCTCATTAACTTCTGTCAGCCCTGTGGCCAACAGTATAGGGCTTCCTCAGGTCACAGCTAGGAGTTTAGCAGGTGCTTGACAAATGTCAGGCTTTTGGAGATGGGAAGGGGCAGCAAGCTAGGACGTCTCAGGTCACTGCACATTCTGCTTAGCAGATTGATGTTTTCATTGTGGGTAATTATTAAGTTGATGTTGATTTTAACACATGCAGCCTAACTTGGAGATTTAGAAGGTCACAGGCTTGTGTTTGTTTTAGGGTATATGAACTAAACATAGAACTTCACCAGTTTCTCATTCTCTTACTGTTCAGCGTCTGTTGCCACCTCTTTAAAAAAGTCCTGTGTTGTTGGTGTGGTGGGCTCTGCAGTTCCCAGGCCCCAGCGCTGCCCCCATTGGCTGGCGGTGCACAGTAATGATTGGGCCTGGCCAGTTCCTGTCTAATAGGGCCATGACCTGGCTTGAACTCTTGTAATGAAGAAGGAACAGACTTGCTCACTCCTCTGCATGCCTCTGTCTCCCCCACACTCCTCTATTATCCAGGAGGAAATTGAAGAGCAGATTTCTGCGTTCTCATGATGCTGATGGCCTGATGTAATCTTTTCCACTCCAAAGTCAGGAAAGTAAAAGCCGTACAGCACAGCCCCTACACTCGGAGCTGCCCAGGGCTTCAGCTGTGGGCTCGGTATGCCTGTTCATATTTTCAGCAGCCTCGAGGAGGCATAATTTACATACCATAAACAATTTGTGATTTTTTTTTTTATTGAATTAGTCAAGTTGTACAAGCATCACCAAAATCCAGTTTTAGAATGTATTCATCACCCTCAGAAATCCTTAGTGCCTGTTCGTGGTCATTTTCCATCCACCCTCCATCCCCGCCATAGGAAACAAGTAGTTTTCCTTGTCGTAGATTTGTATTTTCTGGATGTTTCATAACAATGGAATTAATTATACAGTATACAGGTATGTGTATGTAGTATTCCATTTGTCCATCATTTAGCATGCTTCTAGGTTCATCCATTGTTGTAATATAGGAATATAACTTGTCCCTTTTTATTCTTGAGTAGTATTCCAGTGTATAGATATACCACATTTTATCTGGCTTTGTTCCAGTAGTCACTTGGGTTATTTCCCACTGGAGGCCAGCGTGAACAATGCTGCTGAAAGACTGGCGAGTTTCTGCAGGGGGTGTACACCTGCCAGCTAGCTGAGACTGTCCTTGTGGCCCTGCCCTCCCTGTCTCCAGTTCTGCCATCAGCCGTCTACGTGGCACTTTGGCATCTTCCACTTAACTTTTATTTTTTTTTGGGGGGGGGGTTGATATAAACCATTTAGGTTGTTGAGTGGGGAGGATGTGGGGGGCTGGGGAGAAAGTTTGTGTGTAATACTCAGTAAATTAATTTATATTGAGAAAGTGATTTTTTTTTATGTCTTAAAAGTCCTTTTTTTCAGTTTCCTGTGACTCTGAATAAGTGTTTGCTGGCTTGTGCTTCTGATTATGTAGGGCATTTGAATATAAAGGGGTCTTGGATGGTCTGTGGAGCCCTGTTTTGTGATGCTGTCAATAAGTAAATCACTAGTTCCCAATTGATGGAATTTGGGAGCTTTTAAGAATTCTTTATTAGCCGGGCGGTGGTGGCACACGCCTTTAATCCCAGCACTCGGGAGGCAGAGCCAGGCAGATCTCTGTGAGTTCGAGGCCTGCCTGGGCTACCAAGTGAGTTCCAGGAAAGGCGCAAAGCTACACAGAGAAACCCTGTCTCGAAAAATCAAAAAAGAAAAAGAAAAAAAAAAAAGAATTCTTTATTAGAAATGCATGTGCTGTGTTTGGATGAACCTGGGCAATTGCCATAGGCCTGGCCAACATTCTACAAGCTGTGTGGTGTCCTTGACGTGGCCAGCCACTCCCATTGCTTGCCACATTTGAGGATCTGCAGGTGTGCGCCTCAAACGTGAGCTGAGCACATAATGATGAAGCCCCCTGGGTAAGTAGCCTTTTAATCCTAGGTAGGCTCACAACCACGTGGGGGGAGGGGGGAGCCTAGGAACACTGGCTGTGGTCTGTTTTGAGAATGTGTGCTTGTCCAAAGGCAGATGGCTAGATAGAGAGAACACACAGACTCCTGAGAGGAAGGGGAGAGGGGAAGTATGCTGGCTGGTAGCCTTCAAGGGCCGAAGTCTGTGGGAAGGAGAGTGGCTGCTGAGCTGATATTTGAGCAGACGACTGATCAGCTCACTGGGATGGTTTTGGCTCCAGGTGTGCATTGTGTTACAGGCACTTCAGTGTGAGTCCTTATGGGGTTGATGCAGCTGTCACGGCTAAGTGTGCCTCTAGGCCTGTGTGGGTAGTCTGGTCTGTCTGTCTTCCTTCCTTCCTTCCTTCCTTCCTTCCTTCTTTTTTTTTTTTTTTTTTTTTTTTTTTTTTTTTTTAATTTTGTGTGCATATTTGTCTGTGTGAGGGCATGGGATCCCCTGGAACTGGAGTTATAGACAGTTATGAGCTGCCATGTGGGTGCTGGGAATTGAACTCAGGTCCTCTGGAAGAACAGCCAGTGCTCTCAACTGCTGAGCCATCTCTCCAGGCCCCCCTGTGTGGGTAGAGTCTGGAAAGACTGTTGGAAACCCACTACAGTCCAGCAGAGTGGGTTGTGCAGATGAAACCTCCCAACACACAGGCTCAGCATCCACGGTGCATGCATGTATTGAATTTGAGCTTATGTTCTCAGGAAGGAGGCAGCCAAGGCAACCTGGAAGGATGACATTTTACTGAATTTTCCTAAGAGATAGATGGTTATAGTTTCAGAAAGGTTCTTCGGGATGTGTGTCATTAGCCCCTTGTGGCTGTGGACTCTGCAGGTCATTCACCCAACTGCCTTATTATGCTTTAGTGGGTGTACAGGCTTCAGCCTGCCAATAAAGACGTCTGTGTGAAGATGTTATAATTCACCCTTGTATTTTAAGTGGAACACTGTGTCAAGGTTTCCTCACCCAAATACATGTATTATTATGTGTGTTAGGTTTTCTAGGAGTATTTATTTCAAGTTAGTTTCAAAAGTGAGGTGCTGTTTGCATGTTACCATGAAAGCCCCTGGCTCCAGGTTCCCACAGGCTCTGGGTCGTAGTACAGCAGTGTTTACTTAGTCTTTTGGTGGGAGAAGTTGCCATGGGTGATGGGGTGGCCTTGGAGGACGATGAGAGAGACCAAAGCTCCCAGGTGGTAGAGCTCTGCCTGCCACCAAAAGTGCCCCACTTGCTACAGGTTGATTCTCTGACGGGGACTCCAGCTTTCCCTGGCACTTGGTCTCTGAACTTGCCACCATGCACTCTGTGGGTGGAAAAGCAGAGTCTCTTCCCTTTCTCCCTCCTCCCCCCCCCCCCCCGCCCCCCCGCCTCCTTCCTTATGTGACATGGGGGCACATGCAGCACAGCACTTGTGTGCCCCCCTTCTTATGTGACATGGAGGGCGCATGCAGCACAGCACTTGTGTGGAAATCAGAGGATAATTTTCAGGAGTCAGTTCTCCTTTCACCTTGTGTTTGAGGCAGGGGTCTTTTGTTTCTGCCACACCGCACCCTCTACCTGGCCCAGGGAATTGTCTGTGTCCCATCTCACTGTAGAAGTGGTACAGTAACAGATGCGTGCCACTGTGTCTAGCTTTTTTTTTTTTTTAAATGTGGGTTCCTGGGATTGAACTCAGGTCATCAGGCTTACATAGCAAGAGCATTTACTGGCTGAGCCATCTGCCCAGCCCCGAGGCACATTCTGAGAAGTGCCATTTCCCAGAATCACAGGACAAAGCACAGGTGGACAGTCAGACTGTCTGGCCTCCTGAGAGCATCGCTGAGTCCCAGGGCATGGTGCAGCTGCAGGCACCAGGTCAGTCTCCAGTCTCCGTGGCCTTTGCCTCTTTTGCCTGGGGGTATTCCTATGAGGACCTGCGGACCCTGTTGCACAGGCAGGGCCTTCAGGGCCCCTTTCAAGGCCTTGTTTCTTGGAGCTCTCAAGTCTAAACTGCTCTTTTTACGAGCGGCATGCCACCACCCTGTGTTCTCTAATACTCTAATAGCCTATCACTCTTCCACGTTAGAGTTTGAGAGATACCATGCTCCTTGAGCACTGAGCAGAGGTCTTTAAATACTGCTGCTGCTTCATTTGTAATTGGTATTTTGGGTATTTCAGTATTTTGTGAGTGCTTTCTCCATCAGCCACAATGAAGAAAAAGAATTAATTGAGCTTTATTATGAAGGCTACTGAGAAAGGCTTACTCAAGGGCAAGAAGACGACATTCATTTTAATCTGATGTATGTATTTAGTTTATGTAGTTTGTATATGCCGTGGGAAGTTCCATGTTGAATCTGAGTGAGGTACATGCAGGCTGTCTCCTTGTAGTATCTTTGCAATGGTCCATAGGATTCCTACCCTGTTATTGAGGGTGCTGTGGCCAGTGTGATCTTTGTTTCGGCATGAAAACTATTTCTGATGGGGCCTGTTTCCTGTATTTTCATCAGTTCACCATGCTAAGTTTTATACATTCAAACAAACTAATTTAAGATTAAGAAATTTCTTTTTTATTATCAAAATGGTATTGTCTGTTAGAGAAAAATTTTTAAATATGGGAAGGTTTAAAGAAGAAAACTTAAACTATGGTTGTCTGGTCAGGTTGGCTATTTGAATACGTTGCTGTTTTGCCTTTAAGTCTTTTAAGGGAAATCATTTTTGGAGGACAGGAATGTGTTTTATATTTATGACTTTTTTTTTTTTTTACTTCAAAGGCAGTTCTTTCAATCTCTTTTTTTATTGCTTAAATTAACCAAATTCAATGTTTGGGGACAAGATTTGTTCTATAACTTTCATGGAAAGTGTCTTGCCTGGCCATAAATACTGGGGTTCAGCACTTGCCATAGCTGTTATCCTGAAGTTCTGGAGACTTGGACAGATGTGTGCAATATTATCCCTTTTCCTACAGTGGATATCTCTGGATGCAGAGCAGTCTGGGGGGAGGGGGGCTGGATCCTGCAGGGCCAGGAGGAGGAACACAGGCCTTGCAAATTCCCTCTTTACCTGAGACTTTCCCTTAGTGACGTCAGTGTGAAGAGCCCGGCAGCCCTCTGTGTTTCCTCGTCCTTTGGTATTTGAATTGTACTGACATCTGTTGCAAGATGTGAAGGGACTCTGTGAGCCACCCAGCAATGAATGTGTTTAGTGTGTAGTCACAGTATGGAAATCATGGAAGACGAGCCCTGTTCAGCAATTAACTGTGAGGCTATTGCTGTTTTACTTTAAGGGCTGCACTGAAATGGATACTGCCTACTTACTTCTAAGAAATACGCAGTTACACAGCCGGGCCCTCTTTTCTGGCTTTTATTAAAATGCAAATAGCTTAAACTTCAAAGCAGCATAATTGAATCCTGAAAAAAATCAGAGCCTGCACTTGGCCTTGGCAGTGGCGTTTTTATTCTATCATCTGGCCTGCCTGGCTTTGCTGACCAGCTTGCTCTCTTAACTTCTTGGCTGGGTGTGATGGGGACAAGGAGAAGTGTGGACTCATGGTGTGTAGAGACACACTTCCACAAAGCTGATGATGATGTGCATGTTCAGTAGAGCTATGTGTAGACAAAGAGCACTAACTATTCTGGCAGTTAGTAGATTCTCGGCATTTACCTGAAGTTCTTAGCGAAACGAAGTGAGTGTGTCTCTGCTCTTCAGGCATCTGCTCCTGTCAGTTTCCTAAGCAACCCTCTTCTGTCCCAGACTCCAAGCAAGGCATTCTCTGCCTCACATGTGCCCGGAGTGCTGAGTTGTTGTTTTAGCTCTAGAGGAAACTGCTCACTGACTGTAGCCTTGCCATCAGTCAAAACCTAAGAGCCCAGTGCTGTGTACACCTGGCAGTGGCAGCTGCTAGACTGTGGGGTTACTTTGGTTGAGATGATTGGGCTGTAAGGACAGATGGCTAGAACTCAGCTGTGTGCCTTAGAACCAGCTCTGCCTCCTGCAGGGCAGGGCACTGAACCCAAGCTTCCTAAACTGCCCAGATCACATCCTCTCATGTTCCTTCAGTGTCCTGGTTCAAAGGAGAGCATCACGTGTAACCCATCTTTTGACTCTCCCACTTATCTGGGGGATCATCCTGTGTATGGACCGTGCCACAACTGAGGGGCTTTGATGTTCCAGGGTCCCGCCCCATCTTTTGAGTGCATGTGTTTCTGCTAAAGGCATGTTTTTCTAGTGCTTATGGGGGGCATGGAGAAGTGGCTTACTCCTCTGTAGTTTTTTGTACTTTGTGGTTTCTCTCATCCTGTTACATTAACCATAACACAGAAAGGAGTCTGATCAGAAGGAACATGTCCCAGGAAATCCAATAACTGCAGAGCCCAGAAATGCTGCAGGGTGACTTTGAATCTGGAAATGTATGCACTGTCCTGCATGTCCAAGAAAATGCCGAAGTCTGGTTTCTGTCCAGTTCCTTCATTTTCAGACCTCCCCAACCTGGAGCTTTAGGTCCATCTGCCAATAGACTGCCTATTAGAGAGCTCCACTTCTCAAGGACATGTGCTACTCAGATACATTCTCCAAGAAGTAAGTCCTGCTGCAGAAGCTCCCAGAAATGAAGCCAAAGTGAAATCTAGGGGTGGGTTCCTACATGTGATGGCAAGCATGGTTTCAGCCTGGAGTGGCCGGAGGCTCAAGTGAGGAGCTGGTTCCCATGACTCACAGTGTGCCTAGGGGTCTATTCACAAGACCTCTTGAGGCAATAATGGGTATTGGTAATTAAGTGTCTCAGGAAGATGCAGGTGGAGCCTGCTTGTGTGAGTGGAGCCAACTGGGTTCTATTGCTTCTCACTGTTGTCTGGGATCTGCTCCTGAGAGAGCCCAAGGGTCTTGTGAGTAAGGGATGTACACAGTGCTGTGTAGCAGGCACCAAGGTTTTCCTAGTATATGCCAGGTGCTGGGACAGCATAGTTAATTCTAGAACCCATGTGCTTTATGCAGAGATTTCCTTTAGAAGCAGTACAGTGGGAGCATCCCTGACATGGCCAGGAAAAATGCAACAGGCATCTAAGAGTAGTTTAGCCTTGTGTGCTAGCTATGTGTTTGCTGATGACATGTTCCTGCTATGTGTTCTGAGACGGTTCTTTATAGGAGGTCAGAGTCCAGAGGCTGGGAGAGAGGAGGGACAAGCCTAACATGCCCTCATTGTACCTCTCCTCTTGATATCTTTGCTGTTCTTCTTAGTCCTTGCAAGTGTGGGACAGGTCCCTCCATTCTTCACCCCACACAGTGACCCTCATCTGCACTCACAGTGAACTGACTCCCCATATCTTACTGTGATGCGCGACTTGAATGTGCACGTGTCACAGAGTGTTACTGCAGGTAAAATTCCAAAACTAATTTAAAAGTTTGTCTGTATATATATCAGTTTGTGCACATGAATTCAGTGCCCGTGGAGACCAGAAAAGGACATCAGATCCCCTGGACCTAGAGTCACAGGTGGTTGTGATCCACCCAGTGTAGTACCAGGAACTGAACCTGGATCCTCTGCAAGAGTAGTAGCAAGTGCTCTTCTTAACCACTGAGCCTCAAGTTTCCTCTTTCTGAAGATGAAATGCTAGGTTAATTATGACTGTCATTAATAGTGGGTTATCCTACTCCATATACACCTTTCACCAAAAAAGCTGTATGTGAAGTTTTGACATTTTGAACTGTGAACCAGTCAGTCACAGTACAGGTATTTGTGTTCACTCCTCTTGGTCTGTTACAGACATGGGAAGTACATGGTGGTTCTAGGCAGGAACTAGCAAAAGTCACATTGTATATGAAGTTAAATGCCCCAACCTTACGTGTGCAAATCTAACCCTGTGGGTGTGATAAATAGGCATAGTATCAAATTCCATTGATTGCTTAGTCCTGAGGACTAAGGTTTCTAATTCTTGTGTGTTCTGCCCCTGCCTTGCTGTCTGTCACCTCTTTGCAAAGCCATTGAAAATGAGAAAGTTGCATTCTGAATGACATGCTGAGGATACGTCCCTGCTGTGTGTTCTAGTAGAAGATTGTTCTGGAGTCCTGGCATCCTGACTCTTTGTTCTCCTGTTGTCTGGGACACAGATAGGAACCTCCCCAACCTCTGTGCTGGTGAATGAACTCCAGGGCTCGGTGGTACACTATGCCTCTATCCTTCTTTTACTTTTTAATTTTGAGACAGGTTCTTGCTAAGTTGCCCAAGATGCCCTGAACTCACTTTGTAGCTCAGGCTGGCACTGAACTTGTTATCTTGCCTCTGCCCCCAAGTACCTGGGTTTCCATTCCATTTGAAACACCTGATCATGTTTTGTGGTCAAAATCAAGGTTAGGTAGTCATTACCTCACCTTTGTTTTGTTTTGTTTTGTTTTTAGATAGTAGTTTGAACAGTGATTCACAAAGAGTTCCCTGCATTCTCCATGGACAAAATCTGGTGTGTCACATAGTATTAAGGTGCTAAAGGATGGACTGTTCCGGTAAATCAAGCTCTGGGTGTAGTTAGATGAGGGGGTTTGAGAGCATGCAGCATATCAGGAGGGCTGAGGCTGAAACAGAAAATGGAATAAAGGTGAAACAGTTTTGAAATTCTGTTTGGATAATTAACTTTCTCAACACACTTGCTGGCTTATGAGGCCCCACTGGACAAAGGCACTGTTGGCAAGCTGTGAATATCCTCCTGTTTCCAATAGGGAGAGGTGGGACAATTAGTTATACTTTGACACCTGGTCATACTGAGAGAACACAGACTATTGAATGATGTTGCATAGGCCTTGCTGGGGATTCCTTCCGAGAGATGGATCAGAGTGGAGAGACTTTGGCTTTGATATGAATCTGCCTAGAACTAGAAGATGGTCCTATCCATTCAGCACTTTGCTTAGTGATGTAGAAGAGATGAGTATTTCACGATGACCACACTTCACTGTTCTCAAACTGGGCATTGCCTGTTGGTGTGTTTGGAAGATCTTCCCTAGACATGCATCCTGCAGTGTTCCTTTACCAGGGCTGGCAGTGACTCAAGCTTCAGGGCAAGGTGGCATCTTGTTGGTTCATAATGTAGGTGTCCAGGTAGGTAGTACAAGGAACTTTCCTTATAATTCATGTGTATTTGATGTTATGTTTTGTAAAGTAAATGTCTCTGATAACCAGAATCAAATAAAACATATTTTCTCCTACTCCTTCCCTGATCTTCCATCATTTATTTTCCCCCAGACTTGCTTTCTAGGCCTCCCCTGGAGGATAAGTCTTGAGTGGAGGACTCTCAAAACAGTATCCTTTTTAACACATTGAGCCCTTTTGAATACAGGCATGTGGGGATATTTGTGCTTAAATCTCCCCAGGCCTTTGCTGTGGGTAATTAAAATGGCTTTAGGAGCCTCTCTCCGCATTGTGAGCACAGGGACATCATCTTGATCTTGTGTGCATGTGAGCTACTCTGAGCTTGAGGATGATGGCCACCTTCCACTGACTGATTTTTAAAGGTCTTTGCCAATGAATTTATCAGAGGGACATCTGAAAACATAGTTACTTAAAATATGAAATTATAGTTCGTGAAGACAGAATTAATCTGGCAGGCCCTACTTGCTTTTAATCTTTGCTTATAGGAAGACAACCCCAAATTTTGAATGAATTCTTTAGGAGCAGCTGCCCCTAAAATGACAATCACAGTGCGTCAAGGAGGAAAGTCTTTATCACTTTTAAAGATACTAATTTTAAAGTATTCCTTTATTTTTTGAAATTAAAATATTACACCACTCTTTCCTCCCATTTCTTTCCTTCTGACCTTTGCATGCACCTCACATTGTGCTGTCTGAAATTCATGACCTCTTTTTCTTTGCTATATAAAACCTTAAATTGTTAATTGTTGTTACATATATGTATATAAATACAGCCTGCTCAGTCCCAGTGATGTCACTTGGTGTTGGAGGGCTCTTCCCCGGGGAGTTCTGTTTCCCCTGCTCTTGGCATACCTTAGTTACCTTCAGGGACTGCATCTTCTTAGGAGAATTACCTTCATACTTTTCTTACGTATTTGCTATAAAATAAAAATAAATACTTACTTGTTCTTCAAAATAAAACAAAAGTGTAGCTTTACATTCATTTAGCCAAATGGTTGTATTTGTTTGGATGCTTTTTTAATGTGAAGAGAAAATGGTAATTTGTTCCAAATATCCACTTGTACACCTGAGAGATGGAGGCACAGTTGCTGTCACAACTCTGAGGATTAAAGTTGCCTTGGAGGAACCATAGGTATTGAGAATCCTTTGAATTTGTCAGCCTACCAACCTGTGTTGAGCCTCCCTTGAGCTCCCCTGAGCTGACCTTGAAGTACCCTTCACAGTCCGGCTCTTACTGAGTCAGTATATTGTTCATTCTGAATTGGGGTTTCCTGTGTGGGTTATTAACCATCTCTTGAAGCCTATCAAAGCAGGTGAGTTGCTTAGGATTTGAACACCACACATAATATGCTGTCTTTGACCTAAGACGGGGCTGTGAGCATTAGAAAACCCATGCAGGACCTTTCTTAAAGGACCTAAGACTGCAACTTCAGCATGGTTTAAAGTGACTGTTCTGCGAAGTCTCAGGAAAAACTAACCTTCTGCTTCATCTAATGCCTTTGTCATAGTTTTAAAGAGGAAGATTTTTCTGTTATGTATTCTTGACCTTAAGTCCTAAAAGTTCTTTCTAAAGTTATCCTTTGTTTAGCCAGAAAGCTGATCTGAGTTCATTGATGGATGATAGATAAGCTGTTCAAATAACTTGGAAAGTCATCAGATGCGCTGCTGTGTTCAGCCACAGAGGACTCTGTAGACTTTGCCCATCTGAGATTTTGGCATGTAGCAGAGTATATTAGGCACCTCTACCATGCTCAGTGAGTTCAAGTGTTACCCAGGGAACTTAGCTGTCGTTGCCCCTGGGACAGTAAATTCACCTCACTCCCAGTTCTGTAAATAGACATGACTTCTTCTGTTCTGGGCAGTTTCTTCCAAAAGATTGCTGAAGGAGCTAGGAAGAAGCATTCCCATTCTCCAGAGTGGAATGAGAAAATGATTGGTTCCCAGCTCACTGCTCTTCTAGGGAAGGGCAGGCCATGCTTAAGAGCGACCGTGCCTTAGGACGGATGCCTCAAAGCATTGGATCCCATCCTTTTCAGAGCAACCTCATAACTCCTAAGGGTTCACAAACTGGCTTTAGTTGCTGATTCTCACCAGCTTTCTGCCACAGTTCCATTGACACGTTGTACCCATGAGTCAGGGACATAGTAGGAATAGCACCTCAGACATGTATAGGCTTTACAGCACTCTAGATGAAAGCTGCCCAGTGTGGGAGGGGCTTCTGTATGACAGACCTTCCATCCAGCTGTCTGTCCACACATACTTACCATGTGAGCATGTATGTGCAACACCAACACCACATAAAAAGAACATGGATTTCCTAAGGAGTAAAGTACACTCAAGGAAGAAGGGGATGGTTCTTACTTCTTTCCAGTTACACCAGACTCCCTAGAAAACTAGATAGCATCAAACAGGAATGATGGGGTGGACGGGTATGCCCTCCCCCATACTGTAGTAGGGAGCTTGCTGTTTTCTAGTGACTGCAATTTAGCCTGCACCAGGCTGTGAATTCTGGGCTTTGGTTTCTAGGCAACTTGTACACATTGTAAATCTGAGTACCAGCACACACCCAAAATTGAATAAAGTGGCAAATGCCTAATGGTAGAACTTATTTGGTACAACTCTTGGTAACTGTAGCAAACATCTTAGGCCATTGCCTGCCCATGTAGAGACTCTATTGGGCACTCCTAGGAAGTAAAGACAGAAGATTTGCAGGTAGCCTCTCTTGTTGTCAAGTGACTCTATTTCTACAGTGCAGATACATTGTCTGCAGAGAAGGCATCTGCTCAAGGAGCAGTTTTGTTTTGTTTTTTAATCTTGTTCCTTTAGGTAGCCCTGCTTCAAGATCCTTAGCTGTTGAACCCCTTGGATTTTCCAGCAGCAAACTTAGACTGCAGAGGGATGCTGCCTATCCTGGATGCTGGGTTTGTGGGTCATTCCCACTCGTATTTTCCAGGTACTCTCAGAAACTACTTCTCATGAAAGCCAGGTTACTTCTGGCTAGGCAGGGCCTTGCTAGACCAGGACACTACTGGAATTCATGTGGAGAACTGACCAGCTCTAGATTGAAAGAAGGGTCACTGTGGACTTCCTAGATAGATGGGAGTCAGAGGGGCCACCTGTGGTTGTGTATTTATGAACTCTAAACATTTAAGATAATGTCATGAGAGGGTTCTCCTGGGGTCCACCAGGCTACTCTGTACTGTTGGAGTCTCACTCCTGAGAAACATTCGGCTTTGAGGATTGTCTGATAAAGATCAAAAGTATGGCCTGTGAAAAAATAAATACATAAATTGAACTTGTTTAATCTGAGCATTGACTGGCCCTCGGCTTCCAGCATTTGCACCTCTAGATGAGCCATGCCAGCTACTGAGCCTGGGACTCCTAAGGGAAGAAATGAAGTGTCTGCCATCTTCACATCAATTCCTGTGTCCAAAGGAGGTTTATTACAAGTTATCTTGTGCATACACCACCTCCCCCCGCACCCCCACCCCGCCTTCCTCCTCAATCAGTTTAGCCTTCCTCCTCCAATGTCTTATCAGCTCCACAGACAGGTATGATAAATTACAACCAGAGCTGAAATGCTGATGTAACAACAACAGACATAAGCCAACCTGTGTTCCAGTTATTGAAGCACTTACCTGGAAATAGCCACTTTCTTTTGGAAGAAGACACAAAACAAGCATCAGCAAACACCGTGTCAGAGTTGACACCATAAGACATAGGATGGCATTAACTTAAGACCACGTGGACTGCAGGAAACACCACAGTCCATTCTCCCCATTCCTTTTACTACATAGATATTTTGTCCAGATTAAACCAAAGGTTCTGGGCTCCTCCCAGATTTAGCTAGGTTTAACATACACAGTGTATTTGGGAGCCAGAGCAGTGATTTGTGCTGGCAAAACAAAGCATGAAGGAAATTACTCAAAAATAAAACTTCATAAAATAGGTAGTAGCATAGGAAATCGATGTTGCTAAATGGTGAATGTGTGTTATATGTCCAGAGTCCTTTGGGGGTGGGTGTGCTGGGGGGAGACACTTAAGAAAAAGGCAGCCACCAGGCTGTGAGCTCAACCATATGTGTTGAATTGAACTCAACTCTTCTGCATTTAATGAAGACTTGAGCCTTTAGGGGTAAATAAAACATTACTAAACAGAGACGGCTGAATATTTCTTACTGGCTGTAATAATTAAAGCCATGAAAAAAGGTGGTGGGGTTATGTTACTGATTAACTCTTAGATTTGATCAAGACACAGTTGCCAGTGGCGCTCTGTTTCATGTTTGGCCTCTTAGGTTGACGCCCTGTGCCTGGCCTTGGTGCTCTGTTGAGTAGCAGCCCTTCTGTCCCTCCTCTCTGCCTCAGCAAAGTTCTTAGCCACTGGAGTTGAGTCTGAAATCACCCATAAAGCAGCATGCACACAAGAAAGCTCCCTTATAGAAGGAAGCTGATGGATTCTGGCCAAGCTGGGAACGTAAGGATAGTCTGAATTACCATTTTTCTCATGTTTTGAGCCAGAGGCTAGGAAGGTTAGTATTGGCAATAGAGGGCCTTAGATGTATCAGTTTCTTATGGCTGCTGTAACAAAGTACCACAATATTAGCAGCTTAAAACATTGTGTTACAATATCAGGAAGTCAGAAGTCCAAGTAAACCTACCTAGGTGAGTGGGGGTGTGGGCAGGCTGCATTCCTTTCTGTGGGGGCGGGGTGGGGGGAGGGAGGGGGCACTTCTCTGCCTCCTGCAGCTTTCGAAGACTTGTATGAGTTTCCACCTCTTCCTCCTTCTTCAAAGCCAGCTTTGTTCGGCTGCCTTGCCCTCACGGGTTTTTTCTCCTCCCTACCTTTTTCGCTAGTGAAGACCCTTGTAGGGCTGCCAGGATAGCTGAAGGTACTCTGCTCTAGTCAGCAAGGTTAGTGGATGTGCAATTTTAATTCCATCTCTGATTTTATTGTCTCTTTGTCTTGTCACCTCAGAGAATTAGAGGATTCTCTTCCTGCCAGCCATACCAGTAGATGTTGATAATGGAAAAGAAAAGATGGTGAGGTAGAAAACCTATATAGCCAGTGTTTGCAGACAGGATCTAGTATTAGAGAGGACTCTGTGCCAGGAAAACAATGTATGTACACACAGGGATGTAAACTAACAGGAGAAAAGGCTGTGTACCTTGTTAATGTGCATATTTCTACCTTGCTACCTAACATGTCTGACTTAGTGTTTAACATGCTAGATACTCAGTTAAGGAGACATTTTAAGTGCCATGTAACTAATTTATAATTTTGGTTAGGGGAAATTGGCCTTCCTGTTCAAAAGAACAATCTAATTGTAGTTGTATTGATTTATGAGTAATTGTCTTGTATATTTTTTTTTTTGCAATATATTTTTTAACACTTTTCTGGAAAAAAAACTCCAATAAAATACTGGTTTTTTTAACACTGAAGCCTGCATTCAAGGACCCGTCTGTGAGCCATTCCATGCCTGTGACCACTGTGTACATATACTTGTATATTAAGCAACTTCGCTTTCAATTCTTTCCAGGTCATCTCTTTCCAGACCTCCAGTAACATTGTCCCTGGCCACAAAGTGGTTGCTGAGGCGGTGGGGTACCTTGTGAGCTGTGAGGCACAATTTTCATTTGCATATGGTGGAGCTGCGTCGGTTAAGCTGTCACTAGATTCCCAGGAAGCACCCCTGAAATAGACGTGACATTTGCCTGTAATGGCTGTGAAATTAATGGTGTAGGTTTTTAAGTGCATTGTCTTTGATTTCTCTTTTAAGTTGGACTATTTTCACATTTTCATCATTTTGTTGCTAAGAATAACTGTTAATGGGCCAAGATCCTACTAGAAGACAAGTTACATTAATTCAAGACTGTGTGCTGGGTGAGAGCCGGAGGAGAGAAGACTCCCCAGGCTTCCAGGGGCTCAGAAAATCCCAGCAGACCACAGCGGCCAACGGGTGGATCTTGGATAGTGAAATACGAGAGAACCAGAGTTGTGCCTTGAGGGGCAAGACTGCTAAGGGGCTTTCCTGCAGTTGATTCTGGAATCCTGCTGTAGCAAACCCCTGGGGGTGAGGCCCCTAGAGGCAGCCTTGAAGTGGGAGGTGTCTGGCTTACAGGTGGCATGCTGTGCTCTGGCACACATCGAGGACTGTGTGGCTGTGCGTGGGAGGGAGGTGGGCCATTGTGGGTTCATGCCCAGAACCAAAGTGGGTCTTCAGACTCTCAAAGGCAGGTCAGTGTCTGGACACTTGAGTGTTGGGTGATGCCGCAGACTCTGTCCCAGATCAGCGGGCTCTGCCAGTGAGGGCAGCTGTGCCGGGGAGGCCGGAGGGGTTTCAGAAGTGGGATCAGGCGACCTGCTTCCCAAAGCATTGTTTGGGGTGCTCCTGCTTTCCAGTCCTCCACATCAGAGCCACGTCCTCCCCTTGCAGGATCGCATGCTTCTATTTTTTGTCCAACACTCCCCGCAGCCACTTTAATAGGATGACTGGCTTATGCAGTTAGCCTGGGAAGAGAAAGCCTGACCTGTCCAGGGGAGGAAACAAATCCAGACGGGTCCTTAAGGAAAAAAAAAAAAAGTTGCATGGACCAACGCCTCTGGTTTGGCTTCCATCAAGGGAAGTGGATATTATTTTAAAAATAGCTTGAACAGATAGCACTGGGACTGCGGAGATGCTCCTGAGTCCCTATGAGACTGTCCTAAGGACCCGGGAGCTTACTCTTTAATTGACAGTGAAGATGCTCCTGAGTCCCTATGAGACTGTCCTAAGGACCCGGGAGCTTACTCTTTAATTGACAGTGAAAGTTCAATCTGCAATAGGCTTTTGCTTTTAAAAATCTAACACCAAGCATTGGCACATGGCTGCTGAAAGTTAACCTTCGCCAGAACATTCTGGTGAGTTCTGTAGCGCTCCTTACCCATGCCTCCTTGTAGTGTTTTCATACTGCTTGTTTTCTCAAACTGAAAACTGCTTTGAGGAATTATGATTTTTAATGATCGTTGTTATTTAAAATGTTAACATTCTTAATAAAGGGAAGTGTTCTGTCTTGCACAAAAGAAGATTAATTTAGCTAAGATTTTGATTTCTAAATCTTAACTGAGGAATTTGGAGAAGATGAGTTTGGGGTGGCTGTTCTCCTCCGACAGGAGAGGCGGGGTGGTCTCCCTGCTGTCTCACTTGGTTCATTCTGTCTACAGAGCAGGTGTTTAGGAGTTCTTTCTGTATTTTTATTTCCCAGGCTCCTGGTTTTGGGTCTTAAAGCTTTGAGCTGAGGTAGATATGCTGGCTTTGGTTTACAATTGTCCTAACAATTTCTTTATACTGTTTAATCAACAAATTACTTGTGTTCCTGTTTGCTTGTTTTAAGAAGACTTCAAATGATTGCTACAGTTAAACTTTAAATTGTGCTTAGCTGAAAAGCAGGCTTAGCTGCTAAACAAAAAGTTTTTTTTTTTAAGAAAATAAAATGCTATTCCATAGTATTGGGCTGTTAGACCTCCTCACCTAAAATTGGAGCATATCCTAGTGAAAATCAGAATGAGACAGAAACCATAATTAGCCAAACATTTTAAAATCTGTGGGCAGGTCACACTGAAAGACTTGTGCTGGGGTTGTTTAGGGTCAAAGTTTTTATTTCTTCTTCCCAGGTCATTGCTAGCAACTTAAAAAAAAAATAAAAAAAAAAAGAAGAAGAAGAAGAAGAAGAAGAAGAAGAAGAAGAAGAAGAAGAAGAAAAGAAAAAAAAAGGCCTCCCACAGACCTACCCTGTAGGCTTGAGGAAGATTCTAAATGGATACAGATGACTTAGATCAAACCAAAACTGGAAGGTAGCTTGTACCAGGCAGCTTTCCTGTGATGCCACTTTTTTCTGTGTATATTTCATGGGTTCTAGTCTGTCAAGTTCCACTCAGCATCTAAAACTGGAGTGAAAGTTTTCATACTTAGAATTGCAAATGGATTCTGCTAGATGCTTCCTGCTTGTTTAGGGGAATCCTATGGTTCTGTTTCAGATGTGCCTTCAAGTGGTCCACCTCTCCATCCAGCTAAGTAACTGCTCACAGTGAAGTCATGCTTGAAGTCGTGGTGTAGAGACAGTGGTGGAGTGGTTCTGTTGCTGGGATCTGTCCTGGTGACCAGTCAGCCGCTGGCGTGTTGTGGGAGTGTTCCTCATCGGAACTGGTGGCGAACCCAGGAAACTTATTCTGGCCTTCCTTTCTCCCTGGTCTTTCAGATAACTGTTCTTCTGATTTGCTGTGAATGGTCAGTGTGCCTGTCGGTCCCCATCCCTTTTCCTGCTTCCCACACTCCTAATTAGTAATTATGCAGGTTGTTTACTAGAAACTAGCTGGGTGGCTTATTCCTCCTGGTTCTGCACTTTGCTTCCAGGTGACCCAGGAGCTGTGCGGTAGAAACCAGACTGTTTTCCAGCAGTTGTTTTTTTCTTCCCAGTTGTAGCTGGAAAGGTCTTCACGTGTTTATGTCTTTGGAACAAGGCTTCTGTAGAGGTTAGGCCCCGTGCAACGAGGTCCTCACTTTAGTGAATTAGGGAAAAGTGCCACAGCTACGCCCGCCTTTGTTCCTATTTGAATCGCAGGCTGTGCTGGGACTGGTCTGTGTCTTGTGTAAGTGTCGGGTGGGAGGCGAACGTCTAATTAGTGGAATTGCGGGGGGGGGGGGGGCTGTCAGGGCGGGGCCATCTTGTGGATTGGCTGGCTCGGAGGTGGGCGGTGCGAGCGGCCCTTATCAGCCCGTGGTGGCAGGTGCAGGTCCCAGGTCAAGGTAACGAGGCCAAGGCTCCCTGCCTACCCCTGCAGCCCGTCCGGGACCTTGCTGCTTTGTTCTCCCTTGCTGAGGGCGTTTCTGCTCCGAGTGAGTTCCAGGGCGTCCGGATTATGGTTTCTTGCTCATCCTGGGGAAACGATCAGCAAACAGATACCCTGCCGTGCCCTGCGAAGGGGAAAGCGGGAAGAATACTCCTGCAGGAAAACAGCGATATTGTGGCTGATTCCAGCTTTCTCCTGGGAATGCTCAACAGGTTAACTTCAGTTTCTGGACAACTGCGTGTCCAGGCTCTGCTCACATGGGAACCACATCAGGAAGCGGCCACCCTTCCCCCTTGACATGGAAGGCGTTTGTTTGGGTTGTCCTGCAGTGCACAGTGTGTTCGTTGTATTTCTGCCTCTGCTGTGGTTATTCCTAGCAAAAGTCTGAGTTGAGAAGCTAAGTTTGAAGTGAGCAGGAAGCGGTTCTCAGCTTGTGGCGTTTAAGTGAGTGATTATATGAAGTGAGTGATTCCTGGGTCTCCTTACATTGGGGATCTGTGGTCACTTTTTTTTTTTTTTTAAGTTATTTTGAATGTTACTGTGCTTTCTTTGGCACTTCATAATTGAACACATTTAGGGGGTGCACTTTGGTGTATTGATTTGCGCATTGTGTAAACTAGAGTTTGCTTGACTTTGGAATAATGACTGTTTTGGTTGGTGTGTTAACAGTGGTAAGAAATGGGAAGGTGGGCCATGGTGATTGAAGGCTTGTTTTAATGTTTCTCTTTTTAAAATTTAGTTATGTTAGAAATTTTTTCTTTTAAGAAGAAAACCCAGCTTTATTTTGCAAAAAATTGTAGGTTCCAAGATTATACCTATCCACTAGGAGTGAGGGGAAAAGTCTCTGTATAGTATTTTCCACTAGAGATTAAATAATCAGAACACTCAGAATGCAGTAACACTTCAACAAAACAAGTCTGGATCTTTCTAAATGGGTCCATTGTACCTATGCAAAGCAAGGCACCAAAAGGCCAGAAGCAGAGCGGCTTGGGTTCTGTGACATTTTTAGCTGTGACTTGGTGCCCTTGAGATTTTAGCTGCAGCTGGAAAGCATGTCTTGGGGTCACTCACGTTCCTGCCAGTTCCTGAGAAAAAACCTACCTAGCCTCAGACCCACTGAGATTTAGATCCCGACGGCACTATGGATTGTGTGTTTCATGGCAGCAAAGGCTTCCTGACTTTCCTAGCCTCGGCTCTGTGACTGCAGGCCTACCTGCCCTGCATCCAGCCTGGAGCTCACAGTAGAGTAGACCTTAGACCGGATCGCCTGGGGCCTGGTGTTAGGCTTCAGGATACTGTGTTGGGGGTGGCTTCTGTACTTTGCCCAGTGTGTTTGTGACTTGTTTGGTCACTGTGTGTAGAACATGGCTTTAGATAGGCAGATGTGGTGAGGTTCCTGTCCCATATGCTGCACATCCACAAAATAGTGGCTTCTCCTTTATACCAGATGCTGGCCTAATAACAGCCTCCATCACTTTTAGGTGCACACAAAAGGAATGCGTGGCCTGAAGACCCAAAGCCCACCTTCTATTTTTTTTCCCCCTGAAGCTGTTCGTTTCTTTTCCCTTGAATGAGTTTTCTTGGAATTTTCAGAGTCTATCCAGGGTATAAAATATACAGACTGGAATCCCAGAGTGTGCAAAAATGGGTCCAAATGTGATTCTCCTACCTTACACACATTAAATTGTACTATGAAATGAGACCACCACATGGGGTAGCAATTGGACAGTGGGACCCCACATACATTTTATTAAATAACAACCTCACCACTTTATTTTTCCAGCATTAATTCATGTAGTAAGATTCGGCACCCTCGTCCAACTCCCTGCTATTCCTCTGTAATTGTGGCTGGATTTATGTATATTAAGGATACAACAGAAAGCAACTGGCACGTTGTAGACATGTGGCCAGAATCTGTGGGAAGTTCAGATTCGGTAAGAAAGAGAGAACATTAGAAAAGAAAATCTGACCAAAAAGATATTTATGTTGTGCAGTTGCCTCTGTGAAGAAGAAAGGCCAGAGCCAGGGGTGAGGGAACATATTGTTCTGACCTCAGAATGAACAGCCAAGAGTAAAATTCGTTTAGAAGCTGTTTCAAAATGATTGTACCTACACCTAACTGTGAGGAGCCCCACTCTGAGCAGTGACTTCTCTGGACTTGGGTTGCCTCTCTTGCTCCCCTTGTTAATTAGCTCTAACATGCTTTTGTGGCTTTGTTCTTTACACCGTGAATTTTAATCCTCGTTAGCAAGTTTATCACGGAAGCCAAGCAAATGGAACAAGCTCTCTTGGAGCCCCGTTTGTTAGTCCTCATACAGCCCAGTTTATTCATCGGTGGAACCTCGGCTGCACTCAGCCTGAAGACATTGGGGCCATCCCTGTGCAGTGCTGATAAAAACCTTTTAGGTCAGTACATTTGAATTTGAGTTCTTTGAATTTGTTCTACTTTAGAAACGGGAATTTTCTGTTCTGAACCTTGGCCTCTACACACCTGCCCTCTGTAGATTCACTCGCACCATTAAATTGTTTGTTGATGACTCTCCTGGCAGACGTTGTTACCCATCATTTCATTTTGCCGTGTTGGACACTGAATGCTTTTTAATAAGCATTTGAGTATGATATTCGGGAAGAGTTGGCACATGAGACAGCAGATGTGGTTTCAGTCTATTAGAAATTTCCTTATATATGTCACTGTGGTGACAGAAGTTAAAACAGAGTTGTGTTTGAGCACACTTTGTCCTGTTTAAACATGAGGATTCTAGCTTTCGTGCTACAACTCTGAAGATGGTGTTTTCTGTAGGAGGTGGGCTGCTGTGCACATGAACAGTCATTCAGAGGAAGCTCACTTTCCAGGCTGACTGTAGCCCTTGTTCATGAGTGCCTCACCTGTACAAGAGGCAGAGCTGCATGAAACAAGCTGAACGGAGAAGGGTCTGGTGTCTCCTTAGTTATTTACTAAAGCAGCACATTTGTAATAAAGCCACACAGAGTATCTCACTTTGACACAGTAATATGGGAAGTTAGGGAAATATAAGAATATTTCTGGGCTTGAGTAAAAAACTATATTTTCTCATGGGGAAAAAATTAGACAATACTTGAAAACTTTCTTTAAATACTAACATAAAAACCAGAGCATGCGGCCACTAGGGCTTCGCTTTGTGTATCTACAAGCATTTGGGAAACTTAATAGTCTTCCAATTTTTAAACTTTATTCTGTGTGTGTGTGTGTGTGTGTGTGTGTGTGTGTGTGTGTGTGTGTACATATGTGCCATGGCTTGCATGTGGAGATCAGAGGAATTCGTGGTTCACCCTTTATATGGATCTGTGGATTGAACTCAGGCTACCAGACTTGCATAGTAAACACCTTAACCGTTGAGCCCTCCTTGCACACAAGTGATGTTTTCTCTTCTGTTTAACAATATTGTCACTGACTTGTAGGTAAAAGTGCTGAAGCCAGAACACTGTAGGTCCTAATCATGAGCATAGCAGATTTCTCTGTGTGCTCAGTAGAGGAGTGACTGTGTAGCTAGGCTTGCTTTTTAGAAGCCCCAGGGTGCCTGTCTGTTACTTGTTCAGCATTTCATTCACAGACTTAGATTAGGTTGCAGTCTGAACTTCTTCATAAAATATATACGCTGCCCATTAATTTATCAAAAATATTTGCAGCAGAATTTAAGAAAAATATTTCAGCTTAAGGTATAGACAGAAAAAAGGAAAAGAACCAAGTATCTTGTATGGGTGACTCAAAATTTGACTAGATCTTTCTTAATTCCCTTCTAGGTCTTTAGGAATTTATTTTACTTGTCCTAGAAATGTGGCTAGGTGGGTAGAGTGCTTGTCAAGCAGGTGTGTATGTGCATGCACACATACATGCACACACTCCTGGTATGGTGGCACATGCTTGTAATTCCAGAACTCCAGAAGTGGAAGTAGGAACATCAGAAGTTCACTGTTATCTTTTGTTACATAGTAAGTTTCAAGCTAGCATGGGCCACATGAGAACCTGTCGAGAGAAGGGCGAGGGGAGATGTAGTATTTTACCCAAATTCAGCCATTTTCTACATTCTGTTTTGAACTCTCCTCCCTACCATCTTGCTGTATCCAGAAGCAGCCCCTACTCCATCCTTTGTAATAGCTGCATACTATTCCAGTACGTATCTATAATACTGTATTTTAAATCAGAACCAGTTGAAAGTTTTAACAATAATGGCATATTTATTCACATGCTGGGCTTTAGGTTGAGATAAATGGGTGTATAACAAGAATTTAGAGCTAAAAGATACACTACTTATAAATTAGAAGGTCAGGTTCATCAAAATTTACATACACAGTCAAGATTAATACACCAGGTGTAGTGTAAACTGTGGTCGGTTTAGGTCAGAGTATTGAAGTAAACAACAGATTTCAGTGTGGAAAAGTCTGAACACAAGAAATTGAAAATAGTCTCTGACACTTTAAAGTTCTGTTCTTTGGAAATTCTTCACAAGGGTGGAAGATGACCTGAAGCACTGAAGGTTCTTGTTTGAATTGTTTCTCCCCAGAAGCATGAAATGGCGGGACAGTATTTTCCCCTCTGCCCCATTACTGTGGGTCTGGCAGATTCCAGGCAGGCAGGCACGAAAACCTCAAGCATCTCTTGTAAAATCCTTGGAAATCTTCAGTTTGAGCATTTAGAGTAATAGCATACAATATTAGTATCCACACGGTTGCAGGGGCCCGCTGGCACACGGTCTGGTTTCACATGGCTCACAGAACACACTTCATGTCACATTGCCTGTAGTATGGACAATACTTCTAACAAAGGCTAAAATATTAGCACATTGGCCCTCCACCTGGAAACGTGAGGATGTCTCTTTGCCATAGCTTACTTCAGCTGCCACCTGCTCTTGGTGGCCCCTGTGGTCCTTCATGTTGTGGTAACAGTTTGGAAATGCAGTTACCAAACCATGACTTAGATGTTCACATATCATCTCAAACTATTAGTAACATTTCCCAGATTTCTAGTACTGTGAATTCTGTGGCTGTTTTGGTGCTGCTGTGGTGATCATTGGCAAGTGTGGCTGTGGGGATAATTTGTGAAGATCTTAGTAACCAAAAGTAACCGATGCTCCTATAAGAGTCTTTGCCTGTTGGTTGATTTCCACAGTGTAAAGCAAAAGTATTTTCACTCTTCACTATTTAATAACCTTCATTTGCTAGCAACCTCAGATTTTACCCTTAAAATAACACAGACAGGATCCACATCCAATATTCTAGTCTTGTGTTTAGTTCTTTAAAATGTGACCAAAGCAAAAACCCCACAGAGAACAGTTCTTCTGCAGCAGCGGTGCAGAGAATGGTTTTTTGTTGTTGTTGCCTGCAGCAGCGTGGGCAGCGATGGTGGCGACAGCGGCGGTGGCGGCCGCTGCGGCTGCTGTTTCTCTTTAAGTTTCTAATGCGTAGAAGACACTTTAGTTCTGTCCTGGGGTCTGGCAGACACGGCCCAGGACTCTGCCTGTTGGCCGTGTGCCTCCTGACAGGGAAGGCCTCTCCTGTCAGGCAGCGGAGGGCCCTGCTTCCTCCGGCTCCTGCTTCTGTTTATCTCTGGATTGTGAGGGACTTTCTCAGTTCTATCCTTATTGGCAAGAATCCTCTGCAAGTGAAAATTCACTAGATGGAGTTTTATTTTAAGGCTCAGAGCAATGTCTTGTCTTTCTAGGTTCCACTCCCATGCCTCATTGGTACCGGGCACCCATGGGCCTGAGTGGGTTGTCTTGGGGCCTGCAGGGTGGTGGTTGTGTTTCCTGGAAAAGGTGGCAAGGAATTTTCCAGATTTGCAGCACCTTATAAAATGAAAGGTGTTTTATATCTGTGAGGTCACCTTTCACCTTCTACATGTGACTTTCAAAGGTCAGCGGCTCACATTCTGCCTTGGCCCTTGCTTGGGTTGAATTTCAGCCAACAAGTCTCCAGCCTATGGGAGAATTTGAGATTTTTCTCCCTCCCCCATTTCTTCTGTTTTGTTCTGTGTAAACAGTTCCTGCCGAAGTAACATAGACAAATATAGCAGAGAATGCTTTTCTGGAAGATGCATGCTCCCAAAGCATTTTTTAACCATTTTTGGGAAGAATTGATCTTTCTGTGTGTTTCAGACAGACTGAAAGAGGAGGGGAGGCTGTGGCTATAATGGAAGTGACATCATACATTATTGCCCCCATTGATCTGCTTTTAGTCTCCAGCCAGGATAAAAGGAAATGGCACCAGGGAGGAAGCATGCTTCATTTCGGCTCAGATCCCAGAGTGATAATGGGGTAATAATAGAACTCACGCCACTGTCAGTCTGTGGCTGCATTAGTCTCAGGCTCACTCCCTTGGAGCTGTGCTGACTTCCTTCCTCATCCCGGCCTCTGCTGTGCACCAGCTGGGCCGCAAAGGAGGGGCTCCTCGGGGCTCCCCTTGGCCTTCAGCACATGCTAGCTGCAGCCCTGATGTTTGTGCCTGTGGAACCTTCACGGTGAGACTTGTGTCTGTGGCATTTCTGACTTCCGAGGTAAACTGGCCTTTCTGCATTGTGTTGTGCTGATGGAAGAAAAAGTGGGGGCTGCAGTTGTGTGGACTGTCTTTAGGGAGCTCAGAGTGACATCCGCCCCTGCCCCCACCCACCCACTCCCATCCCAGCCTCCTGCAAAGGCACTGAAGCTCCTGGAAGAGCCAGGGTTTGTTTCCTTTGTGCTGCTTCTACTTGGGATGAAGTCGGGGGGGGGGGGGGGGGGGGGGGGGTTCACATTTTCTCTCTAAGAAACTTTAAAACAGTTCAGAGTTGTGGCACTTGTCTCAATTTTTAAATTTGCTGGGGAACAGATGAAGCTAACTTTTCCCTTTGTACATTTCTTCATAATTAACAACTGTGAAATCTTTAATGTTTATGGCAAGAATACAGACTTCCACAATTAACAAATAGCGTTTGTACTTGCCTGGCTTCCTGTTGCATCTTGTTTCTTGTGTCCATCTGAGTAAATTTTACAGGCCTGTGCCATTCCTTTCAAGTACCCACAAAATTTAGGCATCTCATAGTCTTATTTTGTCTTGAGCTTCCTAGGCAGATGCATTTTTACAATACTGAGGTGTTCCCATTATGGAAATAATAACCTTATCATAGATCCTTGTTTGTGAGAAGAGAGAATTTTCTCTCCTCTTGCAACTGAATTTTGAGCATGAGCTGTCAGTCCCGGCCAGAAAGGCAGATCATGTTAGTAATATTTCAAGTTGGCTTCCCTGGGGCCTGATGCTCCATGGGCAATTGTTTGTTTGTTTGTTTGTTTCATTTTGTTTTTCTTGATGGCACCATAATACAGCTGACACGGTCTGTGTCTCCTTCAATACCTCATGATAACACACAGTTGGTCCCAAAGCTATGTGAGAGCTGATTTGATTTCTACGTGGTGGGAATGGGACACTCCTCTGTGCCAGCTGCCGGGACAGCCCGCTGTCCAGCATTGCCTCCCTGCACATTTGCAAGTACTTGAGATCTTTCAGTCTCTTTGTGAATATTTATCATGTGCTATTTCTTTTCCACTGTAGGGTGGCTTGGCAAGTAGCAAATATGTATTTTACTTTACACAGTTCACTCTATTAAAATACTTTTGCTTTAACACATCCTCTTTTCAAGCTTGTAATCCTTTTTTTTGTGATATAATATTTACTTGTGAATGAAGTTGTGAATATTTACTTGTGAATGATAGTTTTATTATCTGTGGCTGAAAACAGCGTTAGGCCACTAATTTGTCTCTACTTTCTTCATTGTTCGGAGACTACATTTTCCCATGAATTACAGAGCCAGGTGGCCGCAGGTTGTTTACTAATGGAGTGCTTTCTTCAAGTCCATTCTACAAAGGCCAGACTAGCAGAGATCTCCCAGCATTAGGGAGGAATGTTCAGCATGGCTGTGCCTTCTGTCCTGCCCGCCTCTGAACAAGCCTGTGCATGCATGAGGGCGTCTGTACCTTCCTGAATGAAGGAGGGTGGATTCCTTGAAGGGGTGTGCACCCTCATTCTTTCCCGCCTTTTAATTAGAGCCAGATAAACTTGGGAAACAGCCCTAAAGGTTCAAGTGCACATGTTCTCCTCCTCCGGCCCTGCTGCCATCTCAGCTGTCGGTCTCAAAGTCAGGCGGCTTAGCTCTCAGTGTTTCCATTGTGTCAATTTTGAGACAGCAAAAGCTTCCCATGATCCTTTTGATTCTGTCTGTGTGCAGATGTGAGCTTTCTGCTTGGAAGAAAAACAGCACACAGGTGTAGATCCGAGCATTTGGTTGGGCTCACGTGTTAGCAGTTCTCACTTTTGAACTGGAGTTGTGCTCAGTGTTTGAACCCAGGAGGGATACCCAGATCAGGTATATGGATGACTTTAGCCACTGCCACAACAAAACCAAGAGAAGCAGTGGGGGTGACTTGAGGAGCCTTAGCTGGGCACCCAGGGAAGACACTCTGCAGGAGGGCGTTTAAGATATGTGGCCTTTAGAGAAAGGTGCACCCAAGGCCTTGGGCTGACAAGTTCAGCTTTCAGCAGAGACTGGCTTCCCTGGAAATGCTAAAGCTGCTGTTGGGTCTGATGGGTGGCCAGAAGGAAGAGGACCGAAGGGCCAGTTTCAGCCAGGGCTTTCAGTGATGGAAAGGAGGAGCCTCCAGGAAGGACACTCAGCTGGTGCCTGGTCAAGAGCCTGGATGCCCCACATGCACCTGAGATGCATATGGTGGGGACAGGTGCTGGAGGTCCTGGGACTGACCTGCTTTAACAAATAGCTGGGTTCTCTTAGTCTCACTCCAGCAGCTTCATGCTCAACGTTATAGAAAATGGTAGATGTAGCTCCATATCTTAAAACATCTTGCAAACACTTGCTATCTCAGGAGGGGAAATGGAGTCATTTATGGAATCCTTGTATTAGGACTTCATAGGTCAGGCCGTCCTGCTAGAGACAGCCGGTGTTCCCTGTTGACCTCAGAATTGACCATGGTCTAACTGTAGGTGGAGAAAAACTACCTAATAAATATACCCAGGAACCAGCACTGGGCACTGTATATGTTACTGGGGAAATGAGTTCATTAAGATTTAGGGTGAGATAGGAATACTAGAAATGCTAAGTGTGGTGGCACATCTTTAGTCCCAGCACTCCGGGAAGCAGAGACAAGCAGATCTCTGAGTTCCTGGCCAGTCTGGTCTATATAGTGAGAGTTCCAGTCCAGCCAGGCTATAAAGTCAAACGCTTCCTCAAAGACAGATAGGGAGGGAGGGAAGGTGGGATGGAGAGGAAGGGGGTGCCTTCTTGATGAGAGTACCCAGTGTGTGCACATTGTGGGAGGGTTCAGGCAGAGCGTGTATTTTAGGACAAAAGGGAGAGAGAGGCAAGAGGAGAGAAAGTGGTAAGTTAGTGCCTTTTGTGTAATAGAAATTGCAGTTAAAATCCTGGTGTTTGTAGGCACCCTCTGTTGGCATAATGTTGGCCTCCAGAAGTTTGTTCAGAAAGATTATCAGGCATATCCGGGACCGGAGAGGTGCCAGTGTAGAGAATGTGGAATTTGTGTAGATAATTGTCAAGCTCTGATTTTAAAATGAGCCTTTTTCAGTCAGTACAGGTGTATCTTGATCTCTCTTCACTCTGCTGCTGGGTTGAGTTGGCGTGGCAGGGCGTGGCTCTCAGCTGAGTACTGTGGTTGTTCACAGCAGTACTCTGTTTTATTTTGTACCACACACAGACTTCTCCCTCTCATTGCCTTTAGCAGTTCTAATACTGATTTTGGTGTGAAAACTACGTGAATTCTGAGTGAGAGTGACTGTGTGTGCTTAGGTGTATCCGTTGCTGGGCATCTGCTTGTCTGCAGCCTGTAAAGTGAATTTTAGTATCTTAAACTCACAGATTATAAGTAGACCATGAAGGGGAGGGGCTGTGAGAGGAGGCAATTGTTACATTGTATGTTTTTTTCAGGGTTCAACAGGTGCCTTGAAGGCTTCACATGGTTCAGAAAGAAAGCTGAACCTACCTATTTCTGGTAAACTCCTGTGGATTTGCCTAAAGTTGGATGACCTCTTTAGTCCTTGTCCAGCCACAAAGGCAAGGCCATCATTAGCCATTGTGACATTCGATTGGGACAAGTGCCGAAAGCACATACCCAGCATGACAAGCCACAGGAAACGGCTTTACTGGGCCCCAGGATGCGAATCTTTGGGGCTGCAAACAGCATAGACCCTCATGTCTGGCAAAGTCAGCACCTGCTCTCCCATCTTTGAGACATATAACAGTGCCTGAGTTACCCTGGCTTTGCTGTCCTTGCTCAGAACCTTGGTTTTAACTTCTTGTTGGCTAAATGACATTTCAAGGGCTGTTTCTTTTGTCCTCAGCTTACTCCAGACCAGATCGTCTTGCTTTTGGAGTATCTCTTAGAACAGAAGACCCTGAGCCCCCAAACACTGCAACGCCTCCAGCAGACGTACCACCTCCAGGAGCAGGATGCAGAGGTAACAACACAGTTGAAACTCTGAGCCCCCACTGATGGTAAGGCAATGAGCCCACTACAGCCCCGGCCTGTGGGGTCACTTCTGGCTTTAGCATGCTGCCTGTGCTTGCTTTAGAGTCAAGGACTGGGTTTCCAGAAGCCTGTCCTTCCCCAGTAGTCCCCTGTGATCACTTTGTACTTGTAACCGTTGGAGACCTAAGTTTTGCCTCCTATGAGGTAAGTTATAAAGACAGTGCAAGTTTTCTAAAAGCTTGAGCAACAGGGTGGAGTTGTTTGAATTAAGACTTGGGCGGGTCATTTTGTGCTGTGGTGGTGGCGCCTTTCCCTTGCTCATTAAGAAAACTCGGCTCAGATGTGTGGGAGCAACCGGGCTGGCTGCATTCAGCTAGGACAAGAAAGAAGCCATGTGTAAAGGAAATGAAAAACGAATCTAGCAGCCATCGTTTAAGAAGTAAAATTGGATGCTTGTGGTAATGCAGTGTGATATTGAGTCTTAATATCGTTTAGCTTATTCAGAATACAGTACAGATCCTATATGGATTCCAGGTTTGAAAAATACAAAATCATAAATATTTAATGTATTTAATCATCCTAAGAAAAACACAAAAGTTCAAAGAGAAACTGTCTTTGATACAATATTCTTAAAATGCAGAGACTATAAGAAAACCAACTCTGAGCTTTCTATGCACTCCATTCCAGCAGCTACTAGCACCTGGGCTGTTGGGCACTTGAAACTGAGGCCCCTTAAGTGGGGTATACACCGGTATGAGATGCGCATGGAGGCTAATGGTGTTTTCAGGCTCTCGCTGTTCATCACGTTGTGTTTTTGAGCTTCTCTTTCAGACACGTTGGCTTTTCTAGTGGCTTTCAGAGTTTGTAAAGTGGGTTACACTGACAGAACTCCTGAGGAGCTCACTGGGAAGGTGGACTTCTTTACATATTTTCCAAGTCCATAGATTTAGGAGTAATTGAAAGAAAGTCCACGGGGAGACAACTGGCAGCCTTTACCACCTATGTATAGATCAAATGGGCAACTGTTGCGTTTGTTTCTGCTCTTAGCCCTTTTGTTTATCAGAGGCTCCAAATGCCAGACTAATTTTTAATTAGTGTTTCAAAGACCTTCCTATTTATAGGCAGAGGGCTGTGTTTTGACGGGGTTGAATTCCACTGGAGTAGGGGCTCCTGCAAGCCTCCACCGACCGGGTGGGAGGGAGGGTCAGAGCAGGTGCTGAGCACCTGTCCCTTGGTGCCCGGAAGCCATGAGGCTCTAGTCCCTGTTTGTTTTCCTTCCTCCTGTTGGCATGTAACACATCCCGTCTTAATTACAGCCTGATGTCGTTGCCCCACACCACCCTCTCAAACCTCCCTTTCTGTGTCAATACCAACAGCTGTCTCACTGCCTGAAGACAGGACACTTGGGTCTTCTGTGTTCCTTGGTAGCCAGGTGGACTGAATGTATCATGGCTCCCTTCACACAGATATGATCTGACCGTAGTGTCCACACTTATGGTCTACACACTGAGAAGGAACAGGGCACACAGGATGGGCTCACCTTTAGGAAGCTTGTGTTTCTCAAACAGCTCATTGAGTGAGCAGGGTGACCTCAGCCAAGATCTGTGAAGGAGTGATACACGGGGTAAAGATACACAGGGCAAAGCTGGTTGTTCTTTAAACCAAGTATTCAAGAAAGGCCCCTCAGAGGAAGCAACATTGAGCCAAAGGACAAGAGGGGATATGTAGACTCAAGACCAGAAAGATATGTAACATCTTTGGAAACAATCTTAAGTGTAGGCTTAGAACATGTCAGAATAGTGGCAAGCAACTGTACAGGAACAGAGAATCATAGTTCAGGCCACGTGGTTTCTGCAACAACTCTTCAACCTTGCTGTTGAGGCACAAAAGACACACTTGGGAATGCATGGATGCGTGCCACTGTGAGCCAAAGAAAGCGGTGATAGACCTAAAGCCCAGGTCTTGGTGTAGTTAGTGAACCTCAGGACTCTCACCATCCCTCCTCCTGGTCACTTTTTATAGCAGTCTGCAGCTGTGGCCCTTGCTGGCCCTGCGGATTGAGTCCCATGGACTCGGGACTTCAGCCTAAGCAGGAGCTGCACAGTTGGTGTGGCTGCAGTTCCTGATGCTGCTGACTTCTCTTTTACTCAAGCTCCTGTGAAAAATCACAGCAGCAACAAGATTTTCAGCAACCAGGTTGTTTTCTAGAAACTTCATTATTTAAGTGTGACTTCAGGTGACTAAGTAGCAGGAATTAAGTTAAACCATTAGCTACTTTTATTTTGAGTGACAGACACTCCATGGGAGAAAGAGTTATTACTTGGTGGAAACAATCTTGAGGTTTCTGACTTGGTTCTCACTATTTCCCTGTGACTGAGCAAGCAAGGGAGTTTCTTCAAATTTCAGGGTTCTCAAATACAGAATAAGTAGCAGTCACTTGAAAGATGGCCAGAGAGACCTCAGTACTCTGTAGCATGGTGTGTGCTGAGCCTCCCTGGAAGAAGAGCAAGGCAAGTTAGGCCTCTGATGCTCTGCGCAGGTCCTTGTCCAAGCCCTGGGTGGGGTGTGGAAGGAGGAGTCCAGTACAGAAGGGCCAGACCTGTCCATGATCGTGGGGAGGCCTGCTGAAAGCATATGTGTCTGGGCAAGGTTGAGAAAGGAGCCTGCTGCTACTACATTGTGGGTCCAGCTAGCCGTGCCCCTCACGACAGAGTGCAGTGCACATCCCTCTCCTGGCTGAGCTGTATGCTCTTGGGGCAGCAATTAAAAGAGTCCAGACTATAAGAAACTCTCCCACAGCCTCATGGGGGTGAGGCAGCTCGGGATGGCCTTAGCTTCCATACCCCTCCTTTTCTCGGAGAGATCTCAGCTGCTCTTACTGCTTGCCCTTGCTCTGTTCTCTAAGCTTGTACTCTCTTGGTGAGAGCTCCTTGGTGTGTTGGACCTCAAGGCTGATAGTGCTGCTTTGGGAGGTTTGTGTGACAGGAGTTGTCAGAGTCAGCTCTGAACTCCATTCTGGATTTTGTAGTCCCCCTTCCTGCCCTTAAGAAACTGCTGTGGGCCGGGCGGTGGTGGCGCACGCCTTTAATCCCAGCACTCGGGAGGCAGAGCCAGGTGGATCTCTGTGAGTTCGAGGCCAGCCTGGGCTACCAAGTGAGTTCCAGGAAAGGCGCAAAGCTACACAGAGAAACCCTGTCTCGAAAAACCAAAAAAAAAAAAAAAAAAAAAAAGAAACTGCTGTGGGGGAGGTGACATAGCAGACCCAGATCTCCAAGGAAGTGCACAGGGGGCCAGTGAGGCAGGAGGGGATAGCGTGACTCTCACTGTTCTGGGCCACCCTGTGTCTGCCGTCTGCAGGGCCACCTTGGTATTCCTTGGTCTAGAAAGTAATAGAATCCTAGGAGTTGGGTGCCTTTTATACACAGAGTCAGAGCTACCAGCCAGTCTTGGGTCAGGGTTCCTTCAACTAGGATTGAAAACAAACTGATGAGAAATTTAATCCATAGAAGCATTTGTCTGTAGTCCTATGTGTTGCTCAAATAAAAGCTATAAATTTTGAATATGTAATGGACAGCTGATTCTGAAATAAAAAGCCTTATGTAAGATCTCTCTTAAGGGCTGGTAAGATGGCTCAGCAGATCAAGGTGCCTGCCACCAAGCCTAAAGACATGAATTCCATCACCAGGATCCACTTAGTGGAAGGGAGAAAACTTGGCTCCTAAAAGTTGTCCTCTGACCTCCACGTGTGTGTCGTGATACACATGCACATATACACGGATAAATAAAAATGTAATTTAGGGACTGGAGAGATAGATCCTGGTTAAGAGCAGTTGCTGCTCTTGCAGAGGACCCGGGTTCAGGTCCCAGCACCACAACTCTCTAGTAGGTTTATGTGGTTCACCTGTGCGTGTTTTAATCATGGACTTCTAACACAGTAAATCATTGAAATAAGCTAATTTCAGGTGGGTCATGACCATTTGTAACTCTAGTTCCAGGGGATCCAATGCCTCTTCTTCCTTCTCCAGGCTCCTGCACACATGTGGGATGCATACATACACTCAGGCAAACACACACATAAAAAAATGCAGCAAATTTTAAAGAGTAATTCTAAAAATGTTCTTTGATCCCTTTTAAAATAGAGAGTTCCTTGTATTGCCTTAGCAAGTGTCTTAAGCTGAAAAGCGGGCCTATGATAAGAGGATCCATGGTCTTCCTGGGTGTCTTCTTTTCCTACAAACCCCATAGCTCACTTCAAGCAACTCGTGTGTGAGGCCACACTGAGCATTTTAGTCCAGGGCATACCTCGGTCTACATCATCTCCAACATTTTTCTTTTTGTTTGTTCTCTCTCTCTCTCTCTCTCTCTCTCTCTCTCTCTCTCTCTCTCTCTCTGTCTCTCTCTCTCTCTCTCTCTCTCTCTCTCTCCCTCCCTCCCTCTCTCCCTCTCTCTCTCTCCCTCTCTCTCTCTCTCTCTCTCTCTCTCTCTCTCTCTCTCTCTCTCTCCCTCCCTCCCTCCCTCTCTGGGTGTGTGTGTGGGGGGAGAGAGAGAGAGAGAGAGAATATCTTTCTAACATAATTTTGGAAAACTGGGATCTCACCGCCTTGTGTAGCCAGTGACCAGAGTGGTCCACACTATAGTGTACCCTGATCTGATGTTTAGGTTGGTACATTCAGCCAGAAAGGTAGCTGCTAAGAAGAGGCCACTGTCAGCACCCGTTCATCTCCTCACAAAGTGGGAAGCTCTGTGACATGAAAAGAAGTGTGCGCTCTAGCTGGTGACAGGGCTGTCACCATCCCAGAATGCAGGAGGCAGGAGTATCAGAATGAGTTCCCAGCCTGCTTGGACTGCATAGTGTGAGACCCAGTCTCAAACTACCAAAAAAGGCGGGGGATGGGGTGGCAGGTAGTGAACAAGAACAGGATGAAATAGGAATAAGGGCTGGTATAATGTCACACCGTCTATCCCAGCACTTGAGGGGTAGAGGTGGTGGGTCTCGGTGAGTTTGATGCCAGCCTGGTCTACACAGTGAGTTCCAAGCCATCCTGGCCTATGCAGTGAGACCCTGTCTCAAACTATATAAAGGAGGAAGGAAGCATGATAGCCATGTGTGCCCATCCCCCTGGCTTAAGAAGTACCATCTTAAGCACCCAGGTCAAGGGCTTGGTGCTGGTCAAGGCATGGACTTTGCATTGAGCTGCATTCAGGTCCCAGAGCCACAGCCAGGTGGTGGACACATGTCATTTGATTTCCCCCAGGCCCATTCTCCTCGTCAGTACAGCATTGTCTCAACTGTACTGCCAGCATTGAGGGGCGGGGTTTGTTTCTGACCACTGCTAACTGGAAACTTGATAGAATGATCTCTGCTCTGGGGTTTCATATCTGATTTTGTTTTCCTTGGAAACTGTGCTGTGGTTGAGTGTGCTACTCAGGATGTGCTAGCAGATCAGAGTCCTCAGTTGGAAATCCACACTCCAGAATGGTTAGAAGGTTTCACCACCTCTCCAGACCCCTTCTTGGGGACTTAGGTGAAGGTTCCAGAGCCTTAATTCCCTGGGGATTAAAATGAAGCTATAAATACTTTTTTCATGGAATTATTAACAAGGTAAGATGAGGAAACAGGGAAGACTATGTTGTTTTGTGGGCTGTCTTGCTAGGGGTGGAATCCAGGACTTTGTGCATGTCGGGCACATGCTCAGTTCCTGAGCTATAACCCAGCTGAGCATGCCCATTAGTTAATGTGGTTTCTGTTCATTAGAAGGTTCTTTATTAGCAGACACAGTTTATGTTGTCTCTTTAGCTCTGTATTCTTTGTTGCTATAAACTGAGGGAGAAAGAGGGAAAAGCTCAACCACTGAGTGTGTGTTGTCTTCCTGCTTGTGACAACTCTTTTACTTGTGGTCACAGAATTCCTGGTCTTTGGGTCAATGGTTGGGTGGCATGTGTTTTGCCCCCAGAGTGGGAATGGGGTAGGGATGAATATGGGGTATGGATAGGGTGGGGATGGAGATGAGGTAGGGATGGGGTGGGGGTGGGGTGGAGGTGGGAATATTCCGAATCAAGGTTTTTTGGCCCCCACTTTCCGATATTTTACTGTTCCATGTGTTGTAGGCGTTTAGCATCTCAGGCCTCTCTATATAAGGCTCCCTCTCTCCCATTGTGGACTCTGAATGTCTCTAGGTCTTCCAGATATCTCCTAAGGGTCAGTCCCTGTTAAGAAGCCCTGCTCCAAGGCAGCAGTGGGTTCAGAAAAAGGCAGTTTTTACGAGCTGGTGACGAACTGTCTAGCACTTGATGACAGCCTAGAGTATGTGGACTACAAAGATGGCCGACTGCATTTAAGGGCCACCTGGAGCCCAGTCTGCCCACCCGAAGCTTCAGAGAATGAAGAGGTGGATTCTTCCAGTAGGAGAGAAAGAAGCCTGCAAACGAAGGTGGTGGCACACGGTACTGAACAGGGAGCCCGTGCTCTGGACACAGAGAACCTGTTGCACTTTTTCCGTGTGGACAGCATGCAGCCTCTCACAGGCCCTTCTCTGCATTGCTGGCTGTGTCAGATTGAATATAAAACAGGAGAATGATGTGGAATATTGGAGGGCAGTAAGGGAACTGGTATCCAAGGTAGAAATTAAGGTTGGGTGTGGTGGCACCAGCCTTTAATCCCCAAACCTGGGAGGCAGAAGCAGGCAGATTTTGGAGTTCAGGGCCAGCCTGGTCTACACTACACAGTGAGTTCAAAGCCAGCCCAGTGCACTTCTCACAGAAAAGCTCCCTGAAGAACAACTTGACCATTGTCTCTTCCACCTGGAAACTCACAAATACACAGTGTTCAGAGCAGTTGACACTACATCTTTGTGGTTGTGCTCACACTCAGGTGGCAGACGAGAGGCACATGCTGCAGAGTGTGAGCCTCAGAGTACAGTCCGTGGAGTAGCTCCAGTTCAGTGTCTTCTGTATGCAGACCCAGGGTAGTGCTTGTGAACTAAAGGAGCTGGACAGGCCTGCTGAGAGCCCTGCCTCTTCGGACTTGGGAAGGATCGGTGTGCATCAGGTCGCTCTTAAGCTGTGTCCTGTGCTCTCCCTTCCTGGTGCTTGGGCTGTAACAGTGTCTTTGGACACCCTTCAAAGTTAGCAAAGTGTTGCCCAGCATTCCTTTGGTGGTTCTCTCTCTTGTGAACACTTGTGTCAGTCAGTGTTCACAGACGTTTTCCGTGAAAAGCTAACAACATTGTTTGTCTCCCATTTTTCTGTAATTTTAAGCTGACCTAAAATAACAAAAGTAAAGATTTGCTTTTGTTTTGGGGTGGTTTGTTGTTGTTGTTGTTTTGTTGTTTTTGTTTGTTTTTTAATATTCCTCTGTTCCTGAGGCTGGAGACTTTTTTTAACTGTAAATTATTACAGCACACTGGCTGGTCAGTGTGTCTGTTAAATGGGTAGGCGTAAATAAAAACCAGAGCCACAGAGAACATATTCTGGCCTGTTTTCTTCAGAGAGATTTTTCTTAAGGGAATCCTGGGCTGAGAGTTAACTGTTACAGGGAAGGTATAAGTGGCTTATAGCACCAGGAGTCAGCCTGGCTTAGAACAGAGGCTTTCCTTCTCATTCCTTCCCTGTCATCCACTCTTTATGACTACATAGTCATCCAGTCCATACTTTCTCAAAAAGATGAGGGAGGTCTAAATAAGATTGTCTTGGTCTGCGGTCCCCCTAACAATATAACTAAGAAAACTACACCTCATGTTCATATCGCTTTAAAGCCCCTGGTGATAGCAGTATGTGGGGGTTTATCAGTGCTTCTGGATTCTCCATAGCTTAGTCAGTAGTTTATATATCTTTGTATAAGGTTTCTTTTCTGAGACACACACACACACAGAGACAGACAGACACACATACACACACACACACACACACACACACACACACACACAGAGAGAGAGAGAGAGAGAGAGAGAGAGAGAGAGAGAGAGAGAGAGAGAGAGAGAGAACTTTAAACACTGCTATTTTATTTCACGGTGGTAAACTGAATGATACTCAAATGTCAGGTGTACCTTAAATGTTGCAAAATAAAAGGTCCATGTTGCCAAAATTCTTCAAGTGTCTTCCCAGGCTGCTCGCACCTATGGGAAGCAGATGGCACAGACTAAATGTGAAGTCTGCCAACAAGTACAGCTCCCACAAGCCTGAGAGCTGGATCTGGTTTCTGCTTCCCAGTCACATACCATGGTCTTCTCTTGGTGTGGCAGGGTGCAAAGTATGAAAAGGCTGAGCTTGCTGAAGTGGCACCAAAAATGACCTTTTTCTCCTTGAGATACTGTCTTAAGGTGTAAAGAGACACCATGACCACAGCAAGTCTTACATGGAAAACATTTAATTGAGGGGGCTCACTTACAGTTTCAGAGGTTCAGTCCATTATCATCCTGGCAGGGAGGATGGTGGCATGCAGGCAGATGTGGTGCTGGAGGAGTAGCTGAGAGTCCTATATCTTGCAGGTAACAGGAAGTCGACTGACACACTGGATGGTAACCTGAGCATAGGATCCTCAAAGCCCGCCTCCACAGTGATGCACTTCCCCCAGCAAGGCCATACCCACTCCAACAAAGCCACACCTCCTAATAATACCACTCCCTATGATATTATGGGGGCCAATTACATTCAAACCACCACAGGTACTCAGCCTACAATACTTTTGTCTTTTGTTAGAACCTCAGGCCACATAGAACCATGTTTTGTAGATCAGCTAGTCTTGACCAGACACACAGGCAGAGCACAGGGTGTTCCCAGGACTCTGGGGACCAGCAACCAGCCAACACAACAATCCAAAGCTAAGGCTTCCTTCCACACTCGGGCCTCTGGGAAGCTTTGCTGGGTGTAGAAAGTATTCCTTATCCAAAGCCTCCCTCAGCTTGGCTCTTGGAAGGCAGGCTGTGATGGTTTTCAATACAACTCACTAATGTGCTAGAAATGCAGCCCCGTTTGAGAACACTTGCCCAGCATATGTGACAACCTGAATTCAGTCCCTCAGCACTGCCCAAAAAACAACAAAAGCTCTTTTAAAAGCCAAGTATGATGATGCAGTCCTATAGCCCCAGCATTCTGGAAGCAGGATTAGGAGTTCAAGTGACACGCTGTGCTCATGTCACTCAGCTATAGAGCAAGTGTAAGATTGGTCCAGACTATATGAGACCCACCCCCACCCACCCCCTTGGACTTTCAGATATAGACCCTGATCCGTGCCATTTGATACTTTGTGACTGGCTTTCTTCGCTTGACACATGCTTCCAGGCTCTTCCTTGCTTGCAGTACACATGAGTACTTTCCCCCAGTGCTGTGGTTTAAATCCTGCCACTGAGCTACACCACCCTTGGCTCTTTGTCCTTGTCTTTTCCTACTAGAATGCTAGAGATTGAACCCAGGGCCACCTACATGCTGGGCCAGTGCTCTACCGCTGAGTTTTGGTCCCAGATATTCTTCATTTCTTTTTTTTGGGGTTTGTTGAAACAGAGTTTCTTTGTGTAGCTTTGTGCCTTTCCTGGATCTCGCTCTGTAGACCAGGCTGGCCTCGAACTCACAAGGATCTGCCTGCCTCTGCCTCCCAAGTGCTGGGATTAAAGGTGTGCGCCACCACCACCCGACTTCTTTATTGCCAAATATTTTTGATCTGAAGAATAATGCCCCATTTGGTCATCCCTCAGAAGCCATCATGGATGGTGAGTGTTTGTGTAAATGTTTCTCAGTCAGAACATGTGTCCAGGTCCCTGGGATGGCTGCCCAGGAGTGCTAACTCTGCCCTACTGTTTTGAGGACCTGCCTGACTTTATTTAGCAGCATTTGAGGGCTGTAGGTTTTGTGTCTTTGTCAACACACATTACTGTCTTCTTTTCCTCTTAGCCATCTGAGTCTATGTGCGATAGTTTATTGTGGCTTTTATTTGCCTTTCCTTATTTGCTGATGATTTGGGCTTGTCTTTGTCTATTTACTGGACATTGGTCTATTACTTTGGCTCAGAGCAATTCTCTGTATAATCCCAATAAAAGTCTCTTATCAGGTAGAATCTGTAGAAGTGTCTCTCATTCCTGTAGGTTGTCTTCTCATGAAAGTGGAGACTAAGAAGTATCCTTTGAGACAAGCAGCCCTTCATGAAGTCTGATTTATTTATTCTTTTGTTGCTTGTGATTTTGGTATCAAATCCAAGAGACTATTGTCTAACCTGTCATGAAACTGTTTTCCTGCATCTAATGATTCTGTAGACTCAGATCTCACTTGGGCCTTGGGTCCTCCACCTCATACATGCAGTATTTGTTATTAGGAACTAGACAAATTCTCCTTAGTCCACTTACTCGAGTTTCACAGCTCAAGAGCACTTCTTTCCTGGATCCCGAGTCTGGTATAGCAAAGCAATGGGAGTGACTAATTCCAGAAGCATGTGTCCTCAGGGAAAGAGTGGAAACTCTTTCAAGAGAGCCTTTGGAGACGTAGTGTGGCTTCCAGGTCATTGCTCCCTAGGAAGGCATGGCTGTCCCTTGGTCACTGTTTCTACCAGCAGCAAAAGTCCTCTTTTTAGCAAAGACCAGGTACTGTGTGTTGAAGAAAGAAGAAAAAGGATTGGTGCTATTACTTCTGACTTCAGAACCATTTTGAAAGATTCTGTGGAAAGTCTGGGAGGAGAAGGTGATGACCGTCTAAATCCAGTTCAAGCCCCACATCAGCGCCAAAGTTCTGACTGTCACCAAACCCTTAATGGTATTAAAGTCATCGGATGAAATTTTCTGTTTATAGGGGAGGAAGAAAGATGAGGCTCTGCCTTGATCACAGGAGTAGCTTCACGCACAGGCCAGGCTGCTCTGTTTTGTTGCACTTATGTTTGTGTTTGCCATTTGTCACTGCTCTTGGCCCTCACTGTATACTCACTCTGTCTACATGCTAGTGTGGTAGCTGCAGCAGCTGAGATGCCATTCAGTGTACTACCCCAGACAAAGTGACACGTTTGCCAGTGTGTGCATTCTTGTGCGTGGATACGGGCCAACTTCAGGTGTTGTGCCTCAGGAGTCATCCATCTTGTTTTGTGAGACAGGGTCTCTCATCTGTTAGGCTAGGCTGGCCAGCCAGTGAGCCCATCTCTATCTTCTCAGTTGTGGGACTTACAGGCTCACCATTCCTTCCTTGTATTTGCAAAACAAGAACCTGACTGACCGAGCTATCTCCCAAGCCTCTGTGTCTCCTAACCCAGGTCAAGGTGTTCACTCACCTGGTTTTACAGCGGCAGCTGAAATAAGGACTAATTTTCTTTATATACAGAAAAATAATGTTCATTTTATAGTCCTTTGGGAACAGGGATCAGGGAGAGAAAGGAAGAGCAACAGAATAAAACAAAGATGCTGAAAGTTTTGTGTGGCACACACACTGCAGCTGACAGTTCTTTGGTCTCAGAAGAAAGAGTAGGTCAGTATGTACCGTTTCAGACACCAGTCCGCAGTTCTTAGCTGGCAGTGCCCTTGGCCTATAGCCTCCCTGCAAAGGCTCCCCTCTCACCAGTAGTGAACCCTCTTTAAAGCCAGCTAAATCTAATTTAAGGACACAAATTGAGAAAGCAGGGTTGTTTATTACAATGTAGACTTATTAACTTAAAAAAGCCCCAAGCCCTCGTCTTTCTGTTTAGAGATAAAAATGAAACTCCAAATGAGGTTTAATGGGCTTCCCAGATCGTGTTCCTTGGACAGATTTTTTTTTTTTCCTTTAGCAGTAAATTTCAAAATCAAAAGGACTAAGAAAGAAAGGGGCTTCCTGTCATAAATAGGATGGGTGGTATTCTTCAAAGCATTTTATAGCTTCCAACTGTGCATTATAATTTCAAAGTCATTGAAAGCATTCTCCACAAGTCCATTCAGAAGCATGCCTCAAGCAGGCACAGTGCATGGAGGCCAATGGGGTGGGGGTAGCCAAATGTCCTGCTTTCACCACCTCACCACAGAACCCTGCAGCCTTGCCACCTAATGACACAGAAACCAGCTTGGTCACCCTGTTGGCCTGCCTCTACACCATTCTGTAACAAAGTTCAAGGCTACCGACTTTCTAAACATGGTTACAAAGGTGACGTGAGGATTTAAATTGCTGTAACTGTCAGTGGACAGATCGAGCAGGAGGGGTGGTGGCACTGCAGCGCCTTAGGTTGGCAGGAGAGCGAGGCCGGGCATCAGCTGCTGCCAGGAGAGATTACGGAATGTGGGGTTCCTGATGGTGGTCAGGGTCTGTGCCCTGCATCTGAGGCACAATTCAGGAACAGAAGCAGTCTTCTGAGACAGGAGACATCAGAAGAGTGGGCTTCCTCTGTGTTATCTCCAAATGAAGAAAGAGCCTTTTAGCTCCAAGGGACCTTTTGGTTCACAGGAACCTTGTTCATGGGACAGAAGTGCCACACAGCTGGGGCTGGTGTGAGGCCACGTGAGTGCTCTGTACAAATGCTTTGAGAAATTCCCAGTAATTCGGACCCGGAGGGTGGCGTGAGCATCAACTCCTGAAGCTTCTTCTCTTCCATCCAGTGGTCACCTGGGCCCTGTGCTTTCTTTTGCAACTAAGACTCATGGCCAGGGCTAGTTGGTCTTGAGCTGTGTAGTCCCCACCCCTTTTCTATCCTGGAGCCCGTCCTGTTCACAGCAATCACTGTCACCATGCTGGAATGAAGGCATCCACCTCGTAGATCCCACCCTGTCATCTGGGCACGCATTCCCTTGTGTTACCCATTTCCAAAGTCTCACGGAATCAAAAAAACCAACTTTTGTAGTGGAAGAGAAGGCTGTAGTACCAAGATGACACACTTACTATATTGGAGTCGCCTGCAGTGTCTACAGTCTCCCAGGGATGGTTCCCCACCTCCCAGGAACTCTTCTGAACCTCACCTTCGGGAGGTAGATTTGGTCAATTCCCAAAACAGCAAGCCACAAGATTTATTGAGTATGTTACCAACTGGCATTAAAACAAGAATAAAAACTCAGGGTGTTGCATATAATGAGGGAAATGTAGAAAAGTAGCACTCGTCTGTGTGTGCACACATTTGCACATGCTCAGACACAGCAATGCACATGAGTGTGCCTGCCTTTCCCCTGTGCCTGCACAGTTAGCTGCCCCACTGTGCTTGGACTAGATGAACCAAAGCCTGAACCAAGGCCTATAGATGCCTTTTAGATCCTGGCTGAATGTGGGCCCCAGTCTCTCAGACCTGTTGCCACAGTCCACCCTGGTGGCAGTCCCACTGTTAAACACAAGACTGTTGCTTGAATTACCTGACAGGTTTAGTTGTCTGGCCTCAGATGCAGTTCTGTCATGAAGGCTTTTTGAGACCTATCCTCCATATACCCATCTTTCCATCTGCACCCAACCCAAAGAGCATATGGAGTGTTGCATACCCCAAGACCCTATATTGGTGGAGGGTCTAAAAGCCTGCAGAGTTCTGGAATCCAGTGGGGTAGGCAGCACCTATATATGAAAACCCAGCCGTGCCCTCTTACATTCTAAGCAGAACATCCTGGAAAGTTGTTTTTCTAAGAGTTTTCTTTGCGGGGATGTATTTATTTTGTTGGTTTTGAGATAGAGTCCTACTGTGTAGCCCTGGCTGGCCTGGAACACTGTATGTAAACTAGACTGGCCTCAAACTTGCAGAGATCTGCCTGCCTCTGCCTTGTGAATATAGGAATTAAAGGCATTTACCACACCCTGCTAAAGTTATGTGTTTGTTGCACTGAAGTGTACATACCTGTGTATCACACAGGAATCAACTTTATGGCAGTGGGAAGACTCCAGTGACCCAGCCTCTCTGTCCTGTCATTTGTGTGCTAGACCCTGTGCTCAGACACATGGACATCCGTCCATTGGCCTGGTGGGGCAGTGAAGGGCCAGCCAGGCTACAGGCTGTGCCTCCCTCTCCACACCCCACTCAGGATTGTCTGCTATCTGTATTTTCAGCTCAGAAGGGAAGAGAGAGCATGTTCCTGGTAATCATATATCCCGCCATAGCGCAGGCACCATAGAGGCAGGAATCTCTCAACTTCACTTCCAGAAATGACTCTGAATCAGCCTCTCCCACCTCACAGGCTGCCACCTTTTCCTTGGCCTCATCTATCTTGGCCTGACCATGTGATGCTAGTTCGAATTTAGGCATTCGCTAACTCCAGACTTGCTGGGGATTCCTAGCAAAACCTTTGGATTTCCTGATTTTTAGTCACTATTTAAGCCATTAAATTTTCAACTCTACTTACAGTTGAAATGCAGTAAAACACAAATATTTAAAGTGTAATTTTCTAAGTGTGGTGGCTTACACCTATAATCCCAGAACTTGGGAGGCAGCTTTGAGCTACATTGGAAATTGTAGATCAACCTGGGCTACATAGCAAACAAATGTCTCAGAAAAACCAAAGCAAAGTTAAGTGTGCAGTTAGATCATTGGGAGCACATACATAAATATAAGAAATACTAAAACTAAAAGAGCAGACTTAAAAACCATGAAGAGGGGGAAAAACAATAAATATAACCATTCACAAATGCAAGCAAAGTCACACGGCACTCAAAACATGCTACAGACTAAGGGGGAGCCAGTGATTCAACAGAAAAAGGTGAAGGTTTACAACAGACTGGGAAAGACGGTCCACCTGTTAAGATAGAGGCCACCCTCACAAGGTTCCTTCCTGGGGCTCTTGTTCTCTGGCACTGTTGGCCTGCAACTCTTTCCAGAAACAGCTACTTTAGACTAATGGGTTTGACAACGTGGTCCCCTGTCCCTCTACTTCGCAGTAGCCCTGGTGCATTGGTAAACAGTACCTCCTGTGAGCTGTCCCCATTCCTCAGAGGTTGATAGCCCAAGATGTGGGAACTGTGAAGACTGTCGACAGGAGTGAAGATCGAGGAAAGCCCCTTTAACAGGGTCCATCAGAACACAGACATGCCTGCTGCTTGAGCTGGGAATGCCACAACTTCAAATGAGCAGGAGACAGCACACACCCGGGTTTCCATGGCTTCATGGGCTATCTCTGTCTTCACTATTTCATGCACCATCCCTCTGGGGGATCTGGTTCAGCACTGGTATAGTGGGGCACTTAGTGGGCTGTGTTATTATCAGAATTGGGAAGTCTTTCTTTACTCATGAAAACGACAAGTCGAGACAGTCTAGTGCATTGGTTGTTTTAAATCAGGGCATGCTATGCTGTCGTTTTAGATGGTGTAAGAAAAACCAGAACAGAGGCAGCCTCTGCACAGAATTTTTAGAAACAGCCGTTAGATGGAGAGGGGCAGCTTCTAGGTTCTGTTAACAGTCTTAGTTTAATTGGGTCTACAGGGAATCGGCCCCAGTTTCCTCCTATCCCCACACCCACCCACGTGCTGGACCTTACCCAGTGCCTACTGGGGTCTTTTGATCAGAACAGCCTGCTGGATGCCAAACACTGTCATGGATGTATGTAGTGTGCCCTACTTTGATTTTTACCTGAGGAAGTTTAAAAACACAGGTTAAGCTTTACCATCCCACAGGAATTCAACAATTACTTAACAATGAGAAAGAATATGCAAATGAAACCAAGCTGCTTCTGAGTGTTGTGGCTCAGTGAGTGGGCTGTTGTCTCCCTGCCGTGTGTGTCAGCCTCTGAAGGGCACTAAGGTCTGTGATCTGGAAGAAGGCAACTCAACTTTCTGCTGGTGTGCACCTTCAAGCACTGCTGGGGTGACAGGTGTCCCTTGTTCACTGAGGGGATTAATTGTGGGTACTTGCAAGTTTGGAGAAGAAAACTAAGATATTCTTTGTTGCCCAAAGAACTAGATAGAAAACTAAAAGTCCTTGCGTGAGTGGAGGCTAGGAGAGTTGGGGGGCGGGGGGCAGAGAGCTCTCAGCCTTGCAGCATCTCTGTGGTGTCTTTTAAACATCCTGTCTTTGAAATACTGAAATGCATGTAACCCTTGCTGATGAAAAGGCTGTTTTGTCCTGCTCTGTGTGGGGTGGGGGAGGCGGTCTGTCCTTCCTAGATGCCATGGTTGCCTTCAGGGTTCAGAAGATTGGCTCTCTTATTAGTCGTGACAATAAACCATTTCTAACTGTAAGGGAAGTGGAAATGCTGACCTCATGTTGTGAAAGAGCCTCTGTGACGTGGCCTTCTGAACCTTCACAGATCCCAGCCAGGCTGCAGCCCCCAGCCCCCATCCATGGGGCCTTGTTCCAATAGGAAATGGTCCCGGGTGCATGGTCTGTTATTTCTCTGTGTGTAAATAAGAGGAGAGCACAGAGAGGAGGATGAGGGGCTAGAGATGGACGTCAGCGGGTAGAGCGCTTGCCTAGCGTGCATGAAGCCCTGGGTTTGATCCCCAGCACTGCATAGATAAGGCATGGTTGCTTACACTTGTAATCCTGCCACCTGGAAGGTGGAGGCAGGAAGTGAAGAAGTTCAAGATCATCCTCGGCTGTGCATCAAATTTGAGGTCAACTTGAGCTACCTGAGACCCTCGCTCAACAGGTGTCGGGGCAAGCTATTTGGTGAAGTCATTTTTGTCTAGATTCTTGTTTCCCCTACCCTCACAACTGATCCTGTACACAGGCCCCAGCTAACAGACTCTCTGCTTCCCATCTGCCAACCATAATCAGGGACACCTGACTACATACATGAGCTATAGCCTGCCCACCAGTCGGTCAGTGGTGTAAAGTGTAAAACCTCTCCTTCCTCTGAGGGACGTCTCTCCACTTGATCCTTCTTCAGCGCCCTCACCATGCTGCTGTCTGTCTGTCATTAATAACACTTAATAAGTCTCTTACCCCAAATAGCAGTTAGCCTCACTGTTCCCCTCAAGCCACAATCCTGAACCTTTCCAAAGCCCCCCATTCTCAAAATGTATGCCTCACAGTTTTAGAATGACAAAAGCCGTCAGCCAGGTCCTGCAACCGTAGGTCTTCAAAATACTTTGGACCTGATAGTTGTCATGTGAGCACCTATTGTCACAAGTGGGTACAGGTATCTTGCTGTTTTGCAGTTGAAAAAAGTGAGATTCTTGGGCCTGAATCTTGCAACTGGCAGAGCAGTAGGTCCCTGAGTCAGTGACTGTCATACCGAGCTCTCCTGGCTAATGCTCATTTTCAAAACTCACAAACAGGCCTTTTACTGCCAGGTGTGGGTGTGGCTAGGCCACTGGAAATGACCTTGAATTGGGAGGAAAAGGAGAGGTACAGACAGCCCCAGTGACGGCCAACCCCAGTGCTCTGCACATTTGCTTCCAGAGTCAGCTCTGGACCATAGTCCTGGTGGTGCCCCTGGCTGAGTGTGGGAGAACTAATTCTTCATGGTTTCCTAGGGGCTCCCCCACCACCCCCACTCCTGAGCATTGTTAAATTCTGGAAATCTGTTTATACAGGTTCAAGGAAGACTCCAGCCTGGAATTTCACATAGTGATGTGATCTGCAGAGGGTCTAGCCAAAACGCTGGCATTGCTTACATTTATTACTGCCTGCAAATGGATCACTGCAAAGTGCCTCCCTCTTTCAAAGGCAATAAAAACAAGGGTGACAGGAGGTGACTTTAAATTTTACTGGCTGGTACTGAAGCAGTGACGTAGTATTCATTGATTGGCTGGCTGTTCACTAGGTGTAGCTCAGACAGCTTGCAGGCAACAGTTGTGGCATTGAGAACCAACAGGCAGAAGCTTCTGGTTTAAAATGGTGGTGATGTGGTGCCTCCACATAGCGAGATGGCCCTGCAAGGCCCTTGTCCCTGGTGGATTCACTGCTGTCTCACAGGCAGAGGGTGCCTGTTGAATTTGTAAGAGGTGGGGCAGAGGGTCCTGGCAAGTTCCTGCAGGCAACCCTTTAGGATAGTCTTTGAAAAGAGCTTGACATTTCTACTAGGTGTACATGGTACATGTGGGAGCTGCTAGGCCGAGAGCAGTCTGCTTGAGCTTCTCTGTGCATCTCAGCAGAGGTACCTGACTTGGTATGAATCTGAAGTTGGCATCCTCCTACATACTGCGATTTAAGTGTTAAAACTGGCAACACCATGGGTAGACCTGACACACAACTCCTGTTAACTTCACACAGTTGTGTGTGACACAGTGAAGCTGCTGTCTGAAACTTCGTGTGCTTTCTACTAATGTTGACTGACAGTCCTTGTGCTTAGGAGTGCCAGTCCTCTCCTTTAGGAAGAAATGAAATGCAAGTGCCTGGTCAGCCACACTGCCTGTGGAAGTTCCCTGCGCTTCAGTGAAATTGCAGTTCAGAGGCTGTTTATCTTGAGACTCTACTGGCCAAGGAACATTGTTCACCAGGTTTCCTGTCTTCCTTCCTAAGGTTCGCCATCGATGGTGTGAGCTGGTCATTAAGCACAAGCACACAAAAGCATATGAGCAGGTGGCGAGGTTCCTGCAGGAGGATCAGGTGAGTGTGACTTCCCAGGAGGTGGAAATTGGCTACCTTCACCAGTGCCAGGTTCTCCACATCGAGTTTCAAAAAAAATTGAAGGGCTAGTTAGCATTGGAGGGTTCACTGGCAATGGTGAGCTGTTCCCCTCTCAGCGTGCCTTTCAAGTTGAGAGTGGCATGCCACAGAAGCTCCTGTCCTCTGTCCACTACCACAGTGGAGTGTGGCATTCTGTGAGGCTTGCTCTAAAACTTCAGTCCAAGGCCACTCACTGCTCAGCAGCACGATTGGTCCATCCAGTTAGCAGAGACTCTAATTGCAGTTGTAGTGTGTGTGTGTGAGTCATCTGGGGGATCCTTGGATCACCTGTTGGGAAGCTAGGCCAGGCACAGCCCAGCCTGCCTAGGAAGCAGTCTCCTACCTCGAATCTCAGGCACTGTGTGTGTGTGTGTGTGTGTGTGTGTGTGTGTGTGTGTGTCTGTCTGTCTGTCTGTCTGTCTGTGCTCCATAACCTCATCTGCCACCTCTTTGGTCTGTAGCACATTTTGAGGTCACCACTCAGGGCACCTCCTCTGACATTTTGTACCCCATGACATGTCCCCACATGACCTCCCCCATGTACCACATGTTCTCTCCCAACCCCACCCTGTACCTCTGGCCAGCCTATGTGTAAACTGTGGGCTGATGGGCTAGAGCCACTTTGAGTAGGGTGGAGAGTAGGGGTGGGTGGACAAAAGAACTTTTGACAGGGTCTGAGGACAGGGGCAGTCAGCAAAGTGAAGGCTGGTTATTCCCATAAAGAAAGGGATGTGGCTTTGTTACAGCAGAAATGTCACATTTGCACAATGGTGAAAGAGGTGTTTGAGGGGAAGCTGGGGTTGGGAGATGGCTCAGTGGTTAAGGGCACTGGCTGCTCTTCTGAAGGACCCAGGTTCAATTCCCAGCACCTACATGGCAGTTCACAACCAGGGGATCTGGCATCCCCACACAGACATATGCAGGCAAAACCCCAATGTATATAAAAAATAAATATTTTTTTAAAAAAATAGGAAGGTGTTTGAGAAAGCAGACAGAACAGAGCTAAGAGCAGCTCAGTGGATGGCAGCCATGCTGTCCACTGCACAGGGAGGGACCTCCATGCCTCAGCCTAGCAGGAAAGCACTTCGGAAGCCACTGCTGAGTTTTATCCCATGCTGCCTTTGAAGTCTTTTGAATTTGAAGCAGAATGTAGCCCTTGGGAAGCTCCATCGAACAAGAAAGCAGGCAGAACTCTTGGTCCTGCAGAACATAGTTGCCTGTTTTTAGTGTTGGCAAATTCAAGCCTTTGTAGCATTGTTTTCAAAGCAGAAGAGTCAGTGTCTCATGTTTTGGGACCTGGTGGTGAGGAGTGGCCGGGCTGGGCCAAAGTGACGACATCTGCCCTGCCTGCACCGCTGTGGACCGTGTGGTCTCTGTGGCCTGGTAGGTGACAGGCTTGGTGAACGAGCTCATGCCAGCTGCCCTTTGGGATGCACTGACCTGACAGATGTGGGGTTTTCCATAGTGACCTTTTGGAGAGCTCTGTCTCTGCCCAGAGTGTTCCTGAAAGTAGGTTCTGTGGGACAGCTTGTCCCTCATCATCAGAGTGACAGAATCAATAAAATTACATGTTTCTGTTGTTGACTTTTTGGTGTTTGTTTGTCATCATGTGACTCTGGCTGGGTTAGAACTCGCTACATAGACCAGGCTGGCCTTGAACTCACAGAGATCTGCCTGCTCTGCTTACCAGTGCTGAGATTAAAGGCCTGTGCCACCATAGAGTTGATGAGGACAAAGAGGGGACAGAGTAGAAACCGCAGACTGCAGCTAGTCAGCTGCACGGCAGTTTCCTTTCCCTCGTTTGTGTTTTTAGACCAGCTTGTGTAAAGCAAGTACAAGTGTGCCCCCGTAAATGTGTGTGCAACCTCTTTACCCTTTCCCATTCTTTTCTGGCCTCCATGCCCTGCAGGCCATGGGCGTATACCTATATGGGGAGCTGATGGTAAGCGAGGATGCCAGGCAGCAGCAGCTTGCCCACAGGTGTTTTGAGCTGGTGAAGGAACACATGGACAGAGCCTCAGCCCAGGTGGTGTCCGAAATGCTGTTCTAAAGAGGTAATTCTCTTTCTTTTTCTGACCATCCAAGTCAATTTGTAAGCCACATGATGAGCCAAGGCCACCACAGCACCAGAAGTCCTTGTAAGGACTGCCAAAGGGTCTTGGGGACAGGAAGGCTCAGGATCCCTGGAGCCATCTCATTTATCTTCTGGAACTATGGGTGTGAAACAGAGGTGTCCTCCTGAAGGCACAATGGCCCCTCTGGCATTGCTTTGGCCACCGTGGGTCTCACACAGATCCACAGGCTTCAGGGTCAAGGTCAACAGACGGTTCTGCAGCCACACTGCTCTGCTCCAAGCTTCTACATGCAGGCATCTCTCCTGGGCCTTGTAAACCTGAGCCTCCTTTGCCCCCTGTCCCCCTGACCTGTGAAGTCGGCAGCAAGAGTATTCCTGCCTACTCCCCTCGCTCAGTGACACCTGCGTGAGGTGGGCAGCAGGTGTGTCCTCTCTCCGCTCCATGACACTGCGTCCTCAGGGCATGTCTGTTTCCATCTCCTGTTAGAGCAGGATTTACCCTAGCTCCCAGGGCCTTATGTGTGACTTGCCTCCTCTGCAGCCTAGTATGTCGTTCAGCCACTAAGCTTAAAGTTCTGTAAGCAGAAGTATGGGTCAGTATGCGTCTCTCCCAGTCATAAGTTATCATTTCTACATCTTCTCAAAGTTTCTCCATGGCGGTACATGATGTGATGTCTACTTTTGTGTATTTTTTTAAATTTCGAATCAGATCTCAATCATTGTTTGTGTTACTCTGTTCTCTATGATTTCTAGTTAATGAATATTTAGAATTGTGTTGCCAGTCTTAACCCATCGTTGGACATTTAATTTACATTTTCACATTTTGAGTTTGCAAAGCCAACTTCTGTGTACTATGTTTGAGTATTTTATTTATCTGAAAGAACTATAATTATGAAGGGAAAACATGTTTCCTGAAGCACAGCCGTGTTCTTGCAGAAGAGGTGGGGACCACCATAGCCAGGCTTGGAGATAGTAGGGTGCAGAGAGTGACTGTACAGCCTACTGAGCCCGCACACCACAAGCTGTGAAGGTGACCTGGGTAATAGGCAGGAGCAGTTGGGGCACCTCTCTACCTGCCTTCTGCAGGCATTTCCCTGGAAACCTTTAACAAACTCAAGGAGAGCTATATATGTGGTGTGTGAAAATCACAGTGAGGCAACTGTTCCCTCTTCATAGTCTCTTCACTTTTGGAGAACCAGAGTCACACGGTGGTTCTGGTGCCTCTTCCTTGTGATTGTTTTTTTTTGTTGTTTTTTTGTTTTGTTTTGTTTTGTTTTGGCCCCCGAGCAGGCAAAGGAGATGTCACCAATCCTCAACTTCCTAGCTCCCCTATGAACTCTCTCTCTGCTGTCCCCCAGCCCCTCCAGCTGAATGTTTGGTCACAGTAGCCCTGGAGACCTGTGTGGATGGGAATGAGAGATATTCCCTGCATATCACACCTTCTGTCAGAGAAGTGCTTCCTCATCTGAAAGACCCAGAGAATCCCAGGCCATTCGGAATCTGCAATTTGAGGACAGGCTGTATCCCCATAGTTAAAGGCCACATACTCAGAGCAAGGATGGTCCCTGAGGTATTCATCACGCAGCTAACAGCAGCAGTCTACACTGCTAGTGTGGTGGGCTTAGAGGCAGTGTGGAGGAGGACGCCCAGAGCCTGTGGATGGGAGTGGTAGGGCATGGCGCTGCCCTCAACTGCTCTGGCTGCTTGGGTTCCTGGCATGCTGATTTGTGACTTGAGATTAAAATCACATTGCCAGGGATTACCACGCAACCATGACCTTGGCTGCTTCTGCAGAACCGTGGCTACTTTCTCTCTGCAGTTTGGAGAACAGCTGCGCCTTGTGGCTCTTTGGAAACAAAAGAAGCCAACAACCTTCGAAGATGCTCACCAGCCCTTTAATTATGGCCGGCGATGACCTCTCTAACAAGGTGCAGAGCTTAGCTGATTGGTGAACAGTGACTGTTTTCCGCTTTGTTCACAGTGGCTAAGTTCTGCACCTGAAGAGAAGGTGAGATGGGGACAGTTAAGTTGCAGCTGCCGGGCAGAGGCCACTGCTGCCAGGTGTGGCCACAGCTGGTGGTCAGCTTGGTGTGGAGCCAGATTCCAGAGGAGGAGAGACCAGCCTGCCCCAAGGGTGTGTTGTCAAGAGTGAAAACAGTGTGTTGAGACCACCCTTAAGTGTGTCTACAGAGAACACAGATCCACTGAGTAGTTCACTGTCACGTCAACTATTTTAGAAGTCACAGAAAACTAAATGCAGATGCATAACAAACGTTGAGTCAGACATGTCTCAGCCAGCGCCACACGTGAGGGGGGTTCTGTTGATCCTGCTGGGCGTGGTGAACTTTCTCTTGTATTTGCAGTCCAGGTTTCCATGTCTCCACAGTCGCTGGCAGGATGATGCCGAGGGCACACCAGGAGGCACTGCCCAGCCGTGATTGGACCCGCCCTCCGGTGCCTACTGAGCTGATATCAGTTCTCATTTCACACACTGGCTCAGTTCAGCAGGAACAGGAGTGGAGCCCTTGAGCAAAAAGCCTACCCATCCGTAGGTACCTGAGGCGGGCCTCCCAAGGACAAGAAGATGAAGGGCCTGAGTGTCTGGTGCCAGACCTGGAGAGCAGTGGTAGCAGTGGTATCCCTCTGTATGTGCTCCTGGGGTGGGGACGTGAAGAATGCAGAAGGAGTCCTGGAAAGACTGCATTCTTGCTCTGAACGCAGATAGAGCAGAAGTCAGGCATTTGCCCTGTGGTTGAGGCAGAGAGTACCCTGTCACCTGCTGAGTTGAGCCTTCTGAAGCAGTGAGGACACCTGCCTGAAGGGCTCTTTCTGTAGTCACCTTGTCATTGAACCTCTCTGGGCTTCACAGCCCTTGTGTGGCCTGTGGTGTGACTGTGCACCCTAGGCTTGGGATTGTGAAATGTGGCTTCAGTCTGGTCCCTGTCCTCCCATGAAAGTTCCTTCTCAAGTGGAGGGCAGAAGCCGGGAGGAACTCCTGACAGGAATGACTGTGGTGACTGGGTAATAAATTTTATTGCTGTTTTCTTCACAGGATAGATCACAGTGAGACTCCCTTTCATATGCCTCCTCCTGTCCCTGGTGAGGCCAGGACTGCACTGACCCTGGACATCAAAGGAGGATTATGTGGCTGCTAAAGCCATCAGCCCACAGCAGCGGTCACTCGAGTCTCGGTCTTCTGTTTCCCAGAGACTGGACTCCCGTGGCATATATAAAAGGCGGAGCCTCGTAAACTGTTGCACCTGGCAGCTGCCTTTGTTCCCAGCCCTGGAGAGACTGGGTCTAACACTGGAACTGAGCTGTGACTTTAAGGCAGTTGTTCAAAGAATGAAGGATACCCTCCCCTAGGCAGATGGGGAACTGGCTGCCTGCTTCCTGTGACTGCAAAAACTAGCTGCCGTGGTCTGAGATGACAGCATCATGGGAGACCTCCCATGGCTGGTCCCCAAGGATTCTGCAGAGTCCTTTTGATGTGTTCAGTCAATAGAACCTTTCTGTTTTTGAAAATGCAGAAAAGCCTAAGATGTCTTAATAAAGTATCGGATTTGCTGGTATTCCTGTTTGCTTCTGAACTTGATGCTGCTTTAAAAGCAAGGAAGAGCATGTGTCAGAATAGGCACTTTCCACACGTTCTCTCCTTTTCTACCCCCAAATCTCTGGGGAGACCTCCAGGTGTTGTTAATTCTGAGAAAGCTGAAAGTAAAAGGAATTAATGTGGTGTGGGACTCAACTCTCTTCCAAAATGTGGAGTCTCGGCCAGTCTGACACTATGGGAGTCTCTGGTGAGACCATTTTTTTTCTTTCCTTTGAATATTAACATATAGAACAAGCTCTAAGAAGCTTCCAGTTTCTGTCCAGAGAAAGATGCTTGAGACTGCCATGGGTGCAGTCACATGTGCCCGGACAAGGTTGAGCCATATGAAAAGGAACTGGAAGGAACGTTCTATTGCCTGGCTGGGTTCTACATTCAGGCCTGCTGGGTGAGGATGCTCTAGGACAGACTGAGAAAAGCATTGGCAAAGAATCCTTGGTCTTGAGAGCCTGGGTCATACCAGTGCCTGCATTGTGGATGGTTACGGAGGACTTGCAGATGGTTATCCACTTTGTATATTGTGATCGTAGAAGAATCAAAATGTGTTCAATCTGACTTGATATTATACTGCTTTCTGTGAAGCCTTGAAATAAACGGCTGAATCTGTGGCTCCTTGGTACTCAGAAGCACTTTGGGCTTGTTTAGAGGTGGAACGGAGACCACACACCCTGTAAGGCCCCTCTGTGAGAGCCTCAGCATCCCCTGCCTCCAGTGAACTAGGGGTGGCCAGCCAAGCACTGGTGTAGTCTGGTTTTGTTCTTTGACTTCCTTAGGAACCACTAGCGTAGAGCCGAGGTGGAATTTTGTCAGGGGGCTAGGCCCCTTGACTGCTTGGGTTCTTGCCAATGGGTTTCAGGTCAATGGAGGCCTCACTGGAACTGGATGCCTGTGTCACAAATTTGGTGGAAGATCTGTTGTAAAGCTGGCCTTTGCCACCTCTGGCCAGACGCAGAACGAGTTTATTCCCCAAAGTAGGCACAGCTCCTGCCTCCCATAACTGCACTAGAGGCTTGGAAGGCTTCCCTCATTTGGCTGAGACCTCTGGAGTCAAGAAGGTACATTCTCCATTCTTTCATGAGTTACCTGACTTCACAGTACCCAGAGCACTTTATTGTTAACCTCTGTCAATAGGATGTATATCAGGGCTTGAATGAGAAAATGTCCAGCGGGGCTTGACACCTCCACAGAGGTTCCTCATCCAGGGAGGAGCTTTCTCTACAGCATATGGTCCATTTGATGAATGGATTGCTGGTGGAGCAAGGATGTGGACAGTCACCCCAGGCTCCTGCCTCAAATCAGATGTGGGCAGAGTGAAATCACAGGTAAGATGTGGACTAGATTCCTCCCTCGGTCAGTGTTTGCTATGTGTCACAGTGTGTAGCTCTTGGTCTTCAAAGCGTTTGATGTCCAGGCACTCCCAGCAATGTCTTGCCTTACTACTCAGTGGCAAGGGTTTGGAACTCTCCTTCCCACTGCTCGGATGTGAGGCTGAGCCTGTGTTGCAAGACTCGGCAGTCTGAACTTGAGTCTGCTGCACAAGTGTGGAAAGGACAGAGCTGTGCCCGATGGTCAGGCACACTTGTTGCCGGCACTATTTCCATGTTATTTTCCAACTTCACTTCAGCCAATTCCTGGAGGAACCCAGGGTTTTCTCCTTGTACCTCAGGCTTGAAACATGGGCCCTAAAGAGTCACTTAGGTTCTTGCTGAAGATTCCAGCTTCTCACTCTTAGGCAAAGGGTAAGATACAGCCTGACAGGAACAAACCACTTTGCCAACAGGTTGATGCCTGCAGTAGGCAGAGGGGCTGGGACAGGGTGATCCTTGGGAGATCACTGCCAAGAGGTGGGTGGGAATAGCAGAAACACCAGCCTCTTCTACTTGTCACCAAACACTGTCCCCTTGATTGCCAAGCAGATGCCCAACACTAGAGAACAACAGGCCAGAGCTGGGCCAGCCTGGCCTTACAGAGACCACCAGAAAATGGCCTCCTTCCATCCCTGACCTGGCCCCCTGGCCCCCCAAGAGCTAGGCAGCCTAACAGTCACACCATCTCGTCTCCACATGAGTATTTTAAACCAGTGTCGTCTGCAGATATTTCCAACATGGATTAGAACATGCCTCAATAACATGTGGCCAGTACCAAGACAAGGTTCTGCCCAGTTCAAGGAGCAGGAAGGTGGCCCATCTGGATCCAGTGATGCTGACCCCTGGGCCATGGTTCCCTGCATGGGGAGAAGACAGCAGTGGCCCCACTGTGTGTTGTCGCTGTACATATATCCTGAACCTGGCCTAGAAAGGCAGCTGTTTGTCCTCACCACACCCTGGTTTGTGGAGGAGAAGCGAGCCTCAGTGAGTCTGGCTGGCTGGCTGGTAGCTCACCACCCATAATGGCTCTCACTACCCTGTCTATGGGGCTTTGGGCAGCAGCCAAGGGAGAGGTACTGGGAATTCTGACTGGACTTAAGGAAGGGAAGAGTGGGGTTGAGTAACAGTCTCAGAAAGGACTCCAGGTTCTCTGTCTCAGAGGATCCTGTAGAATTAGAGGATTTTAAAGCATTCATTTTTAATGGAATTTCACATCAAAAGAATGAAATAATCTATACCCTAACAAGTCATCCTTGCTCATGGTGAGCAGAAATGTCATGGAATGCCCATGGGGTAGAAACCAGAAATATCAGATGTTCCTAAGCTTAAGCTATCCCTTTAAAACGAAGAGAAGGTTCTGCAGGATCCATTGCACACAAGTGCCAAGCTCCTACCAGCTTCTGGCCACACAAGCCCAGTGAGCAGTCAGCAAGGCTGTTGTGAGGCACACATTGGGACCTCTGTTCTCCACAGCGTTACCTCTGCCACAGCTGTTCTCCCCAAAGCAGCTGTTGCCCAGTGAGCAACAGGAAGCAGTACTCGGGAGCTTGGGATCTAAAGGAGTCATATTCAGGCTTCATGCTCCAATCCAGCTGGCCACCAAGTGGGTTGTAGACAGAGCCAGCCAGTGGGGGAGCACAGCCTGCCTGCCGCAGCCATACTTCCCAAGCCGACCTGGGTGCTGGGCTTGTGGTCTTGGCTGGCCTGCTCCCTGGGTAGTTGGGCTGCCATACCCATTCCCAAGGTACAGGGATGCTGCCCAGACACCTCACTGGGGCTTAGCTGTGGTTCCAAAAGCTTGGTGGTTAGCCAGCCCCTTGGAACACTCCCTCCTTGGGGCATTTCAGTCTGAGCCACCATACTCAAAAGAGCCATCAAGCTAGAGAGAGAGCCCCTGGAGTGGCCTAGCCCATCACAGCTCTGAGGCTCCCAGGGCTGGGGGTTGGGAACTGCCTCATCCTCTCAAGGAAGGTTGCAGAAAGTAGTCTCATGGGTGTGAACTCAACCCAGCCATGGTGAACTCAGCCCCCCTGGCCGGATCTGTGGGGTTTACGAGGTGAGAGGGAGGAGTAGCAGTCCCGCTATTCAGGGCAAGGCTTTTATGGCTCCTTCCCACCCATTGGTGCTGTCTGAGAGATTGATGGACCCATAAGGCTGTTCTCTTCCAGTCCAATAACCAGACTACGAAAAGGAGGAAGATGGCCATATGCAAGCCAGGGAAGTTTCCCAGGACAGTGTGGGCTGCCAAGAACCTTGCCCTTTGGTGCTGGTGTGTGTCCAGCAGCCCAGCCAAGCCCCTCTAACCCCATGTGGGAAGACTGGCCAGAGAAAGAAGCCTTGCCTTGGAGGTTGAGCCAGACGAGTGTGCCCATACTCCTTGTTTTCAAGGAAGCCCCAGACACAGACGAAGCTAGAGTACGTAGTCACCATAATGTGGCCTCAGCAGCTGGCATGGCAGGGTATGCATGTGTGCAAGCGTGGGTTGGAGATAGAAGACCCTTCCTCTGCAGACAGCTCATAAAATCAAACCTGGTCATTTCAGTACCATGAGATGAAATAGGCTTGGGTTAATTTCTGAACTCCAAGGCCTAAACAGGGATGGGTACTGGACCTCTCCCACCTGTCCTGGGTCCACCTAGTATCTCCTGTCTCTGTAGCAACCTTACCTAGCCACTGGCAGGATGGAGAACCAGGGAGGCTAGGGAATCCCTAACGGAGACCATCTATTCCCTGGCATTCTAGGAAGGCTGTCCACTAGGGAGGTGACAGCCCAGGCCATGTTCTGTCTAGACACATGGTTTATTGTGGCTGCGTGTGGATGTGCAGTCAAGTGGGTGTGTTCCCTTTGGGTTCTGATTTCTTCTTCTTTTTTGGTTTTTCAAGATAGGGTTTCTCTGTGTACCCTTGGCTATCCTGGAACTTGCTCTGTAGACCAGGCTGGTCTCAAACTCATAGAGTTCCGCCCGCCTCTGCTGGGATTAAAGGAGTGCACCACCACCGTTGGCGGCTTCTGATTTCTGAAGCGAACTTTGTCGTCATCTTGCCTTGTCTGTAATTTCTTTCAACACCCCTTTTGGGTCCAGTGTGTGCTGCTGTGCCTGTGGGGTGGCAGTGCACACTGCTGCAATCACTCCTAATTGTATCAACTAGGGTCCCAAGTTCCAGAAAATTCTTTTGCACTCTGGTAGGTCCTCTCTTGCTGCCCACTGTTCAGATGGAATAACCAGTGGGAGAAGTGTAGCCTTTTAAACTGGGTGGAACTTCAGGCTTTGAAAGGCTGGAGGGAGCAAAGCCACCAGGGCGGACACAGCCTCATCTCATTCCTCACTTCAGACTTCAGTGTTGAAATCTCTGGACACTCAGCACTATGACCTGTGAAGGGTGGAGACAGCTGTGAGGTTTGGCCAGGGGTGGGAAGCTTTGGGTAGTGGTAATGTTGAATTATAAAAATCAATAGTGATTTAATGGTAAAGAATTGTAGTTGTGATTTTACCTGTTTTACTCTGTTCAGGAAGAGACGGGTGCAGAGGTGAAGGTCTCGGCACACCTGGGGCGGGGGCACTTTGTAGCGTAGGATGGTGACTATGCAAAGGCTGGGCACAGGGCAGATAGAGCCCAAGTCCTCAGGATGCATGTCAGAGCACATGGCTCCAACTACAGAGAGTACTTAACTAGAAAATTCTATTCAGATGCTGAACTGTAAGTACCGGGAAAAAGCAGTAAAAGTGCCACCCTGCTGACTCAGGCACAGGGAAGGCAGATGTCTCCTTTAAAGTCACAGATGGTGTTTGGCCTGTTTCACTCGGCACTGTTTGGCAAAACCCCTCCTAAATCAAGCAAGAAGCTGTCTTCATGTACAGGAGACTACAGCCTTCCTCCGTCCTTCCTCCTCCTCCCTCTTTTCCTTCATTGCCTCCTTTCTCCCATTTCTTTCTCCACAGATCACACATGCACACTAGCAGAAACTTTGAAAACTGAACAGCTTTCTCCCTTTTTACCTGGTCTCTGCCTCAGCCAATCACTGTAGTAACACTCATTCCTGTGTTTACCCCCAAGAGAGACATCTCCACCATGGTCCAGCAAGCACACAGACAAGCACCCTGCCTCACAGCAGCCATGTAGTATCCTTGAGGGGTTGGTTTGGGGCCCTCCACAAATTCCAAAGTCTGTGATGCTCAAGTCTGTATAGAAGATGGTGTCATGTTCACATTATCAGACTACACAGCCACTATGCACACACACACACACACACACACACACACACACACACACCCTAGGCTTACTGGGTAGCTGAGGGTCACCTTGGCCTTCAGATCCTCCTACCTCCAGACATGCACCACCACATCTGGATTTCACAGTGCATCCCCTGCCTTCCCTCACACCTAAACCATCTCTAGGCTACTTGCATGAACTGCAAATAGTTGATATGTTGTGTTAAGTGGGAGCAAAAAGGAAAAAGAAGTTTGAATGAGGCTGGTAGACTCCTTGAATAAAGAATCCATGGACACGGGACAACTGTATACAGTTGGGTTTTTTTCATGCAATAGACACATTTGGCTCATGTATGCACTGTTGTCAGTGTCCTTTTTAATCACAATCACTAGTCCCTTCGGTAACTGGGCAGAAACAGCTGTTCATCTGTTAGCCACACACTAACCTGGAGGAGTTAATTCATGTGAAATTACAGGAACAGAGCCAGGCCTCGGGTGTGCTTTCCTTCCTAACCTCTTTGCTTACCTCACTTAGCCAGGGCCTTCCCTCAAGGTTAGCTGCACCACATAACCCTGGCTGGTCTGTGTATGCTCAGGTACTAGCACCTGAGGGCACTCCAGATGTTCCTGTCATTGAAATCCAGGCTGTGTGAAGTGGGAAAGGGGACACCCGAAGCAAGTATGTATTACAGGGAAGACAACTATAGTTTAGATTTTAGTGGTTTTATTGTGGTAAAATATTCACAGCATAAAATTCACTGCTCTGGAGATCCACGGCCAGGTGCCAGGCCAAGCTCCACGAGTCCAATCAATGAGAGAGGAGGCATTCTATGAGCAAGGGACATCGAGATCATGATGGGAAAATGTACAAAGATGACCAGCCAAACTAGTGGAAATGCATGAACTGTGCACCAATAGCTGAGAATCCCCTATGGTACTAGACTAGGCCCTCTGGATAGGCGAGACAGTTGTTTAGCTTGAACTGTTTAGGGGGGCCCCAGGTAGTGGGATCGGGACCCATCCCTGATGCATGAGCCGGCTTTTTGGAGCCCAGTGCCTATGGTAGGACACTTTGAGTAGCCTTGGTGCAGGGAAGAGGGGCCTGGACCTGCCTTAACTGAATGTACTAGGCTCTGCTGACTCCCATGGGAAACCTTGCCTTGAAGGAGGTAGGAATGGGGAGTGGGTTGGGGTGGAGGAGGCTGGGCGGTGGGAGGGAGGGAGGAGAGGGGAATCTGTGGTTGGTATGTAAAATGAATAGAAAATCTCTTAACAATAAAAATTTTTTTTTAAAAAGAATTCACTGGTCTGGTGTTTTGAGAGCAACATCAGTGCTGTGTCTCATCGCTGTGTGACAACCACAACCTGTATTTTGAACTTTCTTTTCCCAAATGGAATCTTTTGTACCCATCAGACACTAACCCATCCCCTGCTCTCCCAATTCCCTGTGGGTGGCACCACTAGACTGTTACTGTGAGGTTTTCTGTTCTAGGGATAGTGTGTGAATTTTACAATGTCCTTTTACATCTGGCTGGATGGTATAGCTTAGCATAATCTGAGAATTTCATTTTAAGATTTGTATTTATAATTATCATGCATGTGTGTAAGATGTTGAGGGTGAGCATGGTGCACATGTTGCCCCCAAAACCACAAGTTCCAAGAAAAAGTCCAGAACCCTGCAGACTCTTGAGCAGGTGAGTGTCCTGTTTGAATGGGAACTGTCCCCCACAGGCTAATCCATTTGAACAACTTGATCCCCAGCTGCTGGAACCTTTGGGATAGAGGGACGCATGGCTTCTAAAGTGAGGCCACAGGGCAGGTTCTGCCTGTACTCTTTTCCTGGCACCCTGTGGAAGACCTCCATACAGGTTCCCACCACAACAGAAAGCTGTCCTAGCCAGCACTCCTAACCTGCAGTGATGGACAACTCCCTCTCAACTGTTAATCCTCCTTCCCTGAGGTTGCTTCTGCTCTGTTTTGTCCCAGTGCTATTTGGAGTTACCAGATCCAAGAAACACTCAGTTTATTGTGTATTTTCACCCTTTTCAGGGATGTATCACCACCTCCGGGCAGTGCTCCCTTTTCCTTACCTCACAGCAAAATGTCCATAAAATTAAGGCATCCAGTGAATGCTGATTCCAGGGGAAGATGCTGGCCTGCATTCCTTAATGTTTATTTGGTCCATGAATTAGGGTCCCCATGGAGTTCCTAGAAACTCTTGCCTACTGGCTGAAGTGCCTCTGCAATGTGCTGAATCTCAGCTATACAGGAGATGAGGGTATGTACACCAAGGCAGTGACAGGCAGAAGTAATCAGATTCCCTGCTGGAGGGAACATGGGACAGGGCAAGACAGAATAATGGCCTTGGGCTAGATTTGCAGAGTGTGTGCCAGCAGTAGGTAGGAATGTTCAGGTATGGTCTAGGGTAAGATGTGACTGTCTGCAAGGAGAGGACATGAATAGTCAGGAAAGGGATAGGAGATGGGAGGAACCATGGTTCCTCCAGTCTTGGGAAGATGTCCCAGTATATGGTGAGCCGCAACCCACCTATGGGTCAAGGCATGAAGCCTGAGAACTGGCTGGTGGTGGGAGCCACAGGAGGACACTGGCAACCTTGGCAGGTATGGTTCCCTAATCCTCAATGCTTAACCCATTTACTTGCTCACCAAAAACCTGCCTTCTGTGAGTGGGGCATGTGGATGCAGAGCAATGTGTGGAATACTTTATTGCCCTCATACTTTGTTTCCAGAACTTTCTGGCCCTCCCTGGAAGTTCATTCTTCCACATGTATTTTGGACTCAGGTTGTCTAATTCTACTAGCATCTACTGGGCTTAATTTCTGCCTCTAAGGCAGGACATCTTTCAGGATGAGCTGTAACAAAAATTCTAATTGGTCTTAATAATAAAAACCTGGAGTCAGATATAGGAGTAAATACTAAAAGATCAGAGAAGTAAAGGAGCCAGCCAAGGTTACCTCTTACCTCCACGATGACTCAGACCAAAAAGGGGCTGAGCTCCTGTCTCCTCCCCCCGTATATTCCTGTCTCCACCTCCCTAGTGCTGGGATTAAAGGCATGTGCCTCCCAAGTACTGGGATCAAAGGCATGAGATTCCAAGTGCTGGGATTAAAGGTGTGTGCCACCATTGCCTGGCCTCCAGTGGCTAGCTCCACACTCTGATCTCCAGGCAAGCTTTGTTAGATCACAAACAAAATATCACATTGAGCCACCTGCTCACAGCTGTGGTCCCCTGCCAAGTGTGGCATTTGGAATGTCTGGACGTGTTGGTCCACAATATTGAGATAGGGGTGCTTCTAGCACAGCCCTACAGAAAAACATGGCAACCCACAATACTGGTTATACCTCATTTGAGAAGGACTTCTTGCCAACATCCCCTCTGCTCATCCTTCTGAGCTGTTGAGCTGTTTCCTGTGTCTGGGAGAGCCATGGGAGCCTCCCTAGCTGTAGACCCCTCCTGTATTCTAGGCCACAGCTGTGGTGTCAGCTCAGGACCTGCCTTCCTGTCACAAGCTTGAAAGCAGGAACTGTCTAAAAGGAGCAGGCACAAGGCCCTTGTCCTTGCCACAGCCTTGTGCAATGGGCCTGAACTAGAGCTTCATAGCCATCCTGCAGGTTGGTAGGGCAGGTACACCTACACCATACTCTGTTGACTTTATACACCATTTCCTTTTCTGTTGCTTGCAAAGGAGTCCTAATGGACTGACCCCTGTAGACTTCATGCTGTCTGTGGACCACCAGAAGACAGACTTTCAGTCATTTCTACAGAAAGGTATAATGCTATCAGTATCACAGCACACATTTCCCACCCATATGTGGGGTATATAAGGTGTGTGCCCAAAAGGGTTAAGGGAAAATGGATCATGAGGAGGAGGTTCACCTTGCCTGGTGGTTGGAACAATGGTGGGCCTGGTTTTTAGATGTGTATTTTGTCTTAACATTGGACTGGGGGCTGTGAAGTAGCTTTGTGATGATTAATGGCTTATGATGTTTTCATAAAACATGAAGACTTCATGTTAAAATTCAGTATCCAACTAGGAGCAGCACCACATTCTGGTTGGAAAGGGAGAGAAAGAAAGAGGGAAGCACATACTGTTCATTCATTCATGTTCCTCTGACTGTAGTTCTGGATTCCTTGGCACCAGAAGATCATTGCCAACCACTCAGCATCTGTGTCCCCATGTCATGGGACCTGTCTCAGTCCCTGCTGTTCCAGCTGCCCCTCCCCAGGCCCTGTAGACCTGGTTTCCTCTTTCCCTTGACTTCAGATCATTAGGTGAAAATAGGTTGAGAAGCTAAACACCATTACAAGGAGCTGGCTGCCTGGAGCTCAGATAAGATGTCCTGGTATGCCATGTCAAGTGACTGAGCACCCAGGAAGCTGACTCAAGATGCTTGGCACAGTTGGCCCAGACTGGTCCTGCCTGGGTGGGCTGAGTCATAGGGGTGCAAAGTGGACATGATTCCATCTTTCCTGACTGCTGAGGGACACGTGTGTGAACACACAGGGAGAAAGAATGGCTATGCTGTGCTCTGTTCTTCCCATTCAGCATGGAGAGTAACTCAGCAACTTTGTCTGAGGTAAGTGTGGTTATAATCAAGTTTGGCTTACAGGAAACACAAACACAACTCTTGAGTACACACACATCTATCTGCCTTCTAGTTATTCTCCCTTCCTTGGTGATAGAACCCCAGCTTGTCCTGAAGGTAAGTCATAGTTAGTCTTTTCCAAGCCAGGCCTAAGGTCTGTAAGACCCGAAGCTTCCACAGGTAGGAGGGGGAAGGTTTCTACTCTCGGGAAATAATTGAATATAAAATTAAGTACAAGGTTTTTTTTTTTAGAATGAAAAGGTTAAAAAGTCCAGCCCCATCCTCCTGGGAGCAGTTTGGCAAGGCAGAGGGCCCGTCAGCAGGGTGGGTAAGAAACAGGGATTAAGCAACCATATGCTGGTCAGTGTTTCCCCAGGATATACAGACACAAGAGAAAAACCAGAGCCCTTCACTTTAAGCCACGGTGCCTCTACATGACTGTGACTGTAGCCATCACATGTCCTCTCAGGTGGATGTTCTGAGAACTGAAGATGATCTGCACATGGGACAAGGGTTCGTGTAGCAAATCTACAGGAGGACTGCAGCTTGGTGGCCTTCTCTGCTTATGTACATTCTTGCTAGAAAACAGAACAGACATGCCCAACGTTCCCCTCTACAGCAAGTGGAGAAAAGAGACTCACTCATTTTCAGTTCCCAAATCCACTGTTTTACAAGACATAGGCCACCCAAGAGGCAGGGTTTTTTGTTTGTTTGTTTTGGCCTTCTCAGAGTTTGGGGAGGCAGGAAGTACCCTTCTCTGGCCACCCCTGTTCCCTCTGCTCCAATGGATGCACTGCAACATTTCTGCACTGAGGAGCAAAGGAGGCAGGTGCTCATCTGTGTGGTGTAGCCTCATCCACTGCAGGGCTCAGGTCTCCCGCTCCTGGGCATCTTCCCCCATCGCTGGCAACTTCATTAGAGTGGGAAGGATAAAGAGTCAGTAAATTGGTCAGTGTTAGCTGTCATCTTGCCAGACTGTGGACATGAGGGTTCACCCATGACTGGAGCGTAGCAGGTGGTCTGGGCCTTTCCCTTCATAATACTGATGGACCAAGTGCACAGGAGGTGTCACACATCACTGAACTAGGCCTAGCACAGGGTTGTTAGGCCATTCTCGCTTGTTCTGGGCCCCACAGACAGTCTCTTTACAGACAGACTCCCTAGACAGGTGCCCACACTTTCTGTGCTGCCTGCTAGACCTAAGATCAAAGCTCCTGAAGGAGCTCTCCGGCCAGTTTTCTTGAGGCTTCAACACAAAGATGATCCGATCTGTACAAGGTCTGGTCAAGAAAGCCAAGAATCTCATGGGTTACAGCATCTGTGTGGGCCATCTGCAATGAGGGAAGAAAGGAAAGATGAAAATACTACTGGGGACCCCTCTGTCCAGTGCACTCAGCATGAGGCTGCAGGGGAGGTGGGGTTCACTTCTGCTTTCTTTCTTTATAAGGTGACTGTCAAAGAATGTCTGTCCCCAGGGGCCCCTCCCAATACAGTGGGGCCAGTTTCTGATGACCAACCTCCCCACGGGGGCCAAAGTGGTCTTAGTCTCTCCAGGTCCACAAACAAGCACTGTGGAGGTGGCAGGACTTCCCAGCACACTACCACAGCGTTGGGATTATGTGCTGTGAGGAGCAGGCAGCATTTATCACTTGACTTTCTTTGAAAGGCTCACCCTTCCCTGAGAATCAGAGAAGGCCACTTGCTTCCATACAAGCAGCCTTAAGGTGACATTCCTGGGCCATCCACCTACAGAGCAGCAGGCAGGATGGGTGGTAGTTTAGCTTTGAACAGCCTTGAGGCACTCTCGCTTGTTGGTGGTAGTACCTTCTTTCCCCAGAACCTCAGTTGAGACTCTCAAATGTTACCTGTGCAGGACATTGACTAGGATTTGTTTAGGTACAGCAGCATTGGGAGCCCTGAACCACAGGCCTGGGTACCAGGTGTTTGGAAGGGTCTACACTTGGCTGTATCTAGTGCCGGGGGTGGGGGTGGGGGTCTTTTGCCTCACCCCTTGTTATAAAAAGCCCTTTTGAATTAAGTTCTGGGCTGTTGGGTACTGACCCAGGTCCTCCCGAAGCTATTCTGATTCCTCTCTCCTCCTCATAGGAACCCTTTAAAAGGTGGGAGCAGGTCTCCCACAGGGACACATATTTGTTGTGTGTCAGGCAAACACAGCCTGCAGGTTTAGCCCCATCTCAGCTTTCTCTTGTCTTCACCAAGCCTTTCTCTAGGGTGACCAGCCATCCTAGGTTTGCCCTAACTTTGTGGCTTTTAGCCTTTACTGACCCATAGCTGAACCCTTCCTTCCTGGTCCTACTCTGGCCACCAGTAAAGTGAAACAGCTAGGGAGAGCTGCACTTTCAACATCTGCACACCTTGGCCATGTTGCTGAGGTAACGCTCAGGATGGCCTGGCAGCATCTGCAGGCTCTGGGCACCTGACCTGTCACTGTCAGGTTATGACTAAAAAGCCACAGAAGTATGGTGCTGTAATGACTGTAATTAGAGGTAGCCTCTGTCCTTCCGGGGGCATTAATCCCTAGAGGCCTTAAAGACATAATGTATGTATGGACTCTGTGTGGGTACAGACTGCCTCCCACTCAGGCAGGCAGTCACTACACAGCCTAACCTCACACCTTTCCTAGGCGTAGTCACACAGAAACATGCCCCGCTAGCCTGGACTGTAAACACAGCAACCTTAGAGCTGATCTCTCCATCTCAGACTGATGAGGCAGGCAATGTGCAGTGGAAGACAAGAGTAAGTTTACAAAATGCAGTGAGAGCAGGCAGGGTGGAGAAGGCTCCAAACACAAGCACACCCATCCTAGCACCAGTCAGAGAGCAAGCATGTGGCAACCCGAGGCAGAGACAGAGAAAGAAGCCAGAGCAGATGGCTACTGAGGTCTGTGGCAACGCAGAAGGCCAAAACCAGAAAGGGAAGCCCATGAGAGAACCAGGAGCCAACCCCGCCAGGCTGAAGTTGGAGGGAGCTGTGCCAGTGTGGAGAGACTGCTAACGTGGAAGGGGGTCCTAAGGACGTGGCCTGCCGCCTGCTCCGGTTCTCACCCTGCTGGCTTTAGCGCAGCTCTCCAAAGCTAGCTGCTGAAGCCCAAGGCAGACCACATGCTTGGAGGTGGCTCTATGCCAGCTCTCTGAGTTCACATGAATTCTGCCCCAAGGCCAGGGTCCTCAGGTGGTGACACCCACACTGCTCTTACAGAAGTGCCCTTCTGCAAAGGGCTATGCAGCATGTAGATGACTCCTGCCATTGACTGGGACGGGGGTCAGAAGCCCAGCTATCCGAAGCCTGGGGCCAAGCCTCCTCTGAAGGCAGGCTGTGTGCCGATGACAATTGTATCTGTGAGGACAGTACCTGGTAGCCTGCTGTACTCTGGGATGGAGCACTTAGAGGAACTAGTGTGTGGCACTCTCTGCACTCTAGGCAGCTGAACTGACTTGGGGTTTCTGTGGAGCTGCACTGCCAGCTGTAGATTAAGTTAGTGTGTGGTTGAACAGGCCTGATCAGTGGGTGTGTGCTGTACAGTGCAGGATGTTGTACAAGGCCCGACTCCCCTCTCAGAAGTCTCTGCGTGAGTGGGGATTGTGGCCTGTCCTGAATATGGAAACGTTGCTGGAACACCAAACAGAGAGCTGGTATCTCCAGGAGGTTTTGCTGGGGTTCTTTCTCACATCTTAGGCAGGGCCTAGGCCACTGTAGTCAGTGAGGGTAACAGGACTGAAAAAGAGCAGGGGCCATGCGGCCCTGGAAGATATGTCCCAGCAGCAGAGCTGACTCTTTGTCCACAGATGTCGTGAGCATTATGAAGAGGTCAGACTCGCCATGTCCATAATTCAGAAGCACCTACTGTTAACAGCATCAGACTTGGTGTCACTACAGAAGTAGCACAGTTGGGAGAGCTCCCACCTACCCATGCTGTGTCCCTGTCACTCAATGAAGTCCACACTTCATTCTGACTTCCAAGTCTTCTCTGCTGTCCTCTCCAGAATCTCATCCAGGGCACAGCACAGTCTGCCATCTTGTCTCTTCTGTCTCTTGGCTATGAAGGTTCTTCAGAGTCTTGTTCTAACAACCTTGAAGAGGATCAGAAGTTCTGTGCAATGTCCCTTACTTAGGTTGTGTCTAATGTTTTTTCCTCTGATGAGACCTGGGCTACCATTTCTCTGTTGTTTTGTGTGTGGCAAGTGATGATGAATGGGGTTTAAGCAGTGAGGAGTTCTGTACATGAAGTTTAATCAAGTAGGAAGGCCCATTCTAAATGAGTGGTGCTGTTCCATGGGCTGGGGTCCTAGACTGAGTAACAGGTTAACTCAGGAGAGTAGAGACATTCATGCCACTCTGCTTATTGATAAGGATGCAATGTGACATGCCACCTCAAGCTCCTGCTGCTATGACTTCCCTACCATGATGGACTGTGAGCCAGAATAAACTGCCTCCCTGGTTCCTTTTCTCTGGGCACTGTATCACATCAACAAGAAAAGAAATCCAGGAGATGACACAAAGTGTCCCTCTCACCATGTGTCATGAGGCTTGCATGCTATCCTGACTTCCTCACCTAGGGAGAAGCTGACAGGTAGAGCTTCTGCAACAGGCCTACCAGGGAAGTTGGCTGGCTGGTGATCCCAGGGCATGCGGAGTTCTGTTTCAAGTGGACTATATGGTGCAGTTTGTTGTTTGGAGATAATTCTGCTATGTCCACTTTGTGAACTAATCCCCAGTCAATCTGATTAACACGTCCATCACCTTGAACACTGTGTATACAGAACACTTAAGGGGTAGCTGAGGAACTTTCAAGTAGAATTACTGAGTCGGGACTACTCATAACTGTATGACTGGACCTTTTGTCCAACATTCCACATGCCCAACATGCTAGATGAAGAATGATGAGGCAACATCTGTCTTGGTGACGGCCTCTGTTCCTCAGTGCCATGTTCTTGAAGGCATGTGTTTTAGAATCATATGTAGTAGGTTTCTGAATGTATTATGCTGGGCCTTGAGATGCCCCAATGCAGGAGAGGCCAATCCTCTTCTGCTTTCAGCTTCCCTGAGACACAGGTGGCTGCTGTTCTGATGGGTAAAGGGCTTTGGCAGGGAGGCATCTACCTCTTGACTTTCCTAGTGTTCACATTCAGACTGAAACCCAGATGGAAAGGGAACAGCCCTTTCTTGATTGGATTGCTCGCTGCATGAATTCTATTCTTCATTTTGTTTATAAAACTTCATCAAGCTATATATTTCATATGTTAACAATTTTAAAAAAACTGAAAATAAGACTCCTGTAGTCAACAATGTTGTGGTTCACCTTTTGGTTTCTTTTGAGACAGTATCTCATATAGTTCAGGCTGGCCTCCAACTCACTATGTGGCTGAGGATGACCCTGAACTCCTGATCCTCCTGCCTCTACCTCTCATATGATGGGATTCCAGGCCTGCACTCCTACATTCACAATGTTGTACAACCATCACCACCCATCTCCAGATACTCTGCACAAGTTAAACACTAACTCCAAAGCCCTGTGAAGCCTCTGCTCTACTTCTGCCTCTGTGAATCAGACTATTCCAAGGAACTCAAACAGGTGGACTCCTATAAGAGCTTCCTTGTGACTGGTTGATTTCATATAGCACAAAGCCTTCAAGGTCCATCCACGTTGTAACAGGTGGCAGACGTGCCTTCCTTGCCAAGGCCAAAGAGTAATCCATGGTATGTATGCACAGGCACCTGTGTTTATCCAGTCATGCATTCCTTCAACAGCTGAAAATTCTGGTACACAGATACCTGTTTGAGCCTCTGCTATCAATTCTCTGGGGAGACCTGGGTGCAGGATCACTGTGTCCCCGGGCAGAGTTAGGCTTTCTTCAGAGCAGTCGCCTCACTGTAGCGTTCCCAACTGGAAATGCCTGAAGATGCCACTCTAATTCTCAGTGTTGCGTTCCTGGTTCTGCAGTAGCCAGGCATCTAGGTAACCACAGTGCGGTGGGCATTGTCCCAGGTGCTTCTGAGCATGCATACATCTTCCTTGGAGAAGTGTCCATCCAATTCCTTCACTCATCTTTTAACTGGATGGTTTAGCTTTGTTGTCAGTCCTAAGAATTCTTTATGTATTCTGAATACTTAACTCTTGCCAGATACATCCTAACCCCAACTTTCTCCCATTCTGTGAATCATCCTTGTACTTTGATAGTATCCTTTGATGCACAAGTTTTAAACTTTCATGCAGTCCAATTTATCTATCTTTTCCTTTTGTTGTTTTGGTGTCATATTCAAAACGTCATTGCAAGGTCTTGTGTCACAAATGGGACTCACTTTGACTGACTCCTTTACAAAGCTGTCATGTCATGTGTCCTTCTATAAGAACCTCTAACTGTGTAAAAGACTCATATGCTAGGGCTTGACACTTAGCTGTTAGTACTATTTGGGAGGCTCTGGAAACTGTAGGACGTCCTTAGAACTGTCTTGATCCCCATGTTTCTTGTGCATCATGGGTAGACAGCCACTGCCAGACATTCTTGCCACAGTGATCTACCTGCCTGACGGCAGGCCCAGCACCACAAAGCTACATGAAAGCAAAATATATAACAACTTTTTTTTCTCAGATATTTTGTCACAGCAACAAGAAACTAATATATTAACCAAAACCTTTTTGAAGTGAATTCTCTGACCTGTTACAATGAATGTCACTGTCACTACTTAGGAGCATGTTGTTACTGAAACTGGACTTCTCTCCCCAACACGAGACAGGCAGTGACTACAGCATGAGAAGCAGGACACCCAGTTCTAACTGTGTGTGGTGGTAGCAAGCCATGTGCTTGCAAAGTGGCACTTCCATTCTGCAAGCATGTCTTCCCTTCACGAACCTGCTGTACAGCAAGGAGGGTTTTGGGTCTGTGCTAGCTGTGGCCTGATTGACCTCCATGCCCTGGGGCAGCATCCTGGGCCTATGCTCTCAAAGGCCAGGACCCTCAAGGTGATAATCTACCTTTTCATTTAGAGTGTAAATATGAAGTACAGGTTGGGAAAAAGCAACTTACATGGGTGACAGCTTCCCAGGCAATTGCATGGCCTTCTGGGGTCCAGAGCAAGAGGCTAAGAAGAAGGCGCCTGGCCAGCTGTCCACATACAGGTGGTCTGGGGTCTGTCCTGGGGCTCTCAGCTGCTTTCTGCAGATCGATAGCTGAGAGGGGGTTACTTCTGAGCAGCATCAGGAGACGGTTGAGCAATACCTTCAGCTCTGCCTGAGTAATACAAGTTCAGAGGGTGAGACCCTAGAGAGGACTCGACAGGAGTGACTCTAGAATGTGTTTGATGCTTTGAAGCCCCAGGGAAAGGAACAGCCAGGCACCCAAGCTCGGCTAATTCACACACAGCTCTACATAAACCCAAATGGGTTTAATGGAAATTTCTTGACTTTCTTTCGTCTTGCCCACCAAGCAGCCAGGGCACTATGCCAGGACCTGACCTTTTCTTTTTATATGAAAGCAAATGAAGGCAAGTCCTCAGCAGAATGTAGTCAGAATTTTCTTATTGTGGGAAAAACAAAAGGCCCCTTGAAGACGACCCCTCAATATCAGCCGCAATCAGTTAGAGCCACAGGCCCCCTGGGCGGTGCCTGGGCTGGCTGAGGGGAGCACAGGCCACACACACACACACACACACACACACACACACACACACACACACACACAGCTCATCTGTTTTGTTGCAGACACTGGGACAGTTGTTCGTACATGCTCACAGCTCAAGCAGAGGTCACAAGTCTGTGGAATCCACATAATAACATTAACTGTTCAAAGTCCGTGGGTTGTTTTTTCATAAAAAATATTTATTTCATGCTGAGACTCCTGTGGCTCACAGAGCAAGGCACATGCAGCGCAGAACATCACATTGATGGTCCATCCTGCCGAAAGGCTCTTCGAGACTGTGGTGAGAATTCCCACGGTTTATTTTGTGGGTCTCTGAGAGCTGCTTCTCCTCTACACATTTAGGCCCCATTCAGTGCCATCTGTCATGGATAGCAGCACACTAGGAGTGTTGTGTGAGCTCTCCTGACTACAAGGGTGACCGTGAGAAAGGCACCATGGCACTTTTCCACTGAGAGGAGCAGTGTTCCCAGGATAGCTACCACCTCGGCTGATGACATCTGAAGAGAGGCTGAACCTCATCTCTCCCTCGATCCTGTTTTGCTCACACTGACTTCCTCTCACATGCCTTCTATGTCTAGAAGCTTCTACAAGGGAGATGTGTGTTCTTTGAAGTAAGAAATAAGCCTTTTGTTCTCATTTTCATTCACCATTATAAAAATTTACTTTTGCTCACTATGGAAAACATGAAGATTAAAAAATGATTAAAAAAAATCCACCACTCATCCTCTGAAGGAGCCATTGAGCATCCCTGTGCTTCATGCATTGGGAGTAACTGTTTACTGCTCCTGTCTGACACTTCCACGTGTACCATGACCCAGACATATGCCTAAGCACTATCTGGCAATGGGACTCTTCCTGGTAGTGTGCTAGTCCATGGCTGGGATCCAGTACCACTTACTCAGTAGCAGCTTATGCAAGCTCAGGCCATTTCAGATCCCGCAGCGATGAACTCTGCTTTGATGCCCATTGTGCGCAAACAGCTTTGTGTGAATCTCTGCCTTTCCAAAAAGATTCTTACAAGTGAAAAGACAGTGTCTGAAGGGTTTGAGGCCCTGACCAAGGCAAAGAGTACATAAAACACAGTCTTAAATTCATGAACCAATTTAGTTAGCCAAAGCAGATGAACACAGCTGGCAGAGGTGTACCCCAGGCAGAACAGGTATGCTACTTTACCCCACAGTCCTTACCCCAGCAGAGGACTGTCAGCACAGTGTTGTGGGAATTTGCTCTGCCAGAAGATCCAGCTGCCCAAGGAGCAAGATGCCAGCAGACCAGTAACACCACGGCCACGTGGCAATATATAGATTAATAGAAATGGGTTTATTAAAAATATAAGAACTAGCTAGTAATAAGCCTGAGTCACAGGCCAAACAGTTTGTAATTAATATTAAGCCTCTGGTTTCGTCTGTCTCCAGCACAGCACTTGCAGCTAAGTGACTGACAGTGACTTACTGCTTTTAAGTTAAGGCAAAGGCACAAGCATCAGCAAACTCCAGAGTCCTATGATGCTCCTGTGCTGTAACACTGAGTTCACCTGTACTCGAGTTCCTGCTGGCCACCAAGGGGTCAAAGTGTCTACATGAGCGCATAGGAAGACGCCTTCCTCAAGTGTGGCACACACCAGTGGCTCTAGTCAGGGCATCAGTAAGGGGAGGCTCTGGCTTCTAGGACTAGGCAGTAGCTGCCTCTGAGTGACCAGCTAAGGAGTGAAAACAGATAATAAATACCAGACTACTCTGAATGGAGTAGCCTGCTTTTATTCAGGTGTCTAATCACCCCAAGAAAGACCAAGGCATACTTTTAAAGAATGAGAAATACTCCTGAATCCAAGTTAGCTAATACTAAAAGGTGCCTATAGCTGAACTTTCTAGAAATTAAATCCATTTTAAAAAGAGAAAAATTAAATTTGTGTGTCCATATGCACACGTGTGTAGCCCATGTACACAGAACATGTATGGAGGTCAGAGACTACTTTGGAAGTTAGTTCTCACCTTCCATGATGTGCCCCATGATCAAACTCAGGTTGTTAGGCTTGGCAGCTAATGCCTTTACTTACTGAGCCATCTTGCTGGCCCCTATAAATTAAATCTTACAGGACACTACTCGGACACTACTCTATATTTCAAAAGTCAGTCTCTGTAAGTAACTATGATCCATATGGATTAACACATACCTATCAATTTAGTTCACAAAGAATCTAATACAAAATGCAAATGAAAGGGCAAGTCCTTCACATACCTTAATCACTCATACTAAGAGATGAAAGCCATGAACTAGGATTGTCCTCAGTCAGTTTAATGCAATACATACTTTTAATTTGTATTTCACTTATTTGTGTATAGGTGGCATGTGAGATACAATGTGTGTGTGAAAGTCAGAGGTCAACTTTTGGGAGATGGTTCTCCTTTTCCATTATGTGGATTCTCGGGGTTGAACTCAGGTCTTCAGTCTCGGTGGCCAGTGCCATTATCTGCTGGGTCATCTCACCAGCCAAATGTGATCTTTTAAAGTGAAGATTGTTTTCCTCTGAATTAAGCAGCAATCTTCAAATACATATGTAGATGATAACATCTTTAAAATGCTTCATTCTGATCCAATATTATCCTCAGTTTTCAATTCTTTTAAATTCCAAGGTTCATCTTCACCATGCTATGGAAATCTTTAAGTCAGTGGTTCTCAACCTTCCCAATGCTGTGACCCCTTAATACAGTTCCCTGTGTTGTGGTGACCCGCAACCATAAAATTATTTTATTGCTACTTCATAACTAAGTTTGCTACTCTTATGAATTACAATGTAAATCTCTGTGTTTTCTGATGGTCTTAGGCAACCCCTGTGAAAGAGTTGTTTTACCCCCAGAAGGGGTCCTGACCCACAGGTGGAGAACCACTGCTTTAAGCAAATGAAATACAAGATTGCACTCACCTCTGATTTGGGACAAACAGGAGCACTCCATACACACTGAAACCTGTTCCTTTTAATCACTAAAGTGGGCAAAAAGCACCGGAGACTGAAGGCTTTGTTTTGTTGTTGTTGTTGTTGGTGGTTTTTGTTTTTTGTTTTTTTGTATTTCTTTGTTTTAATTTATTTTTATTTCATGTGCATTGGTGTTTTGCCTGCATATAGTTCTGTGTGAGGGTATCAGATTCCCTGGAAGTGGAGTTACAGACAGCTGTGAGCTATCATGTGGGTGCTGGGAATCGAACCCAGGTCCTCTAGAAGAGCAGCCAGTGCTCTTACCGCTGAGCCATCTCTCCAGCCCTAGACTGAAGTTTTTAAAAGCCAGCAAGAAAATGTTTGCAAGGAGGTGGCAAAGCTTTAATCAAAGCATGGCTTCCTTAAATAACTACATTCTACATAAATAACAGCATCTTTTCCATAGACAGCTACCTGGTCCTGTGCACAGAAACCCTGTTATTTAGAGACCAAATGGTTAAATCATGTGATTACCTCAGTACAAGTCTGACTGATGCAGGAAAGCGGTAAGTGGGGTGAAAGCAGACTGGCCAGGCTGTTGGTGGGAAAGAGAAGACGACACGGACTGCCTCAGGAGCAGCTGTCACTCTGCGTGGGATCTCCTAAAGCATGGAGCCCTGGGACGAGGCACAAGGGTAAATGAGGGCAGCTGAGGCCACTAGCAGAATAACCTAGGATCAGATAACCCCGAGAACAGAAGGCCCAGAACATGAGCAGCCTGACGGCCGGGGCAGCCTCTTGTCTCAGGTCCCTGTGGAGGCAGGAAAACACCATGGGCTACAAGCTCAGTCCAAGTGGCTGTGCACACATACCCAACACATATGACAAGTACTCTGAGCCTGGGTGCCTGGGGGGTTCAGTAAAGGTAAACCTGGTAAAGGTCCCCCTTCTCTGGGTGTTCTCTGCTCCCTGAGGCCTGACCCTGAGCACACAGTAGGGCCTGCACCCACCATGCTCTGCGCTCTCTGCTGACTCCCATCCTGTGGGCTGTAATAGAACACCAAGAGCCACAGCAGGCCTGCAGGGGGCTCAGCTTCCTGCCTCAGCAACTGCTCCACTGCCAGATCAACCCATCCTCCAAAGTGAATGAACAGAAACCAACTCTCGAAGGGACCTTGCTGGGACCTGCAACAGAGCAAGACATACACACGGCAGCTGGCAACCTCCACCCTTCTTCCTTTTGTTCAAAGTAACTTTAATGTTTGTGAACTTGTACTTTAAATTGTACTTTCCCACTGAAGAAAGACCCTCAGAGAAACAAATTGGATTCAGAAAACCTTTGTGTCTCACCCTAAGCCCATCCCAGGACAACCAAAGGGACCCTCCCAAGCCCACGTGTACTGAAGACGAAGGATATTTAGGTCTTTATATCCTAGTATCTATAGAATTCTAGGCTCCAAGAGTGATTGGGGGCAGGGGTGGGGGAACGACCACAAAGCATAGTAAGACCCTGCAACTTGCCACTCAGGTGGCTCCAGCATGAGGAGGAAGGCTATGTAACACAGCAGAATTACACCATTCTGCCAAGTGGCTCTGGTCTGCCTGTCTTGTCATCAAACGAACACTCTGGCAGGAAGGTCAAAACTTTTTCCAAGCGATCTTCTCACCCTCCTGAAACCTGGTAGTGTAATGTGTATTAAAGGGTGGACTCTGTGTCATCTCTGTAGCTCTGACAGTCACAACATGACAGCATTGCCCCAGGAGACAAAGGGAAGAATATAGCCTAAGGCCCCTGGTGGGAACTTTCATCTGGACAGGAGCATCACGGCCTTTGCAGTGTCTGCAGGGCTTGTGGAATCCCCAAGTTCTAAGCATGGTTATTGATTTCTGGTCACTGCTGTCCCATACTTACCTTAGAACATTTGACTTATGTGTTTTAAATCAAGTTTGTAGAACAATGAAGGGAAAGCCTTAATCCCTGTCAGAGGGAGGGTGACTCACCATGCACAGAGCTGAAGGGGCAGGGCTGCCCAAGTCTCTCTCACAGATTTCATCAGCAAGTATACTGAGCAGCCAACCCTACTCACAGCACAGACCTGCCTGGCCTGACCTTCCCTTCTTTCAGGGGGTAAAAAAGGTCTTATACCTGCTTTACACACTCTCCTGCAGGTAGAGCCCAAGGCCCACTGGATGCACAGGCACTGACAGCTGTAACTGAAAGTTTTCCTGTGCCCACCCAGCTCCCGCATCTTTGCGGTCCCACAGCTGCTCAGACCCAAATGAACACACAGAGGCTTGTATTAATTACAAACTGTATGGCCTATTGGCTCAGGCTTCTCACTAGCTGATCTTACATCTTAAATTAACCCATGCTTTTAGAGACTAGCACCTAGAGGAGGGCCTCCACCATGCTGCATGGAATAATTTCTTCTAGGACAGGTCTGCTAGCTCTGGAGATATTTATTTACTTATTTTTAAATTTATGCATGTGTCTGTCTATATGTGTTTGTGCATGTAAGTGGCCACAAAGACCCAAAAGGAGTATCAGAACCTCTGGAACTAGAGTTATATGGAGTTGTGAACCACCTAATGTGGATGTAAGGAACCAACCCTGAGTCCTGTACAGGAATAGCAAGTGCTCTGAATCACTGAGCCATCTTTTTAGCCCTTGGAGAGAGATTAAAGAAAATAATGTTAAAAAAATGAAAAGGGGGTAGGATACAAATGGTTAACATTTCCTCCCACTGGCCAAAAGCTCAGTCTCCTTCCTTAAGGGAACCAGGGACACCTTCATGTGGTAGCCAGGGACTCAACATGTGGGGGCACTGTTCATTTCTGGAGTCTCTCTCCTTTGCATATTTCAAACTGTAAATGCAGACCTTATTAGAACTGACTATACAGACACACTTGCAAAGCTGGATGCTCACTCTGACCCACACAAAGCAATCCTGAAGCTCCACACTTCCTCCACCTCTTGCCTACTGACAGTGAGTGTGTGCACTTGTTTGTCTGTGAGGGTCGAGCAAAGCCTTCAGCTGCCAACCTGCTCAAAGAGAGGTCAGGGAGGCCACCTGTGAAAGGGTCAAAGGTGGTCAGAGTTTGCTCACCCATGAGTATGGTCTTCAACTGCTTCTCTGAGGAGTTGGGAAATGTGCAGCAGAGGCTGGAGCCGATGTCTCTGTGGGATAGCTGTGGGTGGAAAGAAGTCAGAGGAGGAACTGAAGGAAAGCCAAACCCATGGGGAGACGCCTGCAGCTTAGACTGAAAGCATTGTGCAGAAATGCCCCCACCCCCGCCATTCACAGAACCCATGTTGTAGCTTGAGTTTTCCTGCCTGGCCCACAGTCAGGACAAATCTCTCTCACCTGCCCTCAGACCCGACCAAGTAAACACAGAGACTTATATTGCTTTCAAACTGTATGGCCGTGGCAGGCTTCTTGCTAATTGTTCTTATAGCTTAAATTAATCCATTTCCATTAATCTATACCTTGCCACGTAGCTCGTGGCTTACCGGCATCTTCACATGCTGTTTCTCATCGTGGTGGCTGGCAGTGTCTCTCTGACTCAGCCTTCCACTTCCCAGCTTTATTCTCCTCCTCGTCCCGCCTACACTTCCTGCCTAGCCAATGGCCAATCAGTGTTTATTGACTAATTAGCAACACATTTGCCGTACAGAACATCCCACAGCACCATGTCATACTTCTCTCAACCAGGATGTGTGTGTCTAAGTCAAACTTGAAAGTTTCTTTCGTTGTCTTGTTTGAGACAGGGTCTTACTATTATAGCCCAGGCTGCCCTTAACTCACTATGGAGCCCAAATTGGCCTTGAACTTATTATTTGTCCACCTCTGCCTTCCAGGAACTGGGACTACAGTCCCGCACAGCATGCCTGATTTCAAGTGCTTTAACTTGAAATCTTTAACTAGGGTGTATAGAAGTCAGTAAAAGATTCCCTCCACAGCTACCCTAAAACTTGGACTGCCTTGTTGGCAGATGCCCTGCATTTTCTTTTTACCACATTCTGACTCCATCTCAAATTTGTGACATCAAAACACAAAGGGATCATAGATCATACTGAATATACAAGCAAGGGCAAGAAATGGCTAGCTCAACTGTTTTTGGGGTGTGTGATCAGGCGAGGGGGGGGAACACAGAGAACCGTGCAAAAAAGCTTGATTGTTAAAGTGTGTCTGATTTCACATCTGCCTTTGAGCATCTGACCTGCATGTATCTGTGGTTATAATCAACCACATGAGAACACCAGAGGTGGAGGCCACCGCTGCTCCTCCATAATAAAGACCTGGGTGCACAGCAGCCCCTCCCTCAGGCCCATGACTTAACTCCTGAAGGCAAGTGGAATTTCCTCCTTACTAGTCACTAAGACACTACTTTTCTTCTCCTGTAGTTCCTGAAGGTCATCACTTGTCAGTAACTTTTTTTGTCCCAGGACCTCACCATGAACATGAAGGACAGTTCTGATGAGCACAGGCTTACACTCCTAACATAACCAACTTCTCTCCAAAGCAATGCATACACAAACTGTTCTCAGGATCAACACCTGGCTTCTCTGTTTTTGCTTAAAGTCACTTGTTGTCTTTGAGGGATGAGAAGGCAGATAGCCTGAGTTCATGCTGTGGGATATGACTGAATTGCATCTGGGTTTCATAACCTATCCTCCAGTGTGTTGAGGTGCCTAGACTGTTCCATAGCAGGTCTGCCCTTACACCGTGCTCTGAGGACAGTTGTAGTCCTCAACTTTCTATTCTGCTAAACTTTTCCTACTGTGTCCCAACTGAATGAAAAGAAAGAAAGAAAGAAAGAAAGAAAGAAAGAAAGAAAGAAAGAAAGAAAGAAAGGAAAGAAAGAAAGAAAGAAAGAAAGAAAGAGAGAAAGAGAGAAAGAAAGAGAAAAAAAGGCTGTGAGTGCTCCTGGGTATGGTGGAGGAGAAGATTTAAAAACCACCATGAAGGCATCCCACCGAAGCCACTGTGCTCACCCAGCTCTGTCACAGGGCTTTGTCATGGAAGTCACCCAGGGCATCTTCTAGAAAAAGGAAAAGGTATCTAGACTTTGTAAAATGCTTTGAAACTCTGGATCATCTGCTTACCTCAAACAGATCTTACTCAAGGATAAGGAAAAGAAGCCACAGTGGCCACAGCAGGAAACATGAGCCCTCCTCCATCCCTCCCCTTCCTGTCACAGGCCTTGTCTACAGACTGTCGGCTGGCGTCAGAGGGAAAAGTCTCCTTTATACTCCATAGCTGAGACATTCCCTAAACATGAGCTCATAGACACTGCCGCAGATCAACACCAGTAGATTACAGACATGGCCTAGGGAAGCAAACTGGCAGATGAATCAGAAAAGACTGGGGCCTAACAATAGAATATTACTGAACATTTTCAAAATCTTCTCCTTGGCTTGTATGAAAAAAGTCTCCCTAAAATTCTATGGCCTCATTCTTCACTTTATCCTTTGTTCTGTAACAAGGCTACATGGAGCTAAGAAAGGAAAAACAAACAAAAGTACTGTTGTACTCTGACCCAGCCTGTCCCTGAGCCTCAGCAAAGCTGTTATCAGAGGCTGACTGACTATCCCAGGAGCCGGGCTCTCTACTTTTCCCTTATCATACCTGGAAGCAAAGCAGGGTCTCACATAAAACTCCACACAAACTGTCTTCTGAGGAGGAAGAGAAGATCTGGGAGGTAGGGACCATGGGTTACCATGCTCATTCCCACAAGCCACTATGTCACAGGCAAAGGCCCCTCACTCACCTTCAGGGCGCTGGGCCAGCACTGCAGTGAGAGATGGAGCACCATAAGGAAAGTAGGTCTTGAGGGAAAACTTTGTCTACGAAAGTCAGAATGGAAGTGGTGTGAATGCTGGGCTGGAAAGCTGTGAGGACACTGCAGACTTCTGCCTATCTGCCGTAGAGACCCACTGTACTAACACAGCAGGATGCAGCCTCAAACACTTTTATAAACATGCTTCCAGTAATCTCATAAGTAGCCCAAACAGTATCTTTTAAAAGTCATCTTCTGGAACTTAGGGAAGTCACATTATCTTGCTGCCATCTTTACTTAGGTTTCTCCTCACACAAACCCAGCCACAAACATTATCTTATATTTCAGAGAGGGCTGCTAAACACTTGTGGGACTGGGGATCTCAGTGTGGCCTTTATGACAATCAAAGTCTCTAACAGGCAGCTCTTATGCTGAGAGCATGAGGCTATACTTACTTACCAGTGTCTCCAAAAAGCACAGAGGTTTTGAAATAAAACAAGCAACAACAAAACCAGGTAAAGTCTACAACACATAAGTTACACAGGCCATAAGTATATAGCTTGATAATCCTGGATGAGTCTGTGAATCCACCTGACTAGTACCCCATCATGACACACACAATGCTGCTGTCACCTTGGGGAGTTCCCCAGGACTCTTAAAATCACCCTCCAACCCTAGCCTGGCAAGCAATATTTTTATTTCAATAGGAGAGATCAAGAATTAGATCACTTATTCCCAATTTCACATAAACAGACACACTGAGTGTGCATGCTTCTGCATCTAGTCTTCGTGGTCACAGGACTCATCTGACTGCATACACAGCTCATTCTTTTGCACTGCTTAGAAGTAATGAATATACCAGGATTTGCTTACCCCTCAAAGATGACTAGAATTAAAACTGCTACTGACATTCAAGTCTGTCTTTGTGGACAGGTCTTTCAATTTTCTAGGGTGAGTACCATGGAAGAGGTAGCTTTTCAAGGCCAACAATGTTCCATTCCCACCATCACAGGATGAGAATTGCTTGTCAATAATGGGTGTTCTGGAACTCATTAATTTTAGCTGGTCTGCCTGGCATGAAACATTACTTCACACATGCTTGCTTCTGAGCTTGCTGTGTGTGGCAGGTGATGCTGAACTCTGTTCATGTGCTCAGCAACAATTTGAATAGCTTTCTGAAGTGTGCGTCCAAAAAACAAAAACCTGGCTCTTGTTTTCTATGAAGCTGTAAGAGAAAAAGTCTTCTAGGATGAATACTGCAGATACTTCCTCTAAGCTGCTGGACAACCTGTTCATCTTCAATGGCATCTACCACAGAACAGACACTATATTTTAATGAAGCCCAATTTATCTATTTTTTCTGTATGGCCAATGTTTTGTTTTGAGCATTGTTTCTAGGAAATTTTTGATTATCCAATGTTAAAGAAAAAAAAAGATATGCTATGACATTTTCTCCTAAGGGCTTCATAGTTTTGACCTTCCTATTGAAGCCTATGATCCATCTCAGAACACGTTTTGTGTGCTTTCTGTGGTGGTCTGAGGTATAGCCCCTCCCTCAATGGGTATCCAGTTGTTTTTATATACTCCCTCACTACACCGCCCTAGCATCTCCTGTATCTAGACGCTGTCTGTCTTATCAACTCCTCGCTGGCTTAATTACTCTAAGTATGAGTCCTCAAACTGTTTGCTTTCTGGCTTTTGTAGGTCCTTTGTATGTCCAACTTAGTCTGAGAATCAGCCTATGTATCTGCATTTGAGAAAGCCTGCTGCAGGGGCCAGAGTCTGTCATATAAGGCCCTAGGCTTGATTCCCAGCTCTGGAGATGGGTCACTGCTCGCCTGAGAGAAACCAAGAAGCAGAAGGGCAGGTCAGGGGAACAGACCTGAAGGCTCCTGCACATGGCTTCTTGCTATTATATTTGGGGCTGTTTCAGTTGCCCTCAGCAAGCCAGCTTCCAGGTATTATATGTGGGATTGGGTTTGTCCATTTCTGCCATCAGTTCTGCTTCATGCATTCTGAATCCCTGCATGTTTATGACTGGCATGTCTCCTGATAAACGGCTATTCTGTCACTGTGAATGCCACTGTCTAAATCTGTCTTCTCTACACCTGAGAACCCTGCACTTCCTTTCTGTGCAGCAGCTATCTCTCCTTTCACTTCCAGCCTCTGTCTTTAGAATGGGGTCTCTGGAAACAACACATACTTGGTCTTGTTTCAAATCCAATCTGACATACCTGCCCTTTTACTCCATCATTTGATTTTCATAAATGAACATCCCTTTAACATGCTGGGATGGAAGCTATCTCTTGACATGGTTTTCTTTTGTCCCATCTGTTTCTTTCCTTCATTGGACATCTAGTAGAGCTCTGTTTCCTACCTCAGTTCTGGGATCACCTTGAGTTGTGGTTCCATGCCCTGCTGTCCCAGGGGCCTTAGTGGGAAGTGGGTATAGTTTCCATGCTGAGGCCCTTCCTGTTCTTGTCAGCTTTGTTGTATTTAACAATATTCCACCCAATGTGATAACTTCATCTGTGGGAGACTCAACACAACCCACTGTTTATCTGTTCAACTGTTAGAACCCCCCTGACCCATGGCTGTCTGTACTCCACAAAAGCTTAGAGCGTGAGCTCAAGTTCTTGCCTGCTACTGAGTAGTGCTGTTCCATGCTCCCCACACTGGGGTAAGAGGAAAGGGTAGATTGGAAAGAAGCACATACAATATCCTCTCTGACAAAAGGATATGAGTGGGATAAGAGAGCACTGTACTTTGTAACCAACATGGCAGGACCTGTGAAACCTAACTCTGCACCCCATAAATGGGCACTTCTGTTCTTGTCACCCAACAAACGTTCAATACAAAATGTTTACAACAGAAAGCAAAGGTAAAAATAGCCAAGTGCCAGGAACTAGAGAATGGCTATGCTGTGGTACATTTGTGCAGTGGACTGCCACAAAGCCACCTCTCACCAGTGTCAGAGGCCTAACACCATCTTTAAAGCACTGAATAGAGAAGCTAGGCTCAGGGGTCATATGTGCCGCCCGTGTGTGTGTGTGTGTGTGTGTGTGTGTGTGTGTGTGTGTGTGTCTCATAAATCATCACATGTGTACGTGAAGGTGTTTGCAAGGTCAGGAGGTTGCAGATGATAAACTCTTGTTTGTTTCTAGATTCCTACCTTGCCTAAAACCAGGGCCCAGTGTGTACCTCTCTCACTCCTAGACATATGTGCCCAGCAGTCACTGTTTTAAATTAAAGGCACTATAACTCCAGTTCAAATCCACAGCACCAAGGCCATCAGGCACTCAGGGCAAACCCAGAACAACATTCAAGTCAATGTCCTCTGTCCCAACTTGGGCAACCCAGAAGTCCAACCAAGGACAAGGTTTGATGGAGGCCATTTCTACCCTGGGATACCAAGAGTGTATAAAGCAGGATAGCACATGTTTACAGCTGTGTTCAAAACAGTGAGTGCCAGCCAGTGCCTTTTGGTTGAGGTCTCTTCCCAGATGCCAAGCTGGGAATCATCAATGTTGTTTGCTATAATCTAGTTAACTTCCCCAGGGAAAGAGGGATGGCAAGAATAAGCCATACATGTTTATAGTTACCTTAGAAAGCAGAAACATCTGCTAAAACCTGAGAGAACTCTACAGCTTTGGGCTGAGTAGGATTTTAGAGGGTTGAACAACCTAGCTCTGCTCTCCTAAGTGAGACTGCAGACAGCAGCATAGGAGAATAGGCCATCCTTCACAGGAAAGATGTCTAGAACCAGTGCCATTCCAAGTAGGCAAAGCACCACATAAATATCATCCCTGTGGCCAAAGTTGCTTGATAGGAAAAGCTCCTGCTTCACATGGTCATTCTAACTGGCCAGCAGCCCTCACAGATGCTGTCCAAACTCTGCTGATGGGAGCTTGGAGTCCTCTGGTCTACTGAGGGCATCTAACTTCTACTAGTTCTTCAAGTTCCTCCCTTCCCCCACCTCCTTTCTCTCCGGGGACTCTGGTGAGAATAAAGACAATGATCTTTGAGAACACCCAGCTTGCAGTTTCTATAGTGCGTCGTCCCAGGTAGACTACACAATGTCTCTTGCTGGCCACAGGGCCAGTGGCAGACAGAAGGTAAACACAGATAGCAAGGGGGGATGAGGGCTGGTAGGGATTTTCCCTCTAGAGAGAGGCCAATATGAAGACACACTCAAGACACAGCAGTGGGCAAATGGTTACGGGCACAGGGCATGGGAAGACAGACAAAAATCTTTACTCTCAGTTAAAACATTTCATCTCTGCAGGAGTGGTCCTTTGGAAGCTTTCTTTGTGAACAAGACTCCATCAACATTTCTGAAAACAAGGCTGGAGTGCAGCCAGTGTCAAAGCATATGCCTGGCACGTGTGAGGCTGTGGGTGGTCTCCAACACCAGAAAAACACAATTTCTGCCCGCAGCAGCCTCCTTCACTCTGAAGTGACTGAGCAGCACTCACAGTGTGATGTACCTGCTTGTTTTCTTTCTCCAGAGCTTCTATCAAGCACGACATGAATACCTGAAGAGCAGCTAGTACTTCTGGGGCTCCATCAGTCTCCAGCAGCACAAACCTGAACAAAGCAAAGTGAGATGACAACAGGCTGCTGCTCCATGCACATCACAAACCCACACCACAGCTGGAGCTGCTCTGAGCTCATCCTGAGAGGAGGCAGGAGGAAGCAGCCACCCTCAAGTCCTTCTCACTCGCCCTTCCCATGGGCTGGCTACTGTTTTCAAGCACCTTCATGTTCATGGCTCAAACAGTACCAACAGCGGGTGTTTTGCTTTTAGCAGCTGGGACAGAGCTGCCTGGAGAGTGACAGACTCAGTTAGAATCACCAGAGAGCAGGGAAATCAGGTGTACTTGGTTTAGTTTCCATGCATTTTTATACAATTAACTTTCCTTTTTGTTTAAGAAAAAAAATCTTTTTTCAAACTTGACTATCCTTAAACAAAAACACTCCTGTCTTCTTACATCTGTGGCCATTTAAGTTAAAGTTGGTATGTTTTAAGAGCAACACAAATGGTGAGGTACTGGTTGTCAAACTTCCTTTCCTAGGTCTGGGGAGATGGCTCAGTGTTAAGAGCACTTGCTGCTCTTCCAGAGGACTTGAATTCAATTGCCAGCATCCACATCAGGCAGCTCACAACCTTCTGCAACTAGCTCCTGGGACGCTGACACCTCTGACCTCTGCAGGCACCTGCACCACTGCATATACCCACACAGACACGTGACACCTACACATGAATGAAAACAATAAATCTCAGAAAATTCCTTTCCTGAAGCCTGCTGTCTACCCTAGAGCCCTTCCTCCACAGCTATGTGAGAGAGAGTGGTTTGAAAGCAGATCCAGACCCTAGTTGCTCACACCCACATGGGGCTGGAAGCCTTAGTCTGTCTTCAGGACTCTACAATTACAACCCCCATGAACTTCAGGAGCAGAGCCAACCCGGTGTGTTACACACTCCTTATCACTGGTCTTCTAAAGTCAGCATATGCCCTCAGGACCCGAGTCTTTAAAATAAAAACCACCATGCTGTTGTAATGTGGGTTTATTCTGCCTTTCAAATGGCTCTGTTCAGAACAGCTCTGTGTCTCTTGGCTTTCTTCAGGGTCTTTGACAAAGCCCAGTCAGCCCTCATGTGGTGAAGGGCTGTACTGCTTGCTTTACTTGGAGGTGGGGAAAACCCTGCATGTATATTCAACTAATTCAATCTCACTTCTCTATCATTGAGTATAAAAAGGCTCAAGAATACTGCCTCATTCCTAGCTACTACTGTCTTTTCAGTACGCAATGACTTCTGTGTTTTCACCACTAACTACCCAAAACCTCAAGCATCTACTTTTCTATGACAGCCAGAGACTACTGCAAGGCTTTTATTATGTTTGGAAGCTGAGCATTTCCAGATCAACTACTCCCAAAGACATTGTATTTACCTGAACATTTCATCTACGATTCTGAAAATGGCAGGGTGGCAGGCTGCTTGAGGCTGTAACAGGAAAAGATAATGAATAGTGAAATACAACAGGTATCCATCAATAGCAACTTTGGATTATCAGGCAAACAGGGGGTCTGTGGCTGCTCCAGAAGGGGGCACACTCCTTTAGGTTAGGCAGAACGAGCACGGGGTGCACAGAAAAACCCACACATAAAATGGCAGCAATGGTTCTCTGGGCAAATGTCACTTATTTTTGTATTCCTATTATATCTCATATTTTCCACAATAAGCCCGTATGATGTAGAAAAAAAAAAAAGAGTAAGTTTCATGAGCAGTTAAAAACCACTTTACAAGAGGCCACAAGACCTACCCTAGAACCTCCTCAGCTGGCCTATAAGTACCTCAGCAGCAGCCTCTGCGGTCTGCTCACCCTCCACCCCATCACCCCCTCCGCCCCCTGAGATGGACATTTGGTGCAGGGCACACCTAGTGGTTAATGGAAAGCACAGCTGCATGACACCCAGTGATAGACAGCTCTCTAGTTTAGTCCCAGAATAGCCTAGTGGTGGGTTTTTGACAGTTTCAGTCCAAAGAAGCTGGCCCTGGGGCCTAGGAAGGGCCTCAGTAGGCCTTACCAGCTTCCATGTATTTTTGGTCAGAACTTAAAACCTGAGTTTATGAGAGATTAAAACAAAACAAAACAAAACAAACAAACAAACAAACAAAAAAACTATTTGCATTATAAAACTCATAGTGGCATCTAGATACGAATAGGCCAGTTTCTAATAAGGGAATTTCTGAAGTCGTTTTGTGCTTGCTATGACTAGTTTTGGAAAACATTTTTCATAGCCATCTCAGGCCCTATGCATCACTTTTCTGAACAACCCTGAAGCTGAGTGTCGATCTCCTTGGCTTCTCATCTGTTAGTTCCGCCATGGCAGCTTAACTTGAAACATGGAATATGTGCCATCTAGTGGTCATATGTGAGTATTACAGACTGCCACAGACAAAGACATTTATGCAAGTTAATGCTTTCTGATTTCCAAATAAAGTAACCCATGATTCCTAAGCCTTTGTCAATATAAATTTTTGTCCAAATGAAGTGAACCTCAGATTCTCATAAACTTGTTACCTACTTAAGAAGTGAACAACAGAGGAAGGACAGGTTATTTCTTGGTTTTGATCTCAGAAAGTCATTTCATTTGCCTGTCCCTCAGACTCACTGTAAACACCAACAGTTGTGAGGGCACTTGGACATAGACCCAAAAACACTGAATAAGTTTCTATGTGATCATAATGGAAAAGTTAAAAAAAACAGGAGAAAAGCAAATTGCATGTCTTAAAGAAATAGAATTCAGCCAAGTTTGCCAGGACAATTCCATTTTGTGTAGGAATGCACCTTCTAAAAACAAAGTCAAAAGCCCCCCAACAAAGTCACACACCCACAGGCACAGACACCGTGCTGAATGTGCACCGAGGGAAAATAAGACTAGAACTGGATTCAGGGAAATAAAGCCATTTTATTTTTATTCCAAATGCCTTAACTACCACCACCACCACCCCACCACTGCCCGCCAGCCACTGAAAGTTTGAGAATCATGTGGTCTGAGAACACGAATTTCTAAGTAGTTCTTTAAAAAAAAAAAAGATCTAAGAGGTAATTGGGTGGTCACCAAAACCACAAGAAGACACAAGGAAGGGTGTTCTAACCTAGTTTGTCAAAGACAAAACTGGGTGAGCTTCACTTTGATGCAGTGGTTCCTTCTGAACAGCTCAGCTGCCAATTCCAACCCAAACAGGCCGTGGAGTCCACCCACTCTCTATGCGGCTGGACTCTATATGTAGATGTCTTTCTTTGTAGGGACTTCAGATTAGTGGTTTTCTCCCAGCTTCCACAAGAAACTTTAGATTCTAAAACAGGAAGAGACAAGCAGGGCGTCTGCTGAAATAGCCATGCCAAGGGTTGACGTTTAGCCCTCCTTACTGCTCTCACTGAGAGAACCCTTCTCCTCCACACTCTCTACTGCAGATTCTCCCAGAATGTCATTTCAGTGTCAGTAAGTTGCTTCATAAAGACCAAAGATTCTCGGGTCCCTGTGACACACTTAAGCTGATTTTCTCACCAGAACTAAAGCTTTTCTGCATGCTTCTCTGAAAGCCAAATTCCACCTCTTACAGAGTCCTTGTGAGGAGGAGGCAGATCTAAGTCCTCTGCACAGTGCTTTACAGGTCAGGTGGGACATCATAGGTCGCTCTGCATTCCAGGGCTCTACAGCCCTGCTCTAAAACACAAGATCCGTGCAATTATCTTTCCTACTAAAATAAGGAAAAAGAAAAGACAAAGCTGCCTCAGGTTCCATCTGCTCATTTGTTTTCCTCCATCCCCCAAAAATCTGTTCCTTCTCAAACCCTCATCCATCTGGCCTAACAATCTTCACGTGGAGACGGCTTCATGCCAGGGAAACCACACCATCAAGAGACACCAGGAATACTCTACCCTCTCCTTGCCCTCCTCACTTTCAATAAGCATTTGAGGGTAGACAGATGATGATGAAGACCTGTGGCCTCCTCACCCTCTTCCTTTGCTGGGAGCCAGAATGTTCTGTCAGGTACACAGCCTCTCTATCTGATGAGACTCTTTCCTCTATGTTCCCTCTACCCAGGATGGCTCATTTCTGTCTCTCAATGACACTCAGAAAGATGAGTCAACATGGACAGTACAGAGCATCAATAAGAGAGGTGAGGAGTGCTGGAGGCCAGCTTCCCACTCTGCACCATGAGCTCTGCAAGTGATGCTGACTCTCTAGCTGACCGTGGGGCTCATAAAGCCTGCTGTTTTCCTCCTAAGGCATCAAGGGTTATTATAAGGTACCTGACACGCCAAAGAGGCTGAGAACTCACAGCACATTTCTCAAGAACAGGACACACTTTTTCTATCAATTGTTTTCAGATTGTGTGTATATGTGTGTGCACGAGAGAGAGAGAGAGAGAGAGAGAGAGAGAGAGAGAGAGAGAGAGAGAGAGAGAGAGAGAGAGAGAGAGAGAGAGAGAGAACTCATAAGGTGATTCACTGAGAAAAGTGAATACCTCTCAGAAAAAGACAATGAAGGGTCAGGGAAAATGAAAGTCACAAGTCTTCTATAGCACAGGCTCATGTTCAGTAGTTCAGGATGGATTCATTTTAATATTGTTTGATGCTTTACTCAGAAAATAGTCATTTGAGAAAATCAGCTGAGAAGTTTCCCCTCCAATTTGCATACCAGAAGGGCAGCCCATCCCCCATCGAGTCCACCCCCTGCTCTACTGACAAGAGACACCCCTCTCTGTATACAGACATGAGTTAAAAGGTGACTATGAGAGACATAAATGCAAACAAATCCAAACAAAACAAAAAGAAAAGCCTTTTCTAAAGGAATATTCCTCATAGGCTTCAACAATAAACTCTTTTACTGAATTAAAAAATGATTTAGCTTAAAAAAACTACCTATATAAAAAAAACTTCACATTTATCGTGTAATAAGGCATTTTTATAAATACATACTTTCATTATGGCATTTTCTTTTCTATTTTTAAAATGTTAAACATAAAACTAAATAACCCTTTCACATTTTAGAATCCATTTTGTTTTAAAAGATTCCTGTTTCTTACAACAAATTTGAGCGCTCTTTTTAATCTTTGCCAGATGTTGTTTATACCACAAGCGATTTTTCAGTACCCCATAATGCAATTATTGTTTAATTAGTGATAAATCTGTCATTCTTGGGCTTAAAACCTTAACAAGTTCCAAATGTGCTCTTATGTTGTAAGTTTACGTGAGGTCTCAATGTCAGGACAGAGAAGGGGGGGTGCACACTGTGGGATGCCCAGCTCTGCACAATGGACAAACTTATCCAGCTCTGGTCCCTGTGCGCCTATACTCAAAGGAAATTTCTCAGGTCCCACTGCTGTTCAACTTGACCTCTGGGTGGGAGGGACTGCCATGGTCCACTATTTTTTGTGATCTGTCTGTGGTCCTCTTTCCCCACTACCTTCCAGTAGCTACAAGGCCTGAAACCCCAAGAATGAAGATTATCCTGCATCCTTGGCCTTCTTTGGAGACAATATTGGGGCATCTGGTGCCCTCCTGAGGCTGACACTGCAAAGTGCAGCATAGACAGAAGCCCCACAACACTTCTATGGTCCACCAAGGCTAAGTCTTCTACTCTAGCTCTGGTTTAATTGCATGTATCACATCAGAGCTCAAGCAGGAAGTACTTCAAGAACACTAACGAAAATGCAGGAAAAGAAAATGCTAGAACACAATTGGAAGCTATTCATGCACAAAAAATCAACAACGTCGTTGAGGACAGGAGTTACCCCTTTGATTGTATTTTAGTGATGGCATTGTGCAGGGGTTTTCTGGGCAGTTTCTCCTTCTGAAGTCACAGTGACTGCCCTCTGAAGAATGAGAACAAAGACACTTCCTAGCCAACAGGAGGAATACACTGAGATGTCTGGAGCTCAAATACACAAAGGTACTTTTTATTGAGCTACCAATTCTTCCAAGCAAGATAATTAATGAGGGATAGTCTCTGACTTAAGATCAGAGTAAAACAAAAGCCCTACCCTACCTCCTGCCTCCCACCTCCCATGCACCCCCTCTTTGGGGCAGCTCTCCTAGGTCCCAAAGTGGTGGCTTCCAGCAGGCGGGTCAGCCCACGAAGGAGTGCACAGGAGGGCATGGGAACCACGGTGCCCCTGGCTCTGGCACGTAGCACAGTGTAGCAGCCAAACACAGGCCACCCTGCCATCCAGCCAGCCCTTTTCATTCAAATTGGGGACCTAAACAATAGCTTTCTGGGCTCCGCACACAGAACTCTAACAGTAAAACAGCCTCCTTGATACAAGGCCAGCCTGGGCAAAGAGCATAGTGCCAAAGGGCTGCATAATTAGCAAGTGGCTTTCACTACTTCTCTTGACGTCAGTTTTTAAGGTCAGGTCTGAGGCTATGGATTAAGGTCTCCTGGTGACTGCTCTGTCAAAGGAAACACAAGACCATCTGTTTTTGAAACTTTTAGTCTGCACAGTAAATGACAAACTGGGGTTAATACTCTGATCTATCTGGGGCCAGCAACTATGGCAGGCAGCCATGATCTGGGACAATCCAGCTGAGAAGCCAAAGGTTGAACCTCACACATAAAGAGGTTTGAGAATGTATTTTTATTTCACAAGTCACACACATGTGCATACACACACATCTCATGCAGAATTAAGGCAACATCGGACTAGTCTCTTATTATTCATTGTCTTACCAGAAACTTCCAGGCCTCTGAAGTCTCTGAAAGGCCAAAGGACATTCAGGGAGGTCATTATACTTTGCATAGCACTTTTATCTTTTGTTTTTGCTATATCTGGGTAACTATAGAATTTCCAGGAATCATTTTGGATAGTCCCAAGAGATGGGAATATAATTAACAGTGTTCCACACAAAACATAAGTTATGTAGACCATCACACTTTAATTACTGTCAGAATCCAGCGCTAATGCAATTGGCATCAGGTTTCTTGGGCAGCAAAATGCCACAGTCGAGCTGAGTCTTACAGATCTGATACTGCGAATGGCCCTGTCAATGCTCGAAGATGCTGCACTACGATAAATGAATCAGATGATGTAATTAGGAAGCAGGTTCTTCAAGTTACCCCTGTAATCATTCAGCCAGGTCACGGGCTTATTCTATCCTGCTGAGCTCTGCTCTGTGGGCTCAATATGGTGCTCAATATGGTGGAGAAGAACTGCCTAAGCCAATCAGCGGCTTCCAGCTTGTTGTCTACATTGTAATTACCTCCATGAACCACAAGGCATAGAGAGGTCACATCCTGGTAATGCCACAATAAATTAAACCAAATAACACCCCCTCAAATCCCTCAACCATAATAAAAGCTCTGAAGCTCCCCACACATGATCCTGATAAACTGCTTCTAAGCTCCTTGATGAGGAAGGTTATTGCCAACCAGTCTGAGGTTCCCTCAATACAATGTCTATGGGAGGAGCACTTTCCTGTGTTCACATAAGGATGGCTTAGGCTGAAGGCTCTAGGTAACAGACAAGGTTGAGAGAAGAACTCATAACATCAACAGTCACAGACAGTCCATGGGACTGGGAAGCTTTCCACTGAGGGATGATGTAAAGGATGGTTATAAGCAGTCTGAAAGCAATAACCCAGTGTCATCGTTTTGCACTGAAAGCAAGGCAGACCAGAGATAAATAAGTCTCAATGTGCACATTTAATTTAGAAATAAAGACATTTACTAGACAAACTAACTTACTACCTTAATCTGGAAGGGGCTGTCAGAGGGCTTCTAGAATGATCTACAAGATCTTTAAGGAAGCTGCACTCTTATTTCTAGCCTTAAGATTCTATATAACTTTTCAAAGTGGTAAGAAGTAGCAATCATGTATGCAAATGTACATACATATGTACATACATGTAAAAGAGCAAGAATTCGAGCAACTGCTGCCCTATGACTGATTCCTTACTGCTGTGGGATGTTCTGTATGGCAAATGTGTTGCTAATTAGTCAATCAATAAAACACTGATTGGCCGTTGGCTAGGCAGGAAGTATAGGCGGGGCAAGGAGGAGAATAAAGCTGGGAAGTGGAAGGCTGAGTCAGAGAGACACTGCCAGCCGCCACGATGACAAACAGAATGTGAAGATGCCGGTAAGCCACAAGCCACGTGGCAAGGTATAGATTTATAGAAATGGATTAATTTAAGCTATAAGAACAGTTAGCAAGACACCTGCCACGGCCATACAGTTTGAAAGCAATATAAGTCTCTGTGTTTACTTGGTCGGGTCTGAGAGGCTGTGGGACTAGCAGGTGAGAGAGATTTGTCCTGACTGTGGGCGAGGCAGGAAAACTCAAGCTACACCTTACAGTCTCCAATCTGAACAGAGATTTCAACAATGCAGGACAGCCAGGCAGTCTCAGCACCTTCCTCAGTCTAGGCCATGACCAAGGCAGATACACGCTCTTCCAGTTTCCTGGCCATTGAGTTGAGCTGTCACTATCCTGCACTGCTGTGGGAACTCACTGCCTCCATCAGATACTCCAGGCCACAAGAGCCATTGAGAACACAGAGGAGACTCCTGAGGTTCCTGTAAGGTGGTGCCACTGCACCTGCACTGCCCTGCTCTTCAGCCACATTATGATTCCTGGAAACATAGTAAGTTCTACTTTTTTTGTTTGTTGTTTGTTTTTCAAGACAGGATTTCTCTGTGTAACAGCCCTGGTTGTCCTGGAACTCCCTTTGTAGACCAGGCTGGCCTCGAACTCACAGAGATTCAGCTGCCGCTGCCTCTGCCTCCCAAGTGCTGGGATTAAAGCCATGCGTCACCATGCCCAGCTCAAGTTCAACTTTTTTTTTTTTTTTTTTTTTTTTTTCAAGACAGGATTTCTCTGTGTAGCTTTGTGCCTGTCCTGGAACTCACTCTGTAGCCCACGCTGGCCTTGAACTCACAGAGACCCGCCTGGCTCTGCCTCCCAAGTGCTGGGATTAAAGTCATGCGCCACCACCGCCTGGACTTCAACTTTTAATAGGACTCACATGACTGCTCTGACAGCACAAACTCCTCTCTGTAATCATGCTGTGTGACAACTGTGTGTGGATATGCAGATGAGACAGTCGGTGTCCTGGACCTTTCACTCCAAAACCTGACGCTAGGAAACCGAGATGAAACACCTTCTAGAAGAGGAAACACTGGTGGTGCCTGCAGACCGCATTTGAAACACAAGTCACCACGGCTCTGCCCTGCAAACAGGCACACTGAACAGGCACTGGCGGCTGGAGGCTTGCCTGAGTGAACAGCCCTTTAAAGTCACTGAGGACTTCACCAAAATCTGGGCCTTTGCTTGAAGGAACTGGTCTCCTGGAGCAGAGGTGGGCAGTTTCTTCTGTGGACACTGGCTGGTTTATTAGCACTCTGTACACAGTAAATCTTTTTCATATTTTTTAATGTGGTCTTGCTATGTTACCCAGGCTGTTTTTTAATTATATTTTATTCATGGGGGGGGTGCATGTCAGAGCATGTGTGGGGAGGTCAAAGGACAACTTGTGGCAGTTGGTTCTCTCCTTCCGCCTTGTGGGTCCTGGGTATAGAACTCATGTTGCCAAACTTGACAACAAGCACCTTTGCTCACCCAACCAAACTGGTTTTAAACTAGACTCAACTGACCCCCCATTTGTGTCTTCTGAGTAGTTGGAACAAGTCAGTGAACCACGGTGCTCAGTTTAGTTTGCCTTACACAGACACACACACTAACACTCATATACCTTTTGCTTATTCTTCTTTTGTGTATCTTACCAGAAAGCAGTTCATTTGAAAGATATTTTCGTCCCAACCTGTCACTGGATTAAAGAAGAGGTCCTGCCCTCATTAGGGAAAACGTGATTCTTAGGGTGAAACTGTCACCAGATATTGTGTGATGTGTAGTTTGGGGTTTTTTTCCCCTGGGGACACTGGTTCTTACAGAACCTCACTAACCCCACTAAAGGCAGACATTCTGACTGGCCAGGCCCTGACCACTGCTTGGAAGTGTGGCCGCTGATCCCAAGACCTTAGGGCTCTTGAGTAAGTGGGAGCTTCTGCATGCAGGAGCTCCACCCACAAGAAAACTTACACAAGTCCAACTGGTTTTGCTGCTTTAAGCATTTTCTGAGCTCGTTTGTTTCTCTTGAATACTCTACTTTCTCCTCGTGAAGAGCTGGAAGTTCACTTTCTAAGTTTGTATTAACTGTTTTTTTCTCTTCCTTATAAGATCCTCTGTTTTAAGCACATGTTCCTCATGTTAAAATGAAAAACAGTAATTTTTAAAAGCCTATTCTGCATCTCTGGCCTGTTCACACCCCTGGGAACTACATTCTACACATGCCATAGGTAAGGACATGGCCTGTCTGTTTTCTCCTGTGAAATGGGGCAATGTGGTGGAACAGTGCAAATACAGAACAGCATCAGGAGGTGGGTGGAGCCAATACATACAGATGTAAATTAGGACACTTCTAATCAGAGGAAGCATTAGATGCTCCATCAAAACAGAGATGGTAAGTCTAAAGGCCCTGCTCTGGTTATACTTGTTACTTCTGTCACTCTTTAACGAAAGACATTCTTCTCACCAGTTCCCTTAAGGATTTTTCTTGTCACCAAAGCCCAGCACGTACCAGCAATGACTCTTTTATACAGCACTCCATCTCTCTCAGGCAATTTCTCTTGCTGGAGAACAGCTTTTCAAAAAGATGCAGCGTTGATTTTTCAAGACTGGGGAGATGCCGAAACCAGAGGCTGACCACAGAGCACGTGGGCAGAATGATCTTTTTCCTTTGAGCAAGATAGAAACAGTAGGTTAAACAGAAATAGATTCCTAAAAAGGAAAAAAAAAAAAGAGAGAGTAATGTTCAAATGGCAATTACTAATCAGGTATGTGAGGCTTCTCACCATGGTCTTGGCAGCAGTCAGTATTTATCACCCACCTAAGAACTTAGTGGAATGCTTAGAAAATGAGGACTTCTTCCAAAAGTATAAACAAATACAAATCAAAGAAAGGGAAAAGAGAAAAACGAGTTGAATAAAATCCCCTTCAATGTCCAGGAGATACGGACATAAAGTTAAAAAGCATGCTATGTTTTAAACATCTGAAGTAGGCTGAGACCTGGACTAAGTCCAGAGCCCTAAGGAAGTTATCTGTCCCTTCATAGTCTCAGTTTACTTATCTGTAAAACAAAAGTAGCTAGAAGGATCCAATGTAGCAACACACACGTAATACGCATCACAGACCACACTGTGAATACTCAATAAATGTGAATATATGTCTTGATGGGAGGTGACCCCATTGGTGCACAATGAACCTTATGCTACAGCCAAACCATTTCATGTAGCTTTATTTCAGTTTTCTGTCTTTTGTATGTAGTGTAAGTATGTTTGACAGTGTGGTATATGTACATGTGTGTATTTCCATGAATTCATGTATGCAGAGGCCAGAAGATGACATCAGATCTCTTCCTCTATCACTCTCTGCCTTACTTCAAAGAATTGAGGCAGGGTCTATTCCTGAACCTACAGTGTATGGTTGTTTTTGTTTTTTCTTTCTTTTGGCGAGGCTGGCAGCCAGCTAGCACAGCAATTCTCCTTTCTCCACTCCACTCCTCTGCCGACACACACACTGCTGGGGTTACAGGCATGTCAGGGAGTACTCCCAGCTTTTAACTTGGGGGAGGGCACTGCCTGGGTGGGGAACTGCTCAGCATGTCACTAGTGCCTGAGCCTCCTCCATCTTGGAGTAAAGATATACCCCAGCTTGTGTGTGACAAAGCTCATAACTAAACAGGAATGCCTCTGACTCTCAAAAGTGTTGTTTTCTAACTTAATAGTCATACAGTTGCCACATATCACACAGTCACCTTATGTGGTCAGCTGGTGTTAGTCACCCATGCTGCCAGGAGCTAATTGTATTTACACACTTCTCTCATCAACTGCATAGATGTTTTCTTGCATGCCAATCTCCTCTCCATCTCTCTGGATACCACACTGATGTCCACTGCTTCAATCTGACTCTGATGCCAACTACCCATGGGTACTGCAGCCATCAGTAAGCAACTCATCCACAAACTACGAGTCTTCTGGTTAAAAACAGCTTCCCATGATCCCCTCTTTGAGTATGACAATTTGGTAAAGCAGCTCAGAATTTACAACAATGCTCTACTTAAAATAATCAGTAATTCATTATAAAAGAAACAACAAGGAATGGTCAGACAGAAGAGACAAGACACATGGGGGATGGTCTTGGGCTTCCTATGCCCTCTCTGGGTACACCAGCCTTGCAACGTCTTTGTGTTCACCTGGATGCTTTTCAAGCCCTGTGGCTGAGCTGGTGTATCACCAGCACTGGTAATTATGCCCAGTTCTGGTGGTCAATAAGGCTGGTTGCTCTGCTGCTAGCCCTAATCCTGAAGTTCTCTGGGGGCCCAGCAGACTGACCCCTTTGCCTAAACTCACATATGGTTGGAAAAGGCTTATTGTACCAAAAGATGGCTCCCTTACCCCTATTACTCAGGAAATCACAAAAGTCTTACAAACCTGGACAGAGACCATACATATGTTCCTTACTCTGTCATAACACTGAAGCCATGCAGACATTCCTCCTTCATCTGCTTGAAGCACAGGGAAAGAAACCTATGCAGGCCGTCATCAGGCTTCCCAGTGTTTTTGAAGCACTGGATTTGGGTTTAGTTCAGAGGACATGACACACTCAACTACTAACACTCCATAGATTAATGAAACTCACCTCTGAAAGATTTTAGGCAGTCTGCAGCTTGCAGATGCTGGGACGAGACTCCCATGGATGAATTTTATAAAATGTTAGGTTCGACATTTAAGTTAAGAAATTAAAAGGTTCCTCTAGGTCATCTAAACCACAAAGGGGAACCAGTATGAGTTGTTTAGAGGAAACAGACAGCCTATCTCTGGAAATACGTGACTGTATTTGGAAGCCAAGGCAAAAGACGCCCAGCCAATTATAAAACACAGGAATTCCACCGTGTGCTGTGGTAAGCAGTTGAGAAGCTGAACATAGGGCAAGGCCATGTTGGTCAAAGAAAGCTGTGGTTTCTAGGAGGCCACACAGCCCATACAGGGAACCGTTCAAGCTGGGAGGGGAACAGGGTGTGGAGCAGCAATCTGCACGGCTCACTGAGTCAGCCTCCTTTGTGGACATGTGGCGGATGGGCTCTCCACAGGAAAGCGTCCATGGAAAGGCTCCAGCTGATGCGGCTGCTAGGTTAACTTGCTGGTCTGAAGCTGTTGGAATTGGACATGCTGAGGACCACCCAGCATTTCTGGACAGTCTGTCCCTTGTGGATTAGTAGACATAACTTTCCAAACCAAATAAACTTTATTAGTTGCTGAGGGAGAATGTTCTATCATAAGTGAAATAAGAGCAAGGGCAGGCAGGCCCTCACCCTGTGCTCTGGGCACCACGCCTCCTGGTTGGTAATTTCTGAAAACTACTATTGAGGTTTACAAAAGATGCCAAAGGTCTGCTTTAATCCAACTCTTGTCAAAAAAAAAGGTCTGGACACAGAGAGGTGGTGAACCCCTACAATCAGAAATGGAGCTTCCACTGTGCTGTGCTGTACGAAAGGTGGGAGTTAGTGGAAAACCATTAGAACCTCAAAGACTCAGCAACACTGTAGATGAGAATTACTCAACACCCATGAAGAACAAAAGTGATGGCAGATTTCTCAAAAATTCAGACATACTGAGTAAATTTTGACAGGAGGATTGAAGATAGAAAGAAATTACTTCAACTTTACATGTTTATTTATATAGGTATGTGGTTGTCTGTCTATGAGGGTGTGTCATGTGTGTGCAGACGCCCACAGAGGCCAGAAGAGGACATCAATCAGATCCCCTGGAGCTGGAGCTACAGGCAATGTGAGCTGCCAGCATGGATGCTCTGAACTAACCCTGAGCTCTCTGCAAGAGCGTCTGTATGCTCTTAGCCCTTGACCATCTTACCAGCCCCTGGCTTTTCAGATTTTAACCATGAAAATTATGATTTGGTGTTTCACTTTGTTTGGTTTGTTGATTTTTTTTTCTAGATAGAATCTTGGTATAGCCCAGGTTGGCTTTGATTTGTGGCAATTCTCCTTTCTCAGTCTCCTGAGCACTGGAATTACAAATGTGAGCTACCATATAAAGTTCTTGTTTTAACCTTTTTTGAAAACATTAAACAACTTAGCCTTCTCTGGATTATCAGCTTTCACAAAAAACACAGTATGTATCATCTATAAATGTTAAGAGTTATGTATGGGAAATGTAAATTCTCTACCAGGTTCATTTCCCAAATGCAGTGATACAACAGGACACCTGAGATGAACAAGATGTCCCACTGATGACAGCCAAGATTGCAAAACAAAAGACAGTAGCTAGAGAGTAAGAAAAGACTAAAATGCACACACGGGGCAACACAGCAAATGCTTCTGGATCACAGAGTGAAGCTGGACAGACAGACAGGACAGACAGGTGTACTCACAGGTGGCCAGGAAGCTGTAACATGCAAAGATGCTGTTCTCCCTAGGCCAATCCACACACTTGCTGAGGTCTTCCCCAGATAACATGAGGTATTGTTCCAGAGGCCAAATCACTTTTAGAGCTTATATGGAAGGCAAAACAAGCAAAACACACACACACACACACACACACACACACACACACACACACACACACACCATTAAACTACAAAGGAAGAAAAATAAGAAGAACTAGACCTATTTTATGATAAACAAACTGAACTCTACCACTAAAAATGTCAACAGGGCATGAATACATAATAGATCAGAATGGAAAGCAGCAAGGCAGGCCCATCTGCATTCAGGAACTGAGCACAGGCTACATCCTGGTGGGAGGGGGCTGGCATCCTTCACTACACCAGAGAGGCCAAATGTTCTGCAACCTGAAAGCAGAGCAAGGTAACCTACTACTTTAACAAATACTTTGCAAAACCAACCTACAGCTTGAAAGAAATGTACACGAACTTATGAACCAAACACCATAGAGAGCTTTGAACTCTTGATTCTAACAACTAAAAAAAAAAATTTACAAAACAGAAGAACTTAGGTCCTGATTAGATATAAAGTAATGATAAGGAACTAAAAACAATTTTAGATGTACTGGTGGCATTATATATGGCTTTTAGATTTTTTGCATTTATGTATTATTTAAGTATTTTGTTGAGTGGAGGCGTGGGTAGACCACAGAACACATAGAGAGGTTAGAGCACAATCTGCAGGAGTTGATTCTGTCTTCCCTTCAGTGGGTTCTGGAGATTGAACTTGGGTCACCAGGCTTGGCTGAAAGTGCTCTTATCCCCTAAGCCATCTTGCCAGCCCTAAAGGTCTTTGAAAAAAAAAAATCTTATATGTTTAACAATTCCCATTTTCTGTCTAAAGGCATTTAAATAAAGAATTGAGGGAAATATACTAATAAAATACTTTTTTTTTTTTTTTGGTTTTTCGAGACAGGGTTTCTCTGTGTAGCTTTGCGCCTTTCCTGGAACTCGCTTTGGGGACCAGGCGGGCCTCGAACTCACAGAGATCTGCCTGCCTCTGCCTCCCGAGTGCTGGGATTAAAGGCATGCACCACCACCGCCCGGCATAAAATACTTTTTAAAGCATAGTGCTTTTAACATATTAAAGGAACATAGTAGTAAATATTTTAAAATCACATCAATGTTCTTTGGGCATTATATATGTGTGTGCGCTTCTGTATTCATAGCACTGTACCTGTAGTATGTACAATGAGAAAAAAATTGCATTATCTGCGCTTTGAATTTTTAGCATGAATGAATCTGATTTTCTAAGACTGAGTAGAATCTAGAAATTTCTGTAAGAAAGAAACACAGGTTCAAATAATGCAGAGAAGTCACTCACAGCAACAGCTCAGTGTGGAGCCCACAGCACCTTGTTGTGGGCAGGGCACTTCAGACTCACTCAAGGCACTGTGAGCTCAAGGTCATTTTGTAACAATGCTGATGGCTTTCACCTTTCCTAGACCCTCCCCTTCCCTCCTCCACTGAACCAGGCTGGGCAAGTAGTTCACAGCTGGCTGCACTTCCAGTCCTCACGCTCAGGAATGTACAGAGGGGCTGCACAGTGACTACATGATAGCTAATGTTACTTCTCTGACACTCAAAAGAACGTGTTTGTATATTTTTGTATTTGAAAAAGAATTTAAAGGTAAGAACATTTAGGGAATTTTTATATATTTTCAGAGGTTCACTTAAAGTTTATTCTCTTTCTTCTACTATGCTTTTTGCCAGTCTCAATATATCTGATATAAATCTTGTAAGCCTATTAGTATAAAAAAAATAAGTATTTTAAATACTCTGATGTTTTCCTTTGTGCCTACAAGGAAATATAATAAAAGGTAAATACACAAGAAAATATTCCTTTTCAATAATGTGTTTTTGAAGGGATCTGAAGAGATGGCTCAGTGGTTGAGAGCACATGTGTTGCTCTTGCGAAGGACTCAGGTTTGACTCCCAATACCCACATAGTGGCTGACAACCATCCGTAACCCCAGTTCCAGGGGAGCCAACAGGCACATGCATTGTGCACATACATGCATATAGGCAAAACATTATTCATACACTTAAAGTAAAAATAAATCTAAAAAATTACACTCTTGAAAGTTTTCTAAATTTTTATTAATTATTTTGGATAATTATATATTTTATATAAAATGTTTTATCAAGATGCAGTATATGTTTTATATTTACATATTTTAATGTATGATTTTCATTATATTATAACTTACCATATTTCATACAAAATGAAATGTATAGTCTACTGTGGGAGCCCGTTCTCGGGTTCCTTGTGGCTTTACTCAGCAGGTCTGCATAGAGGATGATTAGGACCACGGGCCTGAGTGCAGGTGTCTGAGATGGTCTGCACTTGGCTGTGCTAGGGGAGGAGGTCTTCTGCTCCACCCCTTGGCGTCTCTATAAAAACCCTGGGGCAGAGACAGTCAGGGCCCGTTGGAATAGGTTCCAGGCCCTCTCGAGGCTATCCTTTATTTTCTATCTGTTTATCTCCGCGATATTCTCCGCAATAAATCCTTCTATCTAATATTTCCTGCTGCTCGCACTCAAGAAAACTCTGGGGAACTGTGGGGGTGGTGGGTAAACGCCCCACAGTCTACTTTCTTTAATTTAAGAATGGATGGCTGACTTTCAAAGGGGGATTAGAAGATTTCCACTCCCATCCCATAGCTGTTTTGTCAGGAGATGAGCCGACAGATCAGAGCACTGACTCAGGAGGCACAGGCATCTACTCCAGAGCATGTGTACACACAAATGAGAGCAGGACTGAGGAAAGTTGTCTTCTCTGGGCTTTACAGCAGCTGGCATTTGCTGTCCTGTGTCTTCTGTGGCACCATGCTGACATGCTAGTGCAGTGCAAGTTCACTGTGGCATCAGAGAGACCTCCAGTGACTTCCAATGGTCATTGAGAAGTGTAATAAAAATGAATCCAATGATTTATAGAAAGATGCTACAGTTCATTAGTGTCTCCCTGGGCTGAGACCCTCCAGACCTGGCTAAAATTGCTGTACCATGGTCCATCTACTGGCAATATCAGCCAAGCACTAAAGACCTTGTCTGTGAAACTTGGCCACAGACATTTAAAGTGCTGAGCAACCATCTAGAGTCCCATGGATTCTCCTGAACCACTGCACCAGCAGTGCACAGGCAAGAGCAGGCAAACTGTCCCTGGGTGGTTAGAGGCAGTCACACACCCTCACCCCTGCCTGCACCTTCACAGGGAAAGCTAACATATTCAACAAGAGCTTTTGATGGGGCGATATAAAATACAGATTTTGTTAATTGTCACTCTTAGGAAGAGTTTCAGAAATTCTTCATGGTAAAGGAGAACATTTGAGACACACTGCCCCGTGACCAGCCTGTTCTGTCTGCAGAGAGGCATTCCTGTGCAAGTCTGAGCTCTCGCTTCAAGTGATACTTTCATTCCATAGACAGTGACTTGAAAGAATGACAATCCACCAATAATGGTTATTCATGTAATTATATGGCACATACTTTCTTAACAACTAACAAAGTGACCAGGTCACCTTTAAGGGGAAAAAAAAGGATAGAATTTGTGGTCCATGATAGGCATGAAGTGTTTTTGTTTATTTTATTGATTTTAAGCCCTTTGTAGTGGCATGTACCTGTAATCCCACTGCAAAGTAGGCAGAGACAGGAGGATCCCAGGGCATATTCTTTATTTGAAGATAAATTACTTTGTTATTACCTCTATGTACATGTGTAGTAACCGTGCACACAAGCCATGGCATCTATGTGAAAGTAAGAAGACAATTTTTTGGAAGCTAGTTCTATCCTCCAACTATGGATTCCACATACCCACTCAGGCTGCCCCGCTTTCACCCTGTGAGTTATCTTGGCAACCCAAATTTAAGCTTTTAAGGGGAAATTAGAGCCTTGGAAAATTTGTGATAGCTTTTCAACATTTTGTGACATGTCAACATGGATGACAGTGAGAACAGCAGCTGTTAAGTTTTCACCATATAATGGAATATGCCAACATTGACAAAATGTGCATAAGATAAGGATGGAGGTTTTCCAAATGAGCCACACATCATGCTACAAAGCCATACAGAGGTACAAGACCTGAACTACAAAACAGGCATGCATGTACATTCATGTATATGGTGCATGTGCACATCTAGAGGCCAGACACTAGATGTCTTCTGTAATCACTCTCCAGTGTAGTGGGTAGCCATTCCAGCTTTGATCTGGAAGTTCCAACCCCCATTGAGACTTCGGCAACTGTCACGCCTACAAGGCAGGGCCAAGGGAGGCGCCTGGGGACCTGAGATCTGGATCAGCGGGCGCTCTCCGTTCCGGGACCCTGGATGGTGGAGGTGGATCTAGCAGAGCTCCAGAGAACACCGCTGGACTGTGATACACCTTCCCCAGACCCCGCAACCTACCTATCCCTTAATTTGTAAGTTACGCCATTAAATAAATCTCCTTTTAACTACGTGGAGTGGCCTTAATATTTACACCAATACTCCAGTTTATTTTTTGAGACAAATCTCTAACTTGGCCTGGAGCCTCTGATCTGGTTAGGCTGTCCCAGGGATCCTCCTGCCTCTGCTTGCCTTTCACTAGGATTACAGGTACAAACCACCACAATGGGCTTTTCCTACATAGGTGCTGGGATCTGGACTCAAGCACTCATGCTTGCATGGCAAGTACTTTGCCAAGTGAGCCACCACCCCAGGCCAGGTCAATAGATTTTAATGTAACAGAGTATAAAAATCTCATTAACCTCAGATCCCACACTGCAACTAACTTTTAAAAGCATGACCATTTCAAATTTAGGTCAAAGCAAACTATCACTCTTATCTCCAATGGCTATTATAATAGCACTGACTTTCTAATTACGCATCTGTGTGGGGATAGGCATTTCCACCAAAGCAGTATATCCCACAAACTGAACATGTCTTTCCATGCCAGGCAAAGAGACTCTTAAGAAATAAAAACAGTTCTACCTGTCAAACAGATTATCTCTGTCTTATAAAAGATCACTATTTGTTGTTACTATTGTTATTATCTATTATTATTATGTATTATGATAACGATGATGTATGCACCTCTATGCACATGTGCAGAGGCCAGAGAAGGACAATAGATAACCTGTTCTATCACTCTCCATCTTATTCCCTTGAGAGAGGGTCTCTAATTGAACCTGGATCTTCCCTTTTAAAAGTGGTTGACCAACAAGCCCCAGGGATCCACCTATTTCGTTCCACACCCCGATGCTTGGGTTACAGGTATGTATAACCATGTACAGCTTTTATGTGGTTGATAAGGATTTGAAGACATGCTTGCTCAGCAAGTGTTCCTATCTACTAGGCCATCTCTACAGCCCTTTATTACTGTTTTCAAATGAAGCAATTTTCTTTTAAAGTCATATTCTCTCTTCTTCTTCTTCTTCCCTCCTTTCTCTCCCTTTGAAAGACTGAGGATCAAACCTATGCCTCGTGATGGGCAAGTATTCCGTCCCAGCTTAATAAGCATTTCCTACATTTCTGGGTATGGTTTCATATATGACAAATATTGGAAAGTACAACCCATATAAGGCTCTTTGGGATCTTCAGTAACTTTTAAGAGCATTAAAGGGAACTAAGATGGCTGGGGTGAGGGATGACAAGCAGAAAGGTGCTTGCGGCCACGCCTGATGACCTGAGTGCAATCACTGGTACCCAGATGGAGTAATGAGAAAACCAACTCCTGTAAGCTGTTCTCAAACCACTGCACATGCTAATAGTAAATAAGTAAATGTAATAAAAAAATAAAAGGGAGAACATTAAGTACACTGTCATCTGATTTTTCCACACTACATTCTGCAACTAGGAAAAACAAATTGAGTGATAAGGTCAATGGACTCACGACAAGAAGGCCTCATTTACAGCTTCGAAGAACTCAGGTGAGAGGACTTCCTGAGATTCATGTCCATGGTAGGTGAGTAGAGCCTCCACCAGGGGTTCAAAATCAGGCAGAGTAACAAGAGGGACACAAACTTGTGATAGGGACATCATGCGCTCAGGAGCCATCCTATTGGAAAAAAAGTTAAGAAGTGGCAGTCCAGATCAGAAAGTCACATGTAACTGAACACCTAAAGTCTTCCTGCTGAAAAAGACAGTGACAGGCCTCCATGCTGGCCCAATAAAGATCTTCTCTAGCACCGTGTGCCAGGTCACTGACATTCCCATGTCTCCTGCACTCACACGAGGACTTTATCTCTACTGCTATCTGCAGACATATCTGATTAACCAGGGCCCAAACAACTCCCCATGCCCTTCCACAGTCAATAGGGTTTCTCACTGGGCCCTGGGCTCACTGAATAGACTAAGCTGGCCAGCCATTGAGCCTCAGGGACCCACCTGTCTCCATCTCCCCAGGGCTAGGATCACAAATATGTACCACCATGCCCAGTTTTTATATGGATCCTGGGGATCACTCAGGTCCTTCTATCTGCACAGCAAGCACTTTGCCAACTAAACTGTTTCCTCAGCCCCAAACTGGGAATTCTTAAGGTGTGCTGTCGTATGAATTTTAATGGCAACCAAGCATCTCTGTCCTGAGGCAAAAGGGTGCCATGATACCACTTCAAAGACAGCTGCCAAACCTGACAGGGCCATCACAGCCATGCTACCACTAATAACAACTAAAATAACACTAACTTTTATATCTAAAGTTATCTGCCAAGTTTTTAGCTGTACAAATCATAACCTTGGAATCAGAAACAGATCAGTGGTCTACAAATTTTCTAGTTCATACCTGAATCTATAAAATTGCATCCACTTGAAAACACACCTGTTATTATTCCTTTCACTGTATGACTTCCAAAGTCAAAGCAGCTGAAGGCCCCAAACACAATCCCAAATGAGCAAGCTGTACTATTCTCTTTGCTTCCACTAAGGGACTCCATTCATTGTTGACTTTTTAATCGCTTGACTATTTAAAGTTCATTTCACAAGTTTCACAATCTTCATAGATTGATGCCATGAGTTCAGATGCTGAGATGGTCAGAAAAGCTCCAGGGCTTTGAGAGGCTGATAAGTAGTCATTAACAATTCAATGACAGGTGTTTAAATTCTACCCAGGTCTTTACTACAAACAGCTAGAAGGTATGGCACTCTAGACTTTCCAAGCAGTTGTCTTACTGTATAGTACTATGGTTTGTGCAGACAGCTGGGAAGCTACAGACAACCACACAGGAAAGATGTTTCTAAGGGTGTGTACTTAGCATCAAGCCCTCTGCAGTTCAGTTCTTGTGCAGAAGTAATCTGGAATACTACTCTGGCAATGAGTCAAGCACAACACTTAGTGTGACGCAGTCTGGAAAACACTGCTTAGCTCTCCCTTGAACATGATCTCCAGGTTCTGGCAAGTCTCAGGCTGGATCTACAAATGCCATGAGTACCTTCAGAAGGCTATCTATTGACCTATCTGCATTTTGGTAAACATAAGTACTACCTAATTTTATAGGAGTCTTTAAATTGTTTGTTTGTTTTTTGAGACAAGGTTTCTCTGTGTATCCCTGGCTGTCCTAAAACTCGCTCTGTAGACCAGGCTGGCCTCAAACTCAGAGATCTTCCTATCTCTATCCCCAGAATACTGGTATTTAAAAGTGTGTGCCACCACTACCCGATGACTTTAAAATTGTTAAGGAAATTGATCATGGACCTTTTCCAGCCTTGCTAGGAGATACAAACTGCAGCCATTGAGGTTCAGTGCTTGGTCAGTGCTGGCAGTCTTTCCTACCTACTTGGTCCTTCTCTCCTTTCAGAAAACAAGAAAATTCACACCTGCAGGTCTTTTAGAGAAGAGGATTTCATAACAGTCACTGACTCTGGATGGCCAATGAACACTCCCCATTCAATTTCACAAACATCGTGTGACTCTATGAAACAGATGACACTAGAGCTCTCTATAAAATATATAAATTTCCAGCACCACACAAGCACAACTGTTCTTTCTTATACTGCTCAGGATTCAAGTTCACAAACATCCACTGGACTCTATGTAACAAATGATGCTAGGGCTCTACGCTAAATAGCTAAAGGAAAACATCCAGTGTTGTGGAATAATTCTTCTGTACACTATGTAAATTATGCTGTGATTGATTTAGTGAAGAAGCTGACTGGCCAATAGCTCGACAGGATGAGGTTAGGCAGGAAAACCAGACTAAGAACAATGGGAAGAAGGGAGGAGTCAGAGGAGTCACCAGGAGACACAGAGGGAGCAAGACACACTGGAGGACAGGTAAAGCCAGGAGCCACAGGGCAGCACATAGATTAATAGAAATGTGTTAATTTAAGTTGTAAGAGTTAGTTAGTAATAAGCCTGAACTATTGGACAAACATTTACAATTAATAGTCTCTGAGTGGTTATTTAGGAAGCAGCTGGCAGAAGAGAACTGATAATGGTCCCGACGAAAAACTCCACCTACAAATGGTGACCATAAATCCACATAAAGCCTGAGAAAGCTTTAAAAATAGTTCTAAATGCACAGAAACTGAGTCAAACACAGCTTCCTAGACTCATGTGTCTCATGCCAGCTGCAGTACCAAGATGTGTCTCCCAGCAGCTGCCTGTGGGAAGAGCCAGCTGCCAGCCACCAGCCACTACTGCCATGCAGTAAGCTAGGCTACACCTTAAGTGGCTGACAGCAATTTACGATTTGTTTCATGCAATCAAAAAACAATACAGATGCTCAGTAAAGACAGATCCAGATGGGAAAAAAACTCTAAAAGTGCATATTTGAATATATTAAATGTATATTTATGAATATATATAGTCTTGGGAGAGAAAATAGGTATAGACAGTCATAAAAAAAAAAGAAATACATAGTTTTAAAATAATAAAGTCCCCTGGGCTGGAGAGATGGCTCAGAGGTTAAGAGCACTGACTGCTCTTCCAGAGGTCCTGAGTTCAATTCCCAGCAACCACATGGTGGCTCACAACCATCTGTAATGAGATCTGGTGCCCTCTTCTGGCCTGCAGGGATACATGCTGTATACATAATAAATAAATCTTTTTTAAAAAATAAATAAATAATAAAGTCCTTAAAAAGGAAGTAATATAAAAGAAAAAAGCCACTGGGCGGTGGTGGAGCACGCCTTTAATCTCAGCACTCAGGAGGCAAAGCCAGGCGGATCTCTGTGAGTTTAAGGCCAACCTGGTCTACAGAGAGAGATCCAGGACAGGCACCAAAACTACACAGAGAAACCCTGTCTCGAAAAACCAAAAAGAGAAAAGCCATGTAAAGATGGGAAATATACAAGAGTCTGGATCCTATGTTATTGTGTTGTCTTTAAATTTTTGGGCTGCTAAGAGACACTGGATTGAAGCTGCTAGATTATACCAATCTATATTTTAAAAAAATATCTTGACTTCAAAATTTAAGTCAAAAGGTATATTGCATTGGAGAAAAGGTTATGCTTTTATTTCCACAGGAAATGAGAAGCTCTGGATTCATTCCAGATTGATATGGATCATGTTTGATCAAGAAAGACCCCCTGAAAATCCTGACTACAGACATAAAGAAATAAACCTAAAAAAAAAAAAAAAAACCACCCAAAAAACTACAAACATGTAACATATATTTTACCTGCTCAAACATAAAACAAAAAAAATCATCTTTGGCTAACTTGTGGACAACACACAGTTTATACTTATACTAATACAGATATATATGTTACCTTTAAAAGTTTATGTATTTTCAGAACAAGGGGACCAAACACCAATGAAAATTGATGCCCCAGGTGATCCAGCATTTCAAAATGCCTCTCTAACAGTCTCCTCAAAATTCTGCATCCAAAACAGCTTCAAGGCTGCTGACTGAGATGATCCAACCTCACAGACTACTCCAGCCAGGACTTCATTATTGTCTCAATTTTCTTAAAGTTCCCCCAAAGATACCAGCACCCCCAGACAACAGGAAGTAGTCTAGAGAACAATGCCCAAATTCTCAAAATATTGGTTACGGATGTTTGCTATCATTTAAGGGGGGTTACAATTTGTTATTGGTAATGGTCAGAAAAAAAGCTAAACAAGGGAGATTAGATTCAGGGATCTTGTTGTGAAAAGAAAAAAGGGGGATAAAGAAATGATAGGATAAAAGGGTAGATTATTGAATCTACCTTAATCCAAAAACAAATATTAATCTCAAAATACTTTACAGTGATATAGGTTTTGGTTTATTGATACAAATTTAAAAAGTTTTACTATATGTATGTTTCTACTCTTGTTTGGGGTATTGTGCTTATGCAACTAATTTTAAAATGTAATATATAATTAAGAAATACAGATTAATAAGTCATCTATAATAGTCAAACTTATATTCATGTTAAGTATGTTTTCAAGGTCATACACAGATATATTTAGATAGATAGATAGTAGATAGATAGATAGATAGATAGATAGATGGTCTTCAAACACTTCAAAGACCAACAGAATATGGCATTTAATAACCTAATAACCTAAGGCTTTGCATGACAGTGAGACATGTCTGCTCCTGATATCATCCATTTACTTCAAATAAGATGATGGGCACTGAAGAAACTCCATATGGAGTTTCTTTTCTTTATGGCAAAAGCTAGCGATGTGGGTAAAGAAACTGCCCTTGCCTCAATTGCTGACAGTTACTGTTCAAACCAGACCAGCAAGACACAAAAAAGACAACCATCTAACTTTGCCAAGACAAGGTAGGACAGTCCTTCAAAATTCCCTGCTTTTCAGAAATGTCTGTCAGATGTACAAGGCCTGTAGGCCAAAGTTGGATGCCCCAACATTACAGAAGAACCTAGAGTGACTGTCCAGGTAGCCAGATGTCCCTGTAATTAGATAACATTTCACCTTCTGGGGTCTTTGATGGAGTTAAAGACTAAATAATTAAACTTACAGTTTTCCTTAGTTATGATAAAAAGTAAATTAGGTATAAAACTTTAGAACCACAAAAATAGATAATAGAATATTTTTTTTAATTTTGCCAAATATAAATTGACTAGATATTGTAACTATAATTCTTACTTGATAACTTCTTTTGTTACATATAGTTTTACTATTAAAGTTAAAACCTTTTTTAATTAGACAAAAGGGGGAAATGTTATAGAATAATCTTTTTGTATATTGTGAAGATATGTCTTTGCCAAGGTGCCTTCTGATTGGTTTAATAAAGGAGCTGCTTGGAGGTAGCCAGGCAGGAAGTATAGGCGGGACAACCAAACTAAGGACACTGAGAAGGAGGGCAGAGTCAGAGGAGTCACCAGCCAGATGCAGAGGGAGCAGGAGATGAACATGCCATGCTAATAAAGGTACCACCACGTGGCAGAGGGTTGATAAGAAATATGGGTTAATTTAAGTTGTAAGAGCTAGTTAGTAATAACTCTGAGCAACTTATAATTAATAAATCTCTGAGTGGTTATTTGGGAAGTGGCTGGCAGAACAAAGCTGATTGCAGTCCCGACAAAAAACTCCACCTATAATCCAGAATCACATAAGTACAGCTCTTCCCTCTCTTATCTTTCTATGTAAGCTCAAAGATTCTGAGATTTCAGGACACTTGCAACCGGGAATGAATACCTCTTTTTAACATCTCAGAAGATTAACTAAAAAATATTAATTTAGAACATAAATCCCCATAATGGTGAGTTGGAAAAAGACTAAGTGGAGCACTGTGGAAGAGGCTGCTGCTGGGGAAACTGCCATCTGGGAACGAGGTGTGGAACAAGAAGGAACTGCAGGGAGGGTGAGTACATAGGAAAAGAGGCTGTGCACACCTATTAGATCACTAAAACCTATCTTGACTATAAAAACACAGATGACACAGCACTACAGAACTTCATCAACAAAACAATATATGTAAGTAGAATTTAGTATGTCACCCTAAAGTCTTTAGACTGTCATTAGGAATTAATGTCATTAGGCTGTCTTAGGGTTTCTATTGCTATATGAAACACCATGACCAAAGCAACTTGGAGAGGAAAGGGATTTTTTGGCTGACACTTCCAAATCACTGTTCATCATCCAAGGAAGTCAGGACAGGAACTCAAACATGGCAAGAACCTGGAGGCAGAAGCTGATACAGAGGCCATGGAGGGATGCTGTTCACTGGCTTGTTCCTTTTCATTATAGCTGCATAAGAGTGACTACTAATAACCACATGGAACAGTCAATACCAGGCAGTCTTGAAATCTCCTCTGGCATTGCTATTAATCCAAAACTCTTCTAGTTATTCTCAGGCAGAATTTTTGGACAATGACAGAAAGCAGCCACATTATTTTCCAAAATATCACAAGAATGGTCTCTAGGTCACATACCTATACTCTTCTCCTATGAAACCTCTTGAGCCAGGTTGTCATAACCTACATTGCTCTCAGCGCCACTCTCGTTCATGCTCTCACTAGTGGCCCACTAAATCCCACTTAAAAAGTTCAACTGCTTTCCTAATTCACAGTCCCAAAGTCCACATTCTGTCAACAAGCATGGTCAGGCCTGTCACAGCAAACCCCCACTCCCTGGTACTAACTTCTGTCACTGTTCTATTGCTGTGAAAAGACAGCATGACCAAAGCAAATCTTATAAAAGAAAGCATTTAACTGGGATTTGCTTACAGTTTCAGAGGTTTAGTCCATTATCCTCATGGTGGGAAGCATGGCAGAACTCAGGCAGACATGATATTGAAGAAGTAGCTGAGAGGTGTACATCTGGATCCAAAGGCGGCAGGAAGAGAGAAGACCCTGGGCCTGGCTTAGGCTTGAAAGCCTACCCCTCAGTGACACACTTCCTCCAACAAGGCCATGCGAACTCCACCAATCCCTCCCAAGTAGTGCTACTCCCCGATGACTAAGCTTTCAAATATATGAGCCTATGGGGGCCATTCTGATTCACACCACCACAGATACCTAGCTCTGAAGGCTCCAGAGTGCCCAACAGCTTTCCTCTAGCCAGAATATAGCAAGATGTCAAAAGCATAGGTCCCTTTACCTCACCTGGATGGACCACACCAAAGATTAGTTCTGACACAGGAATTATATAGAGAGCTGGGTGACTACACTGCAAGACCATTGAGGAGAATGCTAACTTCCTTCTTAGTCAGAGAAAGTGAGATGAAAATAGAAAAGAGAATGAATAAGGATGGCCATGCAATCATTTTGCTGTACTCATAACTCCTAGAAATGAGAAAAAAATTATACTCAATACTGCAAAATGAAGGCTTTCAGTGATCCATACATTGTGAGAAAAGCCTGAATTGACAGGTAAATGGGAACTTTTGAAGGGAAATACCACAGCCCCAAAACCTTACTAAGAGGTACCATAAAAGGTAACAGTTAGCCAGAGGCTAAATTCAGGTGCAGGTGGATATCTGAAGCTAAGACAAGCTGCTAGGTCATCACAGCACAGCGGCCTGTGGGTGGGGCTTCCATAGATGCTTCTTTCTTATCCACTGTTTCGAAGAAAGTGCAAACAGAAATGCCATTCCCAACAGGGACAGCAAATACCATGGGACTGCCAACACCCAGGAAATCTGTAACTGTATGAAGTCCACAGCACACTTTCCTGACAGCTGGAACCAACACCTTAACCCATATCTCCCATACAATTACTAGAGGCAAGCCAAGCAAACAGCACTGGCAGAGAGGTCAACAGGGAACCCAAACTTTCAAGAAACACAAACTGCTCTCTAAAATTCATGTCCATTTATTTACCTACCAGCAATGCAGGCTGCTCTGCACCATCAGATGGATGCCTCACTGAGGAAATAACTTGTATTTTTCTGAAAACAAAGATGCTTAAAGAGTTGTCTTCAGATGATAGCAAAAACCATGTTATGTCAACCTTTGAAACCATCATCTCAGCAAAAGGTCTCCACAACTTCCACATCTTACAAAACTGAAGTTCTACACCACCCAAAAACTCCTGCTCTCTTTCTCCCAAACCATGGCAAACACCCTTCTACTTCCTAAGAGACTGACTAGTTTAGATATTACAAGTGAATGGAAGGCAGTATTTGTCTTTGACGGTTGGTTCATTTCACTGTGCAGTGTCCTTCAGGTACACCATGGTATAACACTCAACAGGACTTTCCTTTTTTTAAGGATAACTAAAATTCAGTTGTGGCTATGCCATGCTTTCATCTAACAAGGTGCACAGGTTACTTCTATCTCTTGGCTAGTATGAAAAACACAACTAATCCAGGTTTGCAAATTATCTTTTAGAGATGTTTTCAATTCTTCTGAATATATAAGCAGAAGTGGAATTGGTCACATGGTAACTCCTCTTTAAGACCAGGTCTCATAGCCACAGTTGGTCTTGGACTCTGGATCCTTAGACTCTCACCTTCCAAGTACACTCTCAGCAAGCACAAACCACCATACCAGATCCACTTTTCTTTCTTAATGAACCACCATGGCTTTTTCTACAGTAGCTACACCACCTGCATGCTCACTCACAGTGCATAATGCCAATGTTCCACAGTCTCAGCAACACAGCACTGTCTCCTAACTAAAGCTTCCTTTCCTTACACTTTTTTTTGGAGACATAGTCTCACTATGTAGCCTTGGCTGGCCTAAAGCTCACTATGTAGACCAGGCTAGCCTCAAAATTCAAAGATCTGCCTGCCTCTGTCTCCTGAGTGCTGGAATTAAAGGTATACAACACTACACCCAGCCCCCTTTTACCTTTCTTTATCTGTATAAAGTGCTATGCAGTTCTGTTTGCATTTCCGTGGTAACTGTGGAGCTAAGAAGCTCTGTATACACCTACTGCTCACCCATATCTGCCAAGGATGTCAACCAATCCTGCTTTTTGTTTTTTTTGTTTTTTTTTTGTTGTTGTTTTTTGTTTGTTTGTTTGTTTTTTGTTTTTTTGTTTTTTTTTAGATAGCTGTGCTTGACTGTGCTGTCTAGAGAAGGTTAGCCTTATAAATTGATTTGAAAGTGTCCCCCTTCTCCAGGACGCTGGCAGAGTTTGAAAGGATTGTTAACCCTTTTTATGCTTAAAAGAATTCTCCAGTGAAGCCTTCTGATCTCTGGGACTTTTCTGGAAGGTTATGAGGAGCTGACTTAACCTCTTCACTAGTTAGAAGTCTGCTCCATTTTTTACTTCTTAAAGACTTCATCTCTAGGCTGTGAACTTCTAGAACAGTCTCCAGTCCTAGGTCCCCCAGACACTGGCATATAGCTGTTCAGTAGTGTCTCACAGCCCATCACTGATGGAGCAGCTTACTTCGGGACTCTGCTCCTCAAGTTTTCTCTCTCCTTTCCTTATCTCCATCTTTACAAAAACAAAAGCAAAACACGCCCCCCAGTATCTAAGTCCCATAAACCTCTTGGTTTTTATTTTTTTTTTTATTATTCCCTATTGTTGACTTCTGCTGCCTCTTTCTAACTTCAGGCTAGCTGCTGTCCACTTGAGCTCTTTTCTTCTTTTTAAACAAATTTACCGCTACTAACTTTGTTGTACTTTTGCCACAACCTGAGATTGGTTGTTATGCGATATTTGTTCACATTGAGATACTCCAAGACTGCTAATAAAGTTAACCTTGAATCAAGGGTTGAATGACTGGCTGACCAGAATTAGCCATGGAGATTTTGGAGGATCCAGATAAAGAGGCACAGGAAGAGATAGGGAGGAGCTTAGAGAGATTTGAAGGCTTTTTCTATCTGTGAAGTATAGAGAGAAGAGGTTCAGCTGATCATTCCTCCACCGCTCTTTGGATCTATCATGTTTTACCCCAATATCTGACTCCAGAGTTTTTAATGTTAATAGAGCAATTTGGATAAATGCTCTAAGTGATGGTATGTGGTGTGTTCACCATCATTTCTCTTAAGGTTTTTTTTCTAAATTTATGATTTCTTTGATCATCGGCTATTTTAAAGTGTGCTAATTTACATGTTAGTGAACTTCCAGTTTTCCTTTTGTATGGATTTCTAGTTTCACTTTACTGTGATAAAAATGTAGAGCTGGTATGACTTCATTCTTCAATTTCTTAAGGCATGTTTTGTGATCCAAAATATGGCCTATCCTGGAGAAGGCTCTAAGAGAAAAGTGTGCATTCTATTATTATTATTATTATTATTATATGGGGTACACTCTGTACATCTCAACTGGCCCTTATCACCACCCTAGGTCCTATTTACTTACTGTTCTTCACTCTGAAAAATCAATCCATTACTCAAAGTGGAGTGTTAAAATTCTTCTTGTTTTTATTTTCCCACCAGTCTATCAATGTGTGCTTTGTACCTGTGGCATTCTGTTCTAAATACAAATGTTTATAACTTAAATCTCTGGTGAACTGAGCCGGGCGGTGGTGGCGCACGCCTTTAATCCCAGCACTCAGGAGGCAGAGCCAGGCGGATCTCTGTGAGTTCGAGGCCAGCCTGGTCTCCAAAGTGAATTCCAGGAAAGGCGCAAAGCTACACAGAGAAACCCTGTCTCGAAAAACCAAAAAAAAAAAAATCTCTGGTGAACTGACCTTTTTATCCTTCTGTAATATCCTTTATCTCTTAACACACACACACACACACACACACACACACACACACACACGGCTACTTTTGTTGTCTTTTGGCAACCATCCTTTTATTTTCAGTCTCTGTATGTTCCTATATCTACAATGAGATCCTGGCCTGAGGATGTGGTGTAGTAGGTAGAGTGCTTATCTAGATGCACCAAGCCCTGGCTTTGATCTCCAGCACCACATAAGCTGGGTATGGCAGTTGTCTTAGTTAAGGTTTCTATTGCTGTGACAAAACACCATGACCAAAAATCAAGTTGGTGAAGAAAGGGTTTATTTGGTTTACATTTCCATATTGCTGTTCATCACAGAAGGAAGTCAGGACAGGAACTCAAATAGGGTAGGAACCTGGAAGCAGGAGCTGAAGCAGAGGCCACTGAGGGGTACTGCTTACTGGCTTGCTCAGCCTGTTTTCTTACAGAATCCAGGACCACCAGCCCAGGGGTGGTACCACCCACAATGGACTGAGCTCTTTCCCATCAATCACTAACTTAAAAAATGCCTTATAGCTTGATCTTATGGAGGAATTTTCTCAATTGAGTTTCCCTCCTTTCAGGTGACTGTAGCTTGTGTCAAGTTAACATAAGATTAGCCAGCACAGTGGTATGCACATGACATCCTAGTACCAGGGAGTAGAGACAAATTCACTGTCATCCTGGCTACATAGAGAGTTTGAGGCCAGCATCAGATACATGAGACCTTGTCAAAATAAAGCTTTAAAATGATAAGTTATGAATAATCTCTGGGTCACTATCTAAGCAGGTCTAAAGTATATGAGTAGAAAATATATTATACTCAAACAAATAAATAAATACACTCAAATTTTTAAAGGAAAGTCAACCTGATTAAATGAGTTTAAAATTATTATAAAAGTAAAATAAGCAATAAGGTGAGACTCTTGTAGAGAGCATACAGTTTGCTCTTATTGTATCACTGATATGGACAATCTTCTGAGTTCCTGTTGTGCTCACTTTATGCAGTGAAGAAGAATGTCTTCTCCATTTTAGTTTCATGAGCAGTGATCTTTTTCTCCCTCTGGTGTCTGTATTCAGTACTACAGAATCTCTGGTAATGAGACAAGCTGGTTCAGCTCTTTGTCCTTTGTGTCCTAGATAGGCAGTGGAAGAGTGACATCTGGGGCTTTCTACTGTGCCATTCTTCTGAAATCATGCCTTTGCTATACATTTCATGTTTATAGTTCCATTCACTTGTCTCTTCTGCAATGATTTGTTTATATCCCTGCCACTTCCATCCTGGTCCTAGAGATGGACTCATGTCACCAAGGTTAGCAACAAATGCTCTTTTCCCACTGAGCCATTTGGAAGGTTTTCCACACTCAGTAATAAGCTACTACATTGTTTACCAATGTCATGGTACTGGCTCACACACTCATGGTCAGTGTATAGAAGCCATACCTAATACATTAAAGTGAGTATTGTAAACTTTACACACTTGGAGTGTGCAGTGGCACCTTTTTCTTTAGTTTTCTAATTGCAGTAAAACATAAATGAGTTATCATTTAACCACATATAGGTAGTGACTAACACTAAATATGTTCACACACTGTCTTCTCACCACTATTACTTATGTAAAGGTTTTCACTGTCCCTAACAAACTGAACATATTAAACAAAATTTCCCTTTCTCTCTCCATCTCTGGTCTGCCTTCTGTCCCAATGAAGCTACCTATTCTAGGACTTCATATAAGTGGAATAAAAACATTTGCTTCTGTGTTAGACTGGTTTTACTAAGCATGTTTACATGGTCTACTCATGCTGATACATAGATAAAACTTCTGTTTCTCTTTATATCAGACTTACACTCCATGAAATATAAACACACTTTGCTTATTAACTGTAGTTAATGAACAAGATTGGTATAGAGACATCTGTTTTAATTATTTTAGGATAATTTCCTACTTAACTTTAGCCATCTTGGCACAACTTAAAAGTCACCTGAGAAAGGAGTCCCAATTAAGGATTACCCAAAACAGACTAGCCTGTAGGGATGTCTGTGAGAGATGTCTTGGATGCTAATTGATATTAGGGGCCCAGCCACTGTAGGTGGTACCTTCACTATGCAGATGATCCTGGCTGCATAAAAATATGTATCAGAATATACTCCATATGCAGGATCCTGAGAGTGACCAACAAGCAGTGTTCCTTCATAATGTCTGCTCCAACTTCATGCTTAAGCTCCTACTTTGACTTCATCCTCAGCGATTGACTGACCTGGAAGTCAAATAAGCCCTTTTCTCCCTATGTTGCTTTTGATCAGAGTGTTTTATCACAACAAAAGAAAGTAGAGGAGAAATACACCTTGCAGTGAATTTTCTGTGTCACACCACAATTCTGTTTAATTGTTCTAGAAACACCAATTTGTTTTCCACTGTGGCTGCTCCATTTTATACTACACCAGCAACACACAGAACTCTAGTTTCTACTCATCACACTTTGGGTTTTCCTCTTCTTTCTTTTTATAGTCATTATGGTGGGTATTAATACTTCCTTCATTGGAGTTCTGGCTTACATGCTCCCTAGTGGGTGTGTTATTGAATGCCTTTTCATTTGCTTAATAGCAGGTGTTTTGCTTGTTTGTTTTATTTTAGTTTTCAGAGATAGGATCTCCAACTTGATTTGTATCTGAGGATGACCTCATTGACCTTCTGGTCCTCCTGTCCTCAGTTCCCAAGTTCTGGGATTACAATTGTGTGCCATGCCCTATTTCACCAGGTGTATATTTCTCTGGTAGAATGCCTAGTCAGGCTGAGTCTTTTGCCTGTTTTGTTTTTCCTTTGTTTGAACCCAGAGCCTGGTGCACATAAGATGTTAGAACCCAGCCCTCTGCCACTGAGATATGTCTCCAGCATCTGCCCAGTTCTGGGTGTTTGTTGCTGTTGTTTAAGAGTTTCTAGACATTCCAGACACTGGTTCTTTATGAAGAGCTTTTATTTCTTTAGACGAAGTCTCATTATGTAGCCCAGGCTGGCTTCAAGTTTATTAAGAAGTTCCAAGCGGGGGGCTGGGCATGGTAGTGCATGCCTTTAGTCCCAGCACTTGGGACACAGAGGCAAGCAGATCTCTGTGAGTTTGAGGTTAACCTGGTCTACAGAGTGAGATCCTATCTCAACCCACTCCTCACCCCCCAAAAAAGTTCAAGTTGACTTCAAACTCATGATCCTCGTTCCTCAGACTGCCAAATGAAGGTTTACAGGCATGTGCAATATGGCCATCTCAAGAGATGTAAAAAAACAAAACAAAAAAAAAAAAAACTTATAAAAGATTAAAGTTTAAAACTAAAAACTTGGCCAGGTAGTGGTAGCACACATCTTTAATCCCAGCAATCCAGAGGCAGAGGAAGGAGGGTCTCTGTGAGTTCAAGGCCAGCCTGGTCTATAGAGCAAGTTCTAAGACAGCCAGGCCTACACTGAGAAACCCTGTCTTGAAAAACTAAAAAAGTAAAAACATACAAAAGTTTTTACTCATTCTGTAGGCTTTCTCTACAGTATTTATTTTGCTTTCTTGGTAGTATCATTTGATTCACAAAAGTTCCTATTTTATAGTTTCAAGGGTTGAATCCAAGGGCCTTACATACACCAATCAAGTGTTCTACCACTGAGCTACCAAGCTCCCAAACTCTTAACTTTAATAAAGTTTAATTTTTTCTTTAAAAAAAATCTATATTTATAATAATAATAATTTGCAAGCATCACGTCTGAGAGGGTTTATGTGCCACAGGGCATGTGCCATATTGCATGTGTGAGATCAGAGGACAACTCTGTGGAATTGTTCCTCTCTTCCCACCTTCACTAGTTCTGAAGCTGACCTCGGGTCACAAGGCTTACACAGCAAGTGCTTTACCCACTGAGACACCTCTCCAGCCCTTCAATTTATTTTTCTTTGTTGCTTAAACTTTGGGTATCATATCTAGGGGAAAAAATCAAATCCAGTGTTGCCAAGCCCTTTGACAGTGTTTTCCTCTAAGAGTTGTGACACTGACTTGCAATGCACTCAAAGGCTGAGGGCAAACGCCAGTTTTGATAGAGCTCTGGCTGGCAAAAGCTTTAAAAAAAGTTTGGAACAAAGTCTGTCAAGTGCCCAGGGTCTTTTGGTTAATGATTTGTTAAAAATACAGTGCTCACCAATGAAAACAGTTCCAACTTTGCTCACAGAGTGAAGAAACATCTGTGATGTGATTAATTGCCTTTTAATTTCTCTGAATCTATCTGATTTGTTTAGTCTAGATTCTAGAATATTGAGTTTCTTAAGGTAGGTCATATATGCACATCAAAATATCTGTTGCCTTGTAAATATCCCAATCAAGTTTAAGGTGTACACTTCAACACACATAGCGAGGTAGCTCAGTGAAGCAGATGAGCACAAGAGTGCGCACATTCTCCTCTTGCAGGGGCTCAGGCTCATTTTCCTTTGTGCTCCTTCCTGTACAGGCAGGCTTTTTCCTCCTATGTCTAACAAAGACATTGCATACTTAACTTCCCCATGACTGCTGAGAGAAGAGTGACTTTAAAAAAGAATAATTAAAAGAACTTCCCACTAATATACTTTCTCCACACAGACTCTAAGTACACCATGAACATGTACTTCCCATAGTTAGTGAACCTTTCTCTCATAACCAAGCAACACCTTCTGAAACTTGAGCAGAGGGATGTCTGGCTTAACACCTACCGACTTTGAGTGTTCAATCCATTAAGATGACTCTCTCTGAGCTCAGACACTAATGACAAAACCATCTGTAAAACAAAATCAGACACAGGTCAACTCACACTGCAACACGATTACCTCAGCTCCATTTCTCTTGCTGTGAGTAACACATCCCTCACCATTTCCTCCCCACTCTCTCCTTGTGTTTTACTTTGCAGAGTGAGAGGAAGCAACATCACATCACACTGACTGTCATGTGGGTCTCTACACTGAATGTCCAGGATTCTACAGAAGCAACAGTCATCACAGTCTTAGAATTAACACCAAACCCACAGAAAATTAAAAAATACTGGAGTTTACTTATTTTCTTCCTTTTTTAGCTGCTTTTTTAAAAAGTGCTTTCAGTGTATGACTTCCAAAACATCAAAATGGCTAATAACCATCAAAGATCTCATTTTCAGAAGAATATAGTGTGGGTGGGTGGGTGCATATACCACAGTGCCTAGATGGAAGCCAGAAGATAACTCTTCCACCTTTACATGAGAACTGAGGGTCAGACTCAGCTCACCATGTTTTCATGGCAAGCACTTCTGCCCACTGGACCACCCTGCCATCCCTTAAGTTAACTTTCTGCTTTGCTTCAACATAAAATTCAATCAGGCTATTTTTAGATATGATATCTGCTCAGAAGTCCAGGCTATGTTTATACTGGTTAAGGGCTGTTCTTCTCAGAAATCTTTGAGTGAGTGAGATGTGTTGTGAGAGTCCAATAGCACCTCACATCTTCCTTCCATGGTTGCAAGTCTACCCCCCAGGTAAGAAATAGACAAAGTTCAATGACTCCCTGAAAGAGGAAAACGTCTCATTTACCCTTCACACAACTGGTGAGAATTTCAATACAAAAAAGGTAAGATACTCACATTTTTAAGCAAACTAGGATAGTAATCAACAGACTCATATCCGAGACTTTCAGGAAAAAGACCAATTTCTTTCATGTCGAATCTGAATGCAGAAAGTACATGAGATAACAAACCCTAAAAAACAAAAAGATAACCAGTCAACTTCTCCCAAGTGGATGGAAGTGCCTGTGTTGAAAAAACGTGCAGCCTGTGTCACCTGTCAAGTTCCAGGGACCCTATAAAACCAGTTATTCCCAGGTTGATCAATGGAATAAAATCAATGACCCAGACATAAATCCACACACCCATGGACACCTGATTTTTGATGAAGCAGCCAGAAATACACAATGGAAAAAAAGATAGCAGCTTCAACAAATGGTGCTGGTCTAAGTGGATGTCAGTATGTAGAAGAATGCAAATAGATCCACATCTATCACACTGCACAAAACTCAAGTCCAAGTGGATCTAAGACCTCAGCATAAATCCAGTTACACTGAACCTGATCGAAGAGAAAGAGGAAACAGCCTTGAATGCACTAGCACAGTAGACAACTTTAATACAATAGCACAGACAACTAAGATTGACAATAAAGGAAACCTCATGAAACTGAAAAGCTTCTGTAAGGTAAAGGACACTGTCAATAGGACAAAACAGCAGCCTTCAGAATGAGAAAAGATCTTTACCAACCCTACATTTGAAAGAGGACTAATAGCCAAAATATATAAAGAACTCAAGAAACTATAGACATCAAAAGACCAAATAATCCAATTAAAAAGTGAGTACAGATCTAAACAGAGAATTCTCAACAGAGGAATCTCAAATGGATGAGAAACACTTGAAATGTTCAACATGTTTAGTCATCAGGGAAATGCAAATCAAAACTACTCTGAGATACCATCTTACGCCTGTCAGAATGATTAAGATCAAAATACAAGTGACAACTCATGCTGGCGAGGATGTGGAGCAAGGGGTACACTCCTCCATTGCTGGTGGGAGTGAAAACTTGTACAGCCACTTTGGAAATCAATATGGCAGTTTCTCAGAAAAATCGGGAATCTAATCTACCTCAGGATACAGCTATCCCATTCCTGGGCATATACCCAAAGGACACTCCATTCTACAACAAGGACACTTGTTCAACTATGTTCATAGCAGCTTTATTAATAGTAGCCAGAAACTAGAAACAATCTAGATGTCCCTCAACCGAAGAACAGACCAAGAAAATGTGGTATATTTACACAATGGAGCTGTTTAAAAAAAATGGCATCATGAAATTTGCAGGTAAATGGATAGAACTAGGGGAAAAAAAAAAACATCCTGAGTGAGGTAACCCAGACCCAGAAAGATAAACATGGTATGTACTCACTTATAAGTAGATATTAGCTATAAAGTAAAGGATAATCATACTACAATCCACAGCCCCAGAGAGGCTAAGTAACAAGCACGGCTCAAGTGGAGAATACATGCATCTCCCTTGGAAGGGGAAATAGAACAGATTTTACTGGTGGACAAGGGACAGTGAGGAGGGGAACAGGAGGGATCAGGTAGGGGTGGAGGGAGAGAGTACTAGGAGAGACTGGAACCAGGGGGCATTTGAGGGAGAGGTGGAAACCTACTGCAATGGAAACACCCTGGAATCTATAAGGTGAAGACTCCTAATAGGTTGATATGCAGTCTGAACAAGCCATCTTCTGTAACCAGGCAAGGCTTCCTGGTGGAGGGACTGGGTCACCAATCCAGCCTCAAAACCTTCAACAACCTTCAACCTCCAAAATGTGCTGAAGTAAAGGTGGCACAGAACTTGTGGGAGTGGCCAACCAATGACTAGTCCAACTTGAGACCCATGCTACAAAAGGAAGCCCACCCCTGACACTGTCTGGAGGGCCAGGAACCAGAGGCTGGACAGCCCAGAGACCTAGGATAGAACCAACACAACTGGCAGAAAAAAAATTCAATGAAATTATTTCTAATGATATTCTGCTATACTCACACACTGGAGCCTAGCCCAACTGTCATCAGAGAGGCTTTATCCAGCAACTGATAGAAGATGCAGAGACCCAGAGACAAACATTAGGTGGAGCGCAGAGAACCCCACAGAAGAGGGGAAGGAAGAGCTGTAGGAGCTAAAGGGGTCAAGGATACTACAAGAACACAGCCCATGGAATCAACTAATCACTGAGCCAGACACTGGGGTAAAATCTGAGAGATCAGAGAAGTAGAAAGAAGCCAGGCATGTTCTTAATACTTAGAAATCCTTAGCCAAAGAGACTTACTTCCTGTATGCCCATGCCTATATGCCTTTCTGTTCTGCATCTCACTTCCTCTTTCCACCCAGTTACATCACTTCTGTCTGTCTGTATAGACCTCCAGACCTCTATGGTTAGTACTGGAATTAAAGGCATGTGTTGGTCAGGCGGTGATGGCGCACACCTTTAATCCCAGCACTGGAGAGGCAGAGCCAGGTGGATCTCTGTAAGTCTACAGAGCAAAATCCAGGACAGGCACCAAAACTACACAGAGAAACCCTGTCTTGGAAAAAACAAAAAAACAAAAACAAGCAAACAAAAAAAGACATGTCACCATGCCTGGCTCTGTTCCCCCAGAGATCCAGATAGATCTCTGCCACCCGAATGCTAGGATTAAAAACATGTGCTACAATTGCCTGATTTCTATGTTTAATATAGTGGCTGGCTTTTTCCTCTGATCTTCAGATAAGCTTTACTAGGATGCACAAATAAAATATCACCACAATTTCCCCTTCCCAGGATGATCCATGCATCCCTCTTAGGGTCTTCCTTGTTACCTAGCTTCTCTGGAGCTGTGGGTTGTAGTCTGATTATTCTTGGCTTTAAAGCATCTAAGTATCCACTTATAAGTGAGTACATACCATGTTTGTCTTTCTAAGTCTAGGTTACCTCACTCAGGATGATTTTTTCTAGTTCCATCCATTTGCCTGCAGATGTCATGATGTCATTGTTTTTAACAGCTGAGTAATACTCCATTGTGTATATGTACCACATTTTTTTTTTTTTATCCATTCTCCAGTTGAAGGGCATCTAGGTTGTTTCCAGGTTCTGGCTATTACTAATAATGCTGCTATGAACATACTTGAGCAAGTGTCCTTGTGGTATGATTGAGCATATACCTTTAGGTATATACCCAAGAGTGGTATCCTTGGGTCTTGAGGTAGATTGATTCCCAATTTTCTGAGAAGCCACTGTACTGCTTTCCAAAATAGCTGTAGAAATTTGCACTCCCACCAGTAGTGGAGGAGTGTTTCCCTTACTCCACATCTTCTCCAACATAAATCTGTCCTCAGTGGTTTTGATCTTGGCCATTCTGACAGGTGTAAGATGGTATCTTGGAGTAGTTTTGACTTGCATTTCCCTGATGCTAAGGATGTTCAACAACCCTTTAAGTGTATTTCAGCCATTTGAGATTCTTCTGTTGAGAATTCTGTTTAGATCTGTAACCCATTTTTTAATTGGATTATTTGGTATTTTAATGTCCAGTTTCTTGAGTTCTTTATGTATTTTGGAGATCAGCCTTCTGCCAGATGTGGGATTTGTGAAGATCTTTTCCCATTCTGTATGGTGGCATTTTGTCTTATTGACCGTGTCCTTTGCCTTAGAGAAGCTTTTCAGTTTCAGGAAGTCCCATTGTGTAGTAAATAGCCATTCCAGCTTTGACCGGGAAGTACCACCCCCTTTAAGGCTTTGGTAACGGTCATGCCTACAAGGTGGAGCCGAGAGAGGACCCTTGAAGACCTGGGATCTGGATGGGCCAGCGCTCTTGGTTCCTGGATCCTGGACACTGGAGGTGGACCGAGCAGAGTTCTCCAGCCCATTGCCTCCTGAAGTTCTTTTATTGTACAGGGTTGCTTAATCTATCCTAGATTTTTTTGGTTTCCCATATGAAGTTGAGTATTATTCTTTCAAGGTCTGTGAAGAACTGTGTTGGGATTTTGATGGGGATTGCATTGAATCTGTAGATTGCTTTTGGTAAGATTGCCATTTTTACTATGTTAATCCTACCTAACCATGAACATGGGAGATCTTTCCATTTTCTGATATCTTCATCAATTTCTTTCTTCAAAGATTTAAATTTCTTGTCATACAGGTCTTTCACTTGTCTGGTTAGAGTTACCCCAAGACATTTTATATTATTTGTGGCTATTGTAAAGGGTGATATTTCTCTGATTTCTTTCTTGGCCCATTTATCATTTATATATAGGAGGGCTACTGAATCTTTTGAGTTAATCTTGTATCCTGCCACATTACTGAAGGTGTTTATTCAGCTGTAGGAGTTCCCTGGTAGAATTTTTGGAGTCACTTATGAATACTATCATATCCTCTATAAATAGTGAAAGTTTGACTTCTTCCTTTCCAATTTGTATCCCCTTAATCTCCTTTTGTTGTCTTATTGCTCTATCTAGAACTTCAAGTACTATATTGAATTGATATGAAGAGAGTGGACAGCCTTGTCTTGTTCCTGATTTTGATTATAGTGGAATTGCTTTGAGTGTCTCTCCATTTAATTTGATGTTGACTATTGGCTTGCTGTAAATTGCCTTTAAATAATTTTTGTTTTGTTTTGTTTTTTGAGACAGGGTTTCTCTGTGTAGTTTTGGTGCCTATCCTGGCTCTCATTCTGTAGACCAGTCCTCGAACTCACAGAGATCCACCAAGCTCTGCCTCCCGAGTGCTAGGATTAAAGGTGTGTGCCACAGCCACCCAGTGTATTTAAATAATTTTTTTAAAAATACATTTAAAAGCCGGGCGGTGGTGGCGCACGCCTTTAATCCCAGCACTCGGGAGGCAGAGACAGGCAGATCTCTGTGAGTTCGAGGCCAGCCTGGGCTACCAAGTGAGTTCCAGGAAAGGCGCAAAGCTACACAGAGAAACCTTGTCTCAAAAAACCAAAAAAAAAAAACCAAAAAAAAAAAATACATTTAAAAAAGTCATTTCACTCTCTTGCTTCAACTCAAGGCATCAAGTAGAATGTCAGCACTAAAATAATTACACTAAAAAGGAGTTTAGACAAATGTTATTGTGAATCAAGGAGAATGAGCAGCACCTAAGCGTGCTGACCACATAGAGAGCAGGTCATCCCCGTTTACAAACTCTGCAAAACCTGCTGGCACTGCCAGAGTCACAGACGCCAGGGCTTCACACTTGCCAAAAGCTGCAGCCTCAGCATAAGCTCTTTATCAGTGACGAAACGCACAGATTTAAAGCTGACAAGGACCACCACCTTATCTGTAGGGAAAGGGAGGCTTAAATGAAAACAGTGCTTGGAAACTGACTGTTAGAAAAACTAAATTATTATCTCATTCTATTCACTGAATAGCTTGAGTTTAACATGAAGAGGTCAATGTAAAAATTAAATAATAAGAAAATCTAAGTGTTTTTCCAGTGTCTGTCTGAGGAAAATCTCTGCTAGCTAAAAATTAAGAGACAATGCACAAGTTAGAAAAAAAAAAAAAAAAAGGCTGGTTTCTAAATTAAAATAAAACTTTGTCTTTTTCAGAGAACAATGTAAGCACAAATGAGGAAGACTATTAAGGAATGGTTTGGATCACACGTGGCCACCTCACTGTGTAAACTGGGGGCATTCCTAAGGAAACTATTTAGTGCGTAAAAACACACGCTCAACAACAGTCCTCACAAACAAGCAAAAACACTGCCAACACCTTCAGCCCAATGAGTGAAGGCTTCCAACAGGCAAGGTCTTGAAGCCCTTGAAGGGTTCCAAGAGACAGGTACTCACAGAGTGAGCCACAGCCCACCCCACACTGAGACTGCCGGGACTTTGCTGCCTGAACAAGACATCTTACAAGCATTAAATCCCTATCAAACACTTTTGACATGCCTGGCATATACTGGAGAAAATAAAATCTAACATTAGGGATTATGCTCAAAAAGGCTCATTTTATTGTTGCACTGTGAACAATGTCTGACAACAGGGATGAGATAGGATAAATTGCATATACGCATAAAGATGGGCAGAAATGACAGCTGATAGGAGGATAGAAGTCCTGGGTTAATTTCCACAGTAGGCACAGACCCCACAGCATACATGCTAGATGCCTATGTCTTTACAGCATCTATCAGGATACCTGTTTCCATTTCATCATCAAATAGTTCACATATTCAAAAATAATTAAGGTCACAAGATACACTTCATCGACTGTAAGATTTACTGACACATTTGAAACACGGAGGCAGCCTCTGTGACATCCCCCTTCCACCACTCCACAGCTTTCTATCCCAAACATGAAATTATGATTGACTCTGGCAAGCTCTTTAAAGCCAAGAGAAAGTTACTCATTTTCTCAGAGTAGGTAACATGCACAAAGCTCCAGGCTACACTAGTATACCACAGCTGGAAACCTGAGCCTGGAGACCCAGCCCAAGACCTCAACTCAGACAACCTTACAGAGCTGCTTCGGTAAGTCAGTGGCAGGAAGCTACTTCACTCTCTTGAACCACTCAAAACCCAGAGACAGGGCCAGCACTGTTGACAAAAATGAACACACCCAAGGAGAAAAACCAGGAATTAATATGGTGAAGGAGGGCTTTTGGAGTGTGTACTGCAAAGGTTCCTTACTAAAAGGAACACTGACTACTTGGAGCCACTTGTATGTTGTTCCTGTTTTTCTTTCTGTTCAAACCTGTGCTAAGAGCAGAACGTAAACAAGCTGACGGCATCCCTAGGAGGGCTCTCTCCAAGTCCTGTCAACTGTTAGGTGCCCTGGGACGAGAACAAGCAGTGCTATGGGGCCACAGGGAGCAGCAAGCCACTGTACCTTCCTCCCTCAGAGCTGCTCACACCACACAGGAGCACTCAAGGACCTCAGCAAGAAAGCAAGAACACTGAGGCTAGTCCCCCACCTACGTGCCATGGCAGTACTATAGACAGGAAAGGTCTGTGTATTTCAAAGCCATATGAGGTGTCCCAGGTGTGACCCAGGCTGGGAGGCTTGGCCAAGCAGACTTGGTTTGGTCATCAGTAGCTCTGGATTTACTAAGATCAAGCCAGGAAGCGGGGGCAGCACTGGAGATCTTGGCCTCCAATACCAACACTGAACACACTTTATGTTCAGGAGCTGCCGAGGCTGCTTCACAGACCCGCACTCCCAATCCTCACACCATGTAAATATTCTTAGGAACCTTCCTTACAGGTAATGACACCAAGACACAGCTTAAGTGCTGTCCAAGGCTGGAGCCCACCCCCATGGCAAATCTCTTAAGGAGCTACCCTCAGGCATTCTCCATAAAACCACCGGATGCAAATCAGACCAGTATAGGTATGCCCTTAAAGCTCCCAGTCACTCTACTATAAAGTCCAAATGTCTCCCTAGGGCTAAGAGGCCTAGCCCCACCTCTCTGAAAGGGGGAGCAAGCCTTCAGGTCAAAGTAAGAGCCTCATTAGAAGATGGACAGACAGGGAGGGAGGGAGGAAGGTTGGTCACAGATAACATGAGATAGAGATACAGGGCCTGAAGAGAGATACAGGGCCTGAAGAGAGAAACGGTCCCTTGAGTTCTGAAGGACAAAGGGAGCTGCTTGCTTTAATGGGTCTGTTGGAGGGAAGGAAGTTCTACACATGAACTCTGGCTGTCAGACCTGCATGCCAAATGCATTTACACACTGAGTCATGTCTCTATTATACCTTTTAATCATAAAAATATTTTACACAACAAAATTGCATGATTTAACTTCTGCCTGTTTTGTCTATAAGTCCCTGATATGAACTGCTATGGGGGGGCTCAGAGGTCTGGCCTCAGATAAAGTAAGCAGAAGTCATATACTGAGTCCTTCCCTGGGCTGACAGGCTCTAAACAAACAAACAAGCTTTAGTCCTGAAATCTTTTATTAAAAGTAAATTTCATGGGCTGGGGAGAGGGCTCAGCAGTTAAATCACTGGCTGCTCTTTAAGAGGGTCCAGGTTCAATTCCCAAAACCCACACAGTGTGTTGTAACCATCTTTAACTCCTGTCTGAGGAGATTCAATGCCCTCTGGCTTCTGCAGGCACCAGGCACACATGTGGTGCCTAGACTTAACATTCAGGCAAGACATTCAATATATAAAATAAAAATTTGAAATAAATTTCAAAATTAATTAAGCTGGGTCAAGGATGGAGCTCAGTGGCAGAGTACAGACTAGAGAACCTGTCAGTTCTCAGCACCAAAAACCAGCAAAATAAAAATCACTGTTTCTCACTGGTACTAATATCTGTTTCACTGCCACCTAGTGGCAAGATCTTAAACACAGAACCAGGAAAGGCCAGGCACTGACAGGAAGTAGCAGCAAGCTCTTTAAAAGGCCAGTGGGCAGATCAGGTCTTGGTGCTCTCTGACTCCACCCTCCTGGGTCTGCTAACATAAGAGACTAACAAAGAACACAAACTAGTGTCTGCAAACAGAAAATGGACAAATGAACATGCACTGACAGTAAAAGAGAGCAAATATTTGAGCCCTGCTCTTTCTAAAGCCCTTCAGAGGAACAGAAACTAACACGACTACAACACTGGAAATACCCAAGTGCATACACACCTGCCACAGTATGCATGTAGAGGTCAGAAGACAGTTTTCCAGAGTCAGTTCTCTCCGGCAGGTATAATATAATCTAAACTCAGATTATCAAGCTTGGTGGTAAGAGGCTTTACCAGCAGACACACCTCCCTAGCCCACCCACATACAATGACTTTTGAAAAGACTTCGTATGTGAGGGATGCTTGCACGTATGTATGTATGTGTACGATGTGCAGGCAGTGTCCTCGGGGGGCCACAGGAGGGCATGAAATCCTTTGGAATTGGAGGTATATATATCTATAGGGCTGTGAGCTGCCATGTGGGTGCTGGGAACTTAACCTGGGTCCTCTGCAAACGGTCTTAACCACTGACCTGCCTTTCCAGCCCCAGGATTTTTAACCTCCATGATGATTCATGAAGTTATTTTAAGAATGAAAGATTTTTGCTATTCGAAGAGCATTGGAAATGCTTACTCTCAGAAGACAAGCTCTTAAGGATGTTTGCTGTGGGATGGTCTGTATGTCAAATGTGTTGCTCTGATTAGTCAATAAATAAAACACTGATTGGCCAGTAGCCAGGCAGGAAGTATAGGCGAGACTAACAGAGAGGAGAACTGAGAGAACAGGAAGGTGGAGGGAGACACTGCCAGCCGCCGCCATGACAAGCAGCACGTGAAGATGCCGGTAAGCCACGAGCCATGTGGCAAGGTATAGATTTATAGAAATGGATTAATTTAAGATGTAAGAACTTGATAGCTAGAAGCCTGAGCCATTAGGCCAAACAGTTGAAATAATATAAGCGTCTGTGTGTTTATTTTATAAGTGGGCTGTCGGACTGCTGGGGCTTGGCAGAACCCGGAGAGAAAACTCTCCAGCTACAGATGTTCCTTGTTCTCAAGATGTTCTGGTTCTTCCTCCATCCTACTGCTGCTGTCTGGGCAGCATGTTTACTCCCCGGGCAGACTCAGGGTTGGAATATGCATGGTCAAGGTAAAAAGAGGAACTATGGGGCACGCTCAAACAAAGGACTAGTAGATCCAAACTGTGGTCGGCATTCCTGAACCAAGACAAAGTACATATTTTATGTTTTTTTAAAAACAATTTGTCTAATCGTTTAAAATCTTTTAGAATATCTACCACTATACTATCCATTGGTCATGTCTCTTCTTTTAAAAAAAAATGTTTGAAAACTAGGATCTTTTATTCATTCATTCAACAAACACACTGAGGATGGTATATAGTCTACTGAAACTGGCAAGCTAAAACCCCACAGACTGTGATGGGCAGCAGAGACAGGAGCAATCAGTGCTGTAGAGGTAAGACAGTCTGCTAATTTCTGTGGAAACAGAAGGAAAATGATCTAACCCAGTTTTCTGAGCACTTCAGAGTCATGGCATCTGAGCCGGCTCATGACAACTGGGGAGGTAAAAGGCTCTACATGAGTGGTGTGGGCCTCAACAGTGCAAGGGAAACATAACTGAGCAGGAGAAGAGCCAGCACTGAACACACGGTCATGGCCCAGCACTGAGTGTTGTTCTCACATGTTCCTAAGCATGGGTCCCACCCCATCCACCTGTCCAAACTTAACTTTCTAACCTATTCATCTGGCCTTAGTATTTTTGCTTCTCCCAAGGAGAAACATTATTCCTGTCTCTTGTTGTCAAAAAAATTACCCTTATCATTCAAAACTCATTTTTCTCTGAGATTTCTGCTCTAGTTTCAACTGGATATAAGATCCTTGTCCTCCTGGGGCCTCCAAGGGGTCCTGTTTTCACTCTGTCTAGGGACCTGCAGTGCTGTTTGTTGTTATCACTGCTCTTTTTGTGGCCTTGTTTTTCAAGACAGAGATGCTCTGTGTAGCTCTGGCTGTCCTGGAATTTATTCTGTGGACCAGGCTGGCCTTCAACTCAGAGATCCTCCTGCTTCTGCCTCCTGAGTGCTGGGATTAAAAGGTATGCACCACCACCACCACCACCACCACCAGGCTTGCAATCCTGTTTTGAACACATGTTCCAGTCCACTTAGTACCCACAGGCCCAGGAAAGAAGGGGCTGTCTTACCATCTCTTACCTTCCCTTGAGCAACTGCAAGCTATACTCACACAGTAAGCACTTGAATCAAGTTCAACAAAAAGACTCTTTTATACCTTTTAGAGGCTTCCTTTGTGGCCTTTTTACAGAAGAACAAGAGAAATTCTGTGTCGTGGGATATTTGTGCACTGTGTGAAGTAGTATTGTTGTGATTGGTGTAATAAAAAGCTAAACGGCCAATAACTAGGCACAGGGTAGGTATAGGTGGGACTTCTGGGCAAAGAGAGAGAAAAAAAAAAAGGAAAGGGAGAAATCTAAACGGGCAAGCGACACCATGGAGACAATGAAGAGGTCGGACATACAGTACAGATTAGAGGTAACCAAGCCACACAGCAGAACTTAGATTAATAAAAACAGGTTAATTTGTTATAAGAGCTAGTGGGATAAGCCTAAGATAATGGCCAAGCTTTCATAATTCATAAGTCTCCGGGTCATTATTTGCGGGCTGGTGGTCCAAAGATAGTCTGACAAGAAAGCTTGCTAGAATTCTGTTTTTCACACAAAACTAAAAACATGACATGGATATGTACTTCTACTTAAAGAGACTGACTCAATTTGGTAACCTTGGCCAGAGTCTCATACTGCTACAGACTCTATCCCACCAATAAGATGTCATTTTACAGCCCAGGTAGCTGGGTACCTTCCAGAAGTCTTAGGACACCCAGAAGGGACAGGACAGGCAGCAGCAAGCATCATCACAGTAGAAAGAGTCTTGAGACATTCGAAAGCAATCTCAGTTGTATTTAAATCAGTTCTGAAGCTGATCTTCACATTCTGAAACTAATTTTCATAGGTTTGTGCAACTGATTTATTTTGCCTTCCTCAGTGTGCCCTTCAGATACATTAAAATGTGTTTGAACTCGTCCTTCTCAAGCCTTCCAGAAGTATTCAGCTTGTTAGTCTGGAGTAGGTCGCAGGTGACTATCTGAATGCTCAGCAGATGAAATGCCTGTGCCCCAGAGCTGCACTAGCTACCTGGTCTTCCATGTTCACATGGCTTTTGCTTAATTGTCTGAGAAGCATATATGGCATTATACCAGAACTCTTATTTAGCCTTCACTGGCATTCCAAATTAATTAAATTATCTGCAAGTGATTTCTAGCTTTCAACAATGGGCATCAAGCTGAAAATTTGGCTTCTGTTCTTGACAACTCCATCTTAAATTACCATGTCTCCCTATTTACACAGATGATTCGGACGTAAGACGAAAGTGTAAGTTTACTCCGGAGAAGAAAGCATGGAAACCCTGCCTCCTCTCGAGTAAAACACAGCAGCACACACTGCACAGCACTGCAGACGGCAGCAAGAAAACGTGCTGTGAGACTTTTAAATAGATGTCAGGAGCTAGAGATGCTCAGAGGCTGAGAACCCTGACTGCTCTTCCAGAGGCCCAGGTTTGGTTCCTAGCACCCAGATGGTGACTCACACTCCTCTATTACGCCAGTTCCAGGGAATCCGATGCCATCTTCTGACCTAAGGGAATCACGCGCACAAGTGTCACACAGACATAGATTCAGGCAAAACACTCAAGACACATTAAATAAATCTTTAAAATGCTTAAAAATGTGTGTCAGAGATTTGCATAAATGGGGACACATAAAAGGTTTTGGCAAGAAGGACTCAGTGTCACCAAGATGTATACTGTCTAGGTATAAACTGCAGTTATCAATGACAGTCCTATGTAGGTTTGTTAGTGAAACATCACAAACTTTCCTAAAACTATACACAAAGCAAGAGGCACAGCACATGCTGAGGAAATATGAAAACTGAATGACTAGACAGGCAAGGCACCTTGACTCAGTTTACATACATGAAGCACACACAAGGCAGGGTGCACTTTGCTGCAGTCTGAGTACATTCACCTAAACAATTCCTCTGCAGTAAAACAAGAATTAGTTTCCTGTCTCCACCTGGAGCCCACAGGAGTTTAGTAACATCTGAGCACAGCAATAGAACAAATCTGAAATTACAGCATTTCTTTGATTTCAATCCATGATTTAGGCCATGAAATTATTTCTAGTAGACTCCATAGTGACTGACCTCCATCCTAAATGGAAGATTCTTAGTGAGAAAAAGGGACCCATAGAAACCATGAGCTAAGATACTCTTTACCTTGCCACATGGTTGGTGTGATGGTTTGAAAGCAAGTGGCCCTATTAGGAGACATGGCCTTGTTGGAAGAAGTATGCCACTGTGGAGGCAGGCTTTGACGTCTCATATATATGCTCAAACCATACCTAGTGTCTCAGTTTACTTCCTGTTGCCTCAAGTCAAGATGTAGGACATTCGGCTACTTCTGCAGCACCATGTCTGCCTGCACACTGCCATACTCCCAGCCACCATGCTCCCTGCCATGATGATAATGGCCTAAACCTCTAAAACTGTAAGCTGCCACCTCAATTAAATGTTTTCCTTTATAAGAGTTGCCATGGTCATGGCGTCTCTTCACAGTAATAGAAACCCTAACTAAGACAGTTGGCAGGCAGGACTCACAAGAATCACTGAGAACCATACCTCTCTCCCACACCAAGGCACATAGAAATGTCTAGAAAATAATTCAAATCAGGGAGTAGGGTATGCAACTGGGTTTTCATTAGAAACTGAAGTCTACTTTTCAACACCATGAGCTTTCTACTCAACACTCCTGTAAGTGAAAACCTGTGTTGAGACATTGGTGACACCCCTTATGGGGACTGAGGTGAGTAGGTGTAAATGAATCTAATATCCCCATTCTCAGCACAATCACTACTTGGGGCCTGATAATGCTTTAAGGTTGAGGCAGTCCTACATGCGCCTTCCTCTAATTGCCAGGACAGTTCAACTCCTCCAGGTTACAACAATGACAAATATCCACAGACATTGCCAAGTCCCCATGGGAGAAGCCTGCCTCTACGAAGAGCTCCCATTTAAACATAACTTGGATCTATTTTAAAAGTAAGAAATGATCTTGCACTATAGCTGCAGCTATCCCTCCTCCCTTCCCTCTGTTCCAGCCAGTCCGCCCTCTCTCTCCCTCTCCCCATCTCTCTCTCTCTCTCTCTCTCTCTCTCTCTCTCTCTCTCTCTCTCTCTCTCTCTCTCTCTCTCTCTCTGCTTCCACAGTCCCACAGATGTCCAAGACAGATTTCTAGACATTTGATTTACTGTCTTTCATACCCCCCACTGTCTCAATTGCCAAGCTAACAGCAATTCCTGTCAATCATGTTATAACCACCTCTCTTGAGCTACTGCTTTCACCTGAGCACAGGTGCTGTTCTCTTTCACCTGGACAAGGACGCAAACTCCAGCCTGGCTCCCTTCCCCCTGCCTGAGTCAGGGTCATAGCTAACAAAGGAGGGTGCCCAGGTGTGAAGGAGAACAAAGTAAGTTTGCTGTTCTGCCCACATTATCACGTGTTGCTCTTTCTGCTGCCATGAGCTGCATGATGCAGACCACAGGCTGGTACTTCTCACCCAAGGCTAAGAACTGTTGTCACAGGCCAAAAGACTGAAGACAGATATGACATTTGTTCACCTTGTAATCTCCACTAGGAATTCTGGTCTGCAGCCAGGATGAGACTCACTGCCCTCGGCTGGTGTGTTAGTTGCTGCTGTGCAGAGATACCATGACCATAGCAACTCTTCCAAAGGAAAACATTTAACTGAGATTGCTGGGGGATGTCTTTCTGTATGCTGTGAATATATGTTGTTCCCATTGGTTAATAAATAAGCTGCTTTGGCCTATGGCAAGGCAGCTTAGAGGCAGGTGGGACCTGAGAAACTTACAGCTACAAGGGATGGCTCGCTTATAGTTCAGAGGTTTAGTCAATTATCATCATAGCGGGACATGGTAGAGTGCAGGCAGACATGGTGCTGGAGCTGAGAGTCCTATATCTTGCAGGTAACAGGAAGTGGACTATGACACTGAGCAAAGCTTAAACAAGAGAGACCTCAAAGCCTGCCCCCACAGTGACACACGTCCTTCAACAAGGCCACACCTCCCAATAGTGCCACTCCCTGAGCTTATGGAGACTAGTTACATTCATACTACAGCTGGACATGGAAACTTGATATATTTATAAGGGGTGTATAAATTTTTGGTCATTTTCCTTCTGCTTGAAGAGGGGCTCCTTTCCTTCAGTGGGACTCTGTTGGTATTCCCACTCTTAAAGTTTCCCCCTCACCCAATCCCCATTTGAAGACACCACTCTACTTTCTCATACACATTACTTCTCTTAGAGGGCATCAAACCACCCAAGTGCACAGGGTACCAGGAGATCTAAGGGGTGCGTGCCTTGGACACCAGATGACATCCACTTACATATTCCTACCAAAAACCTATCAGAAACACACCTGATCGAGTTTGTGCCAGTATAATAGTATTCTCCCTGGATTCTGCCTCCATCCTTTTGACAGGTGTGTGTGACACCCAGTTATGACATTGTCTCTGTGCTCTCCTCATGGCTTATGACACTGGACATCTTGTCAAGTGCTTTTGCTCATGTTGCTCACATGCGTATTTCACATTTTGTTGAGATGTCTGTTGACCCATTTTCTAGACAGTTTTCCTTTTAACATTGAGTCTTCAGTTCCCTTGCACTAGGCTGTCTGTCAGCCTGTGTCTGAACATCTTTCCACCTGTCTCCTCTTGCTCTTCATCAGGGTCCCATGCTCATTTTTTTTCCAAGTGAACCTTCTTTTTACATATTTTTCTGTGTTCTTCCCAAGAGCTAAGCTACACCCTGCCTTGGTTTAAGATTATGCCTTGTGACACCCCTTCAGGTGCCAGCACTGAGGAGATTACACTGTATTGTATGGAGCACTTTGTCCCAGCAGGTGGCCCACTCATGGCATCTGATGCACAGCCATACTCTTTCTCTATGGTCTCATTGTTCATATTTTCACATCTCCTAGGCGAGAAGGCTCAAGATATTACATAAGAAATGTCTTTTATTAAAATTAATTTCCTCCTTTTTCCCTTCATATTATAAAGGCAAAATACTTTTTTCCCTTGAAAAGATGGATGAAAGGCTGGGGAGACAGCTCAATTGATAAAGTGCTTTTCATACAAACATGAGGACCTGAGTTTGGATCCCAAGCACCCAAGAAAAATGTCACGTGTGGTAGCTTGTACTTTTAACCCCAGCACTATGGAAGCCGAAACAGAAGATCTGTGGGACTCACTGACTAACCAGTCTAGCTGGGTAAGTTCCAAGTTCCATAAAAGACACTGTCTCAACTATGAAGGACAGTGATAGAGGAAGACATCCAACATCTCCTGTGGCCTCTACATACCCAGGCAGACAGGTGCCCCCCAACCCTCTCTCTCACACACACACAAATACACACATTTATAATAATCACTAAATAGCCTGTTTTTCTTTTCAGACTCAGACAAACTGTGTCCTGTAGAACCAAGCAACTAAGATGACTGAATGGTGAGCTGTAGCCCATCAGGACCCTAATGAGAAACGAAATTTGCACAACAAATCTCCTTTCCTAAGTGTGGTTCACTCTTTCTTTCTGCAGCTCCTTCAAGGCAAAGTTGTTATTTCTCTTTCAGCAAAGGAAAGAGGAAGATTCCAATAAACTGCATGGGGAAGGGAGAAAAAGACAACATTTCTGCCACCATATAAATAAGGCCTGCAATAGCCCTTAACTAGTACACAATGAAACCTGTTGATTTAGTGCCTAGTGATTTAGATTTGTTTCTTTATGAATAAGAAACAAACAGGACACTAATACCAGCCAAGATGAGGAAAACCTACCTAGACAGCAGTAGATTCATTTCTAAGTGATATGTAACAGCAGTCTAAAAGTTTACACATTTAAAAAGATTTTCAGAAAGCAAGTTCCCTGACGCATCCAAAACCTCAGCTTAGTGATGCTGTGTGCTGTTCTACAGCAGGGTATGAACCTACACCTTGCTTACTTGAAGAAGTATTTGCAAGTATACCCCACAGTGGAGAAGGAGGTGGAAGAAAACTGAAAAACTTAGTGAGGCATTTGGTGGATTCAGCATCATAATGAGCTAGTCACCATGCAAACAGCCTACAGTGTCAATCACAAAGAAAACAGGAAACTTGTTCTCAATCTACATGTTGACTCCAGGGGTGCTGCTTATTTCCAGGACAGCTGGAAAGACAACAGCACAGCAGAGAGGCCTAGTAAGAACAGGTTTTCCAGGCACTGAGGCCAGGACACCACCCATTAGTTAGCACCAGTGATCTTGCTCTAAATGTTTCCTAAGATACTGAAATAGAGAAAGGCACCTGCATCATATCTTATGTGACATTTTCTAACTATAGAACTTCATCTCATGGAGCAGCAATGCCTTTTTCAAGTCATAAGCAACTGCATTCTAAAATTTGTATTTGTAAAACAGATGAATTCAAACTATAAGTGATTGAATTTTTAAAAGGCAAAAGCAACAGTTATTTTGCCAGATGTGTTTTTCTTCTTCATATAAAAACTACAAATAAATAGAAAATTTTTAAAATAGCAGTCGGAGCTGGGTGCAGTGTTTGGGAGACTGAGGCAAAAAGGTTCCAAGTTTAAGGACAGCCTGGACTGCCCAAGGAGAGAGGAAAAGTGCATGATTCCACTGACTGGTGCTGTGTGATGGCTTCATGTCAGATGTATGTGTGACAGGGACAGGCAGCCTGACTCATGAACTTAGGTCATTTGAAGTGCCAGAAGCTCCTTACGACCCTCACCTGTTTTGTTTTGTTTTGTTTTGTTTTGTTTTTCCAGACAATGTTTCTCTGTGTAACCTGTCCTGGATCTCACTCTGTAGACCAGGCTGGCCTTGAACTCACAGAGATCCACCTGGCTATGCCTCCCAAGTCCTGGGATTAAAGTCATGTGCCATGGCTGTCCAGCTCAACCCTCACCTCTTAAAGGTCTACCTCCTCTCAACTCAGCAACACTGAGGACCAAGCTGCCAACAAATGAGCTCCTGAGGTACTTACAAGAACCACATCCCACCCCACTGCAACACGGCAGAACACTGCAAGCTGCAGTGCCTCTCAACAGCCACACAGAAGCCACAGGACCACGCGCTGCTGACAGCAGTGAGGGTAAGGACTGTGAAGTCCACGGTCCTCCATTAAATTCACAAGACACTGACAGCTTTGCTGGATGGTCTTCCTTTATAAAAAGATATGCACATGTAAAGGGCACAGATAGTAACTGACAGCACTTCACTGTGGGCTATATCTCCTTTTTATTTTTTTAAGGATTTTATATTTTTTTTTTATTAAGAGATTTTCTATTCATTTTACATATCAACCAGATTCCCCTGTCCTCCCTTCTCCCACCCCCCAGCCTTCCCCCTCCAAACCATCCCCCATTCCCACCTCCTCCAAGGCAAGGTCTGCCATGGGGAGTCAGCAGATCCTGGTACATTCAGTTGAGGCAGGTCTAGTCCCCTCGTCCCTGCACCAAGGCTGCGCAAAGTGTCTCACCATAGGCACTGGGCTCCAAAAAGCCGGCTCATGCAACTAGGGACAGGTCCTGATCTCACTGCCTGGGGGCCCCCTAAACAGTTCAAGCTAAACAACTGTCTCACTTATCCAGAAGTCCTAGTCCTTCTACTTTTTACAAGCTCACTTGCTGACAGAAGTTGATCTGATAGCCACAGTAGCAGGTAGAGCATAAATAAGAGCAATTTTTCTATTTTTTAGTTTCAGGTTCCCAAAGACCTCTGTGTCTGAAATGCATGTTATCTAGTAGTGAATATGAAGAAGCCCTTAGCCACAGTAAAAAGCACAGGGTGAGTACTCTCACCTAGAGCAGGTGTGAACTGTAAACATCACGAGAGACAGGATGGCACCACTGACCACAGCTAATGTGTTCTTTACAGACTCTGGTCAGGAACAGAAAGTAATTTCAAGAACAGGAGTCTAAACTCACATAAAATATCCAGTGCTTCAATTTCAAGAAAATCCTACCTCCTCCCTAGCCTTTGTCTCTCTGTGGCCAGGGCCTTTCTTATGAATGGGGCTCTGGCTGTGCAGAGCCCTGGATCTCTGCAGGAGGGCCTGGTCAAGCTAACTAGAACCTGGCTGTAGTCTCAGAGTGTCTGTGTGCTACCTTTCCCAGGGCCTCAGGCAGAACATTCCAGGGCCACACACAATGAGTCTAACCTGAAGCTCTAAAGGTCTTTCCAGATACATTTTCAGGAGTGTTGACCCTGGTGTCTTAAGGCAAATCTGAGACCCATGAGCAAGTACAGGGAGGGAACGCTAAACACTTCCTCATCAGAACATGCTGACTGGTAGCCTGAAGATGCAAAGTGTTGAACCCTTATTTTAGGCATGATTAACAAACTGCACATAGTAGAACCCAAAATAGCTCCAAAGCACCTTAAGTGAAGTTGCTTGGAGCTGAGCTCAACCAGTGGCATCAGAACAGAGACTCCAGGAGGTTTATTTTGAATGGAAATCACCAAAGCATTTGAGGCTTGTTCTTAACTGAGAAGAAAACTCTTGCAAAACCCATCTAATGAGACCAGGGTTTGTGTGGGAACTGATTCATTCCAAAACATGATCATTTTTTTCTTTCTGCTGGTTCTGACAATGTTATAATTACAGACAATGTATCCATCTTTATCAGTTTATAGAAGTACAGTGTGCACTGATTTTATAGGGATTATACTTAATGATACACAAGCTTGCAAGTCACCCTTCTCCACCTGGCTCCTCCCTACCACTTGCTGTCAGCTAGTTGCTGACGCAGCCTCCTAATCGCAGGTGAATTGTATTTAATCAAACACATCTTTGCATAATTAAACAAACGTTCCAGAGCATAAACAAAATAACACACCTTAAAATAATATTCTACAACTCTGTTTTTATACCTTCCCTTTACCTTATTCAATTATGTGTAATAATGGCATGGTGCATCCCAGGCCAGCTTGCCTCAAAAACCAACAACAAAAATAAAACAGATTACTCAAGAACAAAGTAGGCAGCAATGATGACAGTTTTAAACAAGGAAGAAACAGCCTTCCAGATGCTTCAGACAAGTGTTAGAGGGAACAAGAGATCAGTTTAAGGCGTTTTGTTCATTTTTTTTTTGTTTTTTAAGGAATAAGTAAATGTATTACATTCAATTTGTTGAGACTAAGGAGTTGCCAACTCCTAATGACCACAAGGTCAACTCAACATTGTGCTGAGTTTGACTTTAAAGCAGAAGCAAAAACATTTCAGAAGGTTCTGCCTGGTAAAAGCAAATGATCTAAAAAAAAAAAAAACAAACAAACAAACATCTACAGGAGAAAGCTCTAGAAAAAGACAGAAGTGGGGAGTTGTCAGGGTTAACCAGCCAAAAAGAAGGCCTGAAAAGCCCATAACAGTGGTCACTTGTGCTCTTTTTTCACAGACCCTCTCCAGGAACTGGGCCTTGGGAGCCGTCTGCAGGTCTGTAGCCATGACCACCCACAGGATGATGATGAAAGAGTGCTGTACTCCAGTATGGTCTGCACCATGCTGTAGTCATTATATTTTCAGTCTTTTGTAATTTGTTGCATGTGTTGTGGCAAGTTCCCTACACAGTCTAACCAAAGGGGAAAGATGGAACAGGAATAGCAAGTTATTTTTAATGTGCACAAATCTTGAAAACTATATCCTTTCAATATTGCATTTTGACTTTCACAAAAAATGGTTTAACTTAACATATATCTACTGCTGTAATGAAAACAGGTGGGCCACTGCAAAGTCCCTTTTGGTCCCTGTAAGAAGATACACAACCCAAGTTAACTAACACCTTAACAAACAGCTAAGATAAAGGTTAAACCTGTATGCAGAGAACATTTTCTGTCTGACTAGTGATGCAGCACACTGGAGGGATATCAAAGGGCACAGCAGCTAGGAAATCCTTCTGATCTGGCCCACCTTCTAACTTGTCTTCTGCCTCCCATTTGTCTAATTTCCTTTACCACAACAGTAATGTGGCTTTAAAGGAACGCTTTTCAAGCACATCAACCCAGGTATGGAATGTAGCTGTCATCCAGAACATTGAGACAGGTATTAGAGGAGGATGTGTACCAATAAACAGGTTACACCTAAACCTGGCTCTGCTAACTATGAGCAGGTCTTCTCTGGAGGACCAACAATACCATTGCCGGGGGGCAGTGCTTTCCTGTTTTGTTTTAATGACAATTCAATTCAGACCCAAACAGGTAAGAAAGACCCAATCCTCCATCTACACCAGGCTGCATGAAAACCTCTGTCTTGGGAGAGGCCTGTGAGAAAGCTGACAGGACAAATGACTAGTGTCACTACCATTAAGAAAGAAAAAAACTCAAAAAGGAAACTAAATAGTCATATACATTTCTTTTTTAATAAATTCTCCTTCAAGTAATAAAACATGTAAACTTCTAAAGGGTCTTTTTGAAAAGCATAAAATCAAAACAAGCAAAACTTGTATCTGTCTCTGTGATCCTGCTAGGAGAGCCTTCTGTCTTGGGGTAGATAAGCTTCCTGTCAAAGACTATATGCTGAGTGAGGTCAAGCAAGGAATGAGAACCCAAAAGGCCATAAACACCCTCAAACCACAAGACCCAGACTCAAGAAAACAACTCAGAACTGTGTTGGCCTCCAAAGATTTGCTGCTCTCTGACCCCGCCCTTGCTGTGTCAGTGTCACCACCAAAGGCCTCAAGCCCCACATGAAGTATACTGTCGGCCTGGGAACTGCAAATGGCGTTTAGGGCCCTGTGATGCACACTTCAATATGCATAAGACACACTGATATTCACACCAAGCTCCTAAACATCACAGAGCCTCAATTATTAAAGGACTGGGTGACTTACCAGCTTTTAGACACCTTATTCACGTACTGGACTCAGCATGAATTTCAACACAAATAAAACCTGCAACACTTTTAGGAATGTATGTGTATGTACATTTATTTATTTAATTAATTAACTTATGTGTGTATATGTGTATATATATCTATATATATAAACATGTTTTTGTGTTATTTGTTTGTGCGAATGTGTGTGCACATGACTATCAAGTGCACATGTGGAGATCAGAGGTTAGCTCAGGAGCTGGTGCTTTTCCTTCCACCATGTATAATATCCAGTCTACTTGGCACAAGGAACTTCAAGTCACGGATGCAATTTCTATCTGCAAATCTTTACAACACGGAGCAGGTTCTGAATATTCAGGTGGATTCAACAGGCAAAAAGCCCTTAAAGGTGGACGAGGAAAGTGGGCATAAAACCTTAGCAGCAGCCTGAGCATTTGATGGCTTTGAGGCCAAGAACAGGGCAGCAAGCCAAGGTATTCAGCTGGCCTCTAGTGGCTGGGAAGGGGAGGCAGATTCTAGATAGAATGCAGCTTCTGGACTGAATGGAGTTCTGCTGACTAGAGATTTTTATCTCAGTGAAACTCATTTTAGAATCTTTCAGAACTTCAAGTTTAAAAAAAGGCTGTTGTGTTATTTAGATCACTGCCCCAAGAGTGAGCCCTTAACCCTGGCATGATGCTTATTTCCCACTTCTCTGGGAAGAGTAGTCATGGTCTTTTACCTCTCATCACTGTATTCAATTACTCAAATATGGACAAAGGAATTAAATGATAGCAAACCTACCCGAAACTTAGCTAACTAACACCTCCACCAACACAACCCAGAAGTGGATTATGACACACCAAAGTATAAATCTCGGGACACTCATAAAGGAGTCTGCAGCACTGCCTAACACCATCATTTACAAATCCAGATGTAAAGCAGCATCCAACAAGCCAGCACATGACACTGGGGTGCACCATGACGACCCAATCATCGTCAGAGAACATGGAGCCGGTACGTTCACCCATCATTCACATTTTTAAAAAAGACATAAACACAGACCTACATATTTCACAAAAACTACCTCTAAATGAGTTCCAGACCTAAACATAAACAACAAAAAACAACAACAACAAAAAAAACCCTATAAGACACCCACATGAGAACCTAAGGAAAAATTCTAACCTCTGGCTTGGTAATGACTTTTAGATACTAATCATGAAAGAATTGATACAATAAATGTCATTAAAGGTAAATTTCTCTGCTCTGTGAAGGACATAAGTAAATGAGAATAGCCCCAAACTAGAAAATAGTTGCAGAAAAGATAATATATGCACAGTTTATCAGAGTATACACTGGACTCTTGAATTCAACAATAAAAACAACTCAGGGGGCTGGAGAGAGAATTTAAAATATAAAGTGCTGTCAGAGTCCAGATCTTCGAAGCACATGTGTATGACTGGTGTATGTAGTAAACCATAGGATCACAGAGGAAGCTGGGTAGCTAAACTAGACACACGAACAAACTCTAGGGTCAACAGAGACACCCTGTGCTGTGGGAAGTTCTGTATGGCAAATGTGTTGCTAATTAGCCGATAAATAAAACACTGATTGGCCATTGGCTAGGCAGGAAGTATAGGCGGGACAAGGAGGAGAATAAAGCTGGGAAGTGGAAGGCTGAGTCAGAGAGACACTGCCAGCCGCCACCATGACAACCAGCATGTGAAGATGCCGGTAAGCCACGAGCCATGTGGCAAGGCATAGATTAATGGAAATGGATTAATTTAAGCTGTAAGAACAGTTAGTAAGAAGCCTGCCACGGCCATACAGTTTGTAAGCAATATAAGTCTCTGTGTTTGCTTGGTTGGGTCTGAGTGGCTGTGGGACTGGCAGGTGACAGAGATTTGTCCTGACTGTGGGCCAGGCAGGAAAACTCAAGCTACAACCCTTACTCAACAAATACAGTAGAAAGTGATCAAGGAAGATTCTAAACATTGACCTCGGGCTTCTACATACATGTGCACACAAGTGCACATGCACCTGCAAACACACAGAAAACCACACAGAAAGCAAAAAGCTCAGCTAAAAATAAAAGATTTTAATGAACTTCACAGAGAAAGAAAAACATGATGTTAGAAGGTGAAAGATGTTCCCCATCATGTATAATTAGGAAAATACAGATCAAACAAAGGGCTATGATTGGGTGCCAGTTAGAAAGGTCTTTCTTAGAACACTGAAGACACACAGCTACACGCATGTGCACTTGTTTGCTACAGGGGAGGATGGAAAGGTTGAATAAGGCCTTTGAGGGAGACAGTGGAAAGTTCCTTACACAGCTAAACATACCCTAACTGCAAAATCTAGCTGTCACATTCCTTGATACTGAACCAAAGGATTCGTGAACATATGGTGTCCACATAAACATCTACATACGGACACTTATAGCTATTTTAGTTATAACTGCTAAACTTGGAAGCAACTATGATAATCTTTAGTAGGAAAGCATATAAACTATATATCCAAGCAGCACTGGTCATGGAGCCATGGAGCCACAGAGGCACTTTAATGCATGCTACTAAGCAAAATAACCACATCTAAGGTGGTGACTACGTGATTCTAATTCTTGGCCTGGGAGTGGAGGGATGAGTAGACAGCTCAAGGAATTTGTCAGGCATGCATGATATATACATATGTCTTATTTAGGGTTTCCATTGCTGCGGTAAAACCCCATGACCAAGCAAGTTGGGGAGAAAGGGTTTATTTGGCTTACACTTCCAGATCATAGTCCATCATCGGAGGAAGTCAGGACAGAAACTCAAGCAGGACTGGAATCTGGAAGCAAAAGCTGATGCAAAGGACACCAAGGGGAGCTGCTTACTGGCTTGCTTCCCACAACCTGCTCAGACTGCTTTCTTATAAAACCTAGAACCACCATGGGCTGGGCTCTCCCCCAGTGATCACTAATTGAGAAAATGCCTTACAGCTGATCTCATGGAGACATTTCCTCAACTGAGATTCATTCTTCTCTGATGACTCTAGTTTGTGTCAAGTTGACACGCAAAACCAGCCAGTACAACTGACCCCTTGTCAACTTGATACAAAAATGCACCACTATTGATCCACAACCCTTCCTTTCTTATTTACCCCCAAGATCTCACATTAAAGTCATAATTTTAAGAGTCCCACAGTCTTTACAAATTTAAATACATTAAAATTTCAGTCTTTAAAATATCGAATCTCTTAAAAGTTCAAATCTTTCATCTGTGGTCTCCTTTAAAAATCAATATTAAATAAATACCTTCTTCAAGAGGGAAGAACCAGAGCACCATCACAATCTGAACCAAGCAAAACCAGACTCCAACAGTATAAATAACTCAATGTCCAATGATCTGGGATTCACTCATGATCTTCTGGATTCCTCCAAAGAACTTGGGTCACTTCTCCGGCTCCATGCTCTGCAACACACACAGCTGTCTTCTAAGATCCAGACGGCTCCTCCACTCCATTGCTGCTACTGTTCTTGGTAGTCTTCTTATGGTACTGGCATCTCTAAAATGCTGGGGTCCCTTGCTGCAACTAGGCTACATTTTCACCAATAGCCTCTCATTAGGTGCTATTCATGGAGCCAAGCCTCAACTTCTCTGCATGACCCCTTCAGTCCTGGACCTTCAACTGCTACTGGGGTTGCATCTTCACCAATGGCCTCTCCTGTCCTCTGACAATGTCAAGCCTCAGCTGCTCTCTATGACCCCTTCATGCCTTCACAACCAGTACCATCTGGGTGACACTTACACATTACCAAGTCCTGCTGCCAACACAAGGTACAACCTTGGCTGTCTCTGAAACACAGCTTCTCTGTGCTCTCAGAAAACACTTCCCAGAAGATTTTACCTTAATGATCCTGGTCTCTTCTCAATCACCACTAATTTGCTCCAGCTAACCAGCAGCAATTGTTCCAGTAACGTAAGGTTTCACTTTAGCAGTTCTGGTATCTTGTTAATCACAGCTGATTCTTCAGCTCCAGCTAACCAGAACCACAGAATCTTAACTCAAAATAACAAATGGCCCTGATACAGTCTTTAAAGTTCCCTTTGAAACTTCACCAGCCAGTCCTCCATATTCTGCTGCTCTCAACATTCTTATCTTCCAAGCTCCCACAGAATATCCCACAGAGCTTTTAGCACTCAATGGCTTTTCTAGCCCAAAGTTCCAAAGTCCTTCCACAATCCTCCCAAACATACAGTTAGGTCTGTCACAGCAATACTCCACTCCTGGTACCAATTTGTTTTAGTAAGGTTTTCTATTGCTGTAACAAAACATCATGACCAAAAAGCAAGTTGGGGAGAAAAGGTTTATTTGGCTTATACTTCCAGATCATAGTCCATCATTAGAGGAAGTCAGAACAAGAATTCAAGCAGGGCTGGAACCTGAAGACAAAAGCTAATGCAGAGGTCATAGAAGGGAGCTGCAAGTTTGCTTCCCCAGCTTGCACAGCCTGCTTTCTTGTAGAACCCAGGACCACCAGCCCAGGGATGGTACCACCATGAGCTGGGCCCTCGCCCATTGATCACTAATTGAGAAAATGCCTTACACCTGGATCTCATGGAGACATTTCCTCAACTGAGACTCCTTCTTCTCTGATGACTATAGCTTGTGTCAAGTTGACATACAAAACGAGCCAGTACAACACGTCAGCCATTTTCCAACTTAGAGAACAGCCAGTGTGAACTAACTCCCTTGTAACCCATGGCCTCTGGGTGATGACATGACAAGGCTGGTTCATCAACTGTAACTGAAATGTCACTCTGCCAAGCATGTCTGACTATAGCAGAGGCTCTGTACAGGTAGGACAGAAGAACATAGAAAATCTTTGTATCTTCTACTCACTTTTTCTGCAAACCTAAAACTGGTCTAAAAACTAAACCCTGATTTTATAAGCTGAGTATGAATCACAACACAACAAAATTAAGCCAGTTTGCCAGTTGGGAATGCCCCTATTTCTGTAAGTAGAATCTCAATTTAATACCAAGGAATTGTCCTTTTCCTTGTCCTGTCCCAACTGCCCCCCCCACAACTAGTCATTGTTTCCAAACAAATCTCTAATCCATCTGCTCCCCTTCATCACCTCCTAACAGTGGTTCTGATTCAAGTATTCAGAGCCCCAGGACTTATGTCCCAACACACTCAGAGCTATGCTATTTGCAAAGCAAAACCTGGAAATGAGAAACATGTTACATGTGAAGATGACATAGCACAGCCTAGGTCTCAGAGCTGATGGACAGCAAGTTAGACGAGCTGCAGCAGGTGTACCTTTATATCCACAGGGATTTTAAATTTACTTATTTGACTTTTTGTATGTATTTGTTTTGTTTTGTTTTTCAAGACAGGGTCTCACAATGTAGCTAGCCCTGGCTGTCCTGGAACTCACTATGTAGACCAAGCTGGCCTTGAATTCACAGAGATCCACCAGCCTCTGTCTCCCAAGTTCTGAGATAAAGGCATGTACCACTATACCTGGACTATTTATTTGATTTCTTAATGAAGTAGATTTGGAGTACTCTCAAGGATGTTTTAAACATACATTTTAAGCACTGGGATTAAGAGAAAGGGCCAATCAGGTAGCCGGGGTGTCGCTTCTCCAAGAGTTGCTCTTCACTATCTTTACAACTGTGGTGAGTTCTAAAGTTATAATATTCAAATGGCAGCCTACATGGAATCTTTAAAAGACAGAAAAAAAAATAGATTATATGTTGCTTATGATAAAACCAATTTGTGGTAAAATTATTTTTAAGAAAGCCAGACAACATAAGCAAATGCAAGCATGCACATCACACATCTGTACGAAACATAATAAAACCTGCTACTCTGTAAACTAGCATATGTCAATCAACTTTTAAAGCAAGACAACAATGAAGAAAAAACTTAACTTAAACAGGTAATGCAGTAGCCAGGGAGGCACAGAACATGTTACTAATGACATCTTCCTAGCATTGAAAGCAGATTGACATTGTTATTTTACAAACTGAAAACATATACTTTAATCCAAAAAAGCAAGAAATGTTCCCATTAAAATGGCTTAGTTCCTTTTTAACCCTAACCTGTACCATGAATCCTACCCTCATCACAGCCACAATGGCACAGTGAATACTTATTCCCACCATGTGCAGAGTCACTTGTAAGCACACAAATGCCTACAGTATAGTTCTAATAGCTTATCTTTCTAGCAGCCCTATGAGGAAGTGAGATTATTTTCTACTGAAGATGGAAGATCACAATTTTGAGAAGTATGTAACTTGAAAAAGGTAACATAGCAGACTAAGATTCGAACAAAGCCAAGCGTGGTGGCACACACCTTTAATCCCAGCATTTGTGAGGTAGAGGCAGGTGGTTCTCTGAGTTTGAGGCCAGCCTGGTCTACAAAGTGAGTTCCAGGACAGCCAAGGCCACAAAGAGAAACCTTGTCTTGGAAAAAAAAAAAAGATTTCAACCAAGGCATTTTCAATGGCAGAGTATCTCTGTAAGTTATCCCCAAACCCTCTCTCAGATGGTAGACTCTTCAGATCTAATCTAGGTAGCCAACATTCCTTTTAGTTAAAATCTTCACAAGTGCCAACTATGACACCATATTTCAGAAAGTTCACACATGCTGTAAGATTCTTTGATCTGCTTACTGGGAGGACAGGTTTACAGCAGGGCTTTATAACCTGAAGATGTTTTCACTGAGATCAAGTAGCTCATTAATACTTCTACATTAACCTCTAAAACAAACTTTGAAATGTCTTCAAGCCTTACTAATTTGCCCAAAAGTTTTCAAGTGGTTTTTTTTTGTTTTTTTGTTTGTTTGTTTGTTTGTTTGTTTTGTTTTGGACTTCCAAATCTAGCAAAGTGTGTGTATTGGGGGCGAGAAGGGGGTACCAGATGATGATCTCTTAGTCTTACAGTTGAATGGATTTCTTCCTGGAAGGAACCTGAGAACCAGGGACAAGGAGAGTCATGCAAACAGAGCACAGAATCTCACCAAGTTACACAGATCAAGACTGCAGTTTGCTAAGCCAAACAGCCGGAATTTGAAGACACAGGCAGCTGGACCGATGGAAAAGTTCTAGAGTCAATATGGTAGATAGATGTATCTTTAAGTGATAATCTGTGCCTAAGCATGGTGACACTCTACCAGGACAGATAATGATGGCTTGAAAGGGATCGTATTATGGTACAGAGCTCACACAAGAATTTCACCTTTAGGAAACAAGTAGGCCAGGAGAAAGAAATGCATGTTAGTAGGAAGGAAAAGTTATCCTTTGAGAAAGTCAACACACAGGCCTGGAAAGGATGGACCCAATCTACAAGGGACACAGAGGTTCTTGTGCCCAAAGAAAAGCAACAGAGAAACCAGGAATGTTCAACACACAGGGTTGTTTCCACCCAGAAGGCTAGGAGTGAAGGTTATCAGTAGCTTGGTAACCTTTGAGCTACCTGTATGACCAAGACTACACCAGACTATCCCCTAGACCCTTATTATGATCTTGTTTTCCTTAGTCAATCTATAGGACCTATCTTTACAGAAGATGGCACATGTAGTCAATCTATCAAAACCATCTTTATGGAAGATGTCACATGTACTTTAGAAAGAGTTTTGATGCAGTCACGTCTTAAGCTTTATTGTGTGCAGAGGATTGAGCTAATTATCACCAAGAAATTTTTCATCAAGTTGTGCTGTGCTTAAATATGCCTAAAATAAACTACCTGGTGTCAGACTCTCAAAGTTTGAACCAACACTGGCTACTGAGTCATGTTGAACTGAACTGCCTTCTTACCTCATGCAGATTGTTACTCTGTTGGCCTTGGTGGTTGCAGAAAACCACCACACCAATCTACAAAACATGAATGCACATCAAGATAATACTACCAACTCTCTAAAAGAAAATATTACTGTCAGATCCTTCCTGGGTAACAGTCACAACAGCTTGCCACTGGTAAATAGCAGCACATATGCCTAGCCATAAAATAAGGCCCACAAGCAAAAAGAACAAGCCAGAAATGGCATCAAAGACCTTGAACATGTATTATTGAGTACATAAGGACAATTAAGACTATCACCACAAAAAACACAGATGAGAAAGAACCAGAACTCCAGGAGATACAGTATCTAAAACCAAAAAATACTCTGAAGCAGATTAAAGTCCTGAAGAAATGTTAATGGGGAATTCCAGGGAGGACAGAAATGCTGCACTATCTATCTGCAGCCCCAGTTACAGGGTGCATACATTGACAGAAGTACCAAGCTACACATTTTAAAATGGTGCATATCACATGTAACTTTTTCAATGTTAATTTTTAGATATTATAATCACAAGAATAAATTGCTATAATTCTTTGTAATAAAAAAATCAACAATTGAGAAAAATTTAAACTTAAAAGAAAAACAGGATATTCTCCTCTGAAAGTCTTTTCATCATCAGGTGTACTCCATCTTGGATAGATGTGTGCATCTAAGTGATACTGTCATTCTGTGGAATCCGTTTTTCACCTATCATTTTAGAATTATAGAATCACAAATTCACAACAGCCTAACAAATACTCTAGCTTGAAGTTTAACTTTGAGGCCATGTATTTTTCAAGCAGCTGTAGAGTCCCATCTTGGCCTAATCCAATCTGCCACTCACAGGCTATCAAACTACTCCTCTCAATTTAAGTTCTCCCATTGCAAAGCTGGTTTTGTTACCTATGCCACAGCCAGCAGCTACCAACAGGATTGCTATCCCTTAGAAATTCAACTATGGTTTAAAAAAAAAAAACAAAAAGAACTTGCTGCCTTGGCAGTTTGGATGTGAAGGACTAGGTGTTATTTATATTTGCATTGCTGGAAGACAGATTCCCAGAACCTCATGTCTCAAAACAAACTCCGTACAATCAAATAGTTCCCCACCTGACTTCTTCATAGCCTGCTCTACTGTATTTCTATGAATTTGACTACTTTAGATACTATGGTGATTTGAATGAGAATGTCCCTTGCTGTGGCATAATCCTCTTGTACACTCTTGTAAAGATTTGCCACTAAAACTGGTTTAATAAAACGATGATTGGCCAATAGCCAGGCAGGAAGTATAGAGAGGGTGACCAAACTAAGGATGATGGGAAGGAGAAGGGCAGAGTCAGAAGTACCAGTCAGACACAGAGGGCGCAGGATATGAACATGCCATGCTAATAAAGGTATAGCAGAGCATAAATAAGGAATATGGATTAATTTAATTGTAAAAGTTAGCTAAGTAACAAGCCTGAACTATTGGCCAAGCAATTATAGATAATATTGAGTCTCTGTGTGGTAATTTGGAAGCAGATGCCAGGATGGGGAGCAGGTGGTCAGGACAGGAAACATCCCTTTACAGTCCCCCACTGTCTCGGGCATTTGAATAATTAGTCCCCAGTTGGTGGTGCTATTTGGGGAGGCTTAGGAGGTGTGATTTTGCAGGCATGGAGAATTTAAAGACTCCTCCATGCCCAGAGAATGCTCTCTGCTTCCTGCTAGCAATTTAAGATATGAACTCTCATCTTGCTGCTCTAGCTGTCATGCCTACCTACTGCCATTGTCCCCCACCCAATGGTGATGGATCTCTTACAACCCTGGAACCTTAAGCTCAAATAAACCCTTCCTTCTATAAGTTTCCTTGGTCATGGTGTTTTATCACAGCAATAAAAAAGTAACTAATACAGGCACCTTATGTAAACAGTCATATGAAATTTGTTACTGCTTTTAATATATACAAGTAAGGGTTGCAATGCATTAAAAAGCCAAACACACCTGTAGTTTTAGTTGATTTTGTAGATTAGTAGAATCATGAAAACCTTATGACAGCCACAATTAAATAAGTACTCCTTGCATCTACCACAGAGTAAAGGGCCACTTAAACCATAAAGCTTTTCAAATACCTTGGAACTGAGATTTATGAGTTTAAATCCGAATGGTTCTTTTGCCATGGTGCTTATTTATAAAATTCCAACATTGTCAGTATTAAACAGAACCAGATCTGGTAGGAACAACAGTCAAACTAAGACACAGCACAACAATCTCTGTTGGGACACACAAGCCAGTAAGTCACGAATTTACAATGCATTGTGGGAGTTGGGGGTGGGAGAGTTGTGTAGCAGCCTCCTCCAGAAAGATACGTGTAGTCTAGGAAGACACTGAACTTTGAAAGAAATATAGAGCCTGTACAGTCACATGCAGTACAAACACTCATACCCTTCGTCAATGTCTCCATACTAAGAAACACCTCCGACTGTTAATCCTGAAATTTACCAGAAAAACCAGTTCCACCATTTTGGCAAAATTAAAGCAAGCTTGTATTAAAATGTTAAATACTGACCAAGATGGAATTTGGTCAAGACCATCACCTGGAAACATTCCAGGTGAGTGGCTCCAAGATACATGTGGTCACGCTTATATGAACAAAACCCATAGGCCACGAGAACTTTCCCATGAGACTTTGCTGTTATTTTCCAAGAACTACAATTCCCAGAATCCCAGGATGTTACTTGGTCCTTGGGCATGTGGGGCTTATGGGTTAATTTAGGATCTAACACCAACAGAGACTTTAGTATTTCAACCTACTTTTCAGGGTATTCATGAATGTACCAAGGAACTTGAACTGGGCAATTCAGACAAAATTCAGTGAACCTATTCTTAGTGAAATATATCTGTAATATGTAAAGATAAAAATTCCCTTCGCTTTGAACTGATAACACAGTAGGGGAAGTGGGGGATAAGAGGAGGACTGGGGGCAAAAACGAGTCAATATTCTGTGAACTAAGCCAAATCAGTTAAAGTTCTATTTACATGGAAGTCAACACATTCATAAAACAAACTGAAAACATACAACAGGCTACCATGAGCGCATTACTACAGCCTAAACATCCCATTCTTAATAGGCAGTGACTGTGATATGGCCTATTTGAGCAGCAACAACATATCAAAACAAATAAACAACAACAAAAAAATCCAATACAATTTGGAGCTACAGAAACAGAATTCCATTCAAATGAAATGAAAATTAAGCAAACTACTGGCTTTAACCCACTTTTAATATATGACTGTGGTATTGTATTCCCCCAAATACTGTGCATGCTAATAAACTTATCTGGGGTCAGAGACAGAGTAGCCACAATATTAAACATGAAGGATAGGCAGTGGTAGCACACATCTTTAATCCTAGCATTCCAGAGGCAGAAATCCATGTGTTCAAGGATACAGACAGGCATGGTGACTCATCACGCCTTTAATCCCAGAAAGCAAGCCTTTAATCCCAGGAAGTAGTGGTAGAAAGCAGAACGGTATATAAGGCGTAAGGACCAGAAACTAGCAGCATTTGGCTGGTTAAGCTTTCAGGCTTTCGAGCAGCACAGTTTAGCTGAGAGCCATTCGGATATGAGGACACAGAGGCATCCAGTCTGAGGAAACAAGACCAGCTGAGGAACTGGCCAGGTGAGGTTAGCTGTGGCTTGTTCTGTCTCTCTGATCTTCCAATGTTCACCCCAATACTTGGCTCCAGGTTTGATTTTATTAATAAAAACTTTTAAGATTTCTGCTACATATGATAGTTTATTTAATCTTAGATCTGAACTTTGGAATTCAACAAGTCACACCAAATACTATGTATAAGACATTATGTGATACTATTACATCAGAATAGTAGACCAAAGAGAATCATATTAGGTGTGGAAGGATGGAATATGGGCAAAGGGACATGAATCATAAAAGATCAAGTCTATTTTTGTTTCTCTTTCTAACTTTCTCCTTTGCTGGCTCTTTCAAGGGCAGCCTCTAATCTTCCATCCATCACATCTAAAAAAGAAAACCACCAATTTTAAATGTGTTCAGGTCCAACGTCCAAAAGCATTAGAGAAGCAACAGGTTTATTTGGGTTATCATCCTTGTCAGAGTTGATCAGGAAGTCAGAGCAGGAACTCAAAGGCAGGAACTGGAAAAGAGGCCACGAAGGAACTCTATTTACTGGTTTACTTGGGTGTAGTAATATATTGTGTACCCTAATAAAATTTGCCTGAAGATCAGAGAACAGAACAAGCCACTAGATTAAATATAGATGCCAGGCAGTGGTGACACACACCTTTAATCCTAGCACTCGGGAGGCAGAGATCCGTCTAGATCTCTGTGAGTTCAAAGCCACCCTGTATTACACGAGATTGACTCAGTCTAGGAGAGAAACAGCCAGGCAGCGGTGGCACACACCTTTAATCCCAGTATTTGGGAATCACATGCCTTTAATTCTAGCACTTGAGATCTCATGCCTTTGTATGGTGGTATTTTACTTGTACTGAAATGTAATTTTAATTGTATGTTAATAAATAAAGTTGCCCAGGAGTCAGAGCTATACGAGCCATAGCAAGAGCGTGGCGGTGGTGGAGCACGCCTTTAATCCCAGCACTTGGTAGACAGAGCTAGGTAGATCTCTGTGTGTTCAAGGATACAGCCAACATTGGAGACACACGCCTTTAATCTCAATCCCAACCATAGAAGACCTGGAAGTCTGTACATACAGGCAGTGACGAGGCAGTCACATGTTTGGGTTTACAACCAATGAGAAGGCAGAACAGAAAGACTATAAAGACAAACACACAGGAAGTAGCTCCTTTTCAGAGAGCTCTCTTGGCTGAAGAGGATCGCTGAAGCAGGAAGGGTGAGGCTCTTAGCTCTGACCTCTTGGCTTTCTTCTCTGAATTGGCTCTGTGTTTCTTATTTAATAAAACTGTTGGTTACATCTACATTTGGCGCCCAACGTGACAAGAATCGATTAAAAACGGCTTAACTTGGCTTGGCGGCAGGTCCGGTTTCCCGCCTGGGCGACCGGTTGGTTACATCTACACCTTTGCTTGGGAAGCACACAGGCCTTTAATCCCAGCACTAAGAAGGAAGTGATATGGCTGGGCAGAGAAAGGTATATAAGACATGAGGAGACAGGAACTAAGGTCCTTTTGGCTAAGGCCTTTTCAGGCTGAGGAGTCCTAGAGGTAAGAGATGGCTATGGCTTGGTCTCTCTGATCTTTCAGCATTTACCCCAATATCTAGCTCCAGGTTTTTTATTAAAAGACCTTTTTAACATTCATGTTACACTCGGGTTTTTTGTCTTTTTGTTTTTTCCCTATTACAACCCAAGATCCCCTGTGGGTACTGTCTACAGTAGGCTTGTGCCCTCCCACATCCATCATTAATCAGGAAAATGCCCTACTGGTCTGCCTACAAGCCAATCTGATGGAAGCATTTCATCAATGAGGTTCTCTCTTGTCCCTCAGGTGACCTGAGCTTGTGTCAAGCTGACAGGATCCAACAAGAACAAAAATGGAAACACTTTCTGTGTCCTTCTGTAAGACAGATAGTTGGTATTTTCTCACCATGGAGATTTCTTCATTGACTTGTATCAAAGTCATGGTCAGTTCCCTGGCCTACACTGTTTCCTCAAAGTGGCTATCCAATGAGCCAAGAAAGAAAAGCAGCCCTTAGGTCTTAAGGATAAAATAATGCAGAGGGTTTTGACCTAAGAAGCAGATCACAAGGTAGGACCCTTCTTAAAGCATCTCCCAGGGGCAGGGACATGCTCAGTGGGTAAAAGTACACTGCACATGCCTGAGGACCTAAGTTCAACCCCTGGGACCTACATGGTGAAAGGAGAGAATGTACCTCTACATGTTGTCCTCTGAACTCCACAAATGTGTCATGGCATGCCATCCCCACATAAAATAATAAGAAAATAATTTTTAAATGTCTTCCAGTTTGAGAACTTTATTAATATGCTGGAAGGGACAGAGAATTTCATTCCAGCACTAGCTGTAATGTGGCTCCCAAGATTCCAGTTTGATGGTGTTGGATTCTATACCTAGAGAAAAGGGAGCTCTCTCTCCAGCTGTAGCCCTTTCAGGGGGCATGCACCACTCGAACACCTGTTCAGTGTAAGGACTCCATTTTTTCTACAATCCTAAAGTCTGGTGTTTCTAGTTTCCCCTGGTCACTGCTTATCTACCTTGGAAGTCAGCACTCCCCCATGCTGCCATACCACATAACACACCTACTGTGTTTGTTCAGTCTGCAGAAAACACAAACACATGATGAAAGCCTCTGTTATCTTCTGTCATTGATTTTAGAAGTTTTTTTTTAATAATAAATCTTTTTCTTAAAAAATTATTTATTTATGGTGTATACAGTGTTCTGTCTGCATGTATGCCTCCAGGCCAGAAGAGGGCACCAAATCTCATTACACATGGTTGTGAGCCACCATGTGGTTGCTGGGAATTGAACTTAGGACCTCTGAAAGAGCAGCCAGTCCTCTTAACTGCTGAGCCATCTCTCCAGCCCTAATTTTAGAAGTCTTAATCACACTTGTAATGCTCCAGAACACAGAATGACCCAAGATTTTATTACTACAACTAAACAACTGTATGATGTGGCTGACATAATTTTCATATGATATTGAATGAGATGTATTTATTAATTTGGTGTGTATGGTTTGCTTGCCTATAGATTTGTAAACCATGTACATGCAATGCCCAAAGAGGCTAGCAAAAAACATTGGATCCCCTGCAACTAAAGTTATAAATAGTTGTGAGTGAGCTACCATGTGGGTGCTGGGAACCAAATTTGGGTCTTCTGGAAGAGTGGTCAGTGCTCTTAAATGCTCAGTTGTCTGTCTCTCCAGGCCCAAGTTACGTACCTTTAATGTGTTCTGTGTAATTCTATAAACCTTTATGAATAAGTGGTCACCTCTGGAACTGGGGAGATAAGTGAGTTGGCCCAATGCTTCCTGTGCAAACATGAGAACTGAGTTTCACCAGAATCCACCTAATGAAGCTATGCAAGGTGCAGTACATTCTGGGGATATGGACATGGACAGACTCCTAAGCAGGCAGCAAACTAGGTGCCAGGCCACTGACACTGCCTCAGCAAACAAGATGGGCAGTCCCTAAGGGACTGACCTCTGACCTCCACACACCAGTACACATGCATGTGTACCTACAGGAACATGCACATACACAGTCACAAAAAAACAAACCCATCACCTCTAGGAAAAAATAAAATAGATTCAATGTATTACTGATTTAAAAACCAACAAGTAGCTTCCTTCTCTCATGTTGTGTTGTACCCAGAGTCCCCAAAAACAAACAAGAGACTGAATCCGATGCAAAAGCAAAGAGTCTTTGTATTGTTACGAGTTAACCCAGGACTCTCCATCTGTCTGATGAAGCAGCAAAGCAGGAGAGACCCTGAGTAGCAATGGGACAGGGTTTTTAAAGCAAGGGGGGGGGATGTTGGGGGGGGTCTACAGACTACATAGGAACAGACTCAGGATAGGTTTATGCGAGTGGCAATCATGTTAGTAACTTTTGATTGGCTAGGGTTAGTTGGGGGTTACAGTTATTTTTGGGGCAAGCCTGGACAAGTCCCAGGCTTTGTGCTTAAGCTGCCATGGAGGCTAGCTAGCCTAGCATGTACTGATTGTGGGGGCTGACTCAGTGGCCCACGCTTTCACATTGACTCATGCACATAGCTCTAAGTTGGTGAGGGGTCCTAGACAGTAAACAATTGACTGAACCTTGAGTGGTCAGAGTACGTGCAGAAAAGGAGCTACTGCAATGACTATGTCTTTTGTTGATGGCCCTCCCAGAAATTGCTTGCTCAAGTCTCAGGAAACTGAAATTGAGGCCTGATCTCTGAGAGAAGACTGAGCAGCCTGTTATAGCAACTGCTTAGTCCTTTCAGTTGCATTTATGAGACCATGTAGGTTCTGACAGGTACATTTTTAGATTGCTGAGACTACAGCCATTAATATTATTCCTATAATCTTTTTAATCTATTCACATTTGTTCATCAGAACAGGCTTGCCTTGTATAAAAGGAGGGAAGGGTTGTCCAGTCTCTTACACTCTCAGCACTACCTAAAAACAGAGTGAAGCACCTCCAAGACCTTCTCACTCCCACCAAGCAGCTCTGAGACCCAATAAACCATCTCTTCTCTCCTTCATTCAGTATTAGGTTTCTTGAAAGAATGACTAATATTTATCACATCTCATGACTTTCCATCATCTCACAATCTATAGGAACCTGGCTGTTTCCACCTCTTACAAACCTGGTCTCACAAAGGTTTTTTCCTCCTATAGGCAGATGCAGGTAGGGCCTTCCATCCGTCTGCTCAAAGCTCTTCAGCTGCCTAGCACAACTATGGTGCCTGCAGCTGTAGTGATATTATGTGTATGCTCTAACAAATAAGACTTGCCTGAAGATCAGAAGGCAAAGACAGCCACTGGTTAACCACAGAGACCAAGCAGTGGTGACACACACCTTTAATCCCAACACTTGGGAGGAGGAAGCAGGAAGATTAGGAGTTCAAGGCCACCCAGGGCTACATGAGATTGATCCAGTCTAAAAGAGAAACAAAGCCAGGCAGTAATGGCACACACCTTTGATCCCAGCACTTGGAATCTCTCACCTTTAATCCCAGCACTAGGGAGGTTGAGACAGGAAGTGATATGGCTGGGCAGAGAAAAGGAATATAAGGCAAGGGGAGAAAGTAGCTCAGTTAAGGAGTTGGTGAGGTGAGAGGTGGCTGTGGTCTATTCCTTTGTCTCTCTGATCTTTCAGCATTTACCTCGATATCTGGCTCCAGGTTTTTCTTAAGACCAATTAGGATTCGTGCTACATGCAGCCACCTCCAGCCTACTCAGCATGGCAATACAGCACCATGGTCAAGCGCCAGACATTCAGCTCCATTAAATTTAATAAAAATTTTAAAGTGTTACTTGATTGTTACAAAAGTTTTTTAAATAATTTGGATATATCAACTTATTTTTTCCTATCATAAATTTTATGAAATATAAACAAAGATTGATAATTTCCAACTAAAATTTGTGTCTGAATTATAACAAACTATGTAAATATAAGTGTTCAAGATACATTATGAAAAAATATTGGGAAATAATCCCAATAATTCTATAGTAACTCTGTGTTGAAATAGTGTCTTTTTGTTTGTTTGTTTTTTGTTTTTTGTTTTTTTGAAACAGGGTTTCTCTGTGTAGTTTTGGTACATGTCCTAGATCTTGCTTTGTACACCAGGCTAGCCTCAAACTCACAGAGATCCACCTGGCTGTGCCTCCTGGGTGCTGGAATTAAAGGCATGTGCCACCACCACCTGGTGAAATGGTGGCATTTTTAATCTATTGGGGTCAATAACACCCTTCAAGCTAATTTCATCTATTTCTCACATAGTTCTTCAGCAGCTCCTGTAAATGCTAACGTTTCACAGGCAGTACACGTGACTCTCACTTTGCAGTACAGCACACAGCACCAGAAGGAAGGGCTCCACCCCCACCCTTCTTCAGTACTGTAGCTTTTCTCCCAGGCTCTGACTCTGCAACTGAGGTCCTTTCAGCTGTCTCTTTAATACCTAAGACCTACAGGCCTCCTCTGTTCTTAGGGTGGTCTCACCTCAATCATTTCCACTGAAGTACTCCTAATCACCACTCACTCTCAACCAGCTTGCCCTCCTGTGATCAGCATGTTCAACTACCCTCCATGTGCCTCAACAATCCCAAACACACCTTCTGCATACTCACTGTATTTGATGAAATCTAATATACCTGCCCATCATCTCAATTTTGGTCAGGTCTTAATTTCTTTAATCATAAGTGCTACCTTCCCTTTTCTACATCAACTTTCTCCCACTAACTCCCACCATGTGATTTCAGTTGGAATACTCTAGTGTTCCCTACTGCCTTTAATAAATAAAAAAGTCCTGTAATTACCCAACAGCTGGTGTTTACCTGTCTTTCTGCTGCAGAGATGGCTCAGCGGTTAAGAGCACTGGCTGCACTTCCAGGGGTCCTGAGTTCAATTCCAAGCAACTACATGATTGCTCACAACCATCTGTGGTGAGATCTGGTGCCCTCTTCTGGCCTGCAGGCATACACGCAGGCAAAACACTATATACATAATAAATAAATAAACCTTAAAAAAACAAAAACTGACAGATGTATACCTGTCTTTCCATCTTCATGGTCAGCACACACTCCAGGAAAAACAAGCTGCAGGCACCTGCAGGCATCAGCAGTTTCCTGGATGTCTGCTTTCTCCCACCATGCTTTGCACATTCTCTTTATATTGTCATGCCTGGCCACTCCCTGTACTTATAGCTATCCTCATAACACATCTAGTTCGCTACCTTCCATAGGAAATGTCTCTAGCCCTCCAAGTCTAAATAAGTACCCCGTCTGGGCCAACATCATACCGACGACAGTACTCTATTGACAACCCATGTCTCTGGACCCCAACAGAAGAAATTAAGTGTTTTAATTTTACCTTCCTGCATTAGTGTTAATTTAAGTGTCTCTCAGTACTCACCCAGGCATTAAACAATGAAAAGACCACAAAAGAAAATAGGAGGCTAGGAAATTTTAAATGGGCTAATAAAGTCATATGCTAAATGTACAAAGTTAATCCAGTCATCCTAGAAATACTTTATTAGATGGGTTACTTTAGGACTTAATGAACTAGCCAATACAAACTTGCATACTATGCTGGGCAGTAGTGGCACACACCTCTAATCCCAGCATTTGGTAGACAGAGACAGGTGGATCTCTGAGTTCAAGGCCAGCCTGGTCTACAGAGTAAGTGCCAGGACAGCCAAGGCTACACAGAAACCCTATTTCAAAAAACAAACCAAAGGGGAAAAAAAAAAATTGCACATTAAGTAACTGTTCTTAAAATAACAAACCATAAAATGTAACAATTAAAAATTAAGACTATGCATTATTCTATTAAAGACTAGGTAATTATTCTCTTTCTATAGCTTTTCCCCTCTAACTCCATTTATCAGTTCCTTTCTTCAGCCTCTTACATGAATTTTGCCCCAAACTAAATTCTGTATTCATTTCTTCCCTTTGTCCAAACCTTTTAACTCCTTGTGTACCTTCTCTTCCAATCCAACAAAAAAATACAATACTGTATTTATCATCTGTTACTAATTTTGTCTAAAATAAGGGACACATAAAAGGGAATTAAGGTGATGGTATTACCAACAATCCACGGACAAAACCCTATGTGCCAATCTGCCTGGGCAAGTTCATAGCCATAAATGACCAATGGGAAGCACATTCACAGTGAGTCTGATGGCATTGCATCAGCAGGTCCACAGGCTGTGGCACCTGGTGGGGGAAACAGAAAGGAGCCAAAGTAGCTGGCCAGATCAGGTTCTCCAACTTGTGCCTGACATTCCAGAGGAAACAGACATAGGGAAAACTAGGAAGCCATCATCTCTCTGCATAGCTGCCATAATTAATGACTTTGAAAGCATGAGCAGCAGTGGCCTAGGATTTAAACTAGGCTGGCAAGGAGAATAGCGCTTCCAGCAATAGCTGGAAGAAAACCCAGTATATTATTTCAATCATTACAAATTATTTTTTGCTGTGGGATGTATGGCAAATGTGTTGCTGATTAATCAATAAAACACTGATTGGCCGTTGGCTAGGCAGGAAGTATAGGCGGGGCAAGGAGGAGAATAAAGCTGGGAAGTGGAAGGCTGAGTCAGAGAGACACTGCCAGCCGCCACGATGAGAAACAGCTTGTGAAGATGCCGGTAAGCCACGAGCCATGTGGCAAGGTATAGATTAATGGAAATGGATTAATTTAAGCTATAAGAACAGTTAGCAAGAAGCCTGCCACGGCCATACAGTTTGAAAGCAACATAAGTCTCTGTGTTTACTTGGTCGGGTCTGAGAGGCTGTGGGACTGGCAGGTGAAAGAGATTTACCCTGACTGTGGGCCAGGCAGGAAAACTCAAGCTACAATTTTTCAAAGCCATAAAGTGGTGTCAGCAGAGGGAGGTTCAGTAGGAGCAGTACTGGGGGAAATCATAATCAAGGAAGCTGAAATCTCCTAAATAAGTAACACTCGGCAAACACCTAACAGTGAAAGGCAATACTATATAGCAGAAGTTCTCAACCTCAACACTGTAGAGCAGCATTTCCCAACCTCAACACTGTAGAGCAGTGGTTCCCAAGGTCAACACTGTAGAGCAGTGGTTCCCAACCTCAACACTGTAGAGCAGTGGTTCCCAACCTCAACAGTGCAGAGCAGCATTTCTCAACCTCAACAGTGCAGAGCAGCATTTCTCAACCTCAACAGTGCAGAGCAGCATTTCTCAACCTCAACAGTGCAGAGCAGCATTTCTCAACCTCAACACTGTAGAGCAGCATTTCTCAACCTCAACACTGTAGAGCAGTGGTTCCCAACCTCAACACTGTAGAGCAGTGGTTCCCAACCTCAACACTGTAGAGCAGTGGTTCCCAACCTCAACACTGTAGAGCAGTGGTTCCCAACCTCAACACTGTAGAGCAGTGGTTCCCAACCTCAACACTGTAGAGCAGTGGTTCCCAACCTCAACACTGTAGAGCAGTGGTTCCCAACCTCAACACTGTAGAGCAGTAGTTCCTAACCTCAACAGTGTAGAGCAGTGGTTCCCAACCTCAACACTGTAGAGCAGTGGTTCCCAACCTCAACACCATAAAGCAGTGGTTCCCAACCTCAACACCTAAAGCAGTGGTTCCTAACCTCAACACTATAGAGCAGCATTTCTCAGCCTCAACACTGTAGAGCATTGGTTCCCAACCTCAACACTGTAGAGTAATAGTTCTCAACCTTCCTAATGCAGCAGCCCTTTAATACAATCCCTCATGCTGTGGTGACCCCTAACCACAAAATTATTTCATTGCTACTTTATAACTAACTTTGCTACTGTTATGAATCATAATGTAGATAACTGATATTCGGGGTACCTGGTATGCAACCCCCAAAGGGGTGGCAACCCATAAATTGAGAACTGCCGCCTTAAAACAACACAGATTTGAGCCAATAAAGTGGAAAGTAGCAAGGTGTAGGGGGCTTTAAATAATGAACTTAAGTCAAAACAAGGCAGATGAAGCTTTACTCTCTTACCCGGATCCAGGAGTTAAGTTCTGATTCTCCAGAGGTTCGTGGTTCTTTTTTCATCAGACAACATAAGCACCATATTAGAATTTTTTGGCTTTCATCTGCAGAAAATAAAACTAAAATGAGTAGATTTTATCAAATAGGAAAAAACCTTAAGAACATGCTTAGGAAAACCTCAAAGCACCAAGCTCGGCATTGGCTTTTCTTCTTGTGGGTTCAGCTTACTGTCCAGCTCTTGTGTGGTCAACTTTCTGAAACAGCAGCAGTTTTTAAAGCCAAATAAGAACGATGGAAAGAGCTGAAAGTGCTGGGCTCTTCAAGATGTTTCTAATTTCACATTTCAAATATCAGTAATTTCAATCTTTTTAAAGCAAAATAACTACTATCTGTTTCTGTTTCTGATGGCCAAATCTGTTCCAGGTAGAGACTTACAGAACAACTAGCAAACAAAAATTAAAGCTGTAAATGGAAGCCGTTAGCATACAAGCTATACACAGCAATGCAGACCCTGTAAAGGAGAAGAGGGAGGTAGACATACTCAACCCCTACAGCATTCTCAAAGACACACAGAGTTCACCTTTCAGTCTCCTGCAGCTAACAGTGCTTCCAACGGCTTTGCTATCAAAAGCACAAGGACAGGACAAACTACAGAAAATCTCCTCTATATTCACTGAGAGCACCCATCCCTTCATAATTTTTAGGCCTATTTTTCCTCCAGTGACAATCCCTAAACTTATGCTTTCTCAGTAACTAATAACTCTAAATAAACACACTAGGATCATTCTGAGAAACATTAATTTTTCCCTATAAGCTTAAATAAAGCACCAGGAGGTATAGTCTTACCTGACACACATTAATTTCTAGACTCGTAACTTTCAAAGAATTTTTCAGGCTGAACTGATACCTCTGAGTGAAATGTGACTGTTGTACTTGACCTTGTATACATACTAATTCACAAGTAACAGACATTCCAATAATATGCTTTACTATGGAGTAAAGGAGGATGCAATTTCAAAAAAGGAAGGGGGAAAATGGTAGTTTATGGAGCTTAAACTCCAAAGAATGAAAAGAGGGGTGGCACCCCCAGGGTGTAGAGTAATTCTACACACCTGAGTTCAAGTGTATATTTTTCTCTCATAAGTAAGAAAAAAAGATCTAGAGACATCTTCCCAATCTTTGCTCAGAAGTGATGCACTGAGATATACCACTGGCTAATGAGCACATAATTCACTTTGCTTAAATGGTTCACAGACATAAATAAGCCACTGCTGGTTACATAAAGACCACCAGTACTCCATACAGGGAATGGCATCCAGGAGCTTCCTCCCCAGAGGCCCCAAGGATGGGACTGGGCATTCCATAGGAAACTGCCTAGGATCCATCAGGACTCACCAGCAGATCTTGGCACAAATTTGAATTCTAAATATGAGTGAAAGGAAAATGAAATGTGCCAACATACATATGCTGCCTAATAGTTCACTTTCTGTATCTTGAATTGAAAATCCAAATGAAGGCTACACTCTGTACCCTTTAATACTCAATTTAAAGGCACAAGGCAGCAATTTTCTGAGATGATAAAGATTACTTTAAGCTGCTAGGCTGTGGTTATTGTTACAGGAATAGATGTTCACAGTGAGGATGGGAGGCTCTAATTCTTAGCCTGAATCTGCAGGCATTGAGAATGAAAGCCTCAGGCTACAGGAGAGACAGTGTGTGCAGAGAGCAGTGTCACTGAGGAAGGGGCACTCGCCCTTCATCTCCAGGTCCTTCCTCTTCCTTCTTGCCCTTGCTTCTCAACCTGACCAGATGACTCTTCCATCAAGCAGATATATATATACTTTGCCTACAGCTTTGGGTTCTGATTTTTGTTAGGTTGCTTGGGGTCTATTATTCTTTGGTTATCTTGATGGTGGTGGTGTATGCAACAAGGTCTTACCATGTAGCCCAGGCTGCCTGCCTCAGCCCCCCAAGTATACTTTTACTGTTTTTCATAGGAAATTTTGATATTTTTAAGACAGAAAACTACTCTCTCCAGAAAGTGTTCAACTAGTTGAACAATGGTGAAGTGAAAACTGAGATCTTATGGGTAGTTCAAAAGGTAACACAGGTGCTGATACAGCAAGGACAGGGATGTGATGAGATGAGTGACTTTTAACTGCAATTCACTCAACAGTTTCTTCTCCATTCTTTCTTGGTCACAGCACACCAGGAGCTAGGAAACGTGTGGTGATATTTTGTTGTACTCTAATAAAATTTGCCTCAAGATCAGAGGACAGAGCCAGCCACTAGATTAAACATAGAGGCCAGGCAGTGGTGGCACACACCTTTAATCCTGGTACTCCAGAGGCAGAGATCCACCTGGATCTCTGTGAGTTCAAAGCCACCCTGGACTACATGAGATTGACTCGGTCTAGGAGAGAAACAGAGCCAGGCAGTGGTGGCACACACCTTTATTACCAGTACTGCCTTTGCTTGGGAAGCACACATGCCTTTAATCCCAGCACTAAGAAGGTTGAGACAGGAAGTGATATGGCTGGGCAGAGAAAGGAATATTAAGGCGGGAGAAGACAGGAACTCAGTCTCCTTCGCTGAGGACTCAGAGGCATTCAGTCTGAGGATTCATGGAGACAGGTTCTTCTCTTTTCGGCTGAGGAGTTGGCAAGGTGAGAAGTCTTCTAGCTTGTTTCTTCTGATCTTTCAGCATTTACCCCAATATCTGGCTCCAGGTTTTTAATTATAAGACCATTTAGAATTTGTACAACATCTGGTGCCCAATGTGGGGCATGAACTCACAATCCTGGGATTACCATTTAGGATTCATGCAACAAAACCAGTTTGAGCTGTAAATATATAAAATATCGTGGTGACTCTGAACTGCATATACAAATAAAGCCTTTCATGGAATGTACTTAAGTGTGCACATGTGTACTTGTCTATGCAAATCTGTGCATATCTGTGCATTATACTTGAATAGATATACACATGCACACAAGTGTAGTTCTAGTCAAAGATACTCAGAAACTGAACTGGACACAGTATATAAATTCAGAAGGGCACACATAGCTATGAAAGGTAAATACAGCACTAGCTCACTAGTTTTCCATTTTAAATCAACAACTTGACTGAGAGGGAAGAAGAAGACAAATAAAAGGAAGGAGCAGGGACCCAAAGGTGGGGATGGAATTAGTAAGACTATCCCTAAAGTATCCCCAAATTCTCTCAACATTGGGTAAAACCACATCACTCTTAAATAATGGCAAAGCCATAGCAGGACTCTAACTCTGAACAACGTTCTCACAACATGGGCAACAATACATGAGTTAAAATGAATCTGTGAAACAATTAACTAGGTGTCATTAGCATCAAGTTTAATTGTGGAGAATTTAAAATGAGGTGATGAAAGTGACCACAGACAAACACTAGTGCTTAAATCATAAAGTGTTTCCTTTCTCTACTGTAAGAATCCCTGCTTTCCTACAAGTCCACATGCATGAGCTTGTATGCACATGCATGTTTGTTTGCCTGTAATACCCAGAAGCACAGGAAGATGCATACACCTGGTGAACTGCCCCACGGAAACATGAAAAAGGTTACAATTTACATCCCTGTGCTCTGTTAGATGGACAGAGAGTAAAACTGTCATCAGGTATTTGTGTGTTGAGACTCTTACCATATGCTAAGATGAGAGGATTCCAACAAGTTTTTGCCAACAGTTGACCAATTGTGGGGAACCTTTCCAGGATTGCGTTAGAATCCTGTAAAAACAACAACCACATGCTTTGATAGTTAAAAAGTACTATGCAACTCAACTGAGCAACATAATCCTCAAAAGAGTCTGAGTACTCCTGTACATCCTATTTTAGAAAGTATACAGAAAGAGATTAGGGAAAAGCTCTACATAAGAAAGTCAAAGTTTAACTTGTACTTAATCCTTAAAAACTCAATATGACACAATTAGGTCATTTCAATTTTGTTCAGAAAATTTATTGTATTTTACTCAAATTTAATAATCAGAAAGACTATTTCTTTGTTGGTGGTGGTGGTAGAGACAGGATCTCCTACAAAGCCCTAGCTGTCCTGGAACTCACATTTGGCCTCAAACTCTGCCTGCCTCTACCTCCCAAGTGTTGGGATTGCCCAACATAGGAAAGACTATTTCATTTAAACACAATATAATGAAGAAGAGCAGCACTGGTGATTAATAACCATGTAACCCCACCTCTTGAACTATAAATTTTATTTAGTATAAAAAAGACCCCTCAGCCGGGCGGTGGTGGCACACGCCTTTAATCCCAGCACTCGGGAGGCAGAGCCAGGCGGATCTCTGTGAGTTCGAGGCCAGCCTGGGCTACCAAGTGAGTTCCAGGAAAGGCGCAAAAGCTACACAGAGAAACCCTGTCTCAAAAAAAAACAAAAAAAAAGGACCCCTCACCCAGCTTTTCAAAGGTTTAACAGATTATGTAACTTGTAAAGGAAGGAAAGTGGCTGAGGCACTAACGCTCACGTCTTTGTGTGTTACAGCCATGACTGTTACATCATACTTCAACTGCAACAGTCCAACCTCTGAGATGATAAAACCATCCCCACTTTTCTATGTTCCATAATGTTCAAAAGCAAGACCATACAAGCTCATGTGCAGGGAAGCCAAAACACCCCACTGAAGGGGACTCTGTAGGTGTCCAGGCAGGAAGAGAACCTCAAAGAAATGAGAAGGAAAACTCACTTCAGATGCATTTCATCAACCTGGATCAGATTTGGGGAGTCTGATGCCAGGCCGTTCATGTCAGCATGTTTAAAACAGTGCAATTTGGGGAAAAGTTTCCAGGAAATAATCATTCCTGTTCCAGGTGCACAATAAAGCTTAAGGTGTGACTACTTAGAAACTCCTTTACAAAGTACATGTGACCACAAGGGTGGGTTCTACAGCTAAAGGGTCTAGAATCTAGTGGTCTCTGAATGTGATAGCATAGAGGTCAGCAGGCCATAAAGTACATGTGACATCACCCCTAAGGATAGGTTCTGTTAACTGAGAGCTAAGGAGGGAGAGTCTAGGAAAAACATTCTAGGGGATTTGGGTGAGCTCTGCCTCTATAGTAAAAGTTGGGTGAGGTCTGCAGCCACAGATAGCAAAAGGGTCAACAGCTCATTAACATTATCCACTTCTAGATCTCTAGGCAGGAAAATAGGTGTTTTATCTCCCCCACTGAGGAAAGGCTCCTGCATGTTTAACCTTCCTGGTTTCTCTAGTGATCTGTGGGCACAAGGACCTTTGTGTCCCTAAGAGCCCCGTGATGCAGCAGGAAGTTCCTCAACATGGTCTTTCTGAGTCCATGTTAAGATCAAGTTACATAAATCTTACTAAAGAAAAAAACAGCTTTAAAATTAGTACCACTTGTTCCACACAGCTAATCCTTCTAATTTCTAAGGACATGTGAACTCATTATCTACAGAATAATCCATAGAAATTTGTTTTGAAATTTCTCATTTACTTCTTTGATGAACAGAAAGTACTACATGAAAGTATAAGTATTAAATAACAATTATTTTCATTTTCAAATTTAAAAATAAAATATGAAATAAATTATGAAACATTAATATGTTTATAACAAGAAAACATGGCTCTCAGTTGGGAGGTGGTGGTGCATGCCTTTAAACCCAGCACTCAGGAGGCAGAGGCAGGTGGGTCTCTGTGAATTCAAGGCCAGCCTGGTCTACACAGGGAGTACCAGGACAGCCAAGGCTACATAGAGAAACCCTGTCTCAAAAAACAAGCAAACAAACAAAAATATCTAATACAGTAAACATAAGTAATTTATGTCAATAGGAAGATAAATAGAAATATAAACCAAAAATTATATAAGATACTCAAAAATTTATTTGAAAGGATCCCTTAAAAATATTTGTTAAAAGAGATCTTAATAGTAAGATAGCAATACTCGAAAGGATCTTACTATCTCTTAGGAGCACCTACTTGAAAGCAGACCTGAGGGAGAGCAAACAGCCTAATAACCCCTAGAAAGTTTGAAGACAAACATTTACTACCTACAGGAAGAATCCAAGCCCTGTAATCAAAAAACAATTTGCTTGATTTTAGGATACAGTTTTATGATAGAAGGCTTGCCTAACATGTAGAAGGCCCTAGGCTCAATCCCAAACACTGCAAGAATGAATAGATTAATAGTTAATATAAATAACTTTCTTGGCCAGGCAGTCTCAAACAGCTAAGAAGAAAGATAATGCCATTTTACACCAGAAGCTATGAAAACAGCTCTTGTCTGCAGCACCTGTCAATAATTTGTCTAAGTTCAGTTAAGTCAAATCACACAAGTCCCTAACTCTAAGTACCATTCTTGCTTAGGGAGTCCCTAATGTCACAGGATACTTACCATCTCTTTCAAGATTTCATATATCTGCTTCAGGAACTCCTGGAACTGGGACAGGTGTAGACAGGTGTCCTGCTGGGTTTCCTTAGAGGAGGCCTGTTCCCAAGCAGAAAGTTTCTGCAGCCAAAACTGATAGTCTGCAGCAAGGTCTGCAGAATCCTGAGCCATCTCTAGGCAGAGAACAGTGACATCCCTTCACAGCAGCCTGCCAAGCAGCACAGGAAATAGTAAGCATGCTTCAGGTCTTCAGGGAGGGAACAGATGGAACATTTAGGACAGGCTCTTCTATCAGCACATTCACAACCCACTGAGGGTAAAGGCAGATTATGAGAGACTAAACAGCCTGCTCAGGATGCTAGAGTCCTCTCTGAGTCATTTAAATGTGTCATGCAGCTGTAGCTCAGATTTTAACATCCGAACTTTTATCATGAGTGATGTCATTACTAAAACTCATTACACTTTCACAGTAACATACTAATTGTAGACAAAAAGCACAGCTGATAATAGTTTACATCTCCTTAAGATTGAGCTATTTTTAAATGTCTTAAGTGTGAAGTTCCTTTGTGCATTCTAGGGATGAGAAATCAGAAACATTCATGAGTGTTAACCAACAGTCTGTGCCTGAAAAATGCTTCTGATATCGTGATGCTTTACATGCATGTCTGGCTTCTCATTTAGGTGTAAATGAATTCGATGCATTACTAGCTAATGAATTTTCTTCCCAGTTCCTCTTCACCTCTCAGGGAAAAAAAAGGTAAAGTACTGTATTCTTCATGCATCACTTTAAGCAACCTGCTTAATTAAATACTGCTCTAGGGAGCCTGGAGCTGCTCAGTGGGTAGTGTGAGCTGTGCAGCCTCAGGACAAAGCTCCTGGCACATGTCTATATCTCCAGACAGATCCTCAGAGCTCACTGGCCCACTAACCTACCCAGTGGGTGGGCAGAGGTTCAGTGAAAGACCCTGTCTCAAAAAGTTAATGTTCATGTGTGCATGACCACTCCTACTCTCCACATGCACAAAAAAGGGGTGTGTTCACCCACACATATGTGCACATCCCCGCACATACACCACATGCACACAACTAAGTTAATAAAAGGTAAAAATAAAATTTTAAAAGCACTGCTTTACATGTAAAATTCATCCACAAGAAGTCATATTTTCATAAAACATAACACATATTTACTAGGTGTTGGACTCATTAAAGGACAAAAAATAAATCTCCTAAGCCTGAATTCCTGCCCCTGAAGTAAAGGTAAGAAAACACAACAGGAGTCTACAGGTATCCTGTACCTCCTCAAGGGAGAAGCTAGGCCAGTGGACAGCAAGGGCCCCTCCAATGCAGTGCCTAATGCCCCTGTGGAAAAGGGCAGTTCCTCTCACACCCCTGTGCTTCCCTGGGACAGGGTAGCATGCAGAGGTCTCACCTCAAGGAACTGCTCACAATAGTAAAGGCTGAGTTCAAATTCAGCATCAATGAGTAATATAAAATGCTTCTACTAGGTGCCAACCCTCAAAGAAAGACAGCTCTCCTCCTAAGCAGAACGACAAAAGAAACTGAAGGTGACAGCTGCATCACAGAGACGTGCATGGAGAGATGGCAGTTTCCAAGTGGCATGTACAGTTTTGAGGAATCGACCAAAGTGGAAACCAACAGAAAGCTTACTAATTACACAGGAGACACATGCACACTAGCCAAATGATACTCAGAAGCCAGAGGTCTGCATTATGGACCTGGTGTAAGCCCCTCAAGGTAGGAGTGGCCATGGCCAGCTACCAGACTACTCTAATGGCTGTTTCCAACCCCTCAAGATACAGGCAGCCCAGCTCTGCCCTACAGAGGAAGAAAAAAAAGCCCAAGATCAGGCCACACAATCCCACCAATACTTGAGCTTGCCTCAAGATCAGGCCACACAAATCCCACCAATCCCAGGCCATCCTGGAAAGCTCCCCAAGAAACCATATATAAAGCCTTCCTCCAGTTCTCTGCCACTTCTCAACCGAGCAGATGCAGCTGCCCTCTGTCTTTCCCAAAAAAATCCTTATGAGGTTTGTTGTGCAATGTGACCTTGTGGTATTTTTGGTTCTCATTGTCCTCATCAAAACCATCTACAAAACTCTATCTACAAAATAATGTGGAACTTCATGACTTCTTTCCATCTCCCTCATGGACTTCAGGTTTCATCCACTCCTCTACAATTCATTCTCTATAAATAAATTTTTAAAAAAAGACAACTTTTGTATGTATAAATCCCACCCGAGACACACTCACTTAACACTCCTTTTTCAGAGCTTCTTTGGAAAGAAATCCAATGCAGCTGAGGGGAAAAAAGAAAAGAACTAGCCAGCTCTCCAGGCACTGCATTCAGACCCCCTTTCTTCTGCTCCCTGACACACAGCCAGGTCAGGCCACACATGCTCTGGAATGAAACTAAGCCCTCCATGCTTCCTTATGGCTTGTTAGTGTTAGGTGCTCTTGAGTATTCATTCCTTCACTCAATTACAGATTTCATTCATTCATTCATTCACTCAGTTACAGGTTGTATTCATTCATTCACTGAGTTACAGATTCCTTTACTGGTATACCCATTCTCTGCCTTCCCAGAACCTAACATAGCTGACAAACACTCAACACATAGCAAATCAACAAACAATAATTCTCTGGTAGTTTTCAAAGTACAGTTCTAAGCTCCATGTCATAGCAAAAGTGCTTCTCCAAATAATTTAGTTTTTAAAATGTAAGACAAGAACTCCAAAAATGAAAATATTAAAGAATTTTTAGTTACCTGGGTGAAGTGAACATACACACACATGCTCCATGCTCTGGGCCATGTATGAACTGCTTCCTGCATGTGAAACGAGTCCTCAAAGTGACTCTTTGGAGATAAGTATTAACAGGGACACAAAGAGATTACATCACTACCCAAAGTTAGATCATGTAAAACCCCAGAGAAAGAGATTGCTAGGAAAGGGTAGAGACAAAACAGTGAGATCTCAACCCAGAATCAGCTCTAACGTCTGCATGTATGTATCAGGGTTCTCTAGAGGGACAGAACTTATAGAATGCGTGTGTGGTGTGTGTGCGTGTGTGGTGTGTGTGTGTGTGTGTGTTTGTGTGTGTGAAGGAGATTTATTACAGTGACTACAGTGACTTACAGACTGTGGTCCAACTAGTCCAACAATGGCTGTCTACCAATGGAAAGTTCAAGAATCCAGTAGTTGTTCAGTCCAAGAGGCTGGATGTCTCAGATGGTCTTCAGTATACACCAGAATCCCAAAACAGTGGGCTCTAATGCCAATGAAGGAATGGACTTGCCAGGGAGAGTGAAAGCAAGCCGGCAAGGAGAGCAAGCTTTCTTCTTCCACGTCCTTTACATAGGCTGCCAGCAGAAAGTGTGGTTCAGGTTAAAGCTGGCTCTTCCCACCTTAAAAAAATATAAATCAAAAGTTGGTCCTTTCATTTCAAATGATTTAATTAAGAAAAATCCCTCACAGGTGAATCCAGCAACCTGGGTTCTAGTTAATTCAAAATGTAGTCAAATTGACAACCAAGAATAGCCATCACACCTTAGATAAGACTGGAAAAGACAAAATAATCATTTTTATGTATATTTCATATGGCACTGGGAGTAGATCAGTTTACATATTTGAAAAGATAAATAAGACAAATTTTTACAGAAACAAGGAGCAAAAACACTTTTACTTTCAAAAAAATTAAAATGAACTTTTCTTTCAACATGGAAAGTTGCACAGGTTAGAGATGCCCCTCCAGAGAAACACCAGCCTCACAGTATAAAGAACACCGCACAGTCGTCAGCAGTATCAATCCATATCCCCCCCCCGACCCCCCCCCCCCCCCCCCCCCCCCCCGCCGCCTTCTCCATCCTGTGATGTCTCAGGGCTGCCATCAGTCAAGGGTGGGACTATGACTCATGCTAGGCACTTCAGACTCTGTTGGGAACCTCACCTTGAGTTAGGTGGATATAAATGCAGAAAAAAATCTGAAAGCTTTTTTTCTCTTCTCTTTTCCTCTCTTTTTTTCTTTTCTGTTCTCTTTTCTTCAATCTTTTCTTTTCGGGATAGAATCTCACTCTGCAGCCCACACAGGCCTCAGACTCAGGACAACCTCCTGCCTCAACCTTTTAAGTCCTGAGATTACAGGTGTAGGCCACCATGGCCAGTCAAGGCTCTTCTTGGAGCTATCCTACTTCACAACCCGAATGAAACAGAATCTTCCCTTTCACACCTAACATTTTAATATATTCTCTTTAGGAGAATTCTTACATAACCGCCTTCTTCTTTCAGAAGTCTCTAATTGTGATTTTTTTTTCTTCTTTGTAGTTTGAAAATACAGTTAGATATAGTTAGGTATTTATCCTGCCAACTGTTCTCTAGGTCTCTGGACATGACATTAATTTGAAAAATTCTGTCATCACTGTGTAAGTATTTCTTCTTTCTTCTTGTATCCCAAGCATGCAGCTCTTAGGTCTGCTAGTCTGCTGTTCACTATGCTGGTTCCCACCCTCGCTCTCTTTACTTTGCAGTTTGGGAGGTTCGTGCTGAGAACCTCAAGGTCAAGCCTAAGCTGCTTCTGTATAAAGCTGTGAGATGTTCTCTTGAGGGGCCTCGTGTCCTTTGTTCAGCTATGCTTTATCTACTGGTGAGACCATGGGTGCACCAGGTGAAAGGAATGGATGTAAACAGTCATTTGAATAAGGCGGGTAGCAAGATTTAAAAAAAAAAAAAAAAAAGATAAAAGATTTTTTAGAAAGGCAAGATTAAAAAATATTCACTTACTACTGTGGTCAAATACCTGATAGAAAGAACTTAAGGAAGAATGTATTTGGTTACGGTTCAGAGGGATACTGCCCCTCATGAAGAGGAGGACACGCAGCTAGGGCGACTACAGTGGCAGGGTCCCTGCAGCAAAGATGGCCAGCATGGCTGTTATCTCTCCTCGGACAGGAAACAGCATTTAGGCTGAAAGCAGAGTGACCAATAACCAACTCCCACTCCCACAGCCCTCTATCCACATTCCAAGCTCAGCGTACAAAGGGTTCTACAACCTACCAATGCAGTGACACCAAACGGCAAGTGTTCAAAACACTGTCGAGCTGTGAGGGACATTTCAACATTCAAACCATAATATTCTGCCCCTGCTCTCATGATGCAAAATATGTTCAGTCCACTTCAGACATCCACATCTTACAGTTCTGTGCTATTCAGAAACCCAATTTTCTGAGACTCAAAGTAAACTGTGAGCCACCAAGTTACATGCTCATATTACCTAATGGCAGAGGATAAGCATTCCTATTCCAAAGTGGAGGGAAGGGTGTAGTGTAGCAAGGAAGACTCAAATCAAGCACAGAGACCCACACTCTGGAGCTCCTCGGCTGGCATCTAGAGTGCACAGCAACAGCATATATTCTGAGTTAGGTAGTTCCACTGTCTATAGCACACATAGCTCCACAACATGTCTCCAGTTTTCATCCACAGTATTGTGGACACTTTGCTTTCAACTGAAACTTTCCCTCCAGGAGGGAGGGAATGTTTTATGACACTGAGAAGGTCACATATCTAGGAAAGCTGAAACTTGCAAGACTCTAGCAGGCCTTTCCCCAGCTTTAAAGAAGCAGTATCCAGCTGCTGAGGAAGAAAACTGGCCAGTACAGTTGTGGAGAGGCGTGTCTCCTATCTGCAGAGCTGCCTACAAGTCTGTGCAGAAAGCTCCAGGGATGCAGTCTCAGGAGACATCACCCATGTTCAGGTGGGCTCTTCAGTGATGATGATGCTTTAACTCATGTTCCAGTAAATGGTCCACACCCATACTCCTTTTAGTAAACCCAACAAAAACTCAATGGTTTACCAAGCTGGACTTTGGTCCAATCAGACTCTGGTCCATCGCAAGTCCCTTTCTGAGTAAGTGGACATATATGTTACATCTGTCCAGGAAGATCTCTCACACAACAGGCAGACATGCCACATTCATGGTATATCTAACACCTTGGGGTCTCCAGTGCAACTGAGGCTTCACTTCATAGCTCTACACATAGCCCACTCAGGAGCTCCACCAGGGAATCCAACCCTGCTACACACTGCCTAACTTC